>NW_004443951.1:14060780-14089241 GCF_000243295.1 Trichechus manatus latirostris | reverse complement strand
TACATCCTTCTCCAGCTCTGTCCAGAACCCTCTGTTGTGATCCTGGTCAGAGCAGTCAGTGGTGGTAGCCGGGCACCATCTAGCTGTAGTGGACTCAGTCCGGTGGAGGCCTTAGTAGCTGTGGACAGTAAGTCCTTCCGACTAATCTTTTCCTTGTATCCTGTTCTCTTTATTCTCCCTTGCTCCCGAAGGGATGAGACCAGTGGAGTATCTTAGATGGCCGCCCACAGGCTTTTAAGACCCCAGACACTATTCACCAAGGTAGAATGTAGAGCATTGTCTTTATAAACTGTGTTAAGGGCATAGAACTTTTAAAGTATTAAAATCTTAAGCTTTTAGTGCTTGGAGGGGGTCTTGCAGGAGGGAGGGAAAAAGGACACAAAGGCTTAGAGGACACTGAGCCATTTGTTATTGGTGGTGGAGAAATTTGGGAACAGATAAGGGTGATATTTGAACAACATAATGTAATCCACCAAACTGTACTTGTCAAGATCGTTGAAATGGCAGATATTTTGTTACAAATACTTAAACCACAATAATTTTTTAAATCTGTAAAGATTTTTATCTTTTCTTTGCACTTGTTGAGGATTTATCCATATTCATCAAACTCATGAGATTGTCACAAACAACAATTTATTTTTTAATGGAATATGCATCTTTTATAGTGACCTGAGTAGGGATACTTTTATGTTCTCCACAGCACTAAAAAAGCTGAAATCCTAAGGTTTTTGGGATGAGCAAGGAATGAAAAAGAGGTCACAAATTGGTGACTTACTTAGCTAAATCTCTCCCCAATTGTTTTGTTTGGCCTTCATAATATGTTTAAAAAAACTTGAATTCTAACATTTTAAAGTTTAGGATATACATCAAAAATAACCACATTGTCTTTTTAATCTCATGACCAGCAGGTCATATATGTCCAACCTATGTTTTCTGCCTTGGGTTTGTTGGGAAGCCACGTTCCCACTAACAGCATGTGCAGCCATCAGGCAGGGACCTGGTTAACTTTGGAAACAGGTGTGTGCCACAAACTACTGTTTTTACAGGCTGTTGTATGAGCTGGTGCATTCTGTAGGGGTATATGTCTCCCATCAAACCTGCACATGTGTCCACAGTGATGCAGCCCACCAATCTACCCCTAGAGTCAAGAGGGACACGCTCAATGATTCAGCATGCATTCCATTAATGAAAAAAGTTATCAAAAAATTTAATTGAGTCATGAAAGGGTTAAATCTGAACTTTAGCTGGCATTGGGCTTGTACCTTTATATAAATTCAAATTCAGCTGGTCATAAGTATTATTATCACTTTTAGATAGAGCAGACATTCTCTTACTTACCACAGTCTGTCAGGCTTAGTTTTCTTATGTAGCTAAGTTCCTTCCCTGCCAGTCTCTATACATGCATTTGAGTTTGTTACCCATGGTGTAGGTAGATGTATAATAAACCAAACCAGGGAAAGGTTTAGCTCTCTCTTTACAGTAATATTTAGTCATGGCTATCAGGTTTAGGTTCTCTTTGGAGGGCAGGGCCTCCAATTGACGGCAACGGGTTATGTGTATTTTAACTTTTCTTCACACGGTGGTAGTACAAGTAGCTAGTGTTTGAAAATCAAGTACTTTGAAATGCCAGGGTGTCCGTGGGTTGTGCAAACTGCCAACAGATTGGAGGCTTGAGTCCACCCAGAGGCATCCCAGAAGAAAGGCCTAACGATCTACTTCTGAAAGATCAGCCATTGAAAACCCTATGGAGCACAGTTCTACTCTTACACACATGTGGTCACCATAAGTCAGAGTCTGTTTGAGGACAACTGGTAATATGTGCCAAGCACTATTGTAAATACTTTAAATGAACTAGTTCATTTAATCCTCAAAACCTTTGATGTATAAATACTGTTATTCTGAGACACAGATTGAGTAACTTGCCTCAGGATGTACAGCTAGTCAGTGGTGGAGCCGGGATTTAAACTCACTTTTCTGACTTAAGTTGTGTTCATTAACTGCTGAACTATCTTTGAAGATAGATCCTAGTCATTTTCAATTTGGTTATCCAAACAGCAACAGATAATTTCTTGGGGTAGCTATTCTTAGCCATTGAAAGACTTATTTTTTGTGATCTCTAGTGTTTTCCCTGGAACACCTATGTGCTGGCTACTTGTTCCCTAGGTCTGAAAAGCTTTCTATTTTTCACTGTTTCGTATAGGAAGAGATTGCTACAAGTTCTAGTTCAGCATGTAGGTCAGCTTTACAGATAAGATGATAACTTGTTTAATAGCTAATATTGGGAGGCAATTAAGGAATTAAAGGAGAGAATGTTGGACTTTATATCTCACATCTAAACCACTTTTATCCTGTTTTTATATGGGCTACAAACTAAAATTTTTTAAAATTGTGCATTAGGTGGAAGTTTACAGTTCAAGTTAATTTCTCATTCAAAAATTTATACACATTTTGTGACATTGGTTGCAATCCCCACAATGTGACAGCACGCTCCGCCTTTCCACCCGGAGTTCCCTGTGTCCATTTGTCCAGTCGAAGAGCTGTTTAAAGGATTGGTTTAAAAAAAAAAGGCAACAGACTATATGTTACTTTGCAAAGCCTAAAATGTTTAATGTGGGTTCTTAGTAGGAAAAGTCTGTAGAACTCTGGAAAAGTGATTGCCAAGTCTCTGGTCCCAGTAGATCTATTTCTAAGCCATAGAAGTCATGGGTCCATAACATGGATTGAGTGCTTTGGTACTTGGGGAGGTTTAAAGACTTTGGTGGTATGCTGCTTACAAAGGAATTGGGGAGAGGGGATTGAATCATAAAAACACTTAGTTTCCAAGTTGTGATGTGTCATTGGCAGGCTAAAAATCACTATGTATTGGTGACTTGTGTACAGTACAGTTCAAGACTGATTTTATGTGCTGGTTACATTAGGCACTGATCTCTTAAACTGGCCAAAAGTTCGTTCATGTTCACCCAGTCACTGTTATGTGATTTGGAACAGGAATACTCTGTCACCATGTGGTGACTCCTCCCGTCTCCTCCCAAAGCAAAACACTCGATCTTAAAATCTCCTAGAATAGAAAACCAGTTTATTCACCTTTTGTTTTCCTAGGACTAGGGCGGCAGTTGGTAAGTTTTCTACCCTCCGTCTCAGTCATTAGAAACATCTGCAGTCCAGCTCACCTAAGGCAGAATAGTAGAAAATGTGAGAAATAAGAATATGTCTGTCAGGGTGTTTAACACAGAAAATAAAAAGGTAAGTGGGGTTTGTGATTTTGCAGTGTCTGCTGGACATAGAAACTGTCCTGGTGTATGAATGCTTAGGTTGTGGATCATATATAGAAGCTAAATCCTGGATATATAAAAACATCTACAGGATTATAATTTGTGCAGTTAGGCAAATTGTGTGTTAAAATGGCATGGTGTGGTGATCTGGAACAAGCTAATAGAATGAACCCAGCCCACTGCCCTCAGAATCAATTTTAACTCATATCAACCCTAGAGGATAGAGTAGAACTGCCCCCATCTTTCTCTTGTAGAGTGGCTGGTGTATTCAGACCGCTGACCTTCTAGTTAGCATCTGCGTGCTTAACTACTCTGCCACCAGGGCTCCTAGATAATAGAATAAGAGCATTTAATTATCAATAGATGAATATATATGGTGAGCATCTCATCAAGGCAATACTGTAGATTGGCTAAACATTCTGTTTTATAAAATTTTAGGATATATTTTATGCGTGAACAGATAAAGGTTATTTGTGCTTTAGAGGTGGGAGGGCAGTCAAACATGGTGAACCTGCCAGAGTAGTCCTTGAATTTGGATAGATTGGGCTATGAAAAACAAACGGCGAAACTTACAGATAGTTTTTAAGACTATGTTTTAGGCAGCTGTAATTAAGTCTTTGAACTGTTAGTTTCTTTTGGAAGGATTAATTTTTTAATCACCTTTTTTTTTTTTTTTTTTTTTTTAAGAATCTTAGTCATGTAAATTAGGCCTTTTCATATCCTGTTCCTAGCCCAGCCTTGATGGACTTCAGAATGGACTCCCATAGCAATTTGACTTTTCTTCCCCCAACATATTGTGTGTGTGGTAAATATATAGATAACAAAACAGTTGTCACATGTACAGTCCAGTGACATAAGGTTATGTTCACCTTGTTCAGCTGTCACCATTAACCATTCAAAATTTTACCATCACCCTTAACAGAAAGAAGCTCAGTGTCCCCTAAGCGAAATGGCTTCCTTTCCCTCTCCCTTCTGCCCGACCCTGGTAATAAACTTTGATCTCTATACACTTACTTATTCTAGTTATTTCATATAAATAGGATCATACAGTATTTGTACTTTTGTGACTGACATGTCACTCAGCATAATGTTTTCAAGGTTCATTCGTGTCATAGCATATATCAGGACTTCATTTTTCTTTATGGCTGAGTACATTGTATTTTCTGTGTGAACCACATTTTGTTTATCCATTCATCTGTTGATGGATGAACATTTAGGCTATTTCCATGTTTTTGCTATTGTGAGTAGTGCTGAAATGAACATGGGTGTACAAGTATCTGTGTTCCTGCCTTTAATTTCTTTTAGGTGTATACCTAGGAGTGGAGTTGCTGGGTCATATGGTAATCCTGGAGTCCTTGAGTGACCTAAATGGTTAAGTGCTGGACTACTAACTGAAAGATTGGTGCTTCAGACACACCCAGATGCTCCTTGGGAATAAGACCTGGTGATCTGCTTCCAAAAGGTCGCAGCCTTGAAAAACCCGATGGAGTAGTTCACTGCACACATGGGGTTCCCGTGAGTCGGAATCGACTCTTTGGCAACTAACAATACCAACAACATGGTAATTCTGTTTAACTTTTTGAGGAACTGCAAGACTGTTCCCACCAGCAATGGATGAAGGTTCCAATTTTGAGCAGTTTGACTTTTGCTGCCTGTCCTTAGGGTTTGACAGTTAGGTATATTTTATGAAGTGTTATTGTCTAGTGCCATCAAGTTGATTCCAACTCTTGGCAACCCCATGTTTTACAGAGTAGAATTGCTCTATAGGGTTTTTTTAGGCTGTAATCTTTACGCAAGCAGAGCACCAGGCCTTTTCTTGCGTAGTGCTGCTGGGTGGGTTCGAACGGTCAGCTTTTCAACTAGTAGTTAAGTGCTTAACCATTTGCGCCACCTAGAGACTCCAGTTCATGACATAGTGGCAGTTAATTCCCCCTCCTCTGGCAATGCTGGTTGCCTTTCTCCAAAGATATTAGATATTCAGTGATCAGAAACCCACCACAGTTGTGACTTGGGAAAAATCAAGTGTATGAGAAAGCATCGTTTTCTGTATTTCTGAGTTGTTTCTATAAGTGAATAAAATTTCCAGATTATATTTGTACATTCTGACTAGTTTTAAGATCCATATTCTGGATAGACTTAGTATTAGAGTTTAGAGCTGGCTATGTGTTTATACCTTTGTTGTGCTATGTTAGGAACTTTTGAAGAGGCTGAGCTTCCTGTTTCTTTACATCCCAGCAGTCTTTCTTCCTTTTTAGCTTTCTTCTAACTTAAAATGATATCACCTTTTTTGCTTCAGCCCCTTGCTGTGTGTGTAATTCTTTCCTTTTTTTTTTTTTTTTTTTTGGAAGTCAGAATTGTGTCCATATTGGCTTAATAACAATGAAGACTGTACTGTAGTTCTAAATTGGAGCCCTGGTAGCATAATTGTTAAGTGTTTTGCTGCTAACCAAAGGTTGGCAGTTTGAACCCACCCAGCAGCTCTGCGGGAGAAAGACCTGGTGATCTGCTTCTACAAAGATTACAGCCAAGAAAACCCTATAGGGCACTTCTGCTCTGTCACATGGAATCACTATGTGTTGGAAGCGATTCAGTGGCACCCAACAACAACAACAACACATACTTCTAAACAGGTGACAGAACCTGTGATGTGTAATTTTCATTAAAAATTTTCAGTATTAAATATTGCCCTTGTTTTGCAACAAAAGTTGGAGTAGAATATAGTGGAAAGATTACAGTTGACTGCAGGAGACTGGGAGAAGGGCTGATTTGTGATATATAGGATGATGATGTTAGTTGCCCTCAAGTCAGTTCTGATACATCGCAACCCTGTGTACAACAGAACAAAACACTGCCTGGTTCTGTGCCATCCTCACTTTCACTGTTGGAGCCACTGTGTCAGTCCATCTCATTGAGGGTCTTCCTCTTTTTTTTGCTGACCCTCTGTGTTACCAAGCATGATGCCCTTCAAGGACTGGTCCCTCCTGATAACGTGTCCAAAGTACATGAGACACGAAGTCTTCTAAAGAGCGTGTCTTAGTTATCTAGTGGTGCTATAACAGAAATGCCACAAATGGATGGCTTTAACACATTTATGTACTCACAGGCTAGGAGGCTAGAAGTCCAAATTTAGGGCGCCAGCTCTAGGGGAAGGCTTTCTCTGTTGGCCCTGGTGGAAGGTCATCAATGTTCCCCTGGTCTAGGAGCTTCTCAGCACAGGGACTCTGTGTCCATAGGATGTGCTCTGCTGCTAGCACTTCTTTCTTGGTGGTATGAGAACCCTCTCCTCTCTGCTCCCTTCTTTTTATCTCAAAAAAGATTGACTCAAGATAAAACCTAATCCTATAGCTTGTGCCCCACCTTATTAACATAACTTCCTCTTTAACATCATTTAAAAAAAAAAAAAAACTAGTCAATTCTGACTCTTAACAACCGTGTGGGACAGAGTAGAACTGCCCCATAGGGTTTCCAGGGAGCGGCTGGTGGATTCAAACTGCCAACCTCTTGATCAGCAGCTGAGCTGTTAACCATTGTACCACCAAGGCTCTTTAATATCATAGAGACTAGGATTTACAACACAGAGATCCCAAATTGGAGGATAACTAGCCACACAATACTAGGAATCATAACTTAGCCAACCTGACATCCATTTTTTGGGGGACACAGTTCAGTCTATAACAGAGCATTCTGGCTGTATTTCTTCCAAGACAGATTTGTTGGTTCTTCTGGCATGCTATGGTATATAGGTATGTAAAACCAAACCTTTTGCCGTCGAGTCGATTCCAACTCGTAGCGAGCCTGTGGGACAGAGTAGAACTGCCCCGTAGGGTTTCCAAGGAGCGACTGGTGGATTTGAAATGCCAGCCTTTTGGCTAGCAGCCAAGCTCCTAACCACTACACCACCAGGGCTCCGTATAGGTTAATACTGTTGGAATATTCTAGACCTGTGCTGTCTAATATGGTAGTCATTAGCCACCTGTGGAGCTGTTGTGCGCTTGAAATGTGGCTAGTGCTACTGAGGGAACTGAATTTTTAATACCAAAACCGATACTCATTCAGTTGTTTGTTTTATGTTCTCGAAGTGTAAAATATACATCAGATTTTGAAGACTTAGTATGAAAAAGAAATGTGATATTTCGATTTTTTATATTGATTATACCTGTTAAAATGATAGCATTTTTGGGTTAAATGTACTATTAAAATTAATTTCACCTGTTTTTACTTTTCTAATTATGGCTACTAGAAAACGTATTTAGTTTGTGTTGTATTCGGTGAGACCTCGTGGTACAATGGTTAAGTACTCTTCTGCTAACTGAGGGGTTGGTGGTGCAAATCCATCCAGCAACTCTTCGGAAGAAAGACCTGGCAATCTGCTTCTGTAAAGATTACAGCCTAAAAAAATCTCTATGGAGCAGTTCTCCTCTGTCACATGGGGTCACTATGAGTCAGAAATCCACTCGAAGGTACCCAGCAACAACAGCATATTTCTGTTGGACAGCAGTGTTCTAGAGAGAGGGCTACAATTAAAATGTTCTAAGTGGCAGCAGTATGAATGGGCTTAGGTTTGATTATTGTGTGCATGTGGGAGAAGGAACTCAATTAAGCTTTTTGTTTTCTATAACAGCTGAGTAACACGTAAACGTGTAAATGAGATGGGAGCCCAAGGGCCCCACCCTGACAGAAGCCTCTTGAAGGAAGGGGAAGCATGATGTAATCAGTCATGCATGTTCACTGATTCATGCACATGCATTGATTAAGGCTCCAGTAACTGTTAAAAGAGACCCTGAACCTTGTTGCTTCTTGGGAGGGGATTCCTGGAGTGGCGAGAACATCATACCCTGGGGAGCATAGCACATCCCTGGGGATGGTAGAAATCTGCCATGACCTCTCCCAGACCTTGCCTTTTGTATCTCTGCTTATATCCTTTCTGGTCGTAATAAACGGGTAACTGTTTAAGTGTAGGTAATAGTCTCCATGAGTTGTGGGATCCATTATGGAGAATTAACCAACCCACAGGGGATGATGAGCTAACAGGGTCTGGTAGGACAGAGTCCTAACTTATGAAGACTTCTAGCTCTGGATGGCTGGTCTGAAGTTTGGGGAGTTACGTAGACACCTAAGCCTGTGGCTCATACCTGATGACCTGGCTCAGGGTGGCTGGAGATGGGAGTATGACTTAATTCTGGGTGGTTAGGGTTAGAAAGGAAATACCATGAAGGTGGCTGGTGATGAGAATTGGAGATGTGGCAAAGTGAAACCTGGGTCCACTTCCAAATGGAAATTGGATTTATGGTGGCCCTTGCCACTCAGTGATAAAGGTGGGATTTGCCCACCTTTCCCCTTTAGTAGCATCACAGTGTAACATTCACTAGGTTTTAAAAAAAAAGTGATAATCGGCACATGATTTGCCAGGTACTTTTGTAAGCACTTAGTATATAAATTCATTGAGTCCTTGCAAAAAGTTAATAGGTAAGTGCTATTATCCCCGTTTTACAGGTAAGGAAACTTGCCCAGGGTTACATAACTAATAGTAGGATAGCCACAGGAGCAATGGTTAAGCACTTAGCTGCTATCCAAAAGGTTGGCAGTTCAAATGTACCGAAGCAGCTCTGCAGGAGAAAGACCTGGTGATCTGTTTCCGTAAAGATTACAGCCTAGAAAACCTTATGGGGCAGTTCTACTCTTGACACATGGGGTTGCTGTGAGTCTGAATCAACTCAGCAGCACCTAACAACAACAAAGTGGGATAGCCAGGATTTGAACCTGTAGGCTCTTTGGCTCTGGTAACGGAACTCTTTACCTCTGTGTTCTCTACTGCCTTTCATATCTCTCTCTTTTAAACTGCACGTGGAAATTATGGCACTAAATTCTTAAACCACAGAAGAGATAGAGGTACCCCAAGGGTGCATCAGCCTTTTTCCCTTCCATAGAATTCTCTTAGCAAGATTAAGTATGACTTAACATACATAATGTGCAGGTATATAAGATAACATATATGCAGAAAACCATGTTTGATAATTCAGCTACTATAGTGCATTGAATGGTGGCCTTCTAGATTGAAATCCTTGAGGATAGGGCGACGTCTTATTTCATATCTGGCACTTAGCACAATGGCTGGCTAGTTAGCACAGAGTAAATAGTCAGCTTTATTAAAGGAATGAATGAGGCCTTTGGAGTTAATATCCTTTCTTTCTAGGCTCAATGGTGTGTGGAGGATTGGAGGAAGAGCTAAATAAGATGAAATAAAATGAAGGAAGAGAAAAATAAAAATGACAGTCGTTACAGTTTTATTTGAATAAGGTTTAATATTCTTAATACAGTTTTTAATCACTCAGCATCAGTATATCTGCACTGCATTCTTTGCTTCCACTAGATTATAAATCCCATAAGGATGTGAATTACTGATTTTGCATATCATGTATCCCCAGTGCCTAAAAGTGATTGTCACCTTCATTTTTCGTTACTGTAAGCAGTACTTCAGTTTCCTAATTTGTAGAGTGGGGGATTAATAATACTGCCTACCTCAGGATTATGACGATTGAATGATAATGGTATTTTGAAGCACTTGCCACAATATCTGGAACTCAGTAATGTAATCTGTTAATGTGTCTAGTTTTTCTCATTTTGCAGGTGAAGAAAAAGACATAGTGAGGAGAAGGAAGGTTACACAGCTTTCATGCTAGAATCAAGACTGAAAATTGGGTTTCCCGTTAGCAGTCCCTTGAATTTTTGAGTAGTCATTTAGCAGGTTGGAAATTACCCGTAGCCATGGAGTTGATTGCAACTCATGGTGACCCCATGTATGTCAGAGTAGAGCTGTGCTTCATAGAGTTTTCAGTGGCTGATTTTTCAGAAGTAGATTGCCAGGCCTTTCTTCTGAGGCTCCTGGATAGACTTGAACCTCCAACCTTTGGGTTAACAGCCTAGCCTGTTAACCATTTTGCACCACTTAGGGACTCAAGTTGCAAATACTGCATAATTATCCAAACCATAGTATTCTATCCTGGCTGAAATTGTATTCTTTGAGCTGTCAAATGTCTTCCTGAAATCCATATACACTTTGGCCATGATATAATCTGGTTTAGTGTCAGCAAAGTACATGAGTACTTTGTTGTTTGGCGTGACATTATTAGTGAACTGATGTTGCGTTCCACATAACTGTGTATTGTGTGTATTACCTACCTCGTTCGATTTTTAAGAAGATTGTCCTGTCTACATCAGTGGTTAAGTTAAATTTTCTAATATTCTTTGTACAATCTTGAAGTAAAATTTATAGATAACTCCTTTTATTTTTTATTGCAGTGTATGTTTTCAATATTAAATACCTGTTTGTACTGTACTTGACATAATGAACTCTAATCACTGCCACCACAAATATTGACCCAGATATTATGAGCAGTATTATCGTTCGTAATGAAAAATCCCTTTCCATTGGTGTTGCATTTCTAGTAAATTTAATACTTAATAAAACATTACGAAAATAATAGATTCCAGGCTCAGATAAATACGCAATTTCCTTGCATTGAAGTTGAGAAGGAGACCAAATAATTCTTTATATAGTCATCCAGCAAAGCCCGATCTTCCATTCCCCACCACCACCACCCTCCTGTTAAATGCAAATAAAGTTTTCCTTTCTTTGAAACAACTTTCAATGCCCAATGAGGTGGGGAGAGGACAGTATTGCCTCTGTTGAGAATCATTGTTCTAGACTTAGCACACCTTACCTATGCTCTGCCAGTTCTTGGATCATACTTCTTAGAGCCTTAGGGTTTGAAATTCAATCAGGTGGAGATGAGAACTAGTTAATGATAGCTCTGATCTGCTTATGTGATGCCTATGGAGCTGTTTGACAGATAGACATTATATCCAGACACCAATTTCATGACATTCAGCTAGCTTTAAAGGTCAGTTTTCAGTCACTTGCCGTGAGTAGTTTAGTAGCTTTTGCAGCGTTCCTGATTTTTTTTCCCCTTAATTTTAAGATTTAATATGTTCTTGTTCCCATAAATTAAGAGTATCCTTACGATAATCCAATGTATAGTTTTCAGGGCAGAATTGAAAGAAGTTAATTTTGTGTTGATTCTTTTGTGCATTTATTGCTCTATATATCAGCAAGGAGCCAAGAGTCAGTGCAACAGACAGTCAAGGTCACTCTTTGTTCCCTCTGTCATTAAATACTTGAGCTACTATTGGGCCTTTTCCACTCTGACCTACTGAATAAGGGGTGGGTAAGGGAAAGGTCACTAAAGATCTACAAATCTGTTTTTCCTCCAGTGGTTCTTGTTCCATAGTGTCATCACCTTAACCCCAATCTCAAAGTATTCTCCACTTCCTCTTCTAACTTTCAGTTGTGCACAAAGTTTTTCCCATTTTGCCTCAAGAAGTGTATCTCTTACATGACCTCTTAGTTTAGGTCTCCACTGATCCTGGGGTGGGCTTCTGAAATAGCCTTTATAACTAACATTCCTTAATATCAGCCACTAGATTTTATCTGATAGTCTTATGTCACATTCCTCAAGTTGCAATATTAAGGGATTCTATGGGCAAAAAATTGAACAACACAGGAAGCATAAAAAGAAGATGAAAGGAATACAGTCACTATACCAAAAAGAATCGGTTGACATTCAGCCATTTCAGGAGGTAGAGTATGATCAAGAACCGATGGTACTGAGGGAAGAAGTCCAAGCTGCACTGAAGGCATTGGCAGGAAACAAGCCTCCAGGAATTGATGGAATACTAATGGAGATGTTTCAACAAAGGGATGCAGCACTGGAAGCACTCATTCATCTATGTCAAGAAATGAAATTTGAAGACAGCTGCCTGGCCAGTCGACTGGAAGAGATCCATATATGTGCCTATTCCAAAGAAAGGTTGATCCTGTGGAATGTGGAAATTACTGAACAGTAATCATTAATATCTTACACAAGTAAAATTATGTTGAAGAGTGTTCAAAAAATGGTTGCAGCAGTACATCTACAGGGAACTGGCAGAAATTCAAGCTGAGTTCAGAAGAAGTGGAATGAAGGATATTATTGCTGATGTCAGGTGAATCCTGGCTGAAAGCAGAGAATACCAGAAAGATGTTTACTTGTGTTTTATTGACTATGCAAAGGCATTCAACTGTGTGGATCGTAACAAATTATGGATACCATTGCAAAGAATGGAAATTCCAGAACAGTTGTGCTCATGCAGAATGTGTACATAGACCAGGAGGCAGTCATTCAAACAGAATGAGGGGATACTGCGTGGTTTAAAATCAGGAAGGGTGTGTGTCAGGGTTGTGTCCTTTCACCATACTTATTCAGTCTGTATGCTGAGCAAATAATCTGCAAAACCGGATTAAATGAAGAAGAATGCAGCATCAGGATTGGAGGAAGTCTCATTAACAACCCGTGATCTGCAGATGACACAACCTTGCTTGCTGAAACTGAAGAGGACTTGAAGCACTTACAAAGACTACAGCCTTCAGCATAGATGACACCTCACCATTTTTTTAAAAAAAAAAAAAAAAGCTCACAACTGGACCAGTAAGCAACATGATGATAAAAGGAGAAAATACTGAAGTTGTCAAGAATTTCATTCTACTTGGATCCACAATCAGTGTCTGTTGTAGAAGCAGCAGTCAAGAAGTCAAACGATGTATTGCATTGGGCATGTCTGCTGCAAAAGACCTCTTTAAAGTGTTAAAAAGCAAAGATGTCACTTTGAGGGCTAAAGTGTGCCCGACTCGAGCCATGCTATTTTCAGGTGCCTCATATGCATGCAAAAGCTGGACAATGAATACGGAAGACCAAAGAATTGATGCATTTGAATTATGGCATTGGCAAAGAATATCGAATATATCATGAACTGCCAGAAGAAGGAACAAATCTGTCTTGAAAGAAATACAGCCAAGAATGCTCCTTAGAAGTGAGAATGGTGAGACTTCATCTCATATACTTTGGATATGTTATCAGGAGGGACCAGTCCCTGGAGAAGGACATCATGCTTGGTAGAGAGTCAAGGAAAAAGAGGGAAGATCCTCAGCAAGATTGACACCGTGGCTGCAACAGTGAGCTCAAACATAGCAATGATTGTGAGGATGATGCAGGAGTGGGCAGTGTTTTATTTTATACATACAGATTTTATCATCTGATAATCTTATGTCATATTCCTGTACTTAAAAGCCTTTGCTGGCTCCTACACCTGTTGACTGATTTGGACCTTTTCCCTCCCACACAGCCATTTTCCTTATGCTCCAGTGAGTCTGAACTAAGCTTTCATTGAACTTGCTCATTTTACCTATCTGGACATTTTTCTCCTTTAAGTCTTGGGGCAAATATTGCCTCCTCTAACAATCACTTTTAAAATTCTGAAGTAACTATTTGTTTAGCAGCAGTTTGACTAGACAAATGATTGATATAAAATGACATCTACTTAATACGAAGTGAAAGAGGGTTGTGTGTACTATTAGAAACGGTCATTTTTACCTTCTTAGTTATTTAGTACAGTGATTGGCACATGAGTGGTATGAATATTGGTAATATGCATTTTTATACTTGATTATGGTCATTTTTGTGACCTTGAAGAAAGTTGGGAAATGGGAATGATGAAGATGAAATAATTGAGGGTGAAGTAAGAAGGGAGGAAGCTAGTAATTAATAAAAGGAAACATCTCCTGTTTCTCTTTCTGCTAATAATCTTGCACTAGAGGTAAGGGTACACAAATAGTTAAGTGCTCGACTACTAGCCAGAAAGTTGGCGATTCAAACCCACCCGAGATGCCTTAGAAGATGGGCTGGCAGTCTGCTTCTGGAAGGTCACAGCCTTGAAACCCTTTGGAGCAGTTCTGCTTTGTACACATGGGATTACCATGTGTCAGAATTGAGCAGATGACAAGGATAGAGGGAAGGGTGGGGTGTGCTAAAACACTGTTAATGTTTAATAGGGTAAGGAGTGGTGGAGTATATGTTGTTAATTACCCTCTCAATAATGGCTTGCTAGATTACACTGATGTCTCAGACTTCTTGTTTATCCCTGGTCAGTGAGGCTCCAACTTTTTGGAACTGTTTAAAGTAGGGATCATGGTTACTTACTAGTTTTTTTGTGTTTTTCTTTTCTTTTCCTCTCTCATAGCTGATTGGCAGCCAGAAAGTCTCTGGAACAGTTGTAGGAAAAATGGGGAAAATGCACAAAGGTATTCTTAGTCTTTGGCAACGTGAAATGTTACCAATTCCTAACTTGTTCTACTTGGTTCTGTCTTGCAGGAATGACACCAAGGAAGATGTATTTGTACACCAGGTGAGTGCTTGTATAGATACTTATCCTCCTGGCTCAGGGCTTGTGAGAAGAAAAGGGTGGATGTCTTCTCAGCTACTCCTTGCAAAAGGTTATAAGTCTAACTACCAAACAGTTTTATGGTTCCTTCAGCAAGAATAGTAGCATGCTTAAATGTACACATTGAAACATTGTGTTCATGATTCATTTAATTAAAATAAGTATTTCAAGTTAGTATTTAGTTAATAGATGTAGCTTTTCTTTTTAATGTTGAAGTTGCTGTAGTCTGCACTAAATTTTCAAACCTAATTTCAGATGAAAAATAACCTCCATGAACCTAAACTTAAACTAATGATGTTGCTGTAAATATGTAAACTGGCAAGGCCAAGTGCTGTTAGGTGTACTGCTGTGGTGCGGACAGATCACAATAATCATGGGAAAAATAAGGCAAAGCTTCAGGGCATATTAATTTGAAACGGAGTCTGGAAAACTAGCAAAGTCAACATAGAAAAATCAGTTGCCATTGAATTGATTCTGACGCATGACGACCCCATGTGTGTCAGAGTAGAACTGTGCTCCATAGGGTTTTCAGTGACTGATTTTTCTAAAGTAGATCACCAGGCCTTTCTTCCTAGGTACTTCTGGGTGGACTCAAACTTCCAATCTTTTGGTTACAGCCAAGCACATTAACAGTGCACAACCCAGGGACCCCAAAGTCAGCATAGGTCCTTCTGTGTATTCTAAAGCACTTTGAATTGTAGAGCAGTTTTGGAGAACTTTGGCTGGCTTAAAAAATTCTTGTTAGTTTAAGTGAAAAGGCAATGTGGCAAAGTTTATAATTAGCAGGGACAAATTACCCAATAAGTAAGGTACACATGAGGCTTAATTGTGTTTACTTACTAATCTGTAGTGTACAATTTCATCTGTTTTTCACATCAAAGGTGAAATTGTGCACTACAGATTAGTAAGTAAACACACGTCCCATGTGTACCTTGCTTGCTGGGTAACCCAACCCTAGTAATTAGTCATTAAATAATTTTTAGATTGTCTTCCAGTATTTTGGAAGAAAAAAAACTACATAGGATCGGTGCTACATGCTGAACTTTCTCCTCAAGTACCATTTAAGGAGAACATTTTGAAAAGTCCTGAAGCATTAAGGAACTAAGATTATTGTTCAAAGTAAGTCATTGCTAAATGACTTAATTTTTCAAACTTAAGTATGTTGTAGGCTCCATTGGACTTATGCATCCTCACAGGTATGAAAAGGGTAGGAAAAACACGTTTTTATGTGTGTACGAGTGTACTATGCAGATATTTTTTTTCCCTACTAAGAATGCTGAAATATTATCTACTTGCATTAAAAATTACTCTGTTTAAGAACCTGTAACAACATTTTTGTTCTGTAACCCAGAAATCAAAAGACCTAAAGTCACTTCCCACACACACCTCTGTTTAGGCAGGTGTGAGGTTGGAAGGCACCATGCTTCTTAGTTAAGCATGTTGTAGGTTGACTCTTTTAGATTGGTGCTTTGTTAGCTTTCTGGAGTATGCCAGCATTCAGTGACAGTCAAGGGGAAAGCCAGGCCAATTACTAGTACATCTAAAACCCTATCAGATAATCCCAAGGTCAAATGTGTAAGTATGAAAACACTTAAATTCTAATTGTAAATGAATGTGGGACTGCTCAGAGAAAAAGTTTATCTTAAATGTTTATTTTATGAAAGTGGTATTCATTCTTTGGGTAAAGACAACTTTCCTCTTGCATGTTCAAAAGAATATGCAGGTTTAGGAACAAAATATCACAAAGCTTGTCAGGTTTTGCTTCCTGTCAGCAACTATCAAGGGTTTGGGTTTGGGGAAATGGAAGATATTGACTGAAATTTTAATTCTCCATACTTATGCTATCCCCTATGACTGCAGGTAATTGAAAGTTGGCTATATTATGTAAAGATATGAAAACTGTGGGACAGTTTAGATGACAGATGAGATCATTTATTTGACTGAACTTAATGTCACCCAGTTATACTGATTCACAGGGTGTCACCAGTATGTTTTCCTCTTTATTTTGGAAGTGGTTTCAACATTTAGTTGTTTCTCAGGACTGTCCGGCTGCGCAGGTTTTAGTGGCGTATCAAGGAGACTACTGTTCTGAGCAACTTAGCCTAATTGCCCTCAGATTTGTTGGTTGTTCTGCCTCCTTTAGAATGGAAAAGCATGAGTGATCCTGTAATAGATACCACTGTGACCTAGTGGAATGAACATGGGATTTGGAGTCCCAAGACCTGGATTTAGAAAAGTCCCCACTCTGCCACTGACTAGCTGCGTGACTTGAGGCAAGTCACCTAACTTTTTAAAGCCTGTTTTATTATCTGTAAAAAAGGAGTAATAATACCTCACATCGTCTATTGTAATGAAGATTGAGTAGGTAATGTGTGAAAGAAAGTTTGTAAAACCGTTACATAAAAATGTGTGAGGTATTATTCTTCCCCTTTTACTTTTCTGTAACAGTCCGGAGAAGTATAAGTAATAACATCTAAAATGTGAGGTTTATTGTATTCTGGGGAGGTAGTAACCAACTGCTCTATGCAGTCAGGTAATATAAAAAGTGGCATAGTGACTCGTGAATTGCATTTCCATTGAAGCATTATCACAGACAGGTTGGAAGGAATTTCAGTTGACATTGGTAATTGAATTTAATATGGTAACACAGGGACAAAGTTGGTTTGGTTAACTTTGAAGCATGCAAAACCAAACTTGCCTGTCATCTAAACTGGCACCATGTGGGGCTAGCATCTACTTTTAAGTGCAGTCTTTGGGGGATAGATGGATATCCTCATTTTGTTCAAAGCCACATATAATGCTTTTGCAGGAAAGCATTTGTTAAATATATTATACTATGGTGTTTGTCTTGAGTGTTAAATTGCTTGTTTTAGTTTTGAAAAAAGTGGTAAAATGCTGGGGCCTTGTAAGATTGGCGTATTTTGGTTGAGTTTGGGGGTAGCATTGGTCCCTGCTTTCCTTAACTTACTGACAGTCTGGTCTGATTTTAAGCTAATTTTAAGATAAGTGTATGTCCAACCTAAAATAATATTGACTCTGGTACATTTTAAATGAAAAAACACGTTATTCTCCCCTATTAATCTATTTTTGGAATGTGATATTACTAGACTGCCATAAAGAAGAATAACCCCAGGAAGTACCTTCGCAGTGTAGGAGATGGAGAGACTGTGGAGTTTGATGTTGTTGAAGGAGAAAAGGTGAGGATGCTTTTTGTGTAAAGGTTTGACTTCAGTACAGAAATATTTTGGAGATCTTACCCGTTCGGATGGTGGCTCTAATGTGGATGGATGGGTCAGGTGACTACATGAACACAGGTGCATCAAGCCTAATGTACTGGCTGCAGTTAGAGAGCAATCTCTTCTGAATCGTGAGGAATGGATATTTAGTCATTTCTATGTACCCCTGGCCATGTTACACCTTTTTTGCTTTGTGTGAATTTTGTTGGGAGTATACTGATTCCTTTGTCACTATTAATGTATAATGACTTTCGTAGGGTGCGGAGGCAGCAAATGTTACAGGCCCTGGTGGAGTTCCAGTGCAAGGCAGTAAATATGCAGCAGACCGTAACCATTATAGACGTTATCCACGTCGTAGGGGTCCTCCACGCAATTACCAGCAGAATTACCAGAATAGTGAGAGTGGGGAAAAGAACGAGGGATCGGAGAGTGCTCCTGAAGGCCAGGCCCAACAGCGCCGGCCTTACCGCAGGCGACGGTTCCCACCTTACTACATGCGGAGACCCTATGGGCGTCGACCACAGTATTCCAACCCTCCTGTGCAGGGAGAAGTGATGGAGGTAAGTTTCACCAAAAAGAAAAAGGATCAGCAGCAGTTATCTTTTGATAGGACCGTATTTTAACCGTTTTCTGGAGGTTCTCACCTACACTGGGGCTGTTTCTCATGAATGTAATTTCTGGTCGTACTGCATTAAACTGAATGTTGATATTTCCCTAAGAAGTTTGAAGGACATAATGATTCTTCTCATTTGTCTGTGCTTTCAATGAGTGATGAGTGTCACCCATAAAAGTTAATTTTAGATGGATTAGAAGCAAATTTCCTTTTATAAAAAGATTAATCATATGGAAAGTACCTTTTGATTCCTAATAAGAACCAAAGGAATTAATTTATAGTATTACCATAATTAGTAGATGATTTGAACCTTTGTTTTGGGACTCTTCTATGTTCTTCTGTGTTGTCTAGTTGGATTTTTACTCTTAGGTTACTGATCCAGTAGGCTTGATTTGCATTGTCGTTTCAGGGTGCTGACAACCAGGGTGCGGGAGAACAAGGTAGACCAGTGAGACAGAATATGTATCGAGGTTATAGACCACGATTCCGCAGGTATGGTTTATATTAACCTGCTTGTTTTAAAAATTCCTCAAGTGGTGTATGTTCCAACTTAACAATGGAAATCAACAGCAGCATGCATTTCCTGCAGTCTTCTTGAGTCATTTTTATCTCTTAATACTTAACATTTTCTGTTGTCAGATACTCAAGAGGTGAACTTGCATTTTCTTTGCTGACACTGGTTAAAAAAACAGCTTATATAGATGAGGTCTACCCTATTACAGTTCTGCTTAGTTTTGTTACATATCTTTTGGACCTGCTTCATTTGGGACGGAAGAAGGTAAAGGTAACAGTCATTTCAGCATTAGGAGTATCTGTGAACTGCACCATAGCATAAGTAAAGAATCAAGAAAGTAAATTTTACTTCCTGAGATGTCGTAATTTTCCATTAATCACTTCTCAATCTGTTAACTTTTTTTGTCATCCAGAGTTGCAAAGTGAAGTCATTCCATTAAGAAATTTACATTTTTGTACCCACTGAAATATTTAGAGATAATGGGGTATTACGTTGCGACTTACTCCACAATGTTTCAGGAAAAACATTAAGAGAGGATGATAGTGGTAAAATGTTCACATTTGAGGAGTCTGGATAAAGAGCATATGGGAATTGTCCTGTTTTAGCAACTTTTCAGAATAAAAAGTTTTAAAATGTTTATTTCAAAATAAAAAGGTCAGTGTTTGTTTAAAAACAGTTACAGTTTTGGAAAAAGAAACCCAGTCACAGACTAGCATGAAAACAACCAACCTGCCTACTCAGGCATTAGAGAATCCTTTTTAACATAATTTAATAATTTATATATTATTAAGGTGTAAAGCAATTGGAGGAAGGCACCATGTTTAATACATGCTTCAGTGCATTTTGAGGCAGTGTTCCCAGTCCCACAGTGGTGGGATAGAATGGTGCAGTGGCTATTTCTTTTAAGGATCTCATATGAAACTGTTGAATTTCCAGATGCGATCCTTAAAGCTGACATGTAGGAGTCAAGGTTCAAACGAATACAGTAATAACTCTTCTTAACTGATGATCACCTACATAGTAGCCTTAACTGTAGATGCCCAAGGTATAGCTTGTGCTGAGTTTCAATTCATGAAAATGAGCTGGGGCCCCAGCTGGTTCACTAATTACCATTGGTAATTTCCACTTCTAAGCCACCATGATAACCCTGGCTTCACAAAGTTTTTGAGTATAAGCCGTCAAGAGATAGTGTTAGCCTTGTACTTAATGTTGGAGACAGGTAGAGCCTTCACTGTCCAGTGGTAGATTGTCCATTGAACCATTTGAGTAAAGATTATTTTTTAGAGTTGGTCTAAAATAGGCTCTTGTGGCAATCTATTCATTAAGTCTACTGGTGCCAACAGCAGAATCTTTGTTGTACCTTTTTGTTATGCTGTAGAACTACCTGAGTTTTCTGCAGTTCCATTGGTGTCCAAACTTCAGCCAGGAACTCTGTGTTCAAATGGGTGGTAAATGAAACAGATGCTGTTCCTGAAAGTCTGCTGTATTAAATGCTGTTCCAGGTGTTCAGTATAGCAATGAACAAAACATTCATCCTTCATGGAGCGTACCTAGATAAAGAGACAAAAAAAGAAAAATAAAGCTCCTTGTCTTATCAGCCTTTTTAAGGAGTTTGGCTTTTACTCAGAGAGAGATAGAATGCCATTGGAGGATTTTTTATAGGATTATATACAAATGAAGTTGCTAAACAAGCAGTTAGATATATGAGTCAAGTTCAAGGGAAAGGTCTAGACTAGGGATAAAAAGAAAAAATCATTAACATATGAGCCTATGGGTAGTGTTTAATACCATGAAGTTCGATGAAATCAGCAAAGCAGTGAATATAGTGAAGGTATGAGCCCTAGCACATTTCCACATTTAAATGTCACAGATAGAAGGGAGGTTCCAGCAGCTGAGCCCAGAGAGGTTTAAAGGAAAAGAAAGTGAAAATTTGTTGGTGCTAATAGGTCAAATGATTTTTAAAAAAAAAAAACCTGGCCGTTGGATTTAGCAATAGAGAGAGCATCAGTGGAGAATGATGAGTAGGATCATGGAGTGGTGGGGGTGAAATCCTGATTGGTGTGGATTTAAGAGCAAATTGAAAGAGACATTTGAGACAGAGTGAAGTAGAAGTTTTGCTGAAAAAGAGACAAATGGAGGGGCAGCAGTAGAAGGGGACGATTGTAGGAAAGTGACTACTGGAACTATTTTCTTGAGATACAGGGTATGATTTTGGCCGTAAGTAGAGGGATTGGCTTTACTAAGAACTTGGATGCTTCAAGTTGATGGACGTTTTGGATTGTTTCCACTTTTTGGTTATTATGAATATTAATAATTTGTATGCAAATTTTTGTGTAGACATACATTTTTATTATATCCATTCTAGTGAATGGGAAATAGTTTCTCCTTGTGATTTTGACTTGCATTTTCATAATGACTAATGATTGCCTTTATTTGTATGAAGAGGACATCTTTGTTTCTTTGGTTTTGATCACCTGCCTTTTTTAACAAGTGTTCATCCCTTTCAGTCTGTCTCAATCCTGGTTGCTAGGACGCCCATTTAAAAGTAACATCTAACGTGTTGATGGCGCTGTGCCACTATTGGGTACTTCACAATTAACTTTATAATAGATAATACTTGGCACAAAAAGTTTTCTAATCCTTTAAAATCAGTTTTTAAATACCTGTCTTCCAATTTGTACTTCCATCTCCTTGTACAAAATCATCACCCTCAGTTTGTGAAATATAGTAACTAAGTTTGCTTCTTTTGTTGCTGCTAAATTGCCTGCAGATCACTTGATAGATGGAATGATGGCCAGATTTGAGATTAGTTGAGTGAACCAAATATTAACACTGTAATACTGGAGGAATGGTTAAAGAAAGGTTTTATCACTGCAGTTTTGCACAATGTTGGTTCCAGGGGCCCTCCTCGCCAAAGACAGCCTAGAGAGGACGGCAACGAAGAGGATAAGGAAAATCAAGATGAGACCCAAGGTCAGCAGCCACCTCAACGTCGGTACCGCCGCAACTTCAATTACCGACGCAGACGCCCAGAAAACCCTAAACCACAAGATGGCAAAGAGACAAAAGCAGCCGATCCACCAGCTGAGAATTCGTCCGCTCCCGAGGCTGAGCAGGGCGGGGCTGAGTAAATGCCGGCTTACCATCTCTACCATCATCCGGGTAGGTAAATTTATGTGGCCTTCTGGCTTTTGAGCATGGCATTCATAAGTGTGTCCACCTCATTTTATTAATACGGAAGATAAACCAGTTCGTCGGGTAAGGAAGCTATTTTAATCTTAAAATTATCTAAATATCCCATTTTAGGAATGTTGAGTATCAAAGCCATACTTGGCCTTTTGCAGCCACCTCAGTTCTAACACCAGGAGGCTTGCCTTCACACGGTGTATCTTGCATGTTAAAGCCTTTTGCCAACTTTTCTGAATGAATTCTGTGATTTCATCAGTAAACTAATGAAGTCTTGCACAAGTTTTTCTAAGAAGTATATTGTTTTTGTTATTTATATTTCACTTTCAGAAAGAAGTGGGATAACTGCTAGAATTGATAACCTAGATGATGGTGGCTAATATAGTCTATTTGAGGAAAGTGGCAAGTTTGACATCTTTTAATAGTTTGTGAGTTTCTTCTTTTGGGAAAAACAGAGACAGTTTTTATGTTGTTCCTAAGGACTTCTAAGAAAATGTTGCTCATGCCTTGCTTAAAATGCCTGTAAGACAAATAATTCTTCTAGCGGGTCAGATAAAGATACATTTAGGTTCTTGTTAGTATAGCTTATTGGCTCACTTGTTCTTGTTAACCTTAAACTCCAAAATTAAGGTATTACTTTGCATTCAGCTTTCTACTTGCTACTGAGAGGCATGTAATTGTCTGGCTCTGGAATTACTTTCAACCAGTGGTACTTTTTTCTTTCCTCTGTGCTATGTTCATGCATAAGGCCATCCAGAACCCACAGGTAACCATTCTTATCACACAGTGATGTCCGCCTGTCCCTGTTGTAAATCACTGTGTTGGGTTAAACCAATATGAAATTTGCTAATGCCTTTCTATATTTAGCTAATGTGATCTGGAGCAATTTGGTATACTAAATGAGCGTTGCAATTAATTGTGCAAGATAATCTTTAAATTTTTTTTTCTTTACAGTTTAGTCATCCAACAAGAAGAATATGAAATTCCAGCAATAAAAAATGAACAAAAGATTGGAGCTGAAGACCTTAAGTGCTTGCTTTTTGCCCATTGACCAGATAACTAGAACTATCTGCATTATCTATGCAGAATGGGGTTTTTATTATTTTTACCTAAAGACGTCTCTTTTTGGTAATGACAAACGTGTTTTTTAAAAAGCCTGGTTTTTCTCAATACACCTTTAAGGGTTTTTAAATTGTTTCATATCTGGTCAAGTTGAGATTTTTAAGAACCTCATTTTTAATTTGTAATAAAAGTTTACAACTTGATTTTTTCAAAAAAGTCAACAAACTGCAAGCACCTGTTAATAAAGGTCTTAAATAATTGCCTTTGTGTATCTTTCTGGCTTGTTTTATTTTAGATTATATGTCCTTTAGCTGGTTATAGGACACCCCCTCCCCCCCCATCTTAAAACAGTCTGCCAATAGATGAGACTCACTCGTAATTTCTCAGGGGAAATTTTCTTAAAATCTAATTGAGTGACATACCTGGGCCTCATACTAAAAACCAGAACATTTTTACTCTGATAATCTGGCCATTGTTCATTTAAAGAAACCTTGTTGGCAGTGAAAACTCTAGGTTGTTTTTGTAAATATATACTGACCTGGTTCTGTTTTCACATTTTTTTCTTACCCTATACATGGACATGTAATTCAGTGTCTTTGGAGAAAACATACTTTGGGCAAATAAAAAATGTTTTTAAAAAGGGAGCTGGAAGATATTTAATTGGATTTTCTATCCCATATCTCTCTGTGTCTCACATTTTAGCCTACGAGGTAGGGTAATCATGTTTTCCAAACAGAAAATGGTTTTGAGGAGTTTTTAACTGTTTCCTTAAGAGCGATAGCAGCCCTGGGAGCTATTTAGCTTTGAAATACAGGTAGTCCCCAACTTATGACATATTGAGGTTATGGCAAACTGCACTTATGACCATCTGAGTTTATTTTTTGTTTACACCTTATGGTTAGTAGTAATATATACTACATATAGTGTTGCAGGACATAATTTGCTGATGTTCTCAGAAGTTCAGTGTACATACTGATAATAAAAAGCAATAATAATGAAAACCAATAAAAAATATTTGACTTATGTCAGAACAAACTTAGCACAGAGTTGTCAGAATGGAACCCTGTTATAAATCAGTAGTTTTGGTATTTGACATGAGACTGGGAATCTGGAATATATCATCATTAATAGCTCACTTCTAGAAGTATGAAGAAATCGGCAGAATTTTATTCAGTTGCTTCAAATCAACTTTTAACAAATTATGGGTTTTGAAGACATAATGTGGATAAATTTGCATGTACTTAAGTATTGCAGTCGACTGTGGTCACCTGAGTAAAATGAAGTGTGGTTTTTGTTTTTTATTGCTTACTTATCTATGGCAAATTAGACAAGTGCTGGTATAAAAATTGCTTAGTATCCCCGCTTGGGTGTCAGTCATGACAAATTGATCTACAGTGTTGGTATATCTCTTTTTCACTTCTACACCTGTTAGCCTTAGCTACTGTTGAAAAGAGAAATCTAAATTTTAATGTCTAATTCTGTCCTTTCCAAATTGAGAGTCAGCTTCCTGGTCCTAGAGACTGACACTCCAGAGATTAGGCAGGGATAGCAGTTTAATGTGTTATTTTGTCAGTTTTTATCTAATCAGTGTCTGGCAGTGGGGTGGATTTTCAATTCATAGCAACTACATGTGACAGAGAGGAACTGCCCCATAGAATTTTCTTGGCTGTAATCTTTAAAGAAGCAGATCTCCAGGTCTTTCTCCTGGGGAGCTGCTGGGTGGGTTCAAATTGCCAACTTTTCAGTTAGCAGCCAGGTGCTTAACTGTTATCACCAGGGTTCTTTTCCAGCAGTGTAGGGTATGCCAAATTAATGTATTCAGGAAGAAAATGAGTCTGCGTAAGTTTTAAACCTCTCATAAATCCCACCCTGCCACTATACCCGTTTCTATTCAGGAATCATAGTAGGAAATTACACTAGCTACATCATATTTCTTTATTATTATACTGTGTTTTTTGTTTGTTGATCCCACAAGTGAAATGATTTAAATGCCATGTTGCTCTGCTGGAAATGGTCATCTTTGAACCAGCACTGTGAGTTTCTTGTTTTCACTATAACTTCACTGTATGTAAAATGGTAACTTTATTTTGCACTCTTTTGTATATTGGTGAAATAATTTGCCTGGGTGTTTAATTTTGTGTCCCTTTTGCCAGGAGGTAGTGGTGAAGGGGAGGACATGCGTGCTGTAACGTAGACTGTGACTGGGTTGCTGCACTTAGTTCTGTTGCCATGGGCAGGTTATTTCAGCTTCTGCCAGTTAAAGATGCGTAGGATGCCTGCCACAGGGCCTAGGGTGCTCTATAAACGTTGGCCCAGTTCTTTGTGAGGTAGAGATGATAACAATATAATGGGAAGGCTGCTAAACATGGAGATTGGTGAAGCTGTAATTTTGTTAGTCTCAACTTTTGTAACCTAAGTCCTTGCTGGCTATGTTTAACGTCCTTGTTAGGTTTTCTTTGGCCTCTTTTATGGAATACGTGGGCCATGTGTTGAAAGTGACTTCTGTCCCAAAACCCATTCTAGATCATCCTGGCCAGCTTTCAGAGCCTATGTGAAGTACGGTGGGGATGTAAAGTAAGCTAGGATGGCAAGTCCAGGAGCCTTGTTGTTAGTTGGGGTTGAGTTGATTACAACTCATGACGACCCCGTGTGTGCAGAGTAGAACTGCTCCATGGTGTTTTTGAGGCTGTGACCTTTCAGAGGCAGATCTCCAAGCCTTACTTTTAAGGCACTAAACTTTTGGTTTGAACCACCAACCTATCACCTAGTAGTCAAGCGTTTAACTGTTTGTACCACCCAGGGACTTCTCCAGGAGTCCTACAAGCTGTATATGTCCAGACAGTGATGCCCCTTTCCAACATGTGTTAAGGATTGACAGCTGCTGTCAACTTACGGCAGCCCTGTGTGTGTCAGAGTAGAACTGTGCTCCACAGAGTTTTCAATGGCTGATTTTTCTGAAGTAGATAGCCTTGCCTTTCTTCCGAGATAACGTCTGGGTGGACGCAAACCGCCAGCCTTCCCTTAGCAGCCAAGCTCGTTAACCATTTGCACGATCCAGGGATTCCAAAACTTAAGATTTTTCTTTAATGCAAGTAGCCAGTGTTGGCGAGAGTGCAATGGAACAGACACATGAACATTGCTGGTGCAATGTAAAATGCAGTGTTATTTATAAATGCATTTATTAGGGTATATGTATTATGGAAATGACAAGGCCAACAATATTAAATATCCAATAATGTAAAATCATTAGAAAAACAAATGGCAAAGATGACAGTTTTTGTGACATGGTCTGTGTCAAGCCAGGGCCTGACTGCAGTTGCCACCAGAGGACATGAATCACACAGGCAGTGTCTGGTATACCTTACAAACAGGAAAACCTAGCAAGGTCAGCCTCACTAGCAGGCACTGCTCCTACATGGCCAGCGAGTTAAATTTCCAGCAGCTATTACAGAGCAGGTCTGTGAGCACCTGTCCTATCCTGCAGGTAAAGGACTCCATTCCCTCCTCACCAGGACAGATACAGAAAAGGGGTTGGCCAAGTACCATATGGTGCCCATGCATGCGCAGAACAGAAAAAGTTACTGTGTACTCAGAACAAGGAGAGGCTCCAGATGAGAAATTCAGTTCCCAGCCTCCCATCGCATCTGCACAACCTAACAATATTAAGTAAATGGTGCACAACTCTGACGGGTGTTGCTTGGGCACCATTTATTTACGTAAAATCTTTAGGCAGCATTGAGCCCCGGTGGCACAACAGTTCTCAGATGCTGACTGATAACGTTGATTCAAACCTACCCAGTGGCTTCTCAGGAGAAAGACCTGGTGATCTACTTCTGTAGAGATTACAGCCAAGAAAACCCTATGGGGCAATTCTACTCTGTCTCATGAGGTTTCCTATGAGTAGAAAATAACTCTTGATGGCACCCAACAACATTAGTAGGACTATCCCCAGCAGGGTCATCAGGCCTGCTTGGAGGAGAGATCACAACCAGCTACCCCAGTAATTGTTCAAACCAACTGAATGGGGTCAAAGGGAAAAAAAACAGCATTTTTCTCCCTACATGGCACATAGCACCTTCAAACTGCTGTTCAGATCTCCAGCATGTTAGTTTTGGAGGACGATGCCACTGTATAGTTCGCATGGTCTGCCATTTTGACAGATGAATTGGAAATAATGTGGAGAGATGGCTTGTCATCTCTGTTCAAATGTTGGCAGCCCCAGTTGGCCTTATTGGCAGCTCTAGCAAAAGCCTGTATCATTGGGGCCCATAGGCCAGTCTACTGAGATAATCTAGGAAGAGAAACAACATTAACAACCACCTCCCCGCTACCACTCATGTCCACAGAGGTGAGGGACGACCAAGTTCATAACTACAAACTAGAGGTTTTACATGGTCGACGTGCCATACGCGTGCAGGACCAGTTTCTCAGCTGATGTGACCCAGTTTTCCATGTTGCATAGCTTGGGCTTGTTTGACAGGAGTCACAAGACTTTCTTTAAGGCATCCGTCGCTTTTATTTTCTTTAAAGCAAGTCTTTGCAAATTGGCACATTTTTGTATTGAGGTGGGCTTCTATATCCTGTCTGATGATAGATCAGTGGCAGTCAGGGCAACTTGCTGGGCATAAGCTTGGTTTGCACAAGAATTCTATTTGTGTGTCATTTCAAGCGGTCCTTTGTCATGGACATCAATGTGAGTGATGAAGTGTCTCTTTTTTAGCTCACAAGCTTGTTGTCACAATCTTTGTTCCCACACAGGGGAGCTCTTAATATTCTAATCATTAGTCTGCTAGTCACCACCTTGTGAGTAACCTTGACTGGCAGGGCCAAAACAGTGTCTAAATGTGGTACATGTCTCCAGTAGCCAAACAGCCCACCAACTGTTGAGCCTTCTTTTATTGGTAGGGGCTGCCAAGGACAATGACTTTTTTTTTTTTTTTTAATTTTTTTTTATTGTACTTTAGTTGAAGGTTTACAGAACAGTTTTTCATTAAACAGTACACATACTGTTTTATGACATTGGTTAACAGCCCCACGACGACATGTCAACACTCTCCCTTGTCGACCTTGGAGGACTTTTGGGGGGTGGGGGTGAAAATAACATAGCCAAAGATACACCATTTCAAAAATTTCTACTTGTACGATTAGTGACATCGATTACATTCTTCCAGTTATGCCACTATTCTCACTATCCTTTCCCAAATTATTCCATCACAGTTACCTTCAACTCCCTGCCCCCTAGGCTTCCCATCAAACCTTTTGAGT
>NW_004443951.1:14046671-14060680 GCF_000243295.1 Trichechus manatus latirostris | reverse complement strand
CTTGGGTTCCCTATCACCAGCTTTCCTGTCCCCTCCTGCCTTCTAGTCCTTGAAGGACAGTGACTTTTGACTATTGTGTCTAGGTGGCTCCCAGGAACTGAACTTATCAAACAGGTCTTTTATCAGGATTGATGGCTCAGGCTGCATTTGTCATAATACCCTTAGTAGGGCCTGTTCAGCTTAGGCCTGTAATGAGGATGTTATCAGTATAGTGGATGACAGTATTTCTGGGAGTAATTGGGCTTCTTGTAAGTCTAGCCCTACCCACTCGTGACATTGCAGGGGAGTTGAGATATCTCTGCAGAAGTACAGTAAAGGTATACTGTAGGTGGTTCCACTTGAACCCAAATTGGTTCTGATCATTATTCCTCTGGGATAGAGAAAAAGGTTAGTTAATAACAGCGTATCCAGCTGTGTGGGTCTGCCACTGCCTCAGTGGCAGCAATAATGTCAGGCACCACAGGGGCCAAGAGTAGCAGCTCAGCCTGCAGTCTGTGGTAGTCTATTGTCAGCCTTTAAGCTCCCAAGGCCTTTTTCACAGGCCAGAGCGGGCTGTTAAACTGTGACGAGGCGGTACACAACATCCCTGTCTATAGCAAGTCCTGAATTAGTATTGTCTTTTTTTCTCTGCCTAGAATGTGGGGCTGTTTTTGTTGAATAACCTAGTGGTACTTAGGTAATTTAGGTGGCAGTCCGGAGTGGACACGCCTCACTGGTACGGCTCTGCTTTTGTGTTAGGCAGGGAGCATATCTCAGGCAGTGGTGATATTTATGTAGCTAAAATGTCTGCACCTATGATGCAGCAAGGGTGGGAACCATGATAACTAGAGTCTAAAATGACCCAAAAGACCCTACCTACAAGTGTATATACACCTCTGTCAATAGGTCATTGTGTCTGTCTCAAAACTACCAGCTTTCCCTTGCTTCAGCTAGGGCACCAGTATATAGTAGTCTTAAAAAATGTCAGATCCCCCTGATTCTCCCTCTACTTTTGCAGGAGCATAGATCCTCTGGTCTCTGGCGGTGGTCCAAAGACCTTGACTCTACCCCTAATCAATTTTTTAAAAAGCAGTAAGGTTGGGGTACATACCACGAGGATCATCTTTTTTGTCAGATCCAATGAGCTCACAATCAATTGTCTTCTGCATTGTCCTTATTAGGGTGCAGGGAAACGTTAGCAATCCGTACATCTCCCTTCCCTGCACTGTGCTTAGGGACTTGGAGAGCTGCTATGTGATTATTCAAATCTTCTCAGTCTTGTGAGCCCTCATTTTCTTTTCTTGTTCCTTTATGGTTTGGACCAGAGTCTTTATTTTCAATTTAGAGAGACCTCCCTTCTCCAGTCAGTAGTATTGGTGGAGGTCTTATGTAGAAATCCCATCAATTTCTGCCTTATCTCTTGTTTTAGCAACAAGACCACGTTGCTTTTCGGGGTAGTCCCGCTCCTTTCCCTTTTGGCCTTTCAGGTGCGGATTCCCATTGCTGGGTTTCTGTCTTTTGGGCTTCTTGTCAGTAGAAATGGCTGACACCACCTTGTCATTTCCACCCCGAAGTGGGACATTGTGGTGGAATTTCTCCACTGCATCTCCTGTTGTTGTATCAGGAGACAACAACAAAGACAAAGGAGGGATCTTCTTTGAGGAATGAAAGCCTCTAGGGTCATCAGAGACAGAACAGTTTCATCAACATGAGATGTGGGGGCAGGATCATAAAGCCAGGTGTTTGTGGCCTTTACCTGGAGTGACGGTTTTACGAATAGCTTTCCAGAGGGTTTTGAGGAAATCCCCAGCAGTTGGAAACACAGTTCTCATGTTTACAGCAATCTAAACCAAAAGCAGCATGGGTCTACCTGTCTCTGTCCTGTTGGTGTTCTGTTCAAAGCGAGCGGAAACGCACTGCAGCAAGGGGTGAGTAGTCAGCTTCTCCAGACTGCCGTTCGATTTGAGACACTGGAATCTGGTGCTAGCCAGGCTGCATGAGACTCAGCTTTTGCCCGGATCTGTTTTTCAGCTTATCTCATTTTCAGAAAAATACCTCATTTCAACAGTTTCGCTTTCAGCAGTGTGATTGATTATTCTATGCTAAGTAAAATCAGGTCTCACATGAAGCCTGCAAGTAGCCCGGAATGGGCAGAGCTCCCTTCGTGCGGGCTCCAAATTCTGTGACCCTGAGATACTGTGGGAGGAGGTGGGGGAACATGAGATCAACCAGTACCCACGGTGTAGTTTCCCTACTCTTCTTAGGACCCACTTCTCAAGTGTCTGTCTTTACCCAGCACACCAGTCCATCGCTGCTAACAGGGAGGTTATCCATATCCCATTTATCCCCGTCTGATCAGATGACTGGACGGCTAAGCCCCTGTGTTTACACCGGCCATGGTGTGCCCTGTTGGTGACCTGCTCGCTGCACCAAACTGTCAAGCCAGGGTCTGAGGTCACCAGCAAAAGAATGTGTCACACACAGGCAGTGTATGGAACAACGCTTCACTCAGAGAAGAGGCGGAGCAAGGTCAGCTTCACTAGCAGGTGCCAGTCCCTGTGGCCAGCAAGTCACTTCCTGCAACCAACGCAAGGCAGATGTTCTGTCCACACCTCTCCTGTGCCACAGGTGAAAGACTCCTTTCCCTCCCTGCCAGGGACAGATACAGAAATGGGTTTGGTGAGGTGCCATAGGGTGCCCGTGCATGAGCAGAACAGATAAAGTTACTGTGTACTCAGAACAGGGAGGGACACTCCCTGATAAGGAGAAGAAACTAGGAGAGAAACTCAGTTACCGGCCTCCACTATCAGAGAAAGCTCTGGGCCAAGCTGATTAGGCAAACCGGAAGGGAGGCTCCGGGCTATGGCAGACCATCCTCCCAACAGTCTTGAAGCCATTGTTGCAAGCAAAACTACATACACACTTTTTTTTTTTTTAATATTTGTCTTGTGTTCTGTTGCTCAGCACTTCTTGAATACCTTTGTTATGTGTAAGGATTAGGTAGTCTATGAGTTTGTAAGACAACCCAGAAAATTCTTGCGGCCAGGATGCTGGTTTAGAGCCTAGTTTGCCAATCGGATGTGTTGGAGAAGTCAGCACTGTACGGGAGGAGGCTGCACACAACCCATTTTCGGGGGGAGGATGAACACAGTGCTTTGGGGCTGCTGTAGCAGCAGCAGCAATGGTTTCTTCATCTGGCAACACTACCTCTTAGTTTTTGACACTTAACCTTGAATCTGGTTCTTTGGTCTTAATTATAAACTACTTCATACTCCTTTCTAAGAAGACTTACGTGACTAAAGCAGACTGAACAAGGGAGAGTGGTAAGGAGTAAGGTCTGCATCAATCAGAACTTTGTGTTCGTTTTACAATGAGGAAAAGAGGATTTTTGCTATCATGGTTTCTATTGAACATTGTACTAGAGGGCCTAGGCAGTACAATAAGATAAAGAAAGCCATAAGGATTGGAAAAGAAGAAATAATTGTCATCATAATTGACTAATTAATAGTTGCATTTATGTATAATAATAATAGAAACTGTACTTTTTAATTATATTTTTCATGGTAATACCAAGGAAATATATTTAGGAATAAATCTAACAAAATATTTTCAAGATCTTTAAGGAAGAAGTTAGCAAAATTTTATTGAAAGACATTAAGACATGGGCAGTTTTTCATGCTTGTGGATATTAAGGCTCAATATAATAATGTCATTTCTCTCCAAAGCTATCTATTGATTCAGCATAATTTCAGTGAAAAACCCCAACAGGTCTTTCCTGGTGGATCTTGAAAAGCAAACAGAAAGGGGAAAGAGACACTGAAGTTTGGAAAGAGAAAAAGATGTAAAATAATTGTCTTGGAGAGTGGGGAAACAAGTGTGTTAAGGAAATACAGTGTGGGATTGCCAGGTTGTTCTGAAGGCCCATTTGGGACCTACGGTCTTTTAAGTCACCACGAAGCTGCTCTGATGCAGCGTTGGGTTTAACCTGGGCTTTGCCAGGTGAATTCAACAGAGGAAGAAAAGAGCAAAACTGTTGAATATGAATGCAAGGGTATAGATGACACTGCTAGTAGCCTTCCCAGCATCCATTTGCACACTCCCTATTTCTCATTCTCGGATACCCAATTTTGTTCATGGTATAACCCATCCCCAGATCTAGGCTTGGATCCTGATTAGCTAAAGGCAATAAGAGCATGGCATTCCCCTGGTGACTGGAATTGGTCCAAAGGTGGGCAGGTGTTCCAAGTTGGCTCAGTGAAGTAGGAGTACTAACTTAAAGGAGCTGGAAGGATATGAATTGGTGGTCCTAGACTGGGGTGCTTAAACTTGAGCTGTGGTGCATTTATTGATCATGAGGTTAGGTTATGACAGGTGAATAGACAGAAGGAGAAAGAAAAGATTACTGAAAGTAAATAGGTAAAAAATAGAGACCATGGTGGGTCTTCTGTATGAGTGTTGAAGTTGCCAAGAGTGATGACAGAAGATAGTGATTGTGGAGAATGGTGATGGTGACCCAAGAATTAAGATCTTCAAGGAATATTGCTGGATAATGAGGAATTCAGTATGAAGGCATAGTCTTCAAAGATGTTGGAGTTTTTGAGGACACGTTGTTAGGTGCTGTCAAGTCAGTTCTGACTCATAGAAACACTGTACAACAGAACAAAACACTGCAAAGTCCTGTGGCATCCTTACAGTTGTTGCTATGTTTGAGCCCATTGTTGTAGCCACTGTGTCAGTCCATCTAGTTGAGGGTCTTCCTCTTTTTCGCTGACTCTCTACTTTACTAAGCATGATATCCTTCTCCAGGGCCTGGTCCCTCCTGATAAAATGTCCAAAATACGTGAGACAGAGTCTCACCATCCTTGCTTCTAAGGAGCATTCTGATTGTACTTCTTCCAAGACAGATTCGTTCGTTTTTTTTGTTTTTGCAGTCCATGATATATTCAGTATTCTTCACCATCACAATTCAAAGGCATCAATTCTTCTTCCGTCTTCCTTATTCATCATCCAGCTTTCACATGCATATGAGGCAATTGAAAACACCATGGCTTGGGTCAGGAGCACCTTAGTCTTCAAGGTAATATCTTCGCTTTGTAACACTTTAAAGAGGTCTTTTGCAGCAGATTTACCCAATGCAATACGTTGTTTGATTTCTTGACTGCTGCTTCCATGGGTGTTGATTGTGCATCCAAGTAAAATGAAGTCCTTGACAACTTCAATCTTTTCTCCGTTTATCATGATGTTGCCTATTGGTCCAGTTGTATTTTTGTTTTCTTTATGTTAGGTGTAATCCATACTGAAGGCTGTGGTCTTTGATCTTCATCAGTAAGTGCTTCAAGTCCTCACTTTCAGCAAGAAGGTTGTGTCATCTGCATAACACCGGTTGTTAATGAGTCTTCCTCCAATCCTGCTGCCACATTCTTCTTCATATAGTCCAGCTTCTCAGATTATTTGCTCAGCATACAGACTGAATAAGTATGGTGAAAGGATACAACCCTGATGCACACCCTTCCTGACTTTGAGGACATAGGAGGGGGAAAATGGTTTAGAAATGATAATGTGGAACAAGAGGAGACCTACCCAACTGCCAGGTACCATGGCGTTTGAGGTGTGGGAGGGAAAACAGCCACCATTGAAAGGTCTCCAAGGGAAGCAGTGTCCTAGAGGAAAGCCTGGTTATAGTTAGAGTAAGGAAGTAAATGAGAACATTTGGAGAAGAGGCTGATGACTGAATTTCGGAAAGTACAGTGGAAGGTTTGGGAAAGATGCAATATTGGATTAGTTTAGGAGATGGAGAGAGCTAACAAGAATAACAGTCAGGTAGTGACAGCTGACTGGTAGAATCTTGAACATCCGGTGGAGACTGAGGTAAAAGGGGAAGTGTCACGCACAGCAGGCTTAGTCCTGAGGTCGGCTAGTGGAAGGATTGGTCTCTGGGAGTTTATAGTGGTGAGGCTGGGTTGTGGCTGGGGAAGGGGTAGTCTTCCTTGGAACTCTTCCTCTCCCTTAAATGCACTCTGAATGTTCCCCCAGGTAGAGGAGGACCTGCTTACCTCCCTTCAATCTGGCTGCCAGTTTTATGTAAGAAATTGAGTAGACGGTTAACTTGTATCATATTTACACCTATCCCAGTGATGTTTTGACACCACTTACAATCAGGTGCTGGGAAGCTGTAAAGCTCTCCTATACCTTAATTAGTTCTGTCTGAGCTGAGGAGTTGGTGATAAGGAAATCTGTGAACAATTTGGACATTGTCGCAGAGGTCCAGATAAGTGATCAGACCCGGACCAGAGATGTGGTAGTAGAAAAGACGGGTCAAATTTGAGATTTTTCTGTAATGGAGTTGAGAGCTCTAGGCTACTAACTGAAAGTAGGAATGAAGAAGAGAGAAGTGTCTCATATAATTACAGAATTCTGATGTGCATGGTGCCATTTACTGGGATAGAGAATGCACAAAGGGGGATGGGCTGTTCAGTTTTACATACGTTGAGTTTGTGGGGCATCTATGGGGAGTGCAGAAAACTGACTGGGACTGAAGAGTGAGGTGTAGGCTGAAGCGGAATGTTTGACACTCGGGTGGCTAGTGGAAGCCATGGTCAGGGATGAGATCACTTAAGGAGTATTTGCAGAGAGAAGAGGTGGAGGCCCATACTTTTAGAATAAGGCCAAGGACATAAAGGTGATGGCCAAAAAAGATGTGGAAAATCTAAAAAGAGGAACATCATAGAATCCTATAGAGCAAAGTAGGAAATGGTTCAGTCAACATCAAAGCTAAGAGGTTCAAGAAGATGGCAACTGAAAAGTGTCCATTGAACTTCACAAGAAGACTACTGATGAGAGCAAACCTGTGGAAATGTAGGGGCAGACCCCAGACTGCAGCAGGTTGAGTGGTGAATTGGGCTGATAGAGTGGACCTACTACTCCCATAGCCTTCCCCTTCTCAGTAACAGCAGTCCAGCCAAAAACCTCAGAGTCATTCTTGACTTACCACTTTCTCTACACCCCACATCCATTGAGTCTGCAATTCCATTGGTTCTGCCTTTGAAACATCTAGAATCTGACCACTTATCATCCTCTCCAACCACATGGGTCCAGGCCTCCATCATCATTCACCTAGATTATCATAATAGCCTCCTGACTGATCTCCCTGCTACCTTCCTTGTCCCCTCCCAACCCTCTCCCCTTCCTAGTCAGTTTTCAACATAGTAACCAGGGTGTCCTCTTAAAAATACATGTCACACCCTGGGTCACTCCTCTGCTCAAAGTCATCTAGAGGCTTCCAGGCCGGCTTGAGTAGATGCTAGTATCCTACAGAAACCTTCACAATGTGTCCCTACATGCCCTGCCCCCACTTTCCACACTGCCCTGGTTTACTCCCTCCTCTCCAACCATGCATGCCTCCTTGTTCATTGATAGGCATGCTCCCACCTCAGGGTCTTTACACTCGCTTTTCCTTCTGACTGGAAGACTGTTCCCCCAGGTAACTACATGAGTTTCTCCCTCAGTTCTTTGATCAAATGCCACCTTCACAGGAGGAAATCAGAACAGCAGATTTTTAAATGAGCTGGATGAAAATCCTAGAACAGAAAAATACAATACCCAAAAGAGAACCAGTGGGTAGGTTTAAAAGCTGACTAAACACCACTGTAGATAAAATTAGCGAACTGAGATATAGTCAAAGGAAACCATCAGGCATGAAATACAGAGAACTGAAAAGAAGAAAATATAAGAGACAGAGAATAGATATAGCAAGAAAGTCAGCCAGACTATATAATTGGAATCCCAGAAGAAAGAGAAAAGGAGAGAATTGGGTAGATGCAATATTTTAAGAGAGAACGGCTGAGAATTTTTCAGAATTTTTTTTTTTAATCACCAAGATTAAAAAGATTCAAGAAGCCCAAGGAGGTTTAGTGTAAAGAAACCCACACCTAAACACATTATAATGATACCACAGGGGAGAAAAAGGGCAAAAGAGGAAATATAAGAAGCAACCAAAAAAAAAAAAAAAATGAAAAGAAGTGAGGTTTAGTCTGATAATTGATTTTTCAGCTGCAACAATGGATACCAGAAGACAGTGGAATGAATGATATCTCCAGTGATATGAAAGAAAATATCTGCCACCTTAGAATTCTATACACAGTAGGATTATCCTTTAGATATAAAGGCAAACAAAAGACGTTTTCTAACAAATAAAAACAAACAGTTCACAAGCAGCAGATCTGCACTAAAGAGCAGAAGAAAATGATACCACATGGAATATTAGAAATGCAGAAGGAATGAAAAGCAGAGAAAGAAATATTTAGATAAATCAAAATGAACATTGATTGTACAACAATTATAATTTACCATAAGTGAAAATGAAGACATATAAATCAGATTAGGTTGACATTCAAACTAGTAGGAAGAAATTAAGTTATATAATAAAGAATGATGATGACAAAACAAAACCATTGTGCCTAAAATATTTGTAGTGATTTTCTGAGGCCTAGGATTGAAGGTCTCTTCCTCCAGAGAGGATTTGTGTTTGCTTCTGTTGAACATACAGAGAATCACCAGCCTGCAAGCAAGTTCTAAAGTTTTTTACAGCTTAGCTTTTTCTGGGACCAGTCAGGTGATATGAGTTTGGGCTTCCAGTCCACGAGAGAGTTAGCTTACTGTTACAACTCAGGGAATCCCCCAACCTCGGTCCCTGGGGTGGGAGTGGGTGTGGGTGGTTCTGTTTTTTCCTTACTCCAAGGGTGTCACATTTGGGATCCCAGTTTAATATAGTGAGGATCTTCTAATAGATATCCCATCATATTGAGCCCAGAGCTCTCACTTCTACCGCATCGTGGGAAACATTCAAGTTTGCTTAGATTGTCAAATGCCCTCTGAGAAGACCAGCTTCTCAGTATTCTAGCTTCCCCTTAGGCTATTTTTTGTTTTTTACTTTTTATCTCGAAATAATTTCAAACTTAGAGAAAACTTGCAAGAATAGTTCACAGAATTCTTGTATGCCCTTCACCTAGATTGGCCAACTAATATTTTACTGCAAATACTTGCCTTATAACTCTCTCTTCATGTGTATCTATGCATGTATCTTTTTTCTGATGCCTCATAATCCTTTTAGTACTTAAGTCTGTATTTTCCAAAAAGCAAGGAAACTCTCCTACAAAACCACAGTTCAACAATCAAGCTCAGGAAATTAACTTTGATGTAATACTACTATCTAAAACCCAGACATCGTTCAAATTTCACTGGTTATCCCAAGAAGATCCTTCATAGGTCCAGAATCCAGTCCAGGTTCATTCACTGCATTTAGCTGTCATGTCGCTTCAATCTCCTTCAATCTGGAGCATTTCCTCAGTCTTGTCTTTTATAACCCTGACAATTTTGAGGAGTACAGGCCAATTATTTTGTAGAATATCCTTCAATTTTTCCTTTTTATCATAAGTAGATTCAAGTTATGCACCTTTAGCAGGAATATCATATAAATTATGCTGTGTGTTTCTCAATGCATTATATCAACGCAAAAAACCAAATCCATTGCCGTTGAGTCCATTTCAACTCATAGCGACCCTATAGAACAGAGTAGAGATGCCCCATAGGGTTTCCAAGGCTGTAAATCTTTACAGAAGCAGACTGCCACATCTTTCTCCTGCAGAGCGGCTGGTGGATTCAAACTGACGGTCTTTCAGTTGGCAGTTGAGTGCTTTAACCACTGCACCACCAGGGCTCCTACATCATGTCAAGGGGCACACAATTTGTCCCGTTACTGGTGGTGTTAACTCTTGTCACTTGATTAAGATATGTCAGCTATGCACATTATCATTATTTTCACGCTCAGTGTCCCAGATTAAGTCAGTGGGAATCCCTTCAGTCTGGCTTCTGTATCCTTTAGACATGTTCCCATCACTCTATGAGCACTTTTCTTATTTTCTGGAACAAGATGTTCCAGGCTTATTTTGTATTTTCTCTGCCCTAGCCCTGGAATCAGCCATTTCTCCATGAAGCCCTGATACCTTTTAGTGGAGAGTGGTATTCAGAAACCACAATATGGGCTTTAGGTGTGCATGTTGCTAGCTAGTGGGGTGTCATTGATTGGAGGTATATATATACCACACACATGCATGTACACACACATCTATCTGTATCTGTTTTGATATCTATGTATAAAAGCCATGAGTTCATTCAGATACCTTCAATTCCAACCCATCACCACAGGGTTTATTCTAGTGTTCTCCCTTTCCATTGAAGCCTGGCTCTTATTATCTTTAATATGTTTATTTATTTGTTCAGTACCCTTATACGTAACTAATCGCCAACCATGCCAGCCAAGCACCACCCAGCCTTGTGACCTCATGACCTCCATATGTCTGAGAGGGAGAAGGAAGATTTCTCAGGCTTTGAGCGGGTGATTCCTTAGCATCATGTCATCCCTTTGATGCTTTGAATAATTTTTTACATTTTACCCAACATTTTAAGTTATTTTCAACAGAAGGGTTGGTTGGAATAAAATTGCCTGCAATATTATTGTAAAATACACCAAATGTTATTATTTTTATATATTCTATGATCAATAAGCAACATCATGACTGAACCGATTAACATCATGATAAACAGAGAAAATATTGAGGCTGTCGAGGATTTCATTTGACTTGGATCCACAATCAATGCCCATGGAAGCAGCAGTCAAGAAATCAAACGATGTATTGCACTGGGCAAGTCTACTACAAAAGACCTCTTTAAAGTGTTAAACAGCAAATATGTCGTTTTGAGGGCTAAGATGTGCCCGACCCAAGTCATGGTATTTTCAATTGCCTCATATGCATGTGAAAGCCCGACAATGAATAAGGAAGTCCAAAGAGGAATTGATGCCTTTGAATTATGGTGCTAGTGAAGAATATTGAATATACCATAAACTACCAGAAGAACTAACAAATCTGTCTTGAAGAAGTACAGCCAGAATGCTCCTTAGAAGCTCAATAACGAGACTTTGTATCGTCTTGCTTGCTTTGGACACATTATCAGGAGGGACCAATCCCTGGAGAAGGACATCCTACTTGGTAAAGTAGAGGGTGAGTGAAAAAGAGGAAAAGCCTCAACGAGATGGATTGTCACAGTGGCTGCAGCGATGAGCTCAAACACACCTACTGTTGTGGGGATGGCTCAGGACCAGGCAGTGTTTCATTCTGTTACTCATGGGGTTGCTATGAGTCTGAACCGACTCAACGACACGGTACCTAATAACAGCATGAGGATAAAAAAGTCGGGAAGCACTACTTTGAGTATTGTTCATTCTTCATTTAAAGTTTTGTCTGGATCAGGTTTCGTTGTGGCTCCTTATAATCTTGCAAACTCTAGACAAAATCATAAACTAAACCACTTTCACTATGCTCAGAATACAAACGGTAGAGAAAAGCAGGAGAAGCTCAATTGAAATTCTCATTTAGAAAAGGAGAAGCACCACACAGTTCTCATAGCTTAAATCAGTGTTTCTCAAAATGTTCATATGAGTAGAGATCTTGTTAAAGTGCACAATCTGATTCACTAGGTTCGAGATGGGGCCAGGGATTCTACACTTCTGTAAGTTACCTGGTGATGTGATGCTGCTGTCTGAGGACTGCACTCTGAGTAGTGTGATGGTTAACTTTACGTGTCCACTTGGGAAGGCTATGGGGCCCAGTTGTTTGGTCAAATACTAGTCTAAATGCTGTTATAAATCAGTTAAAAACCAAAAGAACCAAACCAGTTGCCACAGAGTCAGTTCCAACTCATGGTGACCCCATGTGTTTTGGAGTAAATTGGTACTCCATAGGGTTTTTAAATAGCTGTGATCTTAAGGAAATAGATTGCCAGGCCTTTCTTCTGAGGCTCTCTGGGAACTTTTGGTTAGTAGCTGAGTGCTTAACTGTTTGCACCACCCAGGGACTCTACTATGAAGCACAAGCAGGCCACGGATTATGAATGAGTTCCCTTCCTAAATCTATCTTTAAGTCAAATTGGTATGAAAGTCAGGACAGGCACTAATGTCAGTTAAATATTTGTCTTAGTATATAGTATATAGTGTACCTGTCTACACATAAAAAACATTAAAGAAACACTTCCAGATACACTAAAAATTTTTAACATAATAATACAGTAATGACAATAATAATGTTTTGATGTGTGCCACAGAGTGGCTCCTGTTTGTTATTACAAACCATTGTATGTACTTTGAATTTTTAATAGGCTTTACGAGGATTGGTTCGTAACTATGGGTTGTATGTAAGTCAGATGTTTGTAACCCGGGGACTGCCTGTAGTTACATGTGATTAAAGCAGTTGACCTTAAAGCAGATTACCCTCCATAATGTGGGTGACCTCATCCAATCAGTTGAAGGTCGTAAGAGCTAAAAGGGACTTTTCCCTAGGGTGTATTCTGCCTCCAGACTATAAGTTGACATTTTACAAAAACTCCATCACCCTTCACTCTTCCTGGATTTTGGAACATAAGACCCCAGGAATCTCCAGCCTGTCACCTTACTTACAGACTTTGGACTTGTCTCCCACTCCCCACAATCGTTTGAGCCAGTTCCTTAAAATAAATCTCTTGATAGATAGATAAATAGATAGCTGGATGGATAGATACATAGATACATAAATAATAGATAGACAGACAGACAGATAGGTAGATAGATATCTTACTGGTTTTGTTTCCCTAGAAAACCCTAAGACAAGTAGGAAGAGTCTCTGGAGTACTTATCATTCTTATATCACTGGTCGTGGGGAGTATATTAAATGATACAACCTGTATATCTTAGAGGCATTTTTAAACTATTTAATTTTTTCATTTGCAAATATACACACAGAGTGAGGAGTAGAATAAACACCAGAAGTGCCACTGGCATTATGCCAATCTTATTTTATAACTTTCCCTGTTCCTGAACTTTCTGTTCCTAGAGTACTTTCTGCATTATATCATTTCAGTGTGCACCTCTAACAGATAAAGATGTTTAGAAAAACAACCACTGTGTCATTGAGTCGGTTCTGACTCATAGCCACCCTATGCACAACAGAACGCAACACTGCCCTGTCCTGTGCCATCCTCACAGAGGTTCTTATGCTTGAACCCATTGTTGCAGCCATTGTGTCAATCCATCTTGTTGAGGGTCTTCCTCTTTTTCGCTGACCCTCTATTTTACCAAGCGTGATGTCCTTCTCCAGGGACTGATGACTCCTGACAACATGTCTAAAGTATGTCAGACATAGTCACACCATCCTTGCTTCTAAGGAGCATTCTTGTTGTACTTCTTCCAAGACAGGCTTGTGTGTTCTTTTTGCAGTCCATGGTATATTCAATATTCTTCACCAACACCACAATTCAAAGACATCAATTCTTCTTTGGGCTTCCTTAATCATTTCCAGCTTTCACATGCATGTGGTGCGATTGAAAATACCATGGCTTGCAACATCATCCTAAATGGGGAGACATTGAAAGCGTTCCCCTTGAGAACGGGAACCAGACAAAGATGCCCTTTATCACCATTCTTATTCAACATTGGGCTGGAGGTCCTAGCCAGAGAAATTAAGCTAGAAAAAAAAATAAAGGGCATCCAGATTGGTAGGGAAGAAGTCAAAGTATCTCTATTTGCAGATGATATGATCTTATACACAGAAAACCCCAAAGAATCCACCACAAAACTACTGGAACTAATGGAAGGTTTTAGCAAAGTTTCAGGATACAAGATAAACATACAAAAATTTTCTGTGCCCTAGCCCTGGAATCAGCCATTTCTCCATGGAGCCCTGATGCCTTTTAGTGGAGAGTGGTATTCAGAAACCACAATATGGGATTTAGGTGTGCATGTTACACCAACAAAGAGAACCTCGAAGAGGAAATCACCAAATCAATACCATTTACAATAGCCCCCAAGAAGATAAAATACTTAGGAGTAAATCTAACCAGAGACATAAAAGACCTATACAATGAAAAGTACAAGACACTACTGCAAGAAACCAAAAGAGACCTGCAGAAGTGGAAAAACATACCTTGCTCATGGATAGGAAGAC
>NW_004443951.1:14044760-14045977 GCF_000243295.1 Trichechus manatus latirostris | reverse complement strand
AAAATCAAACACTTATGCTCATCAAAAGACTTCACCAAAAGAGTAAAAAGACAACCTACAGACTGGGAAAAAATTTTTGGCTATGACAAATCCGATCAGCATCTAATCTGTAAAATCTACAAGATACTGCAAAACCTCAACAACAAAAAGACAAATAACTCAATTAAAAAATGGGCAAAGGCTATGAACAGGCACTTTGCCAAAGAAGATATTCAAGTGGCTAACAGACACACGAAGAAATACGATCATTAGCCATTAGAGAAATGTAGATCAAAACTACAATGAGATATCATCTCACCCAACAAGGCTAGCATTAATCCAAAAAACAGAAAATAATAAATGCTGGAGAGGTTGTGCAGAGACTGGAAAAACTTATACACTGTTGGTGGGAATGTAAAATGGTACAACCACTTTGGAAATCAATTTGACACTTCCTTAAAAAGCTAGAAATAGAAGTACCATACGATCCAGCTATCCCACTCCTTGGAATATATCCTAGAGAAATAAGAGCTGTCACACGAATAGATATATGCACACCCATGTTCATTGCAGTACTGTTCACAATAGCAAAAAGATGGAAACAACCTAGCTGCCCATCAATGGACAAATGGATAAACAAATTATGGTATAGCCACACAGTGGAATACTAGTCAACAAAGAACAGCTATGAAGCCGTGAAACATAATTTGGAGGAATCTGGAGGGCATTATGCTGAGTAAATTTAGTCAGTCACAGAAGGACAAATATTGTATCAGACCACTATTATAAGAACTCAAGAAACAGTTTAAACACAGAAGAAAACATTCTTTGATGGTTATGAGGGTGGGGAGGGAGGGTGAGGGTTATATACTAACTAGATAGTAGATAAGAACTACCTTAGGTGAAGGGAAGGACAGCACACACTGCAGGGAAGTCAGCACAACTGTACTAAACCAAAGTTAAGAAGTTTCCTGAATACAATCAAATACTTTGAGGGGCAGAGTAGCAGGGGTAGGGTTCTGGGGACCATGCTTTCAGGGGACATCTAGGTCAATAGGCATAACAAAGCCTATTAAGAAAATGTTCTGCATCCTACTTTGGTGAATGGCGTCTGGGGTCTTAAAAGCTTGCTAGCAGCCATCTAAGATGCATCAATTGGTTCGAACCACCTGGAGTAAAGGAGAATGAAGAACACCAAAGACAGGGAAAGTATTAGCCCAAGAGACAGAAAGGGCCAC
>NW_004443951.1:14021956-14039907 GCF_000243295.1 Trichechus manatus latirostris | reverse complement strand
TTATTTGGTTATGTCTGGGTAGGCAGGCTGTGCATTCTTTGTTGTTTGCTTATCTGTGGGCATGATACTTTTCACCTCCTTCTCCAATGGGCAGGGTCAGTCACTCAGGTATGGTACAGCAGGACAGGTCCAGCTGAAGGGGAGTTGCTGGGATAGGTTTTTTGTGAAGCAGACTAGGGCTGACAGTGCGGACCAGGAATCAGTGCAGGGCAGGTTCCAGTAGGCCGTGCCTGTGTTGCTTGGGAGTGTGATGTTCAGTGGTTATTTTCCTCATTTATTGATTGTAGATTTGTTTGTTTGCAAGAAGGCAGGAAGGAGGGGCTGGATTGTGATGTGTGGAGCTAAGATGGTTATGGGAAAGAAGAGAGAGAGGAGAAAGGAACAGGAGCCAAAGACATACACACAAACAAAAAAGTGTAAAGGGAGCTTGCTATTGGAGTGGAGAAATAAGAGACTGAGAAATGGGGGAAAAAAAAATTAAAAAAAAAAAGAAAAAGCGTAAAAGAAAAAAATGAATAAATTGAGAAACAGGATATGAAGAAAGACAAAAAGGGAATAAGAGAGAGAAGAAAACTCAACAAAGAAATGAAAAAAAAAAAGAACAAGAAAAAAGAAATGCTCCCAGGGATGTCCCTGTGCATCTGCGCAGAGTAAGGTACCAGCTTCCAAGCCACGTGGTACTACCCAGCTAGAAGTGACTCCCAAGCCGAGAAAAGAAAAAGAAAACAAACAAATCGAAACAGAACAAATCACAGCAAACAAACAAAAAGCCCTGGGGGTCCCAACAGCGTGGCGGCATGGGCTGGGAAGCAGTTTCACAGTCGAGTAGTGTTTCGCAGCCTTTCAGGAAGAAGCAAAGATGGCACACGGAGCCAGGTATTTGAGAGAACGGAGGGGGAGGTGGTGAGAAGTAAGGAAGAAATATAAAGAAGCAGAAAAAAGCAACACCAGCAGCCAACAAATGGCACTCAGGGAGCTGGCCAGTGCGGGCAGGTGGAATCCAAGCAGCAATGGGAAGAAGCTCGTGCTTCCTGGCCAATAGACTGTGGCTGCAGGAAGCAGAGGAGGCTAAATGGGGGTGAAGAAGTGTGGGGGCTGGGAAAGCCTATATCATGGGTTACCCGTTGTTCTGTCTCCTGCTGGAATCTCCGTGAAGCTGCTTTCTTGTACCTCCTGTTCACTGATCTCTGATAGGAGTCCAAGATGGCAGATCTGTGCTGCGGTAGCTGTTAGACTTCTGCATGTATCTCTCCTCACGCTCTGTTCTCGGTCAGTTTCTTATTCCATTCGGTGCTTGGCTGAATTCTTTATCTCTTCATTTGATGGTTAGGGTTTCAGGATTGACGTGTAACTCTGTTTGACTTAGTTTTTCTGATCTTTGCTATGGAAGGATGGCATGGTGCTTCTGACTATAGCGCCATGTTGCCCGGAAGTCCCTTTGAAATTTTCTGTTCAGTTCTTTTACTTGATTTCTTCCTTTTGCTTTAGCTACTCGACATTCAAGAGCAAGTTTCAGAGTCTCTTCTGACATCCATTTTGGTCTTTTCTTTCTTTCTTGTCTGTTTAATGACCTCTTGCTTTCTTTGTGTATGATGTCCTTGATGACATTCCACAACTCGTTTGGTCTTCAGTCATTAGTGTTCAGTGTGTCAGATCTATTCTTGAGATGTTCTCCAAATTCAGGTGGGATAGACTCAAGGTCGTACTTTGGCTCTTGTGGACTTGTTCTAATTTTCTTCAGTTTCAACTTGTACTTGCGTAGGAGCAATTGATGGTCTTTTCTGCAGTCGGCGCCTGGTCTTGTTCTGACTGATGATATTGAGCTTTTCCCTTGTCTCTTTCCACAGATGTAGTTGATTTGATTCCTGTGTATACCATCTGACGAGGTCCATGCGTATAGTCGCCGTTTACGTTGTTGAAAAAAGGTATTTGCAACAAACAAGTTGTTGGTCTTGTAAAATTCTATCATGCAATCTCCAGCATTGTTTCTGTCACCAAGGCCGTATTTTCCAACTACCAATCCTTCTTCTTTGCTTCCAACTTTCGCATTTCAGTTACCAAACCCGTTGCCATCGAGTTGATTCCAACTTGTAGTGACCCTATAGGACAGAGTAGAACTGCCCCATAGAGTTTTCAAGGAGCACCTGGTAGATTTGAACTGCCAACCTTTTGCTTAGCAGCTGTAGCACTTAACCACTACACCACCAGGGTTTCCATGCCAATCACCAGTAATTATCAATGCATCCTGATTTCATGTTCGATCAATTTCAGACTGCCGAAGCTGGTAAAAATCTTCAATTTCTTCATCTTTGGCCTTAGTGGTTGGTGCATAAATTTGAATGATAGTCGTATTAACTGGTCTTCCTTGTAGGTGCATGGATATTATCCTATCACTGATAGCACTGTACTTCAGTATAGATCTTGAAATGTTCTTTCAAGACAGCGAACATTTCGAGACAGTGTCATTATTACACAAAATTAAGAGTAATTCCTTGACATCATCTAATATTCAATCCATATGCCAATTTCTCAGATATGTGTTTTTTGACCCTCTTCCCAGGCAATGGATGAGTTCCCTGCTCAGCTACTCTGGTGCCCCAGATTCACTCCCCTTCACTGAACACCTCCTGTTGCTGTGCTACTTGGGTCTGGGGTTTTCCTTAGGGACTGAGCATTCTTCCTAAAACCTGTGTTATGGCCTGCCAGTTTCCTTCTTTGGGAACTCTGTTTGCTAATATACAATGACCAAAGTTTTAAAAGCATGCACTTTGTGTCTGAGCCCCCACCTTCCTGCATCTCTGCCCAAAACTTTAGCCTTGGGGCTAGGACAGTAAACAACAGTCCAGCCAGGAGCCCTGGAAAATTGGCCCTGCCTCTGGTTGGCAGCCCAGGTGACCTTGATGTAGACATTTAAAAGGAGTCTCTTCCGTGTGTGTGTGTGTGTGTGTGTGTGTGTGTGTGTGTGTGTGTGTGTGTGTGTGTGTGGTCAGAGAGCGAGAGAAAGCTACTGAAAAATCTAGGCACAGCTAGGGTTACTTCAGGGAGAGGCCTAGGGAATCATGCTTCCCAAACTCCTCTGGCTTCTCCAGACATCTCCTTCCCAATTCCAGGATCCCACTGCTTTTTTAAATTGTGGTGAAAATGTAGACAACAAAACATACACCAATTCAACAATGTCTACATGTACAATTCAGTGACACTGATTACATTCTTAAGTTGTGCAACTGCTTTCGCTGTCCCTTTTCCAAATTATTCCACCACTATTAACATGAACTCACTGCACCCTAAGCAAAAACTTCTTCTTCCCTCCTCCCTCCCACCCTGGTAACCACTAATAATTTTTGGTTTCTATTTTTTGCTTATTACATACAGTATTTGTCCTTTGCAGTTGACTAATTTCACTCAGCATTATTTCAAGGTTCATCCATGTTGTGGCCCACTGTTTTTTAAACCAGCATATTAATTGGGCTGTGCAGTTCAGCATAGTGTGTGGTTATCTGACTCAATGTCCCCAGTGCCTGGCTACAGCAGAAAGGGCTTCCCTTAAAAAAACAGACAAAGCTCGGTCCTGCTCTGCTGTCACGATCGCCTTAGGTGTCTCTCTCTCTCTCAGCCCCTCACTGGAGGCCACAAGAAGAAGTAAACACATTCCATCCTGACATTTTTCTATGAAGTCCCAAGCTGCTGGTGGAGTCTGAACCCCAGCAGACAGACAATACATGACCAACTTCTTCATGACCAAATAGCAAGTACTGCCAAGTACCCAGCCTGGGATGGGAGAAAGATCATCTCAGCCCGGTGCCCCACCCCTACTCAGACAGTACAACATAGCAGAAGCCGGCACTGTAATGCTCAATTCCAAATTCTGTGTTAGTTAGGCGTCTGTTGGCTGTGTGTGACAGGAATCAAACTCAAAATTATTTAAGCAAAAAGGGGGATTTATTGGCAGAACGGATGTGGGTGTCTCAAAGAACAGCCTGGTCTCAGGAAAAGCAGGATGAGACAGGGCTTCATCTGCAGACCTCCTCAGAGAGGCAGGAAATGTGGCCACCGATAGCCCTGAGCTTTAATCCTCATAGAGGTAGCCCTCAGTGCTGACCACACGTTACAGTCACCTGAGGAGCTTGCAGAAACCCAGATGTCCAGGTCCACCCCAGACCAACAAAGTCGGAATCTCGGGGCGGGGGAGGAGTCTGGGCATCAGCTTCCCAGGTGATTCTAATGAGCATCCAGGGTGGAGAACCGCTACATTATAGCTTCAGGCACCCAGAGAGACTCTTATTTTAGTTCCCATTCATGATTCTAGGGGCAGGACTCTGATAAACCTATTTTGGACAAAGCCCTATGGCTAAAGGCTCAATGGGCTGTTCAAAATGGTCGTTGCTGAGGTGCCCTTGAAGATGTGCTGCGGCTGCCAGGCTGCAGTGCCGAGGGGATGATCCCACAGCAGCTCCCCACTGCTTTTCTCCTCCCATCCCAACACTCGGTTGGAGCCTGCGGATAGTCGTCTTGTCTGACTTTATCTTGGTCACATCACCTCTGAGTCAAGCTGAGGGAGAAGGCTGAGTTGTATCCAGGGGATTTGGTGACTTGGTGTGGGATGTGGTCAGAGACAGACTACCCAATAAGCAAGGTATGCACAGGCTTACTTGTGCCTACTTACTAATCTACAGTGCACAATTTCACCTGTTTTTCACATCGAAGACGTGGTGAAACTCATGTGAAATTGTGCACTACAGATTAGTAAACACAATTAAGCCCATCTGTACCTTGCTTAGTGGTTAATCTGCCTTTGGATGTGTCACCAGAGAGGTGGTAGAGGAGGCCAGATGGAGCAGGCAGAGGAGGGCGTGGGGGCCAGGGAGGAGGGACAGTTATGAACAACTCTTTCCAGGAGGTCGTTGTGCAGATGGGAGAGAGATAGGGCAGTGGCCAGAGAGAGATATGTATCCAGAGAGGACATTTGGGATGGAAGAGACCTGTGATGTGGGGAGAGGCCAGCAGGCTCTGGCTGGGGGAGACTGAGGATGAAGGGCCCTGGCCTTGGGGCTGACCTGGATTCATTTCCCTGCCTCCCTCTGGGGCCTCTCCCCCTTCTATACTAAGAGGGTGGTGCCTGGACTTCAAGACTAAAGCCCGTCCAGCTCTGACTGCTCCTCTGGTGCAGTCTCAGTGCAGCCTCAGGCCCTCCCCTCCCCTCCTTACTCGGGTTCCAGAGCTGATATAACCGGCCTCAGCAGACCTGGGGAGGAGAAGTGGTGGGGACGGCAGCAAGGGCAGAGCTAGGTGCTTCAGACCTTGCTCAGGGCAATCCTGATGCCTGAAGTTCCTAATGTCCTTCTTCTATTCCTTTCTCCCCTTAGTGAGCTCCTACACAATGTCTCTGCACCCAACTCTGATCCCGAGCACCTAGCTGGAGGGTACCCCAGAGACTGTCTCTTCCCTCAGCAGGGCTCCCAAGGGCAGACCAGATGGCTGGGGCAGGGCCGTGTCTCTCTTCAGCCTGCTCCCAGTGCTGGGCTGAGCCTCGGGGCAGCCTCCAGGCGTGGCGGGATCTCCATCATGGAGTCCCTGGTGCCAAGCCCAAGGCCAGGCTCTGGGGCAGGGGACAGGAGCCCTGAGTTCTTTCCTGCTCAGCTGTGAATGTGCTGTGAAGCCCACTCAACCCACCGTGGTTTCCCCATCTTTATGCCCAAGGGCCCCAGTAGTCAGCTCAACCTCTCTGAGGCAGCCTCACCCCAGCCACACAGGGACAGACCAAACGACACCACACTTGGGTCTGGACGCTGACTTCTCTTTCCACAAAACACCAAACAGTCTAGGTGTGGCAGGGGGACAAAGCCAGGCTGCGGACCTGGTCATTACACACCCAGGGGGCCCTTGGCGGAGGCAGACAATTTAACAACTGGTCTGAAAGTCAAAAGAGAGACAGTTGGTTAGTGGGGTGAGCAGCAGTGGCTGGGGCGGGGAGGCAGGGGCTGTGGCGCTCAGGCCCAGACAGAGAGACTGGCCAGCTCAGTCCCATCTTGGCCCTGCCCTGCCTGGGGCCCATTCCTGGGGGTGACATGGTCTGTCCTAATCCTCTGTGTGGGTGTCCAAGGCAGCACTGTGCGTACTGGAAAGACCTCTAAACCTGAAGTCAGAGGGAACCAGGCAAGTCTCTTGGTCTCTCTGAACCTCTGTTACTTCGTGTATAGTGTGGGCATGTTCGCCATCCATCACTGCCACCTCCGTAGGTTGCTGTGGGGAGTCAATGGGGGTCAGGGGGCCAAGGGCTCCGTCCACACAAGGTGCTGGGCACTCAAGTTGCTCCTGTCCTCTGGTGTATCCCTGGGGCCTGGCACATAGCAAACACTGTTCAGTGAGTGAGTAAGCGGACAGGTGAAAGGGATGGCACCTGGGCTGATGCGCCTGAGCCTGTCCACCTGGTGCTCACGAGGCTGTGCAGGTAGGTCTGAGGGCCTGGACCTGGACCTGTGCCTGCGCCATGTGGCTGGGCCCCTCCCTGCCTCTCGGTGTCTCTCTCAGTGTCTGGGCCTGGGTCTTCTATCTCAGGGTGGGTGTCTATGTGGGAGACAAGCTTCTCAGAGCCCCAGACTTGCTCAGGGACATCCTGTGCCCCACTGGCCCCAGCTGGAGTGCTTGGCAAGAGGGTCACTGGGCCGGCTGGCTGCCAGGGCAGGCGGGGCTCAGACGTACTCTCGGGCAGCAGCTGAGGGCCCGGGCCGGTAGGGCTGAGGGCTGTTGTTGGACCGCTCAGGCTCTGGGCATGTGCAGCAGAGAAAGGAGCCTCCCAGTATGGCCAGGCCGGCAGAGGCCCAGCCCACGAAGAGGGCCGTGCCGTATTCATACCTGCAAGGGTAGAGAGGGAGCCGTCAGGTGTGGTTGCACTCAAGGGGGAATGACCCAGGCCTTCTCTCACCTCTGCCCTCTCAGGGTCCCATTCCTTGCCCATGACCTCCCCAGCCTCTTCACTGGCAGAGGGGGGCAAGGTGAGGGGAGCCGAGGCTGGGGGGGTCTCACAAGCCTCCCCAGGCAATCTAGACAAGTCAAGGTGAAAGCTCAGCCTTCCTCCTCTCTCTGCCCCAGTATATCAACATCACACAGTGACCCAGGCCCAGGATGGGCCCTAGTCCCTGCTCTGTGCCACCTTGGGCAGGTTCCTGCCTCTCTCTGGGCCCATTTCCTCATCAGGCTGGTGGAGGGGTCAAAGGAGGGGCTTGAGGTCTGGTCAGGTAGGAGCAGAGCAATTCTCTGCATCCTCTTCCTCTCAGTTCCGGTATGGCCCACAAAATTCCCTGCAGGGCTCCCCACTGCCCTCTGGGGAAAAGCCAGACACCTCAGCCTGCACTCTGAGGGGGCCCTGCTGGCCTTCCTGGCCTGCCTGTGTACCTTTGCATAAAGCCCCGTTCTCCTCGGGCGTCCCCTTTCTTCTGTGCCTACTGAGCTCCTCCATCTTCCGGGCCTAGTTCAAATGTCACCTCCTCTTGAGGGCTTTCTGTGACAACCCCCACCCCAAGGAGGTTTCTGTGATAACCTCCTGCCCTGACCACTGGCTCTGCTCGAATTCACTCATTCATTGCCTGGCTTGTTTTGCTCCCTGGGGAGCACCTTGAGGGCAGAGGGGCATCTAATTCCTGTGTCCCCAGTACGAGGATCAAGCCTCATACTGTTGAGGGCTCCTCCTTTCCTCCCACTCCACAACTGTCTCCTCCAGGAAGCCCTCCTGATTTTGACAGCCCAATACCTTTTCCCATCCTCCCTCCACCCCAGGATTCAACCCTGTTGGAATGCCAGGGTTGAGGCTATTCCATCCTCTGCTCTTGGCAGGGCTGAGAGGAAGGGCCAGGCCCTTCCAGAGTCCCCTGTCCTGCCCCCAAGCCCCCAGTCTTACAAGTCCTGCCCATTCTAATCTCCTAAATGTCTTTCAACTTGTTCCTCCATCTCCACCACTACCTCCCTGGCCCCAAGCCCTCTTGTGGAGACTTTTGCAACCACCCCTTTACTGGGGGACTGCAGGCTGCCTTCCACCCCCAGGATGAGGAACCACATTCTTCCTAGGGCTGCAAGGCCCTGCACAATCTGCTTTGATCACTTCTCCACCCTCCTCTCTGACGGGAAGTAACTGCTGCCTCCTGCAGGAAGCCACCCGCTCTGCCGCCACCAGCAAAAATAACTACTAAGGTTTATTGAGCACCCTCCAGTGGTCCAGGCACTGTGCTAAATTCCTCAATGCATCTTGTCATTGAGCCCTAACCACCACTCCCTGGTGGTTTACAGGGAAGAAACCGGACACAGAATGGTTAAGTAACTTGCCCAGAGCACACAGGCAGTACCTGCAGAACCAGAATTTTAACCCAGAGCCAGGGCGCTTCACCCTCACCACTCTAGCTGCTTGGGGAGTTTCTGCTACTCCTGGGTGCCCACCGCTGGCCTCCTGCCCCTTCTGAGGACCCAGCCATACCTCAGCTGGCTCCCCACTCCAGAGAGCTTCTCAGTGACAGCACCTGGGTCCTGCCACCCTTCCCTCCAACTGCCCTGTGCAGGTCCGGCTCTTAGAAGATAGCTGGACAAAGGCCAGTGGCCCCAGAGGAGGTGGAGCAAGGAGGCCCAGCCTGCCCCCCCAGCCCAAGCCATACTCTGGCACTCACCTGGCATTGACAGGTGTGCTCGGGTTGAAGAACTCCTGGGTCACCAGGGTGGCATACCACGAGACAGCCGTCAATGTGCAGAGGCCTAAGGACAACGGAGGGGGTGCTCAGCTCGGCTCTGGCCCTGGCTATCCAGGGTGGGGGCTGCCTGCCATGGCCAAGATGGTGGAGAAGGAGTCAGGGGCACTCACCTGCCAGGAGGAAGAGGATGCCCCCAGAGATGGCCACGCGACTCTTGGCGATGGGGTTGCTGTCTCCGACCCTTGTGCACTTCATGCCGACCACACTGAGGACCATGGCCACGAAGCCCAGGAGCACGGCCACTACCATCAGAGCTCGTGCTGCCTGGATGTGACCTGGGGTGGGCGGGAGGGCACCAGGTGAGCTGCTCACTTTGTAGAAGTGGGGAGAGGCACCTCAGGGTCAGGCCTGAGGTGGGAGGAGCCCCACTAGGGGTGAGGCTTGAGCAGAAACTGGACTAGAGGTCAGACCCCTGCTGGCAGGTGTGAGGAGTTAGTGAGGAGCCCTGTGTGTGACGATGAGGGTGAGGACAGGGTTGTGGTGGGGCGATGAGAGCCCCCTTCACAATTAACCCCATTTTTCACTCCCAGTTGTGGACAATTTGGGTGGTGGGGGGCAGTTTAAGTTCTCTCTTCTAATGCTTTCGGGCCCAGGGATTCCCTGGCCTGCCCCTCCCAAGCAGCTGGGGTGGCTCCTCCTGGGGCCCTTGTGGATTCAGCAGGAAGAAGAGCTGAGGTGTCTGAGGCCCAGCTCAGCCCTGTTTGGCCCTCTGTCAGGGACCCCTCCCCTCAGCCATCTGACTCTCAGCAGCTTCCCCTCTTCCCCTTGAGTTACCCACACCTATCTGCCATGTACCTGGCTCTCTGTGGGTGCTTGGATCAGCCCTGGGCCCTGTGGGTCCCTGAGGGAAGCCTGAGGGCCTGCCTGTGACCAGTACAGCCAGGGCATGTGACAGCAGCCCTGGCTCAGGCTGCCTGCGGGACCCTGGGCAGGATGAGGATGGGTCGGCCTCCCTGCACTAGAGTTAGAGGCTGCAGTGCAGCCTGTTCAGGAGCCAACTGTCAGTCTCAACTCCACAGCCTGGGAGGAGAGGGACGTGTGTGTGTGTGTGTGTGTGTGTGTGTGTGTGTGTGTGTGTGTGTGTGTGCGCGCGTGCTGCCTGAGTGGCAGGACTGGTAAGTAGGTGTGTGTACCCAAGTGTGTGTCTGTGTATGGAGGACAGGAGAGGTGGAGGACGGGGTCTTCACTGAGCATTTCTGAGTGCCAGGTACTCTTCTCAATGGTCCCATAGCCCTGTGAAGGTCTTAGTACCCCCCCTTATAGATGGGGACAGGACAGGGGGACACAGAGGCTTAGTGACTTGTTCAAGGTTAGAGTAGCAGAGCAGGAATCTGGGCCCATGGCTGCCAGGCCCTAGAGCCCCTGCTCACGGTGGGGCACCAGGCTGGTCTGGGTGTTTTAATGTACGCAGGGGTGGTAGTGCGGGGGGAGTGTGGAGGTGGAGGCCGGAGAGCAGAGCACAGAGCTGATGCAGACTGAAGTGAAAGCTGGTTCCAGATCTCCCTGTACCCCACATTCCATGCGCCCACCCAGCCGGCCGAGGCTCACTGTCCAGGGAACCTCCCCCCCTCCTTGGCAGCCCACCGTCCAGGGAAGCTCACCAACCCCCCAACCTTGGCGGCCCACCGTCCAGGGAAGCTCACCTTCCCACCCAGCCTTGGTGGCCCACCGTCCAGGGAAGCTCGCCCCCCCAGCCAGCCTTGGCAGCCTACCGTCCAGGGCGAGCAGCGAGTCGTAGAGCTTGCACTGCACCTGCCCTGTGCTCTGGGAAGCGCAGGACATCCAGAGCCCTTCATAGAGGCCCACGGCAGTGATGATGGCGTCGCCCGCGTAGGAGGACTGCTTCCACTGCGGCAGGGCTGTGCTGGCGATGATGCCCACCCAGCCACCCAGGGCCAGGAAGTAGCCCAGGAGCTGGAGGCCTGAGTTGGCCATGGCCCAGGGAAGGGGGCCAGGGGTCCCAGGGCTCAGAGCTGGGCCAGGGTCCTTGGGAGGGCTGAGATCATGGCAGGGTGAGAGCGGCAGGGAGGTGAGGGTGAGTGGTCAGAGGCAGAGGAGGAGAGGTGGTAGCAGTAGCGGCAAAGGCAGCGGCTCTGGGCTCCAGAATGCAGGGGGAGGCCCAGGGGCTGGAAAAGGCCAGGGGCCCGCCCACAGCAGCAGCCTAAGCCAGGGCTGGGTCCCCAGCAAAGCTCAGGCCCAGCCCCTTGGGGTGGGTGTAGGGCCCATGTCCAGGTGGGTACCCCTGTCCCTGCCCTCAGGGATAGAGAAGGGAGGGGCTGGGAGGAGTGAACCTGCTTGCCCTCAGAGCTCTCCATCCAGGGAAACCCCTTGTTGAACCTGATTCAAATGCCTGGAATTCTCATCATCCCCACCCCAAGCTCCAGCCCCAGATGGTGGACTTTGCTCTTTCAAGGCTGATCTGACCCATGCGGTTTTCTGTCCTCTAACTTCAGGACAGAAACGAAAAGGAATTCTAGTTTGCAGCAGGTAAGACCAGAGTTAGTCATCAGAACTTTGTGGCAAGGGGTTTGAGGCTAGATGTGGAGACTGGGCTGGGGAGGGAGAGTTGGGAAGAGGGGATCCTGGGTACCTGGAGGCCGTGTGTGCGTAGGTATCAGGAACAGGGGAGGTCAGACCAGGAGAAGTGTACTGTGGGGTCTGTTTGAGATCTGGGCCCCCCCTCAAGGCTGGGCCACACTGGTGGCTGGCCAAGAAGGGGCCTGGCAGGGAGGTGGGGAGACAGCACTGACCTGGCATGCTTAATCCCCTTGCTGGCTGGCTTAGCAGCTCCTGCTGGGACCTGGGGCACCGTGGCCCTGGCTCCCAGCTCCAGAACAGCCTGGTGGGGAGGAGCAGCCTCTGCACATTCCTGGGGTTCAGGCTGCTCCCTATTAGCACCCCCACCTCTCCCTTCTCTCCTCGACCCCGACCCCTGCTCAGCCGTTGGTAGCAGGGAAATGTTTAACTCTCCTCAACCTTATTAGCAATCCCCTCACGTTCAGCCCCACAGGCCCCCGGTGTGGGTGCAGGAGAAATGTCACAACCCTGTTCCCACTGCCGCCAGCCCCCAGGCTGCCCCCTCCATCACCAGCAGCCCACCACCATTCCTGGGCTACACTGGGGGAAGGCAGGGTCCAGTGTGGACCCCAGCCAGCCTCCCTCCCCCACAGCACAGCCCCTCTCTGCAGGGAGAAGTCCCCAGCCTGCTCCCTGGCATTCTTCACGTGGCTATGCAAACGAGAGAGTGCCAGGCACAGAGCAGACAATGGCAGCCCTGTGTGCCCGCCCAAGGCGTGGGCCTCTGGTATGGCCTGCAGCTCCAGCGGGGGCTGAGGAGAGGGCACTCTCTGATGGGTCAGGGGTTGGTGCTCTTTGGCCTGTGGTCCCCCAGTTCTGAACTCAGGGCCCCTCTGAGGGAAGGGTGACCAGAGCCACGTGGATCTGTGGACACACACCTGTTTCCTGGGATGGCCTGCGATCCCAAAAAGCACATGGGGTCTATAACAGGTGTACAGAAATCAGTCCTGAGTTCAAATTCTCCTACTGCCGCAGATACTGACGAGACAGTGCACTCAGCAGGAGCAGAGGAGCCAGAGTGGGGAAAGACGTGGGACTCCTGTGGGCGCAGCAAGGACCTCATACCCCTGGTGCTTTTTACATATTAATTCACCAAATCCTCAAGGCAGCCCTTCAAGGTAGGCTGACCTCTGCAGACAAGAAAACCTCGGCCCAGGGAGACAGCTTACCCCAAGCTAGGAAGTGCCAGGGAAGGCTTCCCGCTCAGATCAGTGGGCTCCCACGGCCTTTCAGGAATGGGGAACGGGAAGGGAGGCATAGACCTGTCCTAGGGGTGACAGGCACCTAAGCTGACTGTGGAGCCTCAGCTTCCTCTCCTCTAATGGGGACGTCTGCTTCATGGGGTTGTGATGACATCAAGCTCATCATCGTCTGCTGGAGGGCAGGGTGCCATGCATGTGGTAGCCAGTTAGCACAGGTTGTTTCCCAAAGGACTGAGGCCCCTCCTCTCCCAGCTTGGTCCTTGGCAGGCCCCCTGCCCCGGCCGTCTGCAGGGGCTCACTCTGTAAGGAAGATCCAGGGGTCATCCCAGGTCTCAAGGAGGACCTGAGCCAGGTGTCTGCACTCTGGAGCCTCAATATCTTCAGTACCACCCAGAAACAAAGGGTCAGAGCCACATAGGCCCTCAGGGACCAAGGACTGCAACCCCTTCTGTTGATAAGTGAGGAAGCTAAGAGGGGAGGTGAGCTGCTTAGGGTCATTCAGCCTCCTCAGGGACAAGGTCTGTGGCTCTAAGGCCTTGGGGGCATCTGAGTGCCTGCTGGGCTCCTCCAGCCTACCCGCCAGAGCCCCTTTGTGATCCAGAACAATGCCCACATCTTCCTCTCCTCTGAGGCTTTTCTGTTTATCCCAGCTCTTTGTTATTTGAGGCCAAAATTGCCCCTTACTCTCATGGCTTTCCCTCACCAATGTTCCAAAGCCTTTTGGAATTCAGATCTGCTCCCCTCCGGATGCAGCTCCCTAGCCTGGTGTAGCTTCTCCACCCAGGTCCCCTCTGAGCCCAGTGGCTCCCAGACATGCAGCGAGAACTGGAAGGCTCAAGGTCCCTCCCTAACCTCCACGTGAGAACTAAGTGTGAACTGCCCTGGGGTGTCACACTTCTTAAAAAAGTGCTTTCACATACATGACCAAAAGCTGAGGGTTCTAGTTGTAGCTCTGCCACTGAAAAGCTGTGTGACATTTAGCAAGTTCCTTAGCTTCTCTGGGCCTGGCTCCTGTAATGTAGAAACATAATGTAGTTTTCTGTACGTAATGCTGAGTATCTACTGCCTGCTGGGCAACGGGCCAGGTGCTGTCTGAGCATCCCCTCAATGCTCTCAATCATCTGGGGAGGGAAGGACTGTTATCCCATCTGACTGGTGAGAAAACATACTTGCTAAAGGTCATATAATGCCAAGTGGTGGAAGTGAGTCTCACCCAGCTCAGTATGTGGGTAAAGCTCAAGCTCTTTCCATTAAACTCCTCAGTCCCCTCGCTGTATGGTGAGTCACCAGACAGGATGTGGGAGATAAGTAATGATAAAGGGAGTAGTAGCCAGCTCTACTACAGCACTTCCATTGGCACACTAACACAAGGTACTGTCTCCCAGCTTGAGAGAAATCCTTCCTTGACTTCACATCTCCCTTCAGCTCCTCTTTTTCTGCTCCCCTTTAGAGCCTAGCCCCTGAAAAGAGTAGTCCAGACCCACCACCACCACTTACTTTCCTTCCGTTCTCACGGGAGCTCACTCCAGCCTGGCTTTCCTCCACACCACCTTACCAGAACATCTCTTGCTGTAGTTCACAGTGACCTCCATGCTGCCAAACCCAGTGGCTGACTCTCAGTTCTCATCTTGCCCAACCTCTCAGCAGCATCTGACACAGTTGGTCCCTCCCTCCTTGAAACGTTCTCATGGGCTTCCAGGCCAACACTCACTCTCGGTCCACCTTCCTTCCCTCAGGGCTGCTGGACCCAGTCTCTTCTGTTGGGTCCCCCTCTTCTGGCCCTCCAATCGCTCAGCCAGGCTGTCCTCTGACTCCTCCTATATCTACACTCATCTTCACCTCCTGGCTTTGAACACCATCTACGTGCTGTTGAAGACTCCCAAGGTTACATCTCCTACCTAGACCTCTCCCTGAACTCCAGACTCACATACTTGACTGTATGATACTTCCACGTGGATGTCTAATAGGTTTCTCAAACTTAAAACATTACACGTCTAAAACCAAACTCCTGATTTCCATACTCTGCCAGCCAACGCCCCTGCTGTCTTCCCCATCATAGGGACAGGCGGTATTTTTTCCAGCTGCTTAAGCTGGAGTCCTTCTTGATGCTTCTTTTTCTCACACCCTACATCCAATCCACCAGCAGCTCCTGCTCGCTCTGCGACCTTTGTCACTACGGTGACTGCCAACACCCTGATGCAAACCGTCTTCATTTCTCCCCTGGGTTACTGCAGTAGCCTCCTCACTGGTCTCCTGGCCTCTATTCTTGTCCCCACAGCCTATTCTTGACATAAATTGTTCAGCAAGGCTTTTAAAATGTTAAGTTAGATGCTGCCACTCCTCTGCTCAAAACCATTGAAGGATTCTTGGCTCACTCAGAGTAAAAGCCCAAGTCCTCACAACGGCTGACAAGGCCCATTTCAAGACCTGACTTCATCTATGGCTCTGTCTCGCCCACCCCGTGCCATCACATTGGCCTTTTTGCTGTCCCTCCCACCTCAGGACCTTGCTTTCCTTTCTTATTTTCTGCCTCAAAGGCTCTTTTCCAAGACATCTGCAGGCTTGCACCCTCACTTTCTCCAGGTCTTTGCTGTAAAGTTCTTATTCAAGGTCTTCGTTGTTGTTAGCTGCCATTGAACACCCCCGACTCATGACGGCCCCATGTACGATGGGATCCGACCATTGTTATCTATAGGGTTTTCATTGGCTGATTTTTGGAAGTAGATCACCAGGCCTTTCTTCCTAGTCTGTCTTGGTCTGGAAGCTCCTTTGAAACCTGTTCAGTATCTTAGCAACACGTAAGCTTCCACTGACAGACAGGTAGTGACTGCGCCTGAGGTGTAGTGGCCGAGAATCAAACCTGGGTCTCCCCCATGGAAGGCGAGAGTTCTGCCCCTGAACCACCACTGCCCACTATTAGAGGTATCACCGTGAATGAAGAAGCAATTCCCCTTAGTATTCCCAATCTCTTATCCACACGTTTTATAGCATTTTTCACTCTGATACGCCTACATGTATGTATATGTAGGTACACACACATACAGTTACTTATTCTCTGTTCCCTCTACTAAAATAGAAGCTTTATGAGGGCGGGGGAGCCCTGGTGGTACAGTGGTTAAGCACTTGGCTGCTAACCAAAAGGCTGGCAGTTAGAATCCACCAGCTACTCCTTGAAAACCCTAAGAGACAGTTCTACTTTGTCCTATAGGGTCGCTATGAGTCAGAATCGACTTGATGGCAATGGGTTTTGGCGTGAGGGTGGGGGCTTGTTTTGTTCACTACCATATTCCCAGCACCTGGCACTTCGCTTGTGCTTAATATTGATTGATAAATAAATAAACGTGCAAAATTTACTCAGTGCGCAGGTTCCTAAACTCACTACCCTATAGCATCTCAAATACAGCAGGGGAGAGGGTTCAAGGGGTGTGGCCCGAGGAGCCGGATCTCCAGCCCTGCTCTTTCTGTCTCCTGGAGGCGTGCGTCCGGACACGGAGGCCCTACAGTCAGGCAGCAGAGCCAGAAGCATGTGGCCGACCAGGGGCCAACATGCCAGAGCACTGGTGACTGGCTGCTCCCTGCCAGAAAAGGATTAGTCGTAATCCCCACCAGTTATCCAGAGCTTTACAGTTTACAAAGTGCTGGCACATCCAATATTGCATCTGGGCCACACAACTGCCCCAGAAGGTGGGCAGAGTGAGGATTATGATGCCCATTATACAGATGACAGCACTGAGGCTAAGTGTCTGGCCTGCAGCTGCCTAGTGGGAGGCAGATCTGGGTCCTGAGCCGGCCTCCTCGAACTGCACTGCCATTCCATGCTGCCCGGACTAGCATTTATCAAGTGAGACTCCTGTGGAGAATAGGCATATTTCCATTCTCTGAACAAACTACCAAGTAAAAAAACCCACAAATCCTTTATTTCTTGGTTGTCTACCCCAGACACTTAAATACAGCACCACTGTCATGGGGCCACCTGTGCCAGCCCTCCGGGGTGACTCTGGGTCTGCGTTCTGAGCTCTCAGCCAGGTCCATGGGGGGCGGGTCGGCCTGCCACGTCCACTCCCAGAGCAGTAGCACAGGGCAGACGGCTGTGAGCAGGGTCTCCTTGGCTGGGCAGGTGTCAGTTACCCACTGCTCCACGGTCCTGAGGGGCTGGCCAGTCCTGGGTGCAGGACACAGTACATCTCTGTGGGTCTCCTCACCCATCCATGTGTGACACGGACACTGTCATAGCTCATCCTTGTGCCTTGACTCACTGCCTGAGAGAGACTCTTCTACTTGTTGATGGCGGCCCTGCTGGGCTCCCAGGGGCTGCTCCTGGGGGAGGTCCACCTCTTCGGGGCTAAAGAGCATCTTCACCAGGTCATCCGCCTGCACTCTGTCCTGCAAGCACAAACCCCTGCCTATTCAGAGAGGCCTCCAGACCAGGTACTCTGTCTACCAGGTGGCTACTTCCTCGAGAACAGTAACGGCCTGGAGTCCACCTCCTTCTCAAAGCAGGCCTGCTCTCTGGGCAGACTGCTGAGGTGGGGCTCAAGGAGGGAATCAAGAACTCAGGACTGCTCCCCATCTCAGCACCCCAACCTACCTGGAGCCCCATTTACAGGTAAGGAAGAAGGCCTATGGAGGATAAGGCAGTGGCCCCAGGGGATACAGCTGGAGCTGGGAGTCTCTCTGGACTCCAGGTCCAGTGCTCCTTTCATGTCTAAGCCACCAGCACAAGGGTTCGGAGAAGGAGGAAGAGCGCAGGATGGGCCTTCCTGGAACAGATCACCCAGCCCACGACTCTCACCCGCTCACTGTGGCGAGGGTCCAAGGTGAACCACAGGGCGATGGCACAGCGCTGCCCCCTGGTGACAGCCTTCACTCCATGTGGGTTCTCAGTGCCTGAAGAGAATCCCACAGCCCGTCCACACTGGGGCTGCACCTCCGCCTAAGGGGGTGAAAAAAAAAAGGAAGGGTGTGGGGTGTGCACAGGACAAAGACTGTAACTGCCCTCAAAAGAGGTATGGGATCATTAGGGTCCAGAACTGGGGGGCCCTTCAGCTTGGCTTCCCAGAGCTAACGAGAAAGGGTGACTAGTCAGAGGAACAACTGACATATCTCAAAGCTCCTCTGGTCTTGGGGGGGGCGGAGGGTGGGCACCAGGAAGCCCAATTGCCCATTCTACCCCTGCACTGTGGGGACATCAGCCCTAGAACACAGGCTTTTGTCTCCAGGGCTGAGGACGAGGGGCACTCACCGTCACGGTCTTGGCATCTAGTTCAGTGAAGTAAAAGTTTCCTCCATCAAAGTCCCCATTTAGGTAAAGAATGGCACTGGGAACAGCAGAGAGCACCTCAGTATGGCCTGTCCTCCCCCCACTGCCCAGACGACTCCCAGAGTATGGCCTGTCCTCTCCCCACTGCCCAGACGACCCCCGGAGTATGGCCTGTCCTCT
>NW_004443951.1:13969339-14020998 GCF_000243295.1 Trichechus manatus latirostris | reverse complement strand
TCCTCCCCCCACTGCCCAGATGACCCCCAGAGTATGGCCTGTCCTCCCACTACTGCCCAGACGACCCCCAGCACTGGTGCCCTCACCTGCAGTGCTCTCAGCCAGCAGCTGGAAGGCAGCATTTCTAGGAAGAAATCTTCCAAGAGCCTTCTCTGACACCAAACAAGCCCAACTCCCAACCTTCGCTCCCCTCCACTCTGCCCCAGAGAATTCACCATGCCTTCTCTGGGTACTTTTGTACCAAGTCCACACTTCACTGTGGTACCACTGATTACACTAAGATATAATGATTCCCTTGTTGTCTATTTTCCTATCCAAGAGGTCTATGGACGAGACTGGACTCTGGGAGCAGCAGTACCAAACCAGTGTGTGTGTGTGTTTAGGGGGCAGGTGTAGGGCCCTGCGGGGAGTAGGGACAGAACAGGGGCCTCAGAGGGAGAGCTGGCACCTGTAGTCCCGGAACGTGTAGGCCGGTGGCTCCTTGACGCACACGAGGGCCTCGGCGTTCAGGATGCAGTTGTCCACGTGGACTGGGTGGCTACTGTCCTTCCTCTCAGCCTGTGACTCTGCGGCCAAGGTAACCACGTTAGCACTGGGGCAACTCAGGGAACACCGCAGCCCCCCTACTGGCACGGTAAGGGGTGCTTCCCAAAATGTATCAGGGTCTAAGGCTTAAATGTCCTCCCATTACCCCCATACACTCCAAAAACTCCTATTCATCCTGCAAAACTGCCATCACCTCCTCTCGGAAGCCTTCCAGACTCCCCAGGTAGATTGACTGTAACTTCCTCTGTGCTACTGTCACTTCTCACACTGGATTGCCAGTTACTTGTTTATGTTCGGCTCCCTGACTGGAATGAAAGGGACTGAATCCTGTTCTTCTCCATGTCTCAGCATCTAGCACAGTGCCCGGTGCACAGCCTGTGCTCAGTGATGCTGTGGGTGAGGAGGCCCACCTTCGATCGCAGTGCGGCACACCAGGTGGGAGTAGGAGAAGTAGAGGGGTGTGTCCAGGCGGAAGTAGGACTCCATGACGCGTCGTACCTTCTCGGTCACGTTGTAGTATAGGTGGGCACTCTGAAGGGGAACTTTCCCTTCCTGTCCCAGCTGCCAAGGAGACCAGAGGTCAGCTGCCCCCGACTGCCCCTCTCCAGGCATCAGACCCCACTCCTTGTCCCCCTGTGGAAAGAGCAGTCTCTGCTTCCCACACACAGCACCCTGACCACATCGCCCTTCCCCGCTCCTTCACGTTTCATGAAGGACCGTGCATCCTGCTCAGAATTACAACCCATGGAATCAGCCCAGTCTCCAGATGGCATGCTCATAACTTTGGATATTGGTCTTGTCTTGCTCACACTCTTTATTACACGTGGTAAACTCACTCAACCTAATACACCCTCCTTCCGTGGCAACTGGAATGTCCACAGGCAGACACCTTTACCTCTCCTACCACTGCCCCCAACTTCTCCTCAAAGCCTAAGCTTCCCCTTCCTTCCCCCACTGGGGCAGGCAGACTCCCCTTCTCCACACTCTAGAAGGCAGAGCACTGAGTCTACCTTGAGGGCTTTGAAGACAGTGACGCCATAGAACTTCTCGTTGGGGGTGTGTGGGGAGGTTTGACCCCGGTAGCCATCTCCTGCAGTTGCTGCTGCCTACAAGGACAGGAAACAAGGTGAAGTTAGCCAGAGCAGCTGAGGGCCCAGTAAGAGGTAGACAGTTGCAGCAAGGGGCAGGCAAATGCTCAACACCTAAGAGGCACTTGGTACTGGGGGAAGTTGGACCCTTTGGGCAGAAGGTAACATCACTGGTTTCCCTTACATTGGTCAGTCTCTGCAGCTCCTGACACTCATCATCAGAGATTACACCATCCATCACCACCCGCTGGGAACCATTCAGGAGCTTGGAGTTCATGGTGAGACTGATTCCTTCATAGAGCAGGGAGCCACCTGCAAAGCAATGACAAGATTCAGGCTAAATCGGGAAGCAGCTCAGCCAGAGGCTTTCCATTGGATATTGTCTCCCTGTAAAGAATAGAAATTTCAGTCATTTCCTGTTCACCAGAGAAACCTCTTGCTCAGTCACTTCCAAAGGTAAGTGGTCCAGAGGGAAGGACTTGGAGCTGAAAGACAGGAGATCTAAGTCCTTGTCCTAGCTCTACAGCTGAATGGCTGCTGGCTCTTGGGCCTTCACAAATTACCAAGGAAACACCATACACATTCCTAAAAACTGAGCTTCAGAGTCAGAAAGAACTGGGTTTGACTCCCAATCCTCCATTTATTGGCTGAGTGACCATGGCAAGTTACTCAAGGCTCGTAAGTTTGATACTAGTTTGATGTAAAGAATAAATAAGGCAAGTCAAAAGCTTAGCACAAATTTGGCACACAGTCAGTGTTCAAAAAATTTCACTCCGAGCATATCGCTATCATCACCATTTATTTATTTATTTACAATGGGGATCCCACAATGTGCCCAACCCACCTCCCAGGTAGTTCCGAGAATTAAGAGAAGTAATGGTGTGAAAGCTGTCTGTAAACAAAGGAACGCTGATCAGGCTCTTTTCACAGGCTAATCTTGTTAAATGAACTACTGTTAATTTAAACAACAGTAGAGCAAAGGCCACCATTTCTCTCGTGTGTTTCTCATGGTGTCTCTCTGTGCTGGGGCAACTTCACATCTTTATCGAGGCCTGTGCTAGACATTAAAAGGGACTGACACTTGAACACAGTACCTGTTCTCCAATAATTACACAAATACCCAGCATAAGGCAGACCACAAATGCCCTAAGGAGGTACAAGGTGCCTTGGAAGTTCAAAAGAAAGAGGGAGGGGACCCCAATCAGCTGGGAGATGAACAGAAGTTTGGGAGGATGTATCTGAGCCACCTTAATGGGCAGAGGTGATGGGCCACGCGTTAGGTGGAGAGGTGAGCATGAACCAAGACTTGTGGGCAGAAAGCAGGCCCAGGAACAAGGAGCAGTCCACTTTGGATGAAGGGAGGGAGTAAAGAGGGGAAAAGCAGAACATGTGGTTAAAGGGGTAGGCAGGGGTAGACTGGTCTAGCAACCACGAGTGGGAAGGGGTGGGCAGGCTGCACAAGGAGAGGTAAGTACCGACAGGAGAGAGTGTGGGCCTGAAGCAGGCGTGCGGCAATGAAAAAGGCCAAGGGTTGGGGAGAGAGGTGAAAAACAGAGCAGAGACATAATTGGTAGGCCTTCCCAATGGACTGGAAGGACAGGCAAGGGAGGAGGAGGATCCAAAGAAGACCTGATGGTTTTGAGTCTTGGTAATAAAAAGGAAGATGGAAGTTGGGAGAAAACAGTTTGGGAGTGGGGACAGGATGAGTTTTGAACACATCCTGTAAATATTTCCTGAAGTGAACTAAGCTAGTATTATTATGGACAGAACTCTTATTTCCTAACCAAAGGCCAACTCTCGCTGCTCTTTCCAGGTGGAAGTCCTCCTGGCGAGTTAGGAAGGACACAGAGGCTTCTGAAGGATGGCCCACAGTGAGCTTTTCACTACTAGGGGTGCTGCCTAGCTAATGCAGACACCCCCAAATGCGCTCTCACCTTCCCGAACCAGCATGCGCACATCCACCGACTCCTTAGTCTTCTCTTCCACAAGTGTCTCAATTTCCTTCATAAGGTTTCCGATCTCCTGGGAGATGCGTACAGCTGTTTCCCGTTCTGACCTGTGAGCAAAGCCACTCTGAGGACTGTATTCCAGGGCCATCCTTGGGCTCCCACCCCAGCTTCCCAGACTGGGCCTGCCCACCCCGCCAGGAGTTCACAGCTGCCTGGGCCCAGGAAACCCTCCAGTGCCTCATAAGACTGATCCAATCATGCAGTTTCTTCAAGGTCCTCACTTCTGTTTCTCTTGTAGTCTCTTGGGAATCACCTCCTCTGGAGTCCATGAATCCTAAAAGTAGGTCAGGAAAAAATGAACACCTAGTTCATCTTCCAAGCCTCAGTGCATACACTAGGGTCTACAGGAGAAATCCAACTCATCACCTAGACTCCTTTCAGGAGATAAAGTAGGAGGCTTCTGAACCTAAGACATGTCCAGCTGCCAGGATCCCCTTTTTATTTTTCTGTCTCTCACCCATCAGTTTTATGGGTCCCGTGTTTAGCCCAGCCCTCCAGTAGTTTTCTCCCCAGAGTCACATAGTGTGCCACACTCACCCACCCTTGCCCCCATCTCGATCTTTCCTACCCCCCTGTGGCTCCTGCGTCTTGGCTTACTGGATCAACAAAGGGAATTCCAAAAACATCATAAGCGAAGAAAAGCAGTTCTTTCTCCACCAGGCTTCGCTGTCGGTACTCCTGGGCACTCTGAGGAAACACAGTGGGAAGAATCTCCTAGGACTCGGCCCTGTCCTTTAACCCTTGGGGGTGCCTTTCCCTGGCACTCTCCACTGCTGCTCCCTATGTGACCTGAGGCCTCACCTCAATCACTACTACACCTGGTCCCTGGTTGGGGACAAAAGCCACACTTCTGTGTTCAAGGTTTCCTCTGGCTCTTGCCCAACACACGCAGTACCTGATGGTGTACACCCAGGCTCCCCTTGAAAGGAAAAAGGCCTCCCCACCTGATCACTATCTCAGGCAGATGATCTAATGATTCTTGGGAGATGTGGAAATAGAATTCAAAGAAGGCGAATTCCTTCTTGACTTTTACAGGGGTCCAATACTCAGGGAGGGAGGGAGGTGTTAAACAACTCATGTGGTATTCATTTAATCTTTACAACCACCTTTTGAGGTTGATACTATGGTCCTCATTTTACAAATGAAGAAACTGAGGTGCAGAAGGGATACGCAACTTGTTTAAGGTGACACTATAGGAAGTGGTAGAGCAGGGACCTAGGTTCAAAGCCAGGTCTTCCTAATCCTCAAGCTCAAGCACTATCTGCTATGCCACCTGCCTCCCCTAAGACTCTGGCAGCACCGCGTACCTCTGTGAAAGCAGCTGGGTCTGGCACTCTGGCCCTTCCCACGTATGCTCACTGGCAGGGCTTACCCAGGGCAGGGACACTGAACACTTGCTGGGTCACATCTCTCCCTAGGTGCCATGCCCATCAGGTGCTTGCGCACTGAGCCCTGCTAGTCTCCAAGCAGCAGCAGAAGGAAGAGAAAAAGAAGACACAGTCAATTGAAATAAAAGACAAGGGCAGTTCAAGGAGGAAAATGTTAAAGGAGTCAGTAAGTCCTGTATCATCTACTATATTTACCCAAGAGGAAGATGACAATTTTCTCCTGAGGAATTTAAATTACTGGCTTCCTTCACTAAGTGCTAGATACCAACTTAGGTATGTCATCTCGTTTAACCCTCTCAACAACTCTATGAGGCTTCTAGGAAGCAAATCCCACTTCCATCATTTATGGTGAAGAGTACTGACTACCCCATGGACTGCCAGAAGAACGAACAAGTCTGTCTTGGAAGAAGGACAGCCGGAAAGCTCCTTAGAAGTGAGGATGGCCAGACTTTGTCTCATGTACTTTGGACATGTTATCAGGAAGGACCAGCCCCCAGAGAAGGACATCATGCTTGGTAAAGTAGAGGGTCAGTAAAAGAGAGGAAGACCCTCAAGAAGAAGGATTGTCACTGTGGTTGCAACAATGGGCTCAAACACAGCAACATTTGTGAGGATGGCACAGGACCAGGCAGTAATTCGTTCTGTTGTACGTAGGGTCGCTATGACTCAGAACCAACTCGGCGGCACCTAACAACATCATTTATTCACTCAACAAGTATTTATCGAGGATCAGGTACGGTGCCAGAAACTGGGACAAAGCAGGAAAACAAAGATTCTGGTTGCCACTGACCAGCCACAGCCCACTAGGCAAGTTACTTTGCTCTCTAAGCTGCAATGTCCTCATCTCTAAAATGGGGAGAACAGCAGCCACTTCACAGGCAGGGCGGCTGTGATGAGTAAATGAACGATGGGTAAAACCACCTAGCATAGCACCTGGCTCAAGACAGGTGTTCAACAAATATTAGTTACCTCCTTCCCAGAAGGGAGTTCTGGTTTAAAACGGTAGATTGACCACATACGTTTATTCTTCCTCTCTCCCCCAGACTCGCCAATGTGACCATAAAAAAAGGGGGGTGGGGGGAGGTATTAACCAACCAAGACAAAGACACAGGAAGTGCCATCTGGTTCATATAGATGGTCACCATCTAGCGGCCAAAGAGGACAACTACAAGGTAACTGGTACACCCACGTGGGAGAGGACAGCAAGAGAAGAAAGGACCCTTGATCATTTCTATCGGAGACTCTCAGAACTCCAGAGCTAGGAAGGAAGGGCCTTAGCTCTTTGTCTTCAGAGCACGGTGGTGACCCGACCTCACCAGGCTGTCATGAGAATCAAATGAAATAAAGGCTCTTAAAGAATTCTATAAACTATAAAATGCTAAATACATTTTAGGGATGGTTATTTTGAATGACTTAGTAAACTCCTCAATAAGTATTGGAAGTCTGTTACTGCCACATCATCTACCTGCTTCTCCCAATGAACAGAGGAAAATCAACCGCTTGAGCTGGATTACAGGTAGGGCAGAGGGCCTCTGAGGAAAGCACCCTGCTCCTCCTTCTGTGTTCCCTTGCTAGGTGAGCACTATCCCTGCTGTCTCTCAAGCTGGGAACTTGGTGCTTAGTTGGATATGAAGAGCGGGGAGGAGTGGAAACACCTCTGCATTCTGCTAATTCTTCCCCTAACTGTTCTCCTGCCTCTAGCACCTTCCTGTTCTGAGCCATCCACCATCACGTCTCGTCATGCCACTGCTTAAAGTCCTACAAGGGCTCACCACTGTTGACCCTACAGAAGAGTGTTCAAGGTTTGGCTAGGCACTCAAGACCCATCACAATTTTACCCTCTCAGGCCTCATCGCTTGTCTCTCCCCAGTATCACAGTCCACCTAGCTGGGACAATTGTCCAGGTTGTTTGCACATGTTGTCCTTTGTCTAGAAGGCCCTTTCCTGCCTCAGTTGTCTACCAAAGGCTTTTAAAACCAATCTTAAACATCACTTTCTCTTGAAGTCTCCCTGACTTGCTCCTCAGTTGATGCTTCTCCAGGCTTCTACTGTAGCTTGCACACACCTCTGTTCTATTCACTACAGTGTGCTTTAAATTTTTGTTTATATACCTTTCTTTTCCAGTCCAAGGAACTAGTCTTTTCTGTATCACCAGTGACCTAAGGTGTGTTTTAGGTGGCATTCAAATATATGGCCAAAATAAATAAAGAGTATAAACAGACATAAATGTCGTGGCTATTGGTATTAGTTGCTGTTGACTAGACTCCAACTCACGGTGACCCCACGTACAGCAGAACAAAACGTTGCCTGGCTCTGCACCATCTTTCGAGATCACTGATATGCTTGAGTCCACCATTGTGGCCACTATGTGTTTTGAGTGCCTTCCAATCCAGGACTCATTCTCCAGCACTATATCAGATAATGTTCTATTGTGACCCATAGAGTTTTCATTGGCTAATTTTTGGAAGTAGATCACCAGACCTTTCTTCCTAGTCTCTCAGTCTGGAAGTACCACTGAAACTTGTCCATCATGGATGACCTTGCTGGTATTTGAAATACTGGTGGCATAGCTTCCAGCATCATAGAAACACACAACCCACCACAGTATGACAAACAGACGGGTGGTGGCAGACATAATAGAAAAGTTCAAATCTCCCTTCTTACCCTTGACCTGTAGGCCCACACCTCAGGAATAATTCCTATTAACAGTTTCTTATCAATCTGTCCAGGAAATTTTGAAACACATATGTTTATTTCAAAAAACGTAAACAGGATATAGTAAAATTATAGGTCTAAATCTTACTTCCTTTTTTGTCTTTACCTAAAAATAGCTCATGGAAAGCTTTTCACACTGGTGCATAGTAATGCACCGCATGCAGTATAAGAGCTGTCTGCATGTCACTGAATGAATGCACCATAATTTATTTAACCAATCCCCACTGATGGCAGTTAGCTTGTTTCCAGTTTTTTTTGCCTTTAAAAACAATGTTCCAATGAATATCGTGCATTTACCTTTGCATGTATACCTGTATACCTATGGGATAAATCGCTGGCAATAGAATTACTGGGTTGAACAGTCCAATTTACAGTCTTACCAACAGTGCACGAGTGTGCCTGTTTGCTCAGTCTCTACATTTGCACAATATATTTGTTGAAACACAAATGAATGGCCTCCAAAGTGATTGTAGCAATTTACCATTTTTTTCCCTGGCAAAGTTAAAAACTAGTCCAAAGTTATAGCCATTTCTATACAGAATACAGGTGGGGTTTGGGAGAGATCAGCAGGACACAGGTGAGCAAGGCGCACACAGTGATCAGTCACACCCCCCGTGCCCTCCCCCATTTCTGGGCTGAGGTGGCTAAGGTCAGAGGTGAATAAACTGGCCATCTGCTACTTGGGTACCATCAGCAAGACCCCTGCGATGCTACATGTCCACCAAAACACTTTCTGGACACTGGCACAGTGCCTGTCAGTTTACAGAGTGCATTTATAATCACTGTCTCATTTGACCCTCATACTCACCCTGTACTGAACACACAGCAAGAATTATTATCCCATTTTATAGAAGGGGAAACTGAGACTCAGAGAGGTGATGTGGTGGGCCTAAGATCACACACGGCTAGTATGTGGAGAAACCAGGACTTGAGCCCAGACCAGTGACTTCAAATCCCCCTCACTGTTCTGATCTCAAGAGTAGAGGGTGTAGGGTCTGGACAAGGTATACATATAATATCATGTTATCAAACTTCATCAAGTTAAAAACAGAAAACTTCTCATGTTTTTAATTACAAAAATAATACCCATTTGCTGTAGAAAATTTAGAAAATATAAATGAGCAAAATACAAAAATCTCCCAGAAATAACCACTGTTAGCATTTCAGTGCATTTCATTCTAGTCCTTGTGTTATATAGATTTTCACTTGAGTGACATGGGAATAATGCTGAGAGATGGGGGAGAACAGGCAACGGCAGGAAGAATGGGATGGGGAGGAAAAAGGAGACAGCTGACAGGCGAGTGCGGAATAAAGACTGGCGTGAAGTAAGAAATGATGGCTCCTGGCCAAACGGTATTAGGTGCCAGAGAAGAGAAAGAACATGCCCGCAGAAAACAGACTTCTGGGCCCATAATGCTAACTAAGGCTCTCATCCATTCCACTCACTTCCTATGCCCCCCTGCTCTCTGTGTGACAAGCTGTGCCAGTGCACTCACACCCAGCCCAACACCCTGCCCCACCCTGCACAAGCAGTGCTGACTCCCCTCCCATACCCCACTCTCCTGCCCTCTGGTCTGAGGGCAGCGGGCAGCTACCCTAGCTAATGCGGGCCCCTCACCTCACGGGGGCCAATGGATCTGGCTTGCTCCTCTCCCAGCATAGCTGTGTAGTAGGCCAGATTCTGGCTCATCACCTCATCGTTGGGGAAGAAGAGAAGATAGGTCTTGGCACATTCAATAGCCTGTGTATAATTCCCAACTGCAAAGAGGAAAAATAAAGGCTTAGAAGAAGGGGTCTAATCCTTGTGTACCAGGAACCACTTAGTGTTCAGTCCCAGCAAAGCTTGAAGACAATGACATGACAAGGTGACCCCATCCCATAACACTCCTGCCTGATTTTGGTGGGACAAATTATAGAATATCTATAGCACATATATTTGATTTTAAGCTGTTCGATGACCTCAGGGTTGCCTAATATTGAAAATGAAAAGAATCAGAACCCTTTGTATACCCACATGTTCAATAATTCTGGCATTTCTAAAAATCCTGGCATCCACATTCCCAATCATTGGACCAGCTTCAGAAATATTCCCCGTGTCTCCCTACCTTCTTTTCCCTATGGATTTCAGGAGAGGGGGGATATTACAATAGCAGATGGCCTTTTTGGCAAACTGGATCTCATTCATGTGTGTTAATCACCTCAACTTGACTATGTTGTTGTGGCCATCAAGTCAATTCCGACTCACAGTGACCCTATAGGACAGAGTAGAACTGCCCCATAGGGTTTCCAAGGCTGTCATCTTTAGGAGAGCAGATCACCAAGTCTTTTCTCCTTTGGAGCTAGTGGGTTCGAACCACTGACCTTTCAGTTAGCAGCCGAGCTCCTGATCATTGTGCCACCAGAGCTTCTTTAATCCAACTATAAAGACCTTATACTCTCGAATACACTGTAATGTTGAGCATACAGTAGGAACTCAGTAAAGACCTGCTGATGTGTTGCTTTTTGGGATACAGATAGAGCCCCCAACAGCATTCATGCTATACTAGGAGGAAAGGCTGGGAAATGTCCTCTGAGTGCACACTCTTACCTTTGCTATTACTTTTCATTTAAATGCATTTAATATAAATGCCATGGAAGGAGCAAGAGAGAGAGAGGTCCTAGAGACTCCTTCCCCCAGCTTTTAGCTGCTGGTACCAGCCAGTGGCTTGTAACCAAGTACCCAGGGATCATCTAGCATGGTGTCTCCCACAGCCACAGAAAGAAGCCAGATGTGTTGAAGAAGTACAGTGGCCTTGCTTTAAGCTCCTTAGTCAAAGGCAGAAGGGAAAGAGGAAAGAAGGCCTTACTGTTATAGTAGGCAAACTGCAGATAATTATAATGCGATGGCAGGAAGTCTTCAAAGGGCTTCTCTCGGCTGGGGTGGGTGGCAAGCTCGGTGACACAGTTCTGCTTACAGCTGAGGACCTGGATGTAATGATCTGAAAGGAATCAAACAGGGGGCGTAGCCATATCAACCTTCAGGATTCAAAAGCTGATTAAGAAGAACAAATTTAAGCAGAAGCAATTTTCAGTCAGATGTCCAGATCTGAGAAATGCAGGAGTGAGGCTGAAGATGCTATGTCCGTATGATCATGCCATTGACCTAGCCCTGGCGGCCTGTGGCCGAGGGCTGGGCTGCACACCTGCGATGGCTTGGAAGAGGTCAGCGTTGTACTCGAGGTAGTTGTAGCCGTCGTAGTCATAGGGCCCCTCGCAGAGCACACGGCACTCCTCCTCGGCCACAAAGTACTCTTGCAGCGCTGCCTCTAGGTGGGGCACGGCTTCCTGTGGCTGCTCCTCCGAGTACAGCTGCACTCCCAGTCGAAACTCGTGCTACTGGGAGAAAGGAGTACTCAAACTCAGGCCACAGAGGAACCCTCTCTCCCCTTGCCCTTGGTTCCTAATTTCCTGCTAGTCAGCTTATAGGTGGTAAGAGGCGACCTAGGTGGCTGCTACATAATGAAGGCCTTGTGCAAACAGTCTTTCCACGTTCCTTTTGAAATTTAAAAAACACTTAACTCAGTCTAGGCGAAAGATATATGGGAGTTCGTTATTATAATCTTGTACTTTTCTGCAGGGCTAGAAAATTTCAAAATAAAAAATGAATTAAAGAAAATCTCTCTCTTAAATGCTAGAATGTGGTCTGTGGTGAAGCTAGCAATCGTTCTGGTAATAAGGGGGGATTTAGGCTCCCGCAGCTGATTACAGACTTCAATTTTGCTGTCTGGGGGACAGCTCCCATTCTCAGGGTCAATAACCATTTTCATCTGTCACAGAATCACTAAAAGAAATACTGTGTACATTTGTGTAATGTACTAAATGTACACTTTACATTTAAGTCATTCTGATATTGTTTCTAATACCCCCATTTCTAAACTATTAAAATTTAAGAGAACATAAGATAAGCTCTTTATAAGAAATCCTATATCATCGTAAACAACATCTCTTATGGAATGCAGGTTTTCCCCGTGAACCAAGCAGAATAAGAACACTGAGGAATGCTGCACCACTTACGGAGTCCTGGTGGCGCAGTGGTTAAGAGCTCAGCTGCTCACCAAAAGGTCAGCAGTTTGAATCCACCAGGTGCTCCTTGGAAACTCTATGGGACAGTTCTACTCTGTCCCATAGGGTCACTATGAGTCGGAATTGACTCCATGGCAACAAGTTTGGTTTGGTTTTCAACTGCTTATTGTAGTGAAAACCTACATGACCAAAAAAAATGTGAATAGTTAAATTAATATGATATATGCATAAGATGGACTATCATGCAGCCATTTAAAATCATGTCTTCAGAGAAAATTTGAGGAGATGAGAGAAGGCTCATGACCCAATGCTAAGTCAAAAAAACACGATGCTTAGGGGACACTGGGCTTTGTTAAGGGCAATGGAAAAATCTGGAAACCAATAATGGTGATGGCTGAACAACATGATAAACACAATTAACGTCACTTAATCGTACATGTGAAGAACGTTGAAATGGCAAATGTTTTGTTACATATATTTACCACAATTTAAAAAAATGATGAAAAATATACAAACAAAATAGTATCAAATTAGGCTAAAAATGTAAGATATGGAAGACATAACAAAATAGGCCAAAATATCAACTAGTGGTTTTCTTAAGGTACACTTAATACAAATGATTACTTTCTGTCTTTTACTTATCTGTATTTTTCTAATGTTGTACAATGAACATGTATTACTTTTGTAATCAGAACACAACCCTAAGGACTGTGGGACATAAAGTGATACTCGTGAGGAGTGTGCCTCTTAGCTCAAGTAGATACAAGAGACTAAACGGGCAGCTTCTGTCTGGAGATGAGATGGGAAGGCAGAGAGGGTTAGGAGCTGGTTGAATGGACATGGGGAATCAGGGGTGGAAAGGAGGAGTGTGCTGTCACAGTGTGGGGAGAGCAATTAGAGACACATAACAGTGTATGTATAAACTTTTGTATTGGAAAAAATAAAAAATAAATAAATAAAAGAATATAACCCTAATAAATGTCACTTCGAAAAAAGAGAGAAGGGAATATAATTTTTTTCACCATATGGGGTTTGGCTTCAAGGTCTTTGAAGTCGGCCTCCTTCACCCCAGACATGGTTTGGTAATAGTCCAGGTTCTGACGCATCTCCATGTGCTCCGGGTTGCCCACAAAGAAGGTGTGTGCTGCTGCTACAGCTTTCTCCAACTTGTTTATCTAGGAATGAAGCACAAGAACATAATTCTCACATCTGCGCTCTGAAGGGTTGTTGGGGATTCAGCCAAACAGAAGACTTGGCAGTAGTGTCCAAATGTGCAGGCCACAGTAAACAGGAAATCTCAGCTTTCCTGAGCCTTTCTGAGCGCCGTGGCTCAGCCTGCCACTCAAACATGTGCCCAGCTCCTGCCAGCCCCAGAAAACACACTGACTGGAGGGACTACATACTAGAAACTAGGAACACAGTGCCATGAACAGATTCTCAGCTATTTCCCAAATCAGGCTTGGGGAGTCCCCAAATTATAGGAGGTAATACTTTAGGAGTATAAATGTTCCATTTTAAAACAAAGGTCATATTGTAGGAAGCATGATGGAAGACTGACTGCCCCAATAATATTCAAGTCTCTAACGCAGTGACTAAGCTGAAGAAAGTTTAAAGCTTCAAGGATTTAGGGGCAGGGGAGAAAGAACAGTTAACAGTTAAACTGTGCCTAAGAATTTTCCCAGAAAATCATTTTTTTTTTTTTTGCATAAAACAAAATCAAGTGTTTTTATCACATTTAGGGAAAAGCTGGGTAGCTGAAAAATCCTAAGGTCTTCTACAAAATCCAGACGTGGTATCTTCTGACTTCATATGAAGTTAAAACAAGTGGCTATGTAGAATCTGAGAGAAAAAATGTGCTACAGGTTACAATAATGCCCATAGCAAGACTTCAGTATAGCAAAGTAAGTAACACAAGTTCATACACAGAACTCCAAATAAATCACTGATGATCTAATGCTTAACCACATGCGCTTTGGTATCAGACAAACCAGTGACAAATCTAGGTTTTATAACTCACTTGCTGGGGCTTTAGATAAGTTACCTAATGTTTACTCTTTAAATCCAGTTCCCTTGTCTGTCATATGGAGATAGCACTACCTACTTGATAGGATTGTGGAGAGAGTGAATTGAGATATATATATCTTCTAACACATGGTGCTGGACACCTATTAAGTACTCAATAAATGTTAGCTGGTATTATTAAGGAAACTCTGGTGGTATAGTGGTTAAGAGTTCGGCTGCCAACCAAAAGGCTGGCAGTTCGAATCCCTATAGGGCAGTTCTACTCTGTCCTACGGGGTCTCTATGAGTTGGAATCGACTCATCAGCAACGGGCTTTTTCTGGTTTTAGTATTATTAATAAGAAATTTTTTTTTCTTTTCTTATCATTGGTACTAATAAACGCACACTAAACAAGGAGTCACTCCTGGTTCAGCCCTTAAAATAACTAGGTGACCTAAGGTAAATAATTCCGCATCTCTGTACTTCAGTTTCTTTAGCTATAAAATTAGAATTTCTCCCAAGTCTGTCCCAGCTCTGGCATTCCATCAGGACATGGATCCCTTTTATGGGTGTATTCTCTCTCCCGTATCTTTCAGCATTGCTCTCATCTAATCCCTCCCCCACCCCCCACTTCCCACACACCTCTCTCCCACCCTAGCCCTTTATTCCCTGAGCACTGAGGCACCTAACTTTCTTCTCTCATCTGGACAACTGCAACGGTCTCCTAACTGGTTGCCCTGTCACCACTTTCTCCTTCCAGGACTTTTCCCACATTGCTTCCAGAATTAGCACACTAAAACCCAATTCTGATTGTGGCTCCCTGAGGCCTGCAGAATTCTCCTCCCAATGTGGCCTCACTTACTTTTCTAGTCTCCTCTCCTGCAACTCCCCACATACATCCAATATCCTAACCACAAAAAAGTGACTTATTTCCTGAATACATCATGCTTTGATTCTACTTTTCCCTCTACCTGGAATAGCCATCCTTCTTCTCTCCCTAGCAATATTTAGGGCCACCTTCCACTGTCACCTCTTCTTTCAAACCTCTCTAATTCCTCTGAGACAAAGTGAGATTCTCCCTCCTTTGTGCGCCCACAGTCCTATGTACATGCCACTCTCATAGTCCTTACTACAGTGATTCTAAACAGCAAAGCAAAACAAAAGGTACAAAAGTCAAGCATTTTAATTATCTGTACAAGAACTGGAATATAGTAGGTATTCAATAAATGTCAATGAATTATAGAAGCTCTGTTAATACAGGAACAAAGACATAGCCCCATTATTTTGGTCTCAAGTCTAGTACTCTTCCCAGTAATTAGGAGGAATGGAGGGGGACTCTGTAAGCAGAATGCTTGTGGAAAGGTAGAAATCTGAGCTCCTCAAGATTCTCTAAGTCTCCCTCTAGGTTGAATTGAAGGTCTTTTAAAACATGGATATAATAAACACGCTGCACAGCTCATTCTTTTTTATGTTTAAAATTCTAGCCAGCCCCTTCCTAAGCACTCCTCTTATCTGAATTCTACATTAGAATCCGCCACTTACCAGGTGTGTGATCTGGGGAAAGAAATTTAACTTCTTGGTGCCTCAGTTTCCTCATCATTAAAATTGAGCGAATAATAGCACCTACCTACCAGTGAGTGGTTAAGAGCTCGGCTGCTGTTCAAATCCACCAGCCCCTCCTTGGAAACCCTCTGGGGCAGTTCTACTCTGTCCTACAGGGTCGCTATTAGTCGAAATCGACTTGACGGCAACGGGTTTGGTTTGGTACCAGGATATTGGGAGGATCAGGGCAAATGATTTAATAAACGTAAAGCGCTTAAAACACTGCCTGGAAAATGGCACATCCTCAGTCGCACTGACTATCACTATTATCATCATTATCACATAAGGGAGGAGACCGCAAGCCCATCTGTACACTGGAACTTACTCGGGTATTCCTAAAAACACTCATTTTCTTTGGAAACCTGACGGACTAGCCAAAGGGTCCCCCACAGGGAGGGGCCAGACAGCCCCTGCCGGCGACGTGGCAACTTCACGTCCTGAAATGAGAGCTGCTGGACTCCGGCAGCAGGAAAAGCCTAGTGGAAAAACGAATCGGAAGGAAGATATTGTAGAAAGGTCCTAGCTTCTCAGTCGGACACTTGCAACGAAGTCAGGATGAGAGACCCATACTGCCAAATTAATTCCCTCTAGGAGGCCTCCCGCTGAACAAAAGGCCAAGTTTACTCGGCCCGTGCCTTAACCCCAGGCTGAACATTTGAGGTTAGCATTTGCCTAAGCGAACCCGAGGAGGCAGGTCTCCTCGCTGGGTCGCTACTTTCCCTGGGTCCAGGGAGAAGTCAGAGGATGCTCCCCGGCCAGAAGGCCACCTTCCCTCTCCGCAGACACTTTCCCGGTCCCCTAAGCTCTCCTGGACCACGCCTTTCCCCACAAAGGCCCCGGCCGCCCGGTCCCGGGCAGGGCTGCACCTTGAAGTAGGCGACTTGCAGGTAGTTGTAGGGGCTTCGCTTGCGGAACTCCAACTCCAGCTCCTCGCTGAGCGAGTGGGCGCTCGGCGGCCCCAGGCAGCGGCGCAGACAGGCGGCACGGCGCAGCAGGCCCCCGAAGAAGCGCAGGTCGTGCAGGGCGGCGGCGCCCGAGGCTTGGCCCGAGCTCGGGGGAGCGTTGAGGTCCAGCTCCCATGGGAGGTCGGCGGCACACCGGGTGCGGCAGCGCAGGCGGAGGGCGCGTAGGGCTGCCCGCGAGCGCAACGCCCGCTCCATGCTCAGTACCACCGCGGCCCAGTCCCCGCGCGCATAGGCCGCAGTCCCCTCGGCAAACAGCAGATCAGGCGCCACCATGTCCCATCCTGCCTCGGACTCAACCTCGGCCGGTGAGGCGGCGGCGGCGGCGGTAGCCAGCAGAGTGGTCAGCAACATCAACACCCATGCCGCCATCGCTTCCGCAAACCTAACGGGACCGGTAGCTAGCAGCCACCGAGACCAGAGTCCCACCCCCGGAGGAGCCCCGCCCCCGAGTGAAGGCCCTTCTCCCGAGCCGGGCGACGCATGTCCAATAGGTTCGCACGTCTCTAGCTTTCGACCAGCCTCTACCCCGCCCCTCAGCTGGAGCCCCGCCTCCGAACTCCTGCCGAGCTCTGCACGTCTGATGCCCAATGGCCAAGGAATACGGAGGCTCGGCCCACGAGCCTTTATGCGCATGCTCTTTCTGCTTGCACCGCCCTGGTGGTAGTGAAGGTAGGTCGTCGTCATGGCTGCTCCTGCAACCACGGCGCGCACTGAGGGAGTCACTGAAAATCAGGCGGTTCAGTCGGCGACAGGTCAGGAAGGGGTGCGGGTCGGGAGTCAGAAGGGGGAAAGAAGTCCTCACGGAGCGCCTGATACCCTGGGCTTCGCGGGAGGCCAAGGGCGGGAGCTCACTGCCTGTGTTCCTGGGTGTGTATCGCAGGAAGCTTGGTGGAGCTCACCCCGACCCCCGGCGGCTTGGCCCTGGTGAGCCCTTACCACACCCACCGGGCCGGGGACCCCTTAGACCTCGTGGCGCTCGCAGAGCAGGTGCAGAAGGTGAGACGGCGCGGCTGGGGAAGTAAATAACTATCTTCGTTCACGTTTTGTCCAGCGTCTTAGGGCTCGGCTCTCACAACCACTTAGTAGTGTGGGGTAACATTTGTCATTGTATCCGTTTTATAGACAAGGAAAGCTGACTGACGTTGAGTCAGTGGCCTGACTCGAACCTTGATTTTCTGAGACCAGAGGCTCCTTCAGCTGCAACTTGGGTATCATAATCTCCCTCCGTGGGAGGTTTGCACAGCACTTTCAATATTCATTATTTCATTTGGGCCATAGGGCAGCTCCTGAAGGTAGGCAGTACAGAAGTTATTCTTCCTAGTTGACACACGAAGAGACAAGTTCCAGGGAAGTTTCTAGATCACTGTATCCCAAATTTTTCCGGGATGCATGTTGTTTTATTAGTTGCAGACGAGTCGATTCTGATTCATAGCGATCCTACGTGTAGAGGGTACAACAGCTCCTTAGGATTTTCAAAGCTGTGACCTTCAGAAACAGATCGCCAGGCCTGTGGTCCACTCATTTTAAACTGCTTCCCCTAAGATCTTTATATGTGACCTGAGAGTTTATAGAACCTAACATTTTCTAGGAGGGTAACAACTTTTAAGTCTTGTCCTGTGTCCTCATTCATTGGACACAGTATTCCTAAGGCCAGTGCTTAGACACTGATTACCAAAAGAAGTAAAATAAGAAGGAAATGTGAAATAACAGAAAAAGCACTGGGATTTTGGATGCATAAATTTTAATCACACTTTTGATATTAACATGCAGCGTGACTTTAGGCAATTTATTTCTTTATCTGTATAACGAAGGCTTTAAGAGAGCTCCAAGATCTAAAGCTCTGACATTATTCAGTGAAAAATCAAATTCCTTCTAGTCTTTACCAAGACTTCCAGTTGTAGAACCCCCTTTAACAGGCCACGAATATAGGACCCTGCTGCTTTAAAGCTTATAATATCCCCTCACCCTTGTATACACTATCAGATTTGGCCTTTGCTATGTTCAAAGGCCTTAGTTTTGCTCAAAATATTTAATAATTAAAATTAATGCCCTCAAATTCCCTCATATAGACATCTGTGTACTTTAGTTTGTTTTTTTTAATTAAGATACGAGAGCCCCTTTGATTCAAACCTTTCTCTTTTCTAAAGAGGTAGGAAGCAAAGTACAACTTTTATGAATTAGGAGAATATCATACGTCTGTTTAGTCAGATCACTCTTACTGGAGGGAGGCTGCCAGGGTCAAAATCTGGGGCAAAGAGAACATTTTTATGTGTCACTGAGTGATCATTATGTTCATTACAACGGCCTGAGCCAAAGAAATAAGGAACGCAGTGTTTGTCTTTCAGCCTGTAATCCAGTAAAATATAGAGAATGCATTATTGTGCTGCCATCATTTCTCCAACATAATCAGTCTTTGAAAAGTTGAAGACATAACACTCTAGAGACGAAACAAATTGAATCAAGTGTGTATACTCTCTGTATACTGAAACGTACCTTCTAGCAGGACTGACTTCTGACATGCCGTTTAGGTATCAGTGTGTGGTCAGAAGGGAACCCTGGGGGTCAGTGGTTAAGTGCTTGGCTGCTAACCAAAAGGTAGGCGATTTGAACCTACCAGCTGCTCTGCAGGAGAAAGATGTGGCAGTCTGCTTCTGTAAAGATTTCATACAGCCATGGAGACCCTCTACGGGCAGTTCTACTCTGTCCTATAGGGTTGCTATGAGTCAGAGTTGACTTGATGGCAGTGGATTTGGTTTGAGTTTTGGAGTGTTCAGAAAGCTTGGGAGGCCTAGTATACAGGCATGAGTTTTGGAATCAGACTGATAAACGTGTTCAGATCTTTCAACTTCCACTTACTAGCTTTGAAACCTTGGACCAGTTAACTCATTTCTCTAATTCCTAAAATGAGAAGATGGAGTTATCGTCTCCAATTGTATAAGGTTCTTATAAGACTTCAATGAGATCCCAAATGTAAAGGGCCTCAGAGTGGTTGGGGCCAGGGTTACCGCTTATAAACTTAGATATCCTTTCCTTCATTTCCTGTTTTTAATTAGGCTCATTTGTTTACAAGACCGGATTTACTCCCACCACCTTAAGGAAGATCTATCATAAGGCCACTGCTGACCTGAAACTGCATTAACTGTAGAAACTACCTACTCTCATTGGCCATATGGTGTCTCATTGTCCTTGGAACAAAATGTGAATTCTTTTTACCATGGGCAACAAGGCCTTGCATGATCTGGTCCCTGAACACTTCTTTTTTTAACCTCATTACATGCATTTCCCCTCACTAATTACTCTTTGGAGTCCCTGGATGGTACAAATCGTTAAGCACTCATCTACTAACCGAAAGGTTGAAGGTTCAAGTCTACCCAGAGGCACCTTGGAAGAAAGTCCTGGTAACCTACTTCGAAAAAACAGCCACTGAAAACTCTGATGCACATGAAGTTCCCATCAATCAGAATCAGCTCGCATCTGGTTTAGGAGCCCCTGGATGGCACAGATGATTAGGTGGTTGGCTATTAACCAAAAGGTTGGCAGTTCAAGTCCACCCACAGGAACCTTGGAAGAAAGTCCTGGCAGTCTACTTCTGAAAGATCACAGCCATTGAAACCCTATGGAGCACTGTTATATTTGAAACACAGGAGGTCACCCTGAATTGGAATTGACTCAGTGGCAACTGGTAATTACTTTTCACTTGCATTGGCCTCTGAAATGCCTGCAAATTTCTTACTCCAGCTTTCTCCATGGCTGGCCTTTTCCTATTCACCAAAAAAAATCAAACCCAAATCCATTGCCGTTGAGTCAGTTCTGACTCATACTGACCCTATATGACAGAGTAGTGTTTCCTAGGCTGTAATCTTCAAGGAAGCAGACTGCCACATCTTCTTCCCGCAGAATAGCTCATGGGTTCAAACCGCCAACCTTTTAGTTAGCAGCCAAACGCTTAACCACTGTGCCAGCAGGGCTCCTTCCTAGTACTCACACTCAAGGCAAATGTGACATCCTCAGTGAGGCAGACCTTCTTGTCTAAAGAAGGCTACCCCCCATTCAAATTGAATTTGAATGCCTTTCAGCTACACATGCATTCCGATTCCTGCAGTTCTCACTAAAACCAGAAAAACCAAACCCACTGCCATTGAGTTGATTCTGATCATAGTGACCCTGTAGGACAGAGCAGAACTGTCCCATAGGGTTTCCAAGGCTGTAAATCTTTACAAAAGCAGACTGCCACATCTTTCTCCCGCAGAGCTGCTGGTGGTTTCGAATCACCAACCTTTCAGTTTGCAGCCGAGCACTTTAACCACTGCACTACCAGGGCTCCTTCATTACTAAACCAGTTATATTATTTGTTATCTTTGGCCTGCTTCTACCACATATCTCTGTTTATTTTCTTCATAATAGTGCATCAGTAAACAGAGTATATAAAATATTAGCTTTAATTATCATCATTTTGAGCTGTGCTGTTTAATATGGTAGCTACATGTGACTATTTAGCACTTGGAATGTATGGCTAGTGTGACTGAGGAACTGAATTTTTAATTTTGTTGCATTTTAACTACTTTAAATTAAAAATCTGATAATTGATTCAATAATTCGAAACTTGAAGTATTTGGAAGAATTTGAGTATTGAGCTGATTTTTTCAACTATAAATTTTATGCAATCTACAAAGCTAAAACACTGAAAACAGGGAAACAGAGATGGCAATATTAAAAGATGACAACATTAAAACAAAAAAGAGAGACTAAATAGTGTAGTTGTAGAATTTTCATATGGAGAGGAACTCAAGGCGATATAAAGAAATAAAAGACGGGTTTAAACTTAGAAAAATAGGGGTAAATATTAAGAGAACCACGAAGGAAACTAACAATCCTACAAGTCAAAATAAAAAACAAGAAAAACATAAAAGACTCAGCAAATACAAAATCAACAACAATGAAAAAGATGAAAAGAAAATACATAAAGAAAAATGACTCAGCACAGAAAATTAAGTGGAACAAAAAAAGACATCAAAATGACAGCACTAAACTCATACCTATCAATAATTACGCTGAATGTAAATAGACTAAATGCACCAATAAAGAGACAATGGCAGAATGGATAGAAAATACGATCTGTCTATATGCTGCCTACAAGAGGCACACCTTAGACTTAAAGACACAAACTAAAACTCAAAGGATGGAAAAAAATAAGCAAACAACCCTCAAAAAAGAGCAGGAGTGGCAATGTTAATCTCTGACAAAATAGACTTTAAAGTAAAATCCACCACAAAAGATAAGGAAGGACACTATATAATGATTAAAGGATCAATACACCAGGAGGACATCACCGCAATAAGTATTTACGCACCCAACGACAGGGCTCCAAAATACATAAAACAAACTCTAACAGCATTGAAAAGAGAAATAGACAGTGTCACAAAATAGTAGACTTCAACATACCACTTTTGGTGAAGGACAGAACATCCAGAAAGCAGCTCAATAAAAACATGGAAGATCTAAATGCCACAATCAACAAACTCTTGATCTCATGGACATATACAGAACACTTCACCCAACAGCAGCCAAGTATACTTTCTTTTCCAACGCACATGGAACATTCTCCAGAATAGACCACATATTAGGCCATAAAGCAAGCCTTAGCAAAGTCCAAAACAAAATACTACAAAGCATTTTTTCTGACCATAAAGTCATAAAAGTGGAAATTAGCAACACAAAAAGCAAGGAAAAAAAATCAAACACATGGAAACTGAATAACACCTTGCTCAAAAACTACTGGGTTATAGAAGAAGTTAAGGATGGAATAAAGAAATTCATAGAATCAAATGAGAATGAAAACACATCCTACCAGAACCTTTGGGACACAACAAAAGCAGTGCTTAGAGGTCAGTTTATAGCAATAAATGCACACATCCAAACATAAGGAATGGCCAAAATTAAAACATTAACCCTACAACTGGACCAAGTAGAAAGAGAGTAGCAAAAAAAAGCCCTTGGTTGTCAGAAGAAAGGAAATAATTAGAGCAGAATTAAATGAAATAGAAAATAGAAATTTTATGCAATCTAAATATAGATCAGGTATTTCCAATGAAAATTTAGTGTCCAAATTGAGATGTAATATAAAATTACAGATTTCAGAGATGTAATATGTAAAATATCTCAATAATCTTTTATGTTGATTACATATTGAAATAATATTTTTTATATATTGAGGTGAGTAAGATACATTATTGCAATTAATTTTGCCTATTTACTTTTAACAAGGCTACTAGTAAATTTAAAATTACATATGTGGCTTGCATGGTATTTCTGTTGGACAGCTGCACTAGACTCATGAAGCCAGGAACTTCTCTCTCATGTTCACCAGTGCACCCAGTGCCTAGCATGATGTCTGACCCCCAGTAGTTGCTTAATACATATTTGAAACACGTAAATGATTGACTCAGTTTACTTATATAGTTTCTGTTCACTCATAACATTGGCTTATACCTGACTATGCTGGCCTCTCTGACCCTGCCCACCTTTCACCTTGTTGCCTCAACTAACCAGCAGATTCTGTTAATAGTTCCTAGTTCAGGTTCAAATGTAACCTCTCTATTTCTTTAACTTAATCGTGTACCACTGGAAGTTAATCAGCTTTTCTTGAAAGTAAGCTGGAAGTTTTGACAGATTTCAGATGCCTGAGTGATAATCCTTCCCAGTACATGACTTGGTTGCACCAGTCTCTCCTAGCTTTGAAAATTCCTTTATCTGTTTTTAAGCAATTTCGGTTGCCTTCAATTGCATTTTCTAGTAAATGATAGGCAGTTTTCTGTGAACATTATAACTTTGTTTCAGGTTTGTAGCATAGTACATTTTTATAAATACATTTTTTTATTGTACCTTAAGTGAAAGTTTACAATTCAAGTTAGTCTGTCATACAAAAATTTATACATACACTGTTTTGTGACCCTAATTATTCTCCCTATACTGTGACAGCATACTCCTCCTTTCCACCCCAGATTTTCCGTGTCCATTCAACCAGCTCCTGACCCTCTCTGCCTTCTCATCTCACCTCTGGACAGGAGCTGCCCATTTAGTCTCATGTATCTACTTGAGCTAAGAAGCACACTCTTCACGAGTATCATTTTATGTCCCATAGTTATAAATACGTTTTAAAGAAAATAACTAAGGATACAGATATAAGTTAAAATTTAACTAGATGTCATGTAAATAATTCAGCTGAGATAAAGGTCAGATTAACAAATACTTTATATAGCTAGGTTCCTACATGAGCAGGTGATAAGAACCATATTGCAGTGTGTCTTTTGATTTTCATTAAGACTCATCCCTGATTTCATAAATGTTTAAACATGAGAAAATAGATGGAGACCTGAAGAATGAGTAGGTTTAGTCAGGCAAAGAGCAAGGAGAAGAACGTATTAGAGCAGAGAACATATTCAAGTATTTGGTAGTAAGAGAGAGCAGGGGATGTTGGGGACTGAAGTTCACTGTGACTAGAGTAGAGTATGAAGAGGGTGGAAAGCTATGGGAAATAGGAGGGAGCACTTCATTCTGTGGTATGGGGTAATGTCAGGATAGGCTTTTCATAAGCAGTGCTATTTGAGTTGGGCTTTGGGATGAGTGGGAGTGATGAGGATGGAAAAGATATTACAGGCATAAGTAAAAATGTTGACATAATACTTCACATTGGGATCTAAATAAGAACATCATAGAAGTCATCCTTTTTCAGCCCACAGTGAGGTCTTCTTTCTCCTGTAGGCTGATGAATTCATCCGAGCAAATGCCACCAATAAGCTGACAGTCATAGCTGAGCAAATCCAACATTTGCAAGAACAAGCCAGGAAGGTAAGTAAGGACTTTAGGAAGGCTTTCATATGCATTTAGTTCACAGGCTGAACTTGTTTATAATCATTGTAACTTGTTTTCAGTACCTCCTAGAAATGTATAGATGTGAGTAAATAGAAGTATTAAATCTGGGATGTTAGGTATAAGTTTTTTCACTGGAACAAAGTTCAGAGATAAATCATTTAAAGAAAAAAAATTCTATAGTTATAATAGAAATGTACTCATTACAGAAAAATAGGAAAAAAATTTAAAAACTACCCAAAGCCAATAATGGTCAACATTTTGAAGTATATTCTTCAAAAGGCATTTTTACAGCATAGTAGTATAGTCTAATTTTTGTTTCTTCAGAATCATCTGGATTCCACTAGTGATTCATTGCCATGGGGGAGTAAGAGCCTAAGTATTGAACAATTTCCAGATTTTAATTGGGATAATCGCTGATTATGAGTGCCTGTTACTTTAAGTACCTAATTTACTACTACATCTCTATGATTCTTAGATATTGGAAGATGCTCGCAGAGATGCAGACTTGCACCATGTAGCTTGTAATATCGTGAAAAAACCTGGCAACATTTACTACCTTTATAAACGAGAGAGTGGTCAGCAGTATTTTTCCATCATTTCTCCAAAGGTAGGAACATTTGTTCTTTGCTCAAAAACCTACTCTGGCTTTTGAGAAGCCCTTGGCATGTGTGTGTGAAAATGTAGGCATGGGAGTTGGTAAATGATTTTCTAGAAAATTGGAGATGGTGTAAGCCCAGATATGACCCTAAAGCATGTTTTTTGAAAAAGAAAAAACCAAACCTGTTGCCGTTGGGTAGAGTCTTGACTTCATGGTGACCCCATGTGTGACAGAGTAGAACTGTGCTCCATAGGCTTTTCTTGGCTATAATCTTTATGGAAGCAGTTCACCAGGACTTTCTTCTGCAGAACAGCTGAATGAGTTTCAGCCACTAACCTTTAGGTTAGCAGCTGATGTGCTTAAATTATTTCACAGTCATTATTTCTGTTAAGCTACATATCTGTTGTGTAATCTGACAGCTTTCCAAGGATGGTCCTAACTGGTCTGAAATGAAAAGCCAAAAAAGAAATGTATGGCATAAGTAAGACATGGGCTCAGTTTGTTTACGCACCACCCTGATGAGAACTAACTTTTTTGCCTTCTCTAGGAATGGGGGACAAGCTGTCCACATGACTTCCTTGGGGCTTACAAGCTACAGCATGACTTGTCCTGGACTCCATGTGAGGACATTGAGAAGCAAGATGCTAAAATCAGCATAGTGGACAAGTTGCTACACCAACCAGTGGCCCTGCCTACATGCACTGAACCCAACTTCCAGGGACTAACTCACTGAGAATGGACTCTGACTAATGGCTTTCAGGGCACAGAACTAACTTTGGCCTCCTTGGTGCCCCCATTCTCTGCCTTGATGGGAGGTGTCAGAGAGTTGAGGGGATGTAAGTGAATCATGAACTTCTTGGAAGGGGACCCTGTGTGCATGAAAGTGCTGTCATTATTTTACTTGGGATGGTAATGAGTTACATTGCTCTGCTTTGGGATCCTCTCAGGGCTGCAGATACTCAACCAGTCAATTTCCGTGTTTTGGCCACTGTGCTTTCCCTTTCCGTCAGCGCCATCTGTTCTTCCCACAAGTCAAAACATTAGCGAAAGAAAAGTTTCTTCTTCCAACAAAAAGGTTGATGAGTCATTTTCCAGACAGGACTATTTTCAGTCTTTTTGTAGCTAGAGGTATTTAAGAATTGGGGTTGAGGTTATTTGACAGTTGCCTATAAAGTGATGTGACTCCAGCTTCAGATTCCTCTGGGAACAAGAAGATTGGGTCATGGAGGATGCAAGTCAGCTTTGCTGGACCAGAGAGTGTGATTCTGGTATGCCTGCACTGTTGGTGAGGTTGGCTTGCTCCTGCTCAGCTAGAATGACTGGAGAATCTGAGGCTGGGGTTTGGGGTGGGAGTCAACCTCTAAACTCTGAATTTTAGAGTTGGGAGAGATGTTAGAGACTGCCACTGACCATTGTATGACTCGACTCTATAGCCTTCCCAAGGGGGAGATCCAGAGCTCAGCTATCTGCAGTAAAAGAAGCCCATTTAAATGGCAACTGTAAAGTATCATGCAAGAAGAATATAGGGCAGTGGGAGTAAGAAACAAGAAAAGCATCTGACCTGTTGATTATGAGTTGACCTTGATTAAAACTCATTTTGACCCTAATTGTTCAGGATCTTAACAGGCTTTTTGGCTGAATTACCCTGGCTGTGATTTTTCAGGTTCCTTGGGGGACTCCACCTCATATCCTGTTTGTTCAGCAGGAATTAACAAAATTTATAGCATCCCAACATGACTGTACTTCCTTCAGTGCTGAAATGTTACCAGGTGGAAACACCAGGTTCTTGTGATTTAGGAAATTAATATTAGAATCATTTATTCCTTCTCCTTGAGCATACAGAATGTGACCCAGCTGGAGCTGGGCTCACAAGGACTCACAAGGACACATCAGCTGGGCCCTGAGGTATAAAGACAGTAGCTAAGATAATCTTGGAAAATATCTTCCAGGGAAACTTTCACATAAAGCCAATCAAACAGAACACAAAAGACTTTCCACTCTTATCTTTTTCTGTTAGCATTTAGTGTATAGAAATTTGTTGGACCAATGATGACCCTCCTGACTCTTGTTACTGAAACCTGTACCAATGATTGTTAAGAAAGACAATTCAAAATGTAGGATCACGGTTTCTAGCCAATCTGAAAAAGCTAAGCTTTCAATGGTTTTGCCCATTTGTAATGTTAATATATACTGATGGCTCTGTAACTGTTCTTTGAACTCGGGCAGACATGGCTGTGGCAGTATGCTTGTCCATTTTCCCATTCTTGCCTATTCTATAATGGTCTTTGGACTTGGGCAGACGTGGCTGTGGCAGCGTGCTTGTCCGTTTTCCCATTCTTGCCTATTCTGTAATATTCTTTGGACTTGGGCAGACGTGGCTGTGGCAGCGTGCTTGTCCGTTTTCCCATTCTTGCCTATTCTGTAATATTCTTTGGACTTGGGCAGACGTGGCTGTGGCAGCGTGCTTGTCCGTTTTCCCATTCTTGCCTATTCTGTAATATTCTTTGGACTTGGGCAGACATGGCTGTGGCAGCGTGCTTGTCCGTTTTCCCACTTTTGTCTGTTCTGTGATATTTCCTTGGACTTCGGCAGACGTGGCTTTCGCAGCATGGTTGTCTGTTTCCCACTTCTGCCCTTTTGAATATATGCCGAATAAAACTTTCTTTTGCTTATGCTGAATAAAACTTACTTTTGCTTCACTAAACTTTATGATTTTTTCCCCTGCAACACTTGGCATGACTCATATTGGCCAATAAACAAGAGTCCGATGTGGGACTCTTGTTTGTACAAGGAAATGGAATCAGTTGGTGCTTACTGCTGCCAAGACTGCTCGCCAAGGGCGGGTGGGCAGGTTACTTTTAAAAGGGTTTACAGGTAGGGAGTTAATACAAGTTACGTCAGCAACATTCTTAATCATACTACGCAGGGGTAATGGGGTTTACATATAACCTCCAAGCAAAAGTAGGATTCAAATGCAAAGCTGAGGGCGGTGTGGGGTAGCCCAGCAAAGGAACCAATTTTGCAATACAACACTGTAGAGGAAGAAGCCAGGTAAAGAATACAGCACTGGGGGGTTCTGTCTCAAAATGGTCTATCACAATATATTCTAAAGGGAGTAAGGTGTGTATTTGAAACAAGTTTCCCCATTTCCTTTCTGAGGGTTGATGCCCTTTGTGCTGCTCTGCCTCTTACTATCTTGACCCCCATTCTACTGTTCATGGCCTTTGCTTGTAAGTTGCCCTCCCTGTGGACTGTAAGTGGTCTCCTAAGACCTAGCACAGGATGGGGCTACAACCTGACAGAGTAAAAAAAAGGATGTCAACACAGGTGACAGTTTACATGGGCATACTCTGTGGAATCAGCTGCAAAAGCCTCTCGCTGAGATGCCACAGAGCTGGTGTGTGTGTTGGGTGGGGGGAGGAGGACAGTGGTACAGCAGTTGATTCTGACTAGAAAATTTCCTGGGTTTCCAGAAGGTTCTTATCTGCGTGTTGATGGCACGTTTTGAGTAGGTGCTTGTATTCGTTACCTATTGCTCAAAACAACACACATATTACTTCAGAGTTTCTATGGGTCAAGAGTCCAGGCACGGCTTTTCTGGGTCCTCTGCTTCAGGGTTTCTCACAAGGCTGCAATCAAGTCATTAGCCGAGGCTGAGGTCTCATGAAGTACTCGACTGGGGAAGGATCTACTTCCAATAACTTACATTGTTGTTGGTAGAATTTCATTTCCTTAATGGTTGCTGGACTGAGGGACTCAGTTTACTAGCTGACTGTTAGGCAGAGGCTGCCCTTAGTTCCTTGCCATGTGGGCCTCCCCAACATGGCAGCTTCCTTCATCAAAGTCAGCAAGGGAGAGGTCTGCTAACAAGTCACAGTCACGGTAGTGGCATCCCTTCAGATTTGCCACATTCTATTAGAAATAAGTCAATAGGCCAGCCCTCACTTAAGGGAGGATATTACACAGGGGCATGAATAACAGGAGGCAGGGATCATTGAATCATTGAACAGTTCTTAGTATCTGTCTGCCACAGTGCTCAATTGAGAAGGCCCTCGTTAAAAGAGGCAGTACAGGCAGTTCCTGGGTTATGAACGAGATCCGTTCCTAGGTGTGTCTGAGAATTTGTAGGTAAGTCAGAACAGGTGCATATGGTTTCTTATTTAGCCTTACTTCAGTGCGAGAAAAGACTGAAGCCTTTTCAGACCTTTAAAAGCTGCACGTGCGGTAAGTGAAGGTGACTGTAATGAAGAATTTGTTGCAAGTAGGGTTTGGTTCAGTCATTTCAAAGTGAGGTACATAACGTTAAAGGGCAAGTACTAGTTGTCTGAGTTGTCCCTAAGTCAGATGTTGGTAACCTGGGGACTGCCTATATTACAAAGTGGTTAGGCATTTGGTGTTGAAGTCACAGACTTGGACTTGACTCAATCCTAATAAAATAACCTCCCACCTGGTGTCCCTGCATCCTCCTCTTTCCCCTCTCCAGTCCATTCTGCAGATAGGCTTTGGCTTGATCTTTTGAAAATCCAAATCCCCCTCACTCTTGATAGTTCCTAACCACTGGAACTGGAAAGTATATTGATTAAAGGGAGAAAACTTCCTTCTGTTTGATAGGGTGTTCTCCCTGCATTGACCACCAGGTAGTGCCATTGCTCTTTCCTCTTAAAGCAGATTATTGAGTTTAGTGGCAGTGTGAGGTGATTTGGGAGGTAACATCTCTGGGGGACAGGGATCCAGAGATTATGTACAGTAACCACTTTTCATTCACCCAAACACCCATCCATCCATCCATCCAATAATTTAAGCGTCTTCTAGGCTTCAGGTTCTGGAGGTAACAGGTGAATTAAGGCAGGCTTCTGTTTCTAAGGAACTCACAGTCTAGTGGGGGAGACAACAAGTCAACAATTGCAATATGGTGTAAGAAGGGCTACGACAGAGGTGTGCATGGAGTATATGGAAGCACCAGGAAGGGGTACCTAATTCAGCTTGGAGAATTTGGCAAGACTTCTTGGAAGAAATGACAACTTGGATATTGACAAGCAAATAGGAGTTAGAGCTTTGTTTGGAAGCTCCAACTGTCCAATATAGAAAGGTGGTCTTTTTGGGGGATGGGATAGGGTTCATTTTTGGATGGAGTTTATTTGTGAATGAAGAGAAGGACGTCCATTTAACAAGCCATTATCAATCAACTGGCAGGGTGGCGTGAGACAAGTCCCAGCTAGAAAACACTTCTAAAAGCTAGGAGATAGGTAGATAAAGAATGGGAGGAAAAGCATTCCAGGCAGGAAATAACATGTAAGGGACATTGAGAAGAAGCAACTGCAGCCAATTCTAGAGTGAAGACTGTGTGCCAGAGGCTATGGGAGAAGAGCTAATTAAAAGATCTGGGGTGGCTTGTTGACAATATTGTTCTGGCAGCAGAGGGAGGATAGAGGAAAGCCCGTTAGGAGGCTGCATCCCTAGTCCAGACAGGAGATGATGGAGGAGATGACAAAGGTGGCGGCGGTGGAATGAGAGTGCCTCATTTCGTCGATTGTAAGATGTATGTTCCCTTCCTCCCCTCATTTTAACATCACTGAAACCTGGGTGTTTCTAAGAGTCACTGGCATGTCATAGTTTAATTGGCAGCATTTTTTAGAGACACATAAAATAATGGTGTGCCCTACAATTAACGGCATCTTAGATTTGATGAAATATGGCATTGTGAAGGTACAATAGATTGCTGTTTTATCTGGTTAACTAATAGCATGTGGGGGATTCGTGAGAGAAAATCTTCGACAATGCTTGAGTTTCTGGCTTGAATGACTGTGGATTGTGGGAATCCACTCAACAGAATGTGGAAGAAGACATGCATGGTATTTTCCAGAATAGTAATCTATAGTTGCTTCAATAATCCACCTTACTGGCCCTGCTCAGGCTCATGGGGTGTAGGTAACAGCTGACTGTAACTGCCTTTCACCACCCTAAGGGTCTAGAAGGAGGAAAAGAAAGCTTACTTGTGTCCTCAAATTACTACCAGTCAGTCCACAAATACTGAGAGTACTAGTTGTGAAGATACAAAGATGATACTGTTTATTGAGCTTTCATTCTGCCATTTAATCTTCACACAACCCACTATCTATGAGGTGTACATGGTTTTCCTTTTTTGGGGAGTGGGAACTTATGCTCAGAGAGATTAAGCAATTGGCCCGTGTGATTATACAGATAGAAAGTGATAGAGGTAGGATTCAAACACAGGCCTGTTTGATGATAACCATAACTACTTCAGCTGATTAAGACAGTCCTAGAGGATCTTAGTCTAGAGGAGACAGCTGTAAAGGAATTAAAGTATAAAGTAGACTGATAGAGTAAGATGTGTATATGACATACTATAGGAGTGTCCATTTGAGAGTTTACTGAGGCCATCTCGGCTAAGCGTGTAGAGATTTAGCGAACACCTTACTGTGCTAAGTGTTTATTTTCTCATCAAGTTCTCACAAAATTAGGATGCAAGTCAAGGCCAGAGAAGTAACTTATCCAAGGTCACTTACCTAAGCAGCTGAGTCCACATCTCTCTGGCACTAAAGCCCATGTGCAAAACCCTGTGAACAGATAATGGTTCATTCCTTCCCTTAAGGAGCGAGAGCTTGGAGGAAGGAGCTACTGAGTGCCTGGAGAAATTAGACTTCTGTAGTCTTAAGCAGCATTAGATTCAATGGACTATTCCCTACTTGAAAGCTTTTTCTTCGTTTTTATTCTAGAATATTGCCGTCTTCTGTTTTCCTGCTACTTCATTGGTTGCATCTTTTCTGTCTCCTGACCCTCCTCTTCCTGACACCTACATTGTGGACTCCTCTGGAGCAGAGTCTTTGGCCCTCTCTTCTTCCTCCATCCTCTCTGCTAGGTGATCTAATCCATTCCTGTGGCTTTAAATATCACCCGTATGCTGCTGACTCTCACATGCATGTCTCCAGCCCTGATCGCTCCCTGAGTTTCACACACACTTGTTTATCCAACAGTCTTACTTGACATCTCCACTTGACTCACAGTCTTTACAAACTTGATGTGTCCAAAAGTAAACACCTGACTTCTCCCCCAAAACCTGTTTCAACACCAGTCCTGCTTTTTCATCAACACCTATTTCACCCTGTTGCTGAGGCCAAAACCCTAAATCATCCTTGATTCCATTTGTTCTCCCCATACTAATCAGTAAGCCTTCTTGGCTCTGCCTTCAAAATACATCCCAAATCTGACTACTTCTCACTCCCTCCACACCCCTACCACCTTGGTCCAGCCACCAACATCTCTAGCCTGGACTAATGCAGTAGCCTCCCAACTTGCCTCCATGCTTCCACTCTGACCTTCCTTCAGTCTATCTCCACAAAGACTGTCAGAATCCTCTTTTTAAAATATAAATTGGATCACAACACTTCTACTTAAAAACATTCCAAGGATTTCTCATGACACTAAGAATAAAACCCAAACTTCTCGCCAAGGCTCTATGTGCTCTGCCCTCACTGTGCTCCTGCTACCCTGGCCTTGCTGTTCTTCTGTACACCAAGCTCCTTCCTGCTTCGGGACCTTCACATTTGCTGTTCCATCGGCCTGGAACATCACCCGCACGGCCTTCGCATGGTTTGCACCTTATAATTTAGGTCTCTGCTCAAATATCACTTCCCCTATTGGAAATACAACTCCTCTCATGTCAAAATAACTTCTGATCCTGTTTGTTTTCATAGTGCTTACCATGACCAAATGTTATTTGTTGCCTCTCCCTGACACTTGAGTGTAAGCTCTGTGAGGACAGGAACTCTGTCTGTCTTGTTTACTGCTGTATCCCTAACACCGAAAATAGTGCCTGCTATATAACTAACATCCAAATTATGGATGGACAGATGGACGGACGGACATCTGTAGCTCTGCGTTGACTCATATCATGCAAAGGATCTAGGGCAATGCAGCTAATAGAAATTTAGTATGAGCCACATATATAATTTTAAACATTCTAGTAGCCACATTTAAAAAGTAAAAAGGAGCAGGTGAAATTATTTTAGTAATGCATTTTATCTAACCCAGAATACCCAAAATATTAATATTTCAACAACTAAAAGCTTGTTAGTGAGCTATATGATTTTTCTTTTTAATCAAGTATTCAAACTCTGGTGTGTATTTTACACACACCTCAGTTGGGACTAGCCGTGTTTCAAGTGCACATGGTTGGTGGCTACCCTAGTAGACAGCACAAGTCTAGATAGTCTAACCTGACTGTTCTTCTTTTCTACTTCCTATTGGAGCCCTGGTGGTAGAGTGGTTAAGAGCTCAGCTGCTAACCAAAAGAGGTTGGCAGTTTGAATCCACCAGCCTCTCCTTGGAAACCCTATGGGGCAGTTCCAGTCTGTCCTGTAAGGTTATTATGAGTTGGACTGGACTCAACCTCAACGGGTTTGGTTTGGTTTATTAGATCCAGAATGGGAGGGGGCTGGAAACTTCTGCAGGAGAAGGGTTGTGTTTCTTCCCCCTTCCTTTCCCTCTTCTGAAGGAAGCCTTGGGAATGTCCAGGCTATTACACACGTTATCATATCCTTAGAATGATAATAATGATAATGATTGAGCTTCTACTCTGTGCTCAGCATTTTGTAGAATTTCATTTATTCTCACAACAATCCCGTTTTACAGATTAGCAAAAAGGTTCAGGGAAGCAAAGTAACTTGCTCAAGTTTCACATCTGGTTAAGTGTTAAGAGCTGGAATTTAAACTTGGTTTAATGTTAAAGCTGGTATTATAACCCTTACGCTATAATTTTAAACTTATCCACTTTAAGGGTCCACATGGCATGGACAAATTAAGAGAAACACATAAAGGATAGAAAGAAGCCGACCTGACTCTTGGGTTCAGACTCAGCACACATTTAGTTGCCTCTATCGCAGTTCTCCCTTTTAGTTCAGAGATACCTTAGGTCTGACTTCGGACTGACTCTAGTGTCAGACTATTGTCAGGTCTCAGCTCCACTAATTACTAGCAGAGTAACCATCAGTAAAATCAACTCTCGGATCCTCCACTTCCTCTTCTGTTGAACGGGAGTGCTAATACTAACCTCAGGGGCAGTAAAATAGTAGTGTCTGTAAAGCATCCAGCACAGCGTCCAGTGCCCACTAGCCACTCAGTGCACACCAAATCCTCTGCTTCCTTTTCCCCTTCTTGTTGCAAGGATAAAGGAGCACTGGCGATGCAACAGTAAAACAGAATGGTGGTTAGAACCCACCCCGTGGCTTGGCAGGAGGAAAGACCTGGCAATCTGTTCCCATAAAGATTAAACCAAAAAAACCAAACCCATTGCCGTGGAGTTGGTTCCAACTCCCATGAAACCCTATGGGGTAGTTCTGCTGTGTCCTGTAGGGTCACTCTGAATCGAAATTGACTAGACACACAACAACAAAAGTTGCAAGGATAGGCAAAATGTCACTTGGCCTCCTGGCTGCACCCTCCCCCACCCTCCTTTGCACATTCCGCTGCCTCCTGGAAGTTACTGCTGCCCCAGTTTAGCATTGGGGTAGGCTGGAGAATGTGAGGCAGGTGGGGGGGGGGCTCGCTTAGAATTGGTGCCCAGAATCCTACTCAATACTAAAAAGCGCCCCCTTCCTTCTGTAGCACACTATCCATCAAACTACCAAATCTACACACCTCAGAGACAATCTTACCCCCTCCCTCACTCCTCTCCCACACCTTCCACATTCCACTCAATGGCTCCTGGGTCCAGGGCTACTTCTTCCCATTCCTTCTGTCCCTATCCAACAGTCTGTCATTCATCAGGACCCCTCATCCATCACTCAGTATTACACATCCTTCCTCCACATTGGCTGCCAGAATAATCTAAAACAACCTGACCACTTCCCTATTTAAAAGGCGCCTCTTCAGGATTGAGTCTAAATTAGTTTTTCACTCATCCAATGAATACTGAGGGGGGAGGAGTTTACTATGTGAAAGAGCCCCCCAAATCTAGGTGCTTGGCATAGGAGAGGCTTCTACCCAGGGTACAGGGTGACTTCCATTTTAAATTGTGCTAACAGACCTGAAAAATAAGAGGCATTTCAGCCAAGGTCACAGTAATGGGTTAATTTGCACTGACTCAGGGAGGAAGGGAAGAAGAGACAGAACTGCAGTTACTCTCAGAAAAAATGTTTTTACACAAGCTGCTCCTATCCTTGAAAGATAAGTAAAACCATTTTCGAAAAATGCTTATGCAGGCTAGCTCCGGGACAGAACTCTCTAGATTAACTGATGTATGATTATAGTTACTAATGTATGACTAACGGTTACTGTTTCCCTAAACTTCTCCTATATAAAAGAACCTTCTCATTTTCTGTACTTTGGAGCAATTTGTAATTTTGCAAATTGTTGCCCTATTGCAGTTGTAGTATCCTTCATTAAATCTCATTTTAACAGAGACTCCAGTTTTACTTTTTTACAGCTACATGTCTAGGCATTCTTACGGGGAGTCCTGGTGGCACAGTGGTTAAGCATTTGGCTGCTAACCGAAACGTCTGCACTTTGAATTGACTAGCCGCTCCTTGGAAACCCTATGGGACAGTTCTACTCTATCCTATGGGGTCGCTATGAGTCGGAATTAACTCGATGGCAACGAGTAATGAGGCGTTCTTAAAGCGGCACAACGATATAGCTGTGAACCAAACCCCTGCCCACATGGAGCTTACATTCTAGCGGCCCTTCACAGTCTAGGCCCCTACATCCCTTTACAGCCCCATCGTCCCCTCCTCACTTCCAACAAGCCTCTGACACACCATGCACTCTGAAACCAGGGACTTTGCACATAGCAAGTCACGCCGCGGCTCAGGTCTTTATCTGTGAAGCTTTCCCAGACCCGCCAGATGGAGATTGTAGGCCCCTCCTCTCAGTTCCATCCACCCTTCTCCCCGGCCCTCCCTCCCCCAACTACGAGACCAAGGGCTGCCCTGGAAATTGAGGCCCCTCTTCCTGGGACTAAAGACCCGCAGCCCCTCCCCCGCCTCCGGCATTGTGAGCTAAGAGGCGGGGATACCAGGCTAGGGGCCGGTGCAGGGTCCCCCAGGCCTAGGCAGTGCCCTCCACCGCACAGGAAGCGGGGAAGGAGTGCAGGCCCCAACCCCCCTTAGCAATGTCTTCTCCCCAGGTAAGCCATCGCGGCCCGGAAGAGGCGAGAGATGTCCCTCCCAGGGTGCTATCAGCGACCAGACTCCCAGAGGAATGAGATGTCCAGAATGGCTTCGTCCCTTCCCCCGGTGGCTACGGAGTCCAGTGGGGCCTGGGCAGGCCGCGGAGCAGCCCGGGGGGAGGGAGTGCGCGTGTCTCCGGCTCCGGCGGTCGGGGAGGAGGCCGGGTCTCGGTTGAGGGATGGGCTTTGGCCTCTAGGGAAGAGGTCTGCGGTGGGCCGGGTGGAGGCGGAGAGGGGGAAAGGCGTCTCCTGCTGGAGTGTGAGCCGGCGGCGCGGTATCTGCGGGGTTGCCCGCCGCCTGCTAGTAAACTCCTGGACTGTTCTCACTCCAGTGCTGCGCCCCCTGTTTTCCGCTAAGGATACCGCATCACCATTCATTTCAACTCTCACCTGTCCTTCCGATGCCAGCAGTCCCGGCGTCCTGCCGTGTGTCTCCTTGCTCACGTCTCCCTCACATCATTTACTACTCTCATTGCTGGTTTACTTTTCTCCAGTCTTTCGCCTTCCAAACCACCCTTCACTCCATACCCACATCTGACCAAGACACTGCCTTACCAAACATCACAGTGCCTCCCCACTGCCTGCAAGTCAAAGATCAGACTTCGCTGCTGGTCACACAAGGCACACTCTCCTACTGTGGCCTCCCTGCCAGAGTCTAGCCGCCCCTCTCTCTCCCGTGATCCAGCCTCCTAATGCTTTTAAGCTTGTAATTCCCTTTCCCAGGAATGCCCCTCCTTGTTTATCCTTCAAGACTTCTGTGTCACAATACTTGTGAATTTTTCCCGTCCTCTACCCCAGACTAGTCTGTTCTTCCCCTGTGCACCACGACAACGTGGACATTCCTTGTCCAACATAACACTTGCCATGTGGCATTCATATTGCCTGTACACATGTCTGCCTCCCCAACCAGACTCTGAGCTCCTTGAAGGTGGGGCCTGGGTCTTGTTCTTCTCTGTGTCCCCAGACACACAAGGCCTGGCACCGAGCAGGCACAGTAAATAATTTTTTTAATGAAAGAAAGATCATAAGAGTAGATGAAGGCTCATAAGACGAGGGTAGTTGGTGGGTGTGTTGAAGGGTTGGGTTGTTGAACATACCTCTGAGAAGGCTCCTTGGAGGACAAATTGAACAGGGTTTGATGCAGGGTAGACACGTGATTTGGTGCAGTGAGAGGACATGGGGGAAGCACCAGAACGATGTACTCTTAATTTAACAACATTGAACAACTTCTGTTGTCAGGCCTCATGCTGGGCACAGGGGACCTCGGTCTGCACTCAAGTTACTTACCCTATAGTAGGGGAGGAAGACAAGGTAGGCGATGACAGTACACAGTGCCAAGTGTCACACGGTGAGCACAAGGAGATGTAACAATACAGAGGAGGAGCACCCAGCAGGCTCGATGGGGGATGTCAGAGGGGCTTCCTAAAGAGGAACACTTCCCAACCCGACACCAAAGGGAGAGGTGCAGAGAAGGGGCCGGGGGCTCCAGGGGAATAGAGGAGGCTGGAGGTGGAGCAGGACCTCATCATGAAGGGCTGATATACCAAGTGAAGTGGCTGGACTCCATCCTGAGGCATTGGAGGAACTACTGAAGGCTTGCAGGAAGCTGGGGAGGGACATGATGTGCCCCTGCAGGCCATTGCTGTGGAAAGCCTCAGCTGTGCCCCTCCTCTGAGAAGTCAACCCTTGCAGGCTGGGCTGCTCTTCTCTGCTCCCCTAGCAGCCTGGTCACTTCTTTTCTGTGCAGGGTCAGACACCCCTGCTAGACTGAGCTCCTTGAGAGATGAGACCAGGTCTCTGTGTACCCAGTACCAGGCACTGAACCTTGCTCCTGATGAAACGTTTGCTGAACTACTTGATTGTTCCTTTTTTCTCTGAATTTCTACAGCTCTTAATCTCAGGCCCATATCCTTTTGTACCTGGGAGTTGTGTATTATGCTGCAAATAGCATTTAATTGGGAAAGAGGAAGCCTGATTCAAATCCTGACTCCACCATTTACTGGGGCAAGTCACTTAACTATCCTGAAACTTCAGTTTCCCCATCTGTAAGATGAGGTGCCACCACAAACAGAGCCTGTGGGTCTCCACGTGCATGTGTGAGTCTTGTTTCCCTGGATAGACTCTGAAGTGCCATGAAGGCAGGAACCAAGTGTTCTCCTAGCACTTGGCTCGGGCTGAGCATATAACCGATACAGCGTTCCATCCTGTTGGTTGGTAGACAGCAGAGTACAGAGGAAAGAACAGTTAAGGAGACCTATAAGTCTTGTTCTGCCACTTCCTGTGTGACCTTGAGCAAGGCTCTTCTCCTCTTTGAGGGAGTATGTGGCCAAAAACATTTGCCCCCATCTCCTCCCAGATTCCTCTGGCTTACGCTGCTTCCTGTGGTAGATTTTGAGGGCCCCTGATATAAGAAGGCCCCAGGAGTCCCAGTGGCTTCAGCGATATAGCTACTGGTACCTCTTGGTGAATTAGCTGGCCTGTGGGAGCAGTGAGTCTCACGGTGCTGCCTGATGCTTCCATCCCAAATCCAAGACCAGCCCCTCCCAACCTCTGACACCTTAGTGGCAGGGTTTGTGAGAAAGGAACATCGTTTGTCTCAACTCTCTCACCCTGCCCCAAACCAGAAGTGCATGCAGCTGTATGGTGACAGAGCCTTCGCTTCCCCACCTCTAAAATGAGTGAGGATTAAATGAGAAAACAGATGTGAAAGCATGTCGAAGTTGTCTATTTTACACAAGTGCAGGATTACTATTTGTGGCTGGTATGTTTACCCCAACCAGTGGGGCTTCTCTGTTTCAGAGAGGGCTGGGGCTCTTTCCCCAAAAGAAACTGAGTTTTACAAGCAGTTTTTGTGCAAGGAATAAGCATAGTTGGTCTTAGAGTAGGAACAGAGACACCACAGGGTGTGAAAATGGACAGGACCAGCTGGTTCCCCGCTCTGAGAGCAGGGAGGAGTGAGGCGGCAGTGCATGGCCTGTGCCTGCCTGGGGTGGTGGGGGAGTGGGGGCTGCAGCTGCCCAGCAGGGCTGGCCCAACTCAGAAGCAACAGCTGCTTTCCCCCACCAAGCTCTCCCTTCCTCCTGCCCACAATCCCCCTCCTGCAGATATCTACGCTACTAGCAGAAGAAACACCGTATTTAGAGTCAACAGACTGGGTTTGGTTCTACTCACCTAGTATGTGACTTTGAGCAAGTCTGTCCATTTCTCTGAACCTCAGTTTCCTCATTCATAAAATGGGGAAAGTTATAGTACCACCTCCCAAGATCATCAGGATCAGAAGAGAGAACAGATATGAAAAGTGCTTTGTGAACTCTTTAATGCTATACCTGTTCATTTTTTAAAATTTTCATGTCGTCCCATACTGGGGCTAGGTCTGATGCTCTGGTTGGGGCCTGTCAGAGTCAGGGAGTGGGCTTGGACTGTGGTACAAAATGGCTTCCTGACTCTACTTCTCCCTCAAGCCAACCCTTAGTCTGTGACACAGGGCTCATCTACCTTTTGTACCTGGCCTATGGGGTGCCAGGAGGGTCAGTATATGGGCTGGAGGGAGGTCTGTGCCATGGGCCAAGGGTACAGTCAGAGAGGGAGTGGAAACTGGTTGTGTTGCTTCACCTACTTTGCTATTGAGCTTTCCCAAGATACTCTGTCTTCAGCACCTGCTTTCACCTCCTGGGTCTGGGTCTCCTCCATCTACCTTCTGCCTACCTTTGTCCAGCCAGTGAAACAGAATGTTGGGAGGGTGCAGCTCTGTGATGAGGTTTAAACAAACAGGGGCTACAAGGTCCCTGGGAGCCTCTTTTGGGACTCCTTGACCTTGAGAACCCCCTGCCCCTCTCCCCCGAGTCCCAGGTCTGAGTCAGTGCACCAATTTCTTCCTGGCCCACGACCAGAGCCACCCCCGGCTGGATGAATCTTCCTGCAAGGATATTGTCAATGCCTTGTCCCTGGTCAACATGGTCCTGGGGCTCTTCTCCATCTTCTGCAGCTTCTACAGGTAGGCATGGGGCCCGGCAGGCTGTCTGCCAGAGCTGGAGCCAAGGGCATGGGGGAAGGAGAGGGGGAGTTAGAGAGCCAGGCCCTGAGGCCTAGGGATCAGCTAGGTGCAGGGGAAAGTGCAGTGGTTGGGAATCACGGGGCCAAGGTCCTAGCCTCATTTCTACCATCAACCTGATATGTGACCTTGGCTAGGTCACATCCCCTTCCTGGGCCTCGGTTTCTCTATTTGTAAAATAAGGGGCTTATGCTATGACCTCTATAATTCCTTCCAATTCTATCAATTTAGAATAGTTTTTATGAGAAAATCAAGAAATTCTGTTCCTCTGGCTTTAACACCGTTGTGGGGTAGGCGACTATTCATATTTTCTGATTCTTAAATTAGAACATATGGTCTGACAGGTTATTTGAAATGAGCATGTTCTGGAAAATCTGAGACATGTATCTGTCTTCCCCCAAAACTGTAAGTGAATTATATTCTTGTAAATTGAGTCATATTTCAATGCCCTTGGGAAATCAACTCTTTAAAAGACATCCTTCAGACTGCAAGTAACACCCTTCTGATCTGGTTCTCTATAACTTTCAGCAAGTAACTTCTCTTTGGATCTGTTTCTCATCCATAAAATAACATGCTTTGACCTGATGATATTTAAGCTCCTTTCCACCTTGAAATTTATATGATTCTCTAAGTCAGGGCTTTCAGAGCTCCACAACGTGGTGCACACCTGCAGCAGAAAATCTCTTTTCTTAGTTTAGCATACTCTTCTGGGAGTGTTTTCTTTTTCCCACCATGGTAAGTGCAGTATGTTTATTTAGCCTTAGTTCCCTTTAGATCCATAGGCATGGGTCTAAGCAAAGGAAACACTACAGTTGTTTGGGGATTGCAGGGTCTAGGGCCAGGCTCTCTGTGGGCTTGTCTGGGCCATACAGTAGGCCGGGGGCCAACTTGGGAAGGAAGGGGCATCCTGGCATTTGCCTGGGACTGTGGTAACACCTCACAGGGACCTGGGAGCAAGTGCTAGCTAGACACAGAATCTTCAAACGTGGGGTCTGGAAGAGCCCTTATAAATCACTTAGCCCCTGCCCCTCATTTTACAGATGAGGAAAAGAGGCCTAGACGGGAGAGACTTATCTGAAAATTCACAGCGAGATGGTAGTAGAGGCTGGGCTGGAACAAAGCCCCCTGCACGGTGGAAAATGCCTGGAATTTAGAGCTGGTAGGGACCTTAGTGATTGCCTGGGGGGGTCAGAGGACCCCCTTTAAGGCTGTGGGTTGAGAGTATTGGAGGGATGTAGGCATGTGTGAAGGTGTGTGTTTGTGAGGGTATGGGGGGGAGTAAGCAGTGTGTATGTGTGTATCAGAAGGGGTGGGAGTATGGAGCACGTGCAGGGATGTGTGGATGTGAGCAAGTGTAGGAAGTGTGTAACAAGTGTGTTAGTGTACTGCGGGGACATGGAGTGGTGGTCCACGGGAGACTGTGAAAGGGCTGCCCTGTTCTGGCCTGGCCTACACTCTAGGAAATCCCACTGTGCCTCCTGGCTCCTTCTCATCAGCTTCCTATTAGACATGGCAGTCGGGACGATGACCAGGCACCTCAGCAGCTGCTCTAAATCGAGTAAGTCCAGGCCTCAGGCCCCTAATCCCTGCCTCCTGGAACATCCATCTCAGGTCACCAGCTCCATCCTCTAATACCCAACAGGCCTTCGTCAGTCACCCACTCCTGCCACACCCCTCAGAGTGCAGCAGGAAAAGCCCCAGAGCAGGAGTTAGGGGGCCCCTCCCCCAGTCTACATCTGGCCCCTCTGCTGGCTCACTTTATGGTTTTCCGCCAGTCCTTGCCCTGGCTTTCAGCTTCCTTGTCTGTCCTGCCTGCCTATTCAGGGCCGACCCAGGTGCTGGTGGTGGGGATAGGGTGGAGGGCAGGTGGGGGTGGCCAGGGAGTGGGAAGGTGAAAAAAATTACCCAAAGAGAGCAGCTGCTTTAAAATGTTTCTATGTAAGATTTTGCTTGAAAAAGTGACTTCATAGCTTATTAATTAGTATTTAATTTTAATGCAATCCTTTCATGCTAAAGAACGGGAAAAGTAAGACAGGCAACGGAGAGACTTGCCTAAGGCCACATGGTCAGTTGCAGCAGATCTGGGAGGAAACCCCAGTCTTTGGTCTAAGACCACCCTCGGGGAGCAGCTGTTGCTGCCTGAACCTCAGGACCCCACTTGTCCGCCTCACCCCTCCAGCTCTCCCACCAGAGGGGCTAAGGTGCAAGGTGTGTGAGTGCACGTTCTTCTAACCTTTTGCCATCTGGAGCAGGAGCTGAGCTGAACGACTTCGCTGTCTTCACCACCTTTGGGCTGGCCTCAGCCTTGCTCCTAGGAATGGATGGGCCTCTCAGTGGGCTGCTGGCCATCATGTATGTGTTAGCTACTTCTTTCCGCCTGTGCTTTTTCTCAGCTGGTGAGTGGAGTCCAGGAAGCCTTGGGGATGAGGGCGGGGAACCACAGAGGGAGTGGAGCTGTTGGATGCCAGAAGCTGAGGTGCGGTGACTAACTTGTCTCTTTCCTTCCTGGAGCCCGTCTTTCTTCCTTCTCCCGTGCTGCATGCCTGCTGGAGGCGGCGGGCTGCCTCGACAGAGCCCTGGGCTGAGAGGCAGAAACCCTAGGTTCTTGAGCTAGCTCTCCCTTTGTCTCACTGTGTGACCTTTGAATGGAGCACGTCCATTCACAGACTCTAGAACTGGAGGTCCTACCATGAAACAGGTGAAACTGTGCTCAGCAGAGGCCAGTTGCCTTGTCTAAGGTCACAGAGGGAGGGAGTGCAGATACAGCTCAGGCCTTAGACTAGAAGATCTCAAAGACCCTCTTAGCAGAGACTCCTTGGGGCCAGGACACACCCCTGGTCCTAGCTGGCTGCCTGCTTTGCCTTGGAAACCCAATGCAAAATGCACCATTAATGCAACCCAGTGTATCACTTGTGTCTGTGAATTACCAAATGCTTTACAGCCTGCCACCCCCTACCCCTGAGTTTAAGGGAGTTTTGTAGTCTGGGGAGGGGAAGACCCTGAGAGAGTGGCTTGCTTCATTTAAATATACCTTTGAAGCAGTAGAGAGGTCCCTCGGTGGCACAAATGGTGGCTACTAATCAAAAGGTTGATGGTTTGAACCCACCCCGCAGTGCTGCAGAAGAAAGGCCTGGTGATCTGCTTCCATAAAGAAAACCCTATAGAGCTCAGTTCTACTCTGTAACACCTGGAGTTGTCATGATTTGGACTCGATAGTGACAAGTTTAGTTTTTTTTTTTTTTTTTTTTTTTAGAACAATGGGAAGCAGCTAATCCTCATCATTTCTTTCCCTGGCAGGAGTTCCCTTCATATACAAGGGTCTACCCTGCTCCTACGCTTCCTGTGTTTTGGCCTCCACCTCCCTTCTGACCAAAGGCAACACATTCATTCTCTGCTGCGTGGCTTCGCTTATGATTCTATTCATGATGGACCAGACCTACTATCCCCATGAAGAAATCTTGGAGTCTGAGAAATGGAAAAAAATCGTTTATCTGGGGGGTAAGTGCTCTTAAATGTTTCCAGTGGTGGGTTTGTTATCACTGTCACTCAGCGCCACCTTGTACCTCACCCCAGCATTCCCTATTTCACTTACTGTGCTTAATTTTTCTCCAAAGAATTTATTATCATCTGATAAAATATATATTTACTACTTTTCTTATTGTCTATAAGCACTAAACCTACCTCCCCGACAGAAATGTAAGCCCCTTGAGGGCAGGGACTCTTTTATTCATGCTGTAGTCCCCAGTGCCTAGAATTATGCCAATCACATAGTAGTTGCTCAATATTTGTTGAAAATTGTGAGTTGTTCCCATGGAAGTGCTGTGGGCCCATACTCTCCCATCTTCTTTTCGAGTTCTCTGAGGGAGTCTAAGTGTCTAGTTTTTTAAGAGTCAGGCAGACCTGGGTTTGAATCAGGACCTTGTACAAATTACATCCCCTCTGTTTCCTCACCTGAAAAATATGGTTAATTCTAAATCACAGAATTGTCATGAAGTGTAAATGAAATAATATATGTAACATACCTAGCAGCATGTCTCGCACAAGAAATATATTTCACAAATGTTGGTGCCCTTTGCCTTTGGGTAGTGAAACAGGTACAAATTGTGTCAGGAATCCTCAAGATCACTCCCAGGTTTGGTGATTTGGTAGAAAGACTCACAGGACTTAGCATATAGTTGTTCTCATGGCTAAGATTTATTACAGCAAAAGGATACAAAGCAAAATCAGCAAAGGGAAAAGGTACACAGAACAAAGTTCAGAGGAAACCAGACACAAGCTTCCAAAAGTCCTCTCCCAATGGAGTCTGACAGGACGAGCTTAATTCCTCCAGCACTGGATTGTGACAATACATGTGAATTGTTGTCTACCAGAGAAGCTCATTAGAGACTCAGTGCCCCAGGTTTTTATCGAGGCTTGGTCACATAGGCATCCTCTACCTAGCACATACCAGAATTCCAGCCTCCTAGAAGGAAATCAGGTGTCCAGCATACACTTCTTTGTTTGTACAGTCTAGGCACACTGAGCCACTCTTATCAGTTAGGAAAAGTTTTGTATTAGCATAGGGATCTATTTACCATGCACATTCCCAGTCGCCAGCTGAGGGCCAACCAGGCCTTTGTAAGGATAGCAGGCTTAGGCCTGCTTATGTTAACTCTTTTCTGCAACAAATGATACTGTATTGGCCAATAACACATGTTAAACTTGAAATAATTAGGAAGATTTTTTTTTTTCCCTAATAAGGGATCTGGGCAATTCCAATTTATTGTTTAGGACTAATGTCTAATCTGAGTTTGACAATTCAATGGAACCTGATCCCATTATGTTATAAAATTGTCTACTTACTTACCAGCCAGTTGCCATAGAGCCAATTCTGACTCATGGTGACCCCACAGTGTCACAGTAAAACTGTTCATAGGGTCTTCAGTGGCTGATTTTCGGAAGTAGATTACCAGACCTTTCTTTTAAGGTGCCTCTGGGTGGACTTGAACCACCAACCTTTAGATCAACAGTGAGCACTTTAACCATTTTAAAGTGAGCTTCTTAAAGACAGGACTTATGTCTCATTTGTTTTTGTCTCTTAGGCACTGTGAGTAAAAAAGGAAGGATGGAAGGAATGACATGGCACAATGGGGATTGGGAGGGTGGAAAACACATAAGAAAGCTCGTAAAAATTGAGTGTTTGCATGTTTTCTTCTTCCAGGTGTCATCATGCTGTTTTTGTCTCCATTCTCTCTGACTCCTCTTTACTGCCTGCTGTGGTCCGTCTCCTACATCTTCTTTCCAGATTCTCTGTGGGGAAAGACAACCTGTCTCAGGCCACAGCACCGAGGAAACTGAACAGCTCCGCCAACTCCCTCTGGCCTCTGTGGGGTTTATGTCATCATGGTGGGCCAAGCCTTGCCTTACTCTTACTAAATCTTTCCTTGTCTCTGTGATGTGCATGTGCTTTGAACCAGAGCAACCCGCGAGAGGGTGAGTAGACTTCATTACTTTCTCTCTATTCTGCGTTCTGAATCTGTTGGGACAATAATTATTCGTTATATGAGACAAAAATTTTTCCAAGCTACATTGGGAACAAGTTTGAATTCTGGCTCTGTTACTAGCTGGGTAACTTTTTGCATTAAGACTGGAAAGGAATGAAACCCTTTGGAATTGGTATAGCCCCCGGCCCCTGCCTACCAGTGATGGGTGGGGCTTGCTAAAGCAGTTCTTACACTTTCAGACTCTGACTCTGTGGAACACAGCTAATCAGAGGACTTCAGTTGTCCAGTCTGAATGTGTGTACATTTTGTAACTTAACATTTCTGTATTTTAACCATTCAAAACTTCTGCTGTTTGCTTCACTTAGAGATTAGGTACACTGACAGCAGGATGGCTGTTTTTAAAACTTGAAACTATGTTCCAAGGATGAAGATACATTTCTGAAAGAGGATTTCCGTGTTCATTTTGAGCCATAGCAGCAGGGTTAAAATAAATATGTAGACCCCCAAGAAGACTGCTCTGAAAAGGAAAATACCCATTTGGATGTGTAAATTGTGGTTTGTTTGTAACAATAATTACTCATACTTCATTGCCTCTAACTTTTTGTAGATTAGTGACACTAGGAGAGTTAGAGGTCAGCTGAGAGGCTCTGATTTAACAGGGTATGTACTCCTTACAACTATATGGAAGTATGGCCGCTCTGCTACACTGGCTCCGGGGTCTCAGGATGCTAAAGCTAATCATTCAATACCTTTCCTTCCGCGGTCAGATGTTTTCTACAGTAGAATAGCTCTTCTTGGACTTTCTCTTAGGAACAAGTGAGAAGACCCAAGATATTAAAAATGTACTTCTCAGAGGAATAAATGAAGTCAAGGGGTCTAGTTCTTGATTCTAGATAGCTCTGCTAGTCCTAAACTGGGATGGAGTGTAGATTTCCCTCCTGGTTCACACCTAGTCCTGTTACACAACCTATAGTACTACTCCCTGTGTCTGGTGAACGGAAATCAAGTGACTGAGAATTCTTCTACTTTTTTAGCTCTGTGACCTTGAGTAAAAGGCGCAATCTCTCTAAGTCCATTTCCTTATCTGTAAAATGAAATATTTACTTCCTCTCAGGGTTGTTTTGTGGATTAAATGTACTGACACATAAAGCACCTAGTGAATGGTATGTGAAGGGTGTTAAATAAATGTTGGTTCTTTCCTTCTCTTCCCTCTAGCCTCCCTCCCTTCTCATACATGCCTTTACGTTTAAAATAGCAGTAATAATAATAGTTAACAGTTATTTAGCTCTTACTATGTGCTAGGAACTGGTCCTTGCACTTTACTCTCTCACTCCTCAAAACAACCCAATGAGGAAGGTGTCATTAGCGCACCAGAAGCTTAAAGTCAGCAGTTCTCAGAGTGTGGTCTGCAGACTCCTGAGGTTCCTGAGACCCTTTCAGGTTCAAAATCTTTTCTTAATAACCCTGGAACAGGGACTGAAATGTCACTGTATTGACATTAGGGTGCAATTGGTGAGTAAAACTGCTGGCGCCTTGGCATGTATCAAGGCAGTGGCATCAAATGGTACACCTTTTTTAATATTCCATACAGTGAAGTGGAAAGCTGCTTCATACTGAAGTTATGAGAGTTGTCTCGAAGAAAAGCATTTGAGTTTGAGCTGAACTAGCTGCTCTTTTCATGCAACGCACAAAGGACGACAGACAAACTAAGGTTGTTCAGACTTGGGCATTTGGTTTTCTTGAAAATGAACTGAGTGAGCCTATCACTTCAAGAGAAACAAGTTTTTGTTGCCAAGGATAAAAATTTTAGCTTTCAAGTGAAAATTAGAAGTTTGAAAAACTTGTATCTACCACCATGAGCTTGACAGCTTCCCAATACTCAAAAGACTTTTATGATGAGATTGGTGGGGATATTAATGAATGTGTACTTTTGAACTCGTCTAATGAATGTGTCAACATTTGGAAGATCATTGTAGCAATATTTTCTAAATGACCAATGAATGATGCTACAAATCGTGCTTGGATAAAAGATCAATTCAAAGGACAATGGAGTTTTAGTGAAGCAGAGTACAAACAGTTGATATGGCATTAGATTCCATATTGCAACTAACCTTTAAGAAACTACCACTTGCTGAGTTTTGGTGTACTATCAAAGAAGAAAATATGAAATTATCTAAATATTAAAATACCCTTCTCTTTCCCAACTACGTATCTGTGTGATGCTGGATTTTCTTCATTTACTTGAACTAAAATATTATGAGAATCCAGAATGCAGAAGCAGATTGAGAATCCAGCTGTCTGCTATTAAACCAGATATGAAAGAGATTTGCAAAAATGTAAAACAATGCTACCCTTTTCGCTAAATGATTCTTTATTTTGTAAAATAATTATTTTTCATAAAAAACGTTATTTGCTAACTTATAATGTATTTTTGCAATTTTTAATGAATTAATAAATCTTTTAAAACTTTTCATCTTAATTTCTAATACAGCAAATATGATAGACATAGCCCACATAAACATAATTGGGGTCCTCAATTATTTTTAGAGTGTAAAGAGGTCCGGAGACCAAAAAGTTTGAGAATCACAGACTTAGGGATATTAAAACTTGCCTAAAATTCACACAATTAGTAAGCAGTAGACCTCAGTCAAACCCAGGCAGCCTGACTTCCAAAGTAAGTGCTCTCATTATAAATTTTTTGATTCAAGGTTTCACAAATATCTCCTCTCGAATGAAGAAAACCAAAGACACAAGGGAAAGATTAGTCTATAGGACTAATGGACCACAACTACTATAGCCTCCACCAGACTGAGTCCAGCACAACTAGATGATGCCCGGCTACCACCATCAGCTGCCCTTACAGGGATCACAATAGAGGGTCCCAGACAGAGCGGGAGAAAAATGTAGAACAAGATTCTAACTCACAAGAAAAGACCAGACTTACTGGCGTGACAGAGACTAGAGAAACCCAGAGAGTATGGCCCTCTGACACCCTTTTAACTCAGTACTGACGTCACTCCTGAGGTTCACCCTTCAGCCAAAGATGAGACAGGCCCATAAAACAAAACAAGAATAAATGGGCACACCAACCCAGGGGCAAGGACGAGAAGGCAGGAGAGGACAGGAAAGCTGGTAACGGGGAACCCAAGGCTGAGAAAGGGAGAGTGTTGACACATCACAGCGTCGGCAACCAATGTCACAGAACAATATGTGTATTAATTGTTTAATGAGAAACGAATTTGGTCTGTAAACCTTCATCTAAAGCACAGTTAAAAAACAAAACAAAACGAAACAAAATATCTCCTCTTATATCTGAGAAACTGGGAAGGAATCATGTCAAGATTAGGGAATTCCAGGCAGGTACACAAAAATGGTGTGTGCCTAATTTTCATTAATTATGTGTATAAGAGCTTTGGCATTCAATGCTATTCCAATTATGGATGCCAAAGCCTCTAGAGCCCTTATCGTGGTATTTCTCAGAGGTAGAAGATGAAAAGCTTTTTCTCTGAAATGGGAATAAAAAGATGACCCATTCCTATGTTGGTTCAGGAATTTTCTTGTATCTCAAATGTTTTTGACCACAACTCACAGTTAAGAAATAACTTTACATCAAACTCAGTACACACATTCATAAGTGTATATAAGACTGAAGCAAAAGTTTCATGAAATATCCTTACCACATGATATCTTCTTTTTTTAAATTTTTTTTTATTGTGCTTTAGATGAAGGTTTACAGAACAAATAGTTTCTCATTAAACAGTTAGTACACATATTGTTTTAAGACAATGGTTAACAACCACACAACATGTCAAAACTGTCCCTTCTCAACCTTGGGTTCTCTATTACCAGCTTTCCTGCCCCCTCCTGCCTTCCAGTCCTTGTCCCTGGACTGTTGGGCCTCATTTGTCTCGTTTTGTTTTATGGGGGTGTCTAATCTTTGGCTGGATGTTGAACCTTGGGAGTGACCTCATTACTGAGCTAAAAGGGTGTCGGGGGGCAATACTCTCAGGGTTTCTCCAGTCTCTGTCAAGCCAGTAAGTCTGGTCTTTTTCTGTGAGTTAGAATTTTGTTCTACATTTTTCTCCAGCTCTGTCCAGGACCCTCTGTTGTGATCCCGGTCAGAGCAGTCAGTGGTGGTAGCCAGGCACCATCTAGCTATACTGGACTCAGTCTGGTGGAGGCCGTGGTAGCTGTGGTCCATTAGTCCTTTGGACTCATCTTTCCCTTATATCTTGTTTTTTTCATTCTCCGTTGCTGCTGAAGGGGTGAGATGAGTGGAGTATCTTAGATGGCTGCTCACAGGCTTTTAAGACCCCAGACACTACTCACCAAGGTAGAATGTAGAACATTTTCTTTATAAAGTGTGTTATGCCAATTGAGCTAGATGTTCCGCAAGACCATGGTACCTGCAACCGTATGCCCAGCATTCCAGTCCCTCAGGGAGTTTGGATGTGTCTATGGAGCTTCCATAACCTTTCCTCCTACAAGTTGTGCTGGCTTCCCCAGTATTGTGTACTGTCTTACCTTTCACCAAAGTTACCACTCATCTACTGTTTATTTAGCATTCCACCCCCCGATCCCTTGTAACCAACAAAGATTGTTTCTCTGTGTATAAACTTTTTCATGAGTTTTTACAGTAGAGCTCTCATACAGTATTTGTCCTTTTGTGATTGACTTATTTCACTCAGTATAATGTCCTCCAGTTTCATCCATGTTATGAGATGCTTCACAGATTCATCATTGTTCTTTCTCGTTGCATAATACTCCATTGTGTGTATGTACCATAGTTTGTTTATCCATTCATCTGTTGATGGGCATCTAGGTTGTTTCCATCTTTTTGCTATTGTGAACAATGCAGCAACGAACATAGGTGTGCCTATGTCTGTTTGTGTGATGGCTCTTATTTCTCTGGGATATATTCCTAGGAGTGGGGTTGCTGGATCGTACGGTATTTCTATTGCTAGCTTTCTAAAGAAGCGCCATATCATTTTCCAAAATGGTTGTCTCATTTTGCATTCCCACCAGCAGTGCATAAGAATTCTAATCTCCCCGCAGCCTCTCCAACATTTGTTATTTCCATTTTTTTTTTTATCTGTGCCAGTAATGCTGGGGTGAGATGGTATCTCATTGTGGTTTTGATTTGCATTTCTCTAGTGGCTAGTGATCGTGAGCATTTCCTCATGTGTCTGTTAGCTGCTTGAATGTCTTCTTTGGTGAAGTGTCTTCATTTCCTTTGCCCAATTTTAAATTGGATTATTTCTCTTTTTGTTGTAGAGGTGTTGGATTTTCTTGTAGCTTATAGAGATTAGACCTTTGTCTGACTTGTAATGTCCAAAAATTTTTTCCCTGTCTGTAGGTTCTCTTTTTACTCTTTTGGTGAAGTCTTTTGAAGAGCATAGGTGTTTGATTTGTAGAAGATCCCCGTTATCTAGCTTATCTTCTGTAGTTTGTGTGTTGATGGTTATGGTTTGTATCCTGTTCATGCCATGTATTAGGGCCTCTAGCATTGGTCCCATTTTTTCTTGTATGAACTTTGTAGTTTTTGGCTTTATATTTAGGTCTGTGATCCATTTTGAATTAGTTTTTGTATATGGTGTGAGGTATGGGTCCTGTTTCATTTTTTTGCAAATGGATATCCAGTTTTACCAGCACCATTTGTTAAAAAGACTGTCTGTTCCCCATTTGATGGACTTTGGACTCTTGTCGAACATCAGGTGACCGTAGGTGGATGGACTTACATCTGGGTTTTCAATTCTGTTCCATTGGTCAATGTATCTGTCGTTGTACCAGTGCCAGGCTGTTCTGACTACTGTAGCTGTATAGTATGTTCTGAAGTCAGGTAGTGGGAGTCCTCCTATTTTATTCTTCTTCTTCAGTAGTGCTTTACTTATTCAGGGCTTCTTCCCTTTCCATATAAAGTTAATGATTAGTTTCTCCATCTCTTTAAAGAATGTTGTTGGTACTTGGATCGGGATTGCATTGTATTTGTAAATTGCTTTGGGTAGAATTATCATTTTCACAATGTTGAGTCTGCCTATCTATGAGCATGGTATGTTTTTCCATTTATGTAGATCCCTTTGGGTTTCTTGCAGTA
>NW_004443951.1:13943262-13967793 GCF_000243295.1 Trichechus manatus latirostris | reverse complement strand
AGGGTGTTATTCAGTTTCCATGTAACTGATTTTTTTTCCTTGTTCTTCCTGTTGTTAATTTCTACCTTGATGGCATTGTGGTCAGAGAAGATACTTCGAATTATCTCAACGTTTTGGATGTTGTTGAGGATTGCTTTGTGGCCTAAGATGTGGTCTATTCTGGAGAACATTCCATCTGCATTGGAAAAGAATGTGTAGAGAAGATACTTTGAATTATCTCAACGTTTTAGATCTTGTTGAGGATTGCTTTGTGGCCTAAGATGTGGTCTATTCTGGAGAACGTTCCATGTGCGTTGGAAAAGAATTTGTAGTTTGCAGCTGTAGGGTGAAGTGTTCTATATATGTCTATGAGGTCAAGTTGGCTGACTGTGCCCTTTAGGTCTTGTGTATCTTTGTGGAGTTTCTTTTTAGTTGTTCTGTCCTTTACCGAGAGTGTTGTGTTGAAGTCTCCTACTATTATTGTGGAACTGTCAATTTCTCTTTTCAGTGGTGTTAAAGTTAGTTTTATGTATTTTGGAGCCCTGTCATTGGGTGTGTAGATGTTTATTATGCCTATGTCTTCATGATGGATTGTCCCCTTAATCATTATATACTGTCCTTTGTCTTTTATGGTAGATTTTGTTTTAAAGTCTATTTTATCTGAAATTAGTATTGCCACTCCTGCTCTTTTTTGGGAGTTGTTTGCTTGATATATTTTTTTCCATCCTTTGATTAATAAATTTACGTCTTTGTTTCTAAAGTTTGTCTCTTGTAGACTGCATATTGATGGGTCCTGTTTTTTTATCCATTCTGTCACTCTCTGTCTCTTTATGGGTGCATTGACACCATTTATATTCAGTGTAATTATTGCTAGGTGTGAGTTTATTCCTCTCATTTTGTATTGCTTTTTCCTGTGGTGCTGACGTTTTCTTCGTTCCTGTTACTCTCCTGTGCTGAATTCCTTTTGTTTGTGGTTTTTTCATTTCTTTTGTTTTTGTAGATTTTGTTTTTACTGAGACTTTATGTGTTTCCTCTTTTTTTTTTGATGAGTAGGTTTGTTAACTTTATCAGTACCTTGAAATTTACCCTTATCTTCCTAAGTTTGAAGCAGTGTATTATTCCTTGGTATGGCCTTGCTTTCCTCTCCATTAGAAGGTTCTATACCTACACCGTTTATTCCCTCTTCTATTGTTCTGATATTGTTGTCATTTACAGATTAACTTCTCTGATTCCCTACTGAATTTATTTTGGTTTTGGATAGTCCTTGAGAGTTTATTTCCTAGATTGGTATCTGGCTGGTACGATTCTGTGTCCTAGATTCAGCCTGTGAGCTGAAGTTGTTTGTTCTCAGATCGAAGGACTCCGTTTAATAATTCTTGTAAGTTTGGTTTGGTTTTTACATATTCCCTTCATTTCTGTTTATCTGGAAATATCCTAATTTCAGCATCATAGCTGAACGAGAGTTTTGCAGGATATGTTATTCTTGGCTGGCAATTTTTTTCTTTCAAGGTTTTATATATCATCCTGTTGCCTTCTTGCCTGCATGGTTTCTGCTGAATAATCTGAGCTTAGTCTTATTGTTTCTCCTCTGTATGTGACTTTTTGTTTTTCTCGAGCTGTTCTCAGGATTCTTTGTCTTTGGTTTTAGCAAGTGTGATTATGATATGCCTTGGTCATTTTCTTTTGGGGTCTATCTTATATGGGGTTCGTTAACCTTCTTGGATGATCAGCTTTTCATCTTTCATTATATTGGGGAAGTTTTCTGTCAGCAATTCTTCAATAATCCTCTCTGTGTTTTATGTTTTCTTCCCCTGTTCTGGAACTCCGATCACTCGCAGATTTTTGCTTTTGATTGTATCCCACATAATTCTCAGGGTTTCTTCATTTTTCTTTGTTCTTTTTTCTGATTTTTCCTCAGAGTTGTATCCAAGTGTTTGTCTTCAATTTTGCTGATCCTGTTGTCCATCATTTCAAACCTGCTCCTCAGTCCTTCTTTGACACCGTCCATTTCTGAAATCTTCTTGTTTATCTTTTGGATTTCTAATTGTTGTTTTTGTATGATTTCTACTTGTGAATTTATTTTAGCATTTTGTTCCCGTATTATTTTCCTGAATTCTTCTTTTGTCTGTATTTTCCATGAATTTGTCTGCCCTTTCCATGAGTTTGTCTATTTTTTCCTCATGTGTGTCTGCTATTTGCTTCAACTCTTGGATAGCTCTGAATATTAGAGACTTGAATTCCCTATCAGGTAGTTCTATTGGAAAGTCATCTGGTATTTTATTTTGGATGCCTAATGGAACCATCCTGTCCTGTTTTTGTAAATGTTTTGATACTGTCTGCTGTGTTCGGGGCATTTGGTAGTTATTATCCTCGTTTATTGACTGTAAATTTGTTTGTTTTGTCCTTTTTTGTTTTACTTGGTTATGTCTGAGCAGGTGGGCTGTGCGTTCTTTGTTGTTTGCTCATCTGTGGGCACGATACTTTTCGCCTCCTTCTCCAATTGGCAGGGTCATTCACTCAGATATGGTACAGCAGGGCAGGTCTAGCTGAAGAGGAGTTGCTGGGATGGGTTGTTCGTGGCACATACTAATGCCAACAGGGCGGGCCAGGAATCAGTGCAGAGCAGGTTCGGGTAGGCCGTGCCTGTGCTGCTTGGGGGTGTGATGTTCAGCGCCTGGTGCAGGTAGGCAGGATGGAGGGGGGAGATTGTGATGTGTGGAGCTAAGATGGGTTTGGGAAAGAGAGAGAGGAGAGAGGAACAGGAGCCAAAAACATACAAACAAAAAAGAGTGCTAATGGGAGCTTGCTGTTTGAGTGGAAGAGATGAGTGACTGAGAAGTGGAGAAAAACAAAAAGGAGAAGAAGAAGAAAAATGAATAAATAAAAATTAGAAAGAAAAAAGAGAAGAAAAGCTTCCAGGGATCACACTGGTGCGGCTGTGAGGTCTGGGGAAGTTGCTCCCAGGCCATGAAGTACAGCCTGGCTAGAAGGGGTTAGAGGTGTCATTCAGCACCAGGTATTCAGGAGGCAGGAAGAGAAGGTAAGTATAGAGAGATGAGAAACTGAATAATGAAGAAAGACAAAAAGAGAAAACTAACGAAACAAATAAAAAAAAGAACAAGAAAATCCCCCCCACAAAAAAAAAAAAAAAAAAAAAAAAAAAAAAAAAAAAAAAACCAAGAAAAAAGAAATGCCCTCTGGGATCCCTCTGTGCATTTGCACAAACTGAGAGGGTAGGTCCCAAGTCGCACAGTACTGCCCGGCTAGAACAGGCTCCCAATTCGAGAAACGAAAAAGAAAACAAACAAACAGATCAAAACAAACAAAAGCCCTGGGATCCCACCAGCATGGCAGCACAGGACGGGAAGCAGTTTCACATTTGAGCGGCATTTCACAGCCCTTCAGGAAGAAGCAAAGATGGCGCACAGAGCGAGGTATTTGAGAGAAAGGAGGGGGAGGTGGTGAGAGGTATGGAAGAAATCAAAAGCAGCAGAAAAAAGCAACACCAGCAGCCAACTAATGGCACTCAGGGAGCCAGCCAGTGTGGGCGAGTGGAATCCAAGCAGCACTGGGGTGAAGCCAGTGCTTCCTGGCCAAGAAACTGTGGCCGCAGGAAGCAGAGGAGGCCGAGTGGGGTTGAAGAAGGGTAAGGGGTAGGAAAGCGTATATCGCTGGTTACTGGTTGTTCTGTCTCCTGCTGGAAGCTCCATGAAGCTGCTTTCCCATACCCTGTTCACCGATCTCCGACAGGAGTCCAAGATGGCGCATCCGTGCTGTGTTAGCTGATAGGGGACCTCTGCATGTATCTCTCCTCACTCTCTGTTCTCTGTCAGTTTTTTATTCCATTTGGTGCTTCGCTGAGTTCTTTATCTCTTCATTTGATGCTTAGGGTTTCAGGATTGCCATTTTCTCTGTTTGGCTTAGTTTTTCAGATCTTTGCTGTGGAGGGATGGCATGGTGCTTCTGTCTATAGCACCATGTTGCCCGAAAGTCAGGGAGATAATATTTTTGAGTATTTCTTATATGCTAGGTAAATTTCATTTAATCCTCTAAATAGTGTGGGGGAAAAGGTATTATTCCTCTCTTACATACAAGGAAACTGAAATTGAGAGGGTCTTGTTGAGAGTCGTGCAACTAGGGAGTGGTGGAGCCAGGATTATGACCTGGCTCTGCCTGCTCTTTCCTCCATTGAAGAAAGAGGCAGAAACTGTTTTTCAGATAATGGTGGAGCTCACTGGCCAAAGCCAAGCAGAGACCAGAAGGCAGACAAACGTGGGTAATGCAGTCCACAGGAGTGTGAGCCTGAAAAAGTCTTGAGGTTTGCCTTTGGAAGTGGGCGTCAGAAGGAGTGTAGCATGTGAGTTATTGTAAAGTGGTGGAGGGAGGGTTATCTTCTACATGTCACAAAATAAAGTATTGAAGAAGACGTTGCCCCACAGGAGACACGTTGGCACTTTCTGCACACTTCAAAACACTCCGCTTTCTAGGAACTTGGCACCCACATGATATCTTCTATTCTTTCATTAAAAAGAAAAGCTGATCATGATTCATGATCTATTAAACTGATTTCACAACCATCTGAAGTTTGAAAATCTCTGCCCTACTAGAGCATTTTTCTAAGACAAAAGATACCCAAGACTGAGACATAATTCAAGTACTTCCCAACTAATGAGCAGAATCTTTCCAACACTCATGTTCCAACGCTCAGTAGGGAGACAAAGAGGACATGGGGACAGCTTGAGATGTTCCCAGCACCAGGTGGAAAAATATAGGCATTTCCAGCTCATGTATTACTTGGTTATTTGAAACCCGAAACATTTCCCATGAAACAATCAGAAAGGTCGTCGGGAAGGGAAGTAACATTTGCTGAAGATCTATTATGTACATTAGCTTATGTAATTCTCAACAATGATCCTGAGAGGAAGGAATTATTCCATTATATAGATGAGAAAAGTGAGGTTTAGAGAAGTTAATAACTTATCTAAAGTAGAACTAGTACTTCACCCCAGGTCATTTGACTCCAGAAACTGTGCTCTCTCTAGCACACCACAAGATTTCCTTAAGTTTATAAGGATAGCTTCCTCCAATCCCCAGTCCTAAAAAAATAAATAAAAAGATCATTCAACCCAAATTTAGCAGGGCACTATAAAACCTAATTACCACTTATGAGGATAATCTCTGTAAAGATTATCCTTAATTATAACTTGGGATCTCAAAAACACATTCTCTACAGTGGTAGCAAGCTCTTTACACCCCATTTACTCCCCAGGTTGTGCCTAAAAGAAGCCAAAGCAATGGTAACAATATTCACAGTGACTTCAGAGGTAGCAGAGAGAGGACATGGGGACAGCTTGAGATGTTCCCAGCACATTGGGAAAATACAGGCATTTCCAGCTTGGAGAGTAAAGGAAGTGGCAGTGTTTGGCTCTTTTACCCTCTCTAGAGATCTGCCTTATTTACATACTTACTCAGCTCTTTGAAATCCTTCTTCCCCCTACTGCCAAGGAATACCTAGAAATGGAATATCCTGAAAGAACAATCTCTCCTTTTCCTCAGCATTAAAATAATCACCGTTCCCGATACAAATGTCTGAAGCAAAAACAACTTTACATTTCTACACCTAAAACTGGCAGGTAGGTGGGTGGGTGACTAATTCCTGACGGACGAGTCTGAATATGCCCATCACAAAGTCTGTTTCAAGGCCTGATAAAATATCCCTAAAACTGAAAAGCAAAAAATCATCTGCAAGCCCCTCTCCCTGTGGGTGCAAGCCTGCTGCCATGTATCTATAATCACAAGGGTGAGGAGAATCTTAGCTTTAAGATGCTAGCCCTGACTAGTGGCTCATCTGGGAGTAGAGAGCCACATATTTATACCTGTTGTGGCTAAAAACTTATGATCAGCAGGGTCTGCAGAGCTTTAGCCCCAGAAAGAATGAAAACTGGAAGCAACCATGTTTTTTTCTTTTCTCTCCTCCTGAAGGAGAAGGATTCCCTCTATTCACCTCAACTTTTCTTACCTATTACATTTCTTTGGCTCCCCTTTCTACAGCTAGGTACCCCCAAGATAAAGTACAAACAAGTGAACATTCTGTTAATATTTTATTTGCATTTTTGGTAAAGATAAACAGTTTCACAAGAAACACTGATTTTCTCAAACAATAAAAAAAGGTTTTAAAAAATCTACTGTCCTAGAAGAAGAAAATGTCTCTTCAGCAAGTATTGGGCCAATTCAGATGGGAGGAACCAGTGAAGTGGAAGTTACATGTGAGAAGTAAGTTCAGATTTATCCAGTTTTAGGGATAACACAAATGTCTTCTTGTCCAGTTCTGTAAAGTTCCAAATGAGCCATCTCAGCTTAAAACTGATAAAAAAGGCTCAAACAGCTTCTGGGGTCCCATCTAGTTTGAACATAGAAGTGACTCACTCTCCAGGAGGCTGCATCTGTTTACAGAACTCATCAAACTGCTGCTGCTCCAGTTCTGTCATGACTCTGTTGAGGGCATAGATCTGAATGGGGGGAAAAATACATTAGCAATGGAAGCCAGAGCTCAACATATCTTCACACACAGTAGGCTTTGTCATTTGAAAATTTCAGAACTGCACCAGTAATGCAGGGATAGTGATATGGGAATAAGAAAGGTAGATATTACACCCACTCCTCAGTTATCAACATGGTTAGGTTCCAAAAACCAGGTTGTTATGCAAAAATCAGCATTATGTGAAAATGGATGACCACATCAGATCACAAAATGAAGGATGACTACATCATTATATAACTGCCAAAATACATCATTACATAACTGCCAAATCACTGAGAACCATGGCCCAGCCAAGTTGACACATAACCTTAATCATCACAGCCAGCATTAATGTTGCCTCGCACCTCGGCGTTCGTTACTGCCAGACATACGTTGTTAATGCGCAAAATAGTCAGATAGTAGATTTTTTACTATTGTCATAAACGCAAAATGTCCGATACTGAGATAGTCGATAAGTGAGGTGAAGGTGTACTTCCATTTGGGGAATCAGAAGAAGCAGTGAGGTGGCTTGATTTGGCCTTTAAAGGATTGGTAGGATTTGAGCAGGTAGAGACTGAGGATGAGACATGATAAATGATTCAGGGGGAAACATTATGAGTAAATAAATATAATAGAAAGGTATGGGATCAGTTCTGGGAACTCCAAGTATGCTAATATGAAGGATATTATAGAGTGGGGATTGGGGAGCTGGAAAAAGCAAGAAAAGTATGTTGAGGCCTTAAATGCTAAGCTAAGAAATCTAGACTTCATCTGTCTGACTGTGGAGACCCAGTAAAGATAAGTGCACAGGGGAGCAACTTGATTATATCTATGTTTTGGTAAAGATAGTTGAGGCAGTGTGAGGGATGGAGTGGGGAGGAGAGAGATTACAAGCCATTTAGGAATATCCCGAGTCTCTGGGTGGCACAATTGGTTAAGTGCTCAACTACTAACAAAAAGGTTGGTGATTTGAACCCACCCAGACATGCCTCGAAGAAAGGCCTGGTGCTCTGCTTCTGACACTATGAGTCAGAATTGACTAGACGGCAACATTTTTTTTTCGCAGGAGGTATCTATTACAATAGTCCAGGGAGAAGGTAGTCGGAATATGACCTAGGGCAGGCAGTGGGGTGAAAAGAAGACAGTGAAAGGCATTCTAAGGGGAAAAGCAGGGTATCTGCGTTATTCTTCACCTTTTCTTTATCCTAGTAATAATCAATCTGTCCACTAAAGAATAGAAACAGATCATAAAACTTCCCAACTTACAGAAGAAAAAAATGAAGGAAGTATAACTCGATTAAATGAAAAGAAGAAAAGGAAAAAAAGAGACTGAGAAGTGGGACAAATAGAAAATACAAAATAAGAGCAGAAGGTAATGAAACAGCAACCAAAAACAAGACCAGCAAAACTGCAAGACAGTTCTTCGAAAATACTAAAAAAACCACAAACCTTTGGCATGAATGATCAAGCTAAAAAGAGGGTAGCACAAAAAACATAATTAGGAACTAAAAAGAGAACACAGCTACTGATGCAACAGAGAATAAAACAAAACATGAATTTGTACCAATAAATATGAAAATTTAAATGAAATAAATTCCTAGAAAAAGTAAAATGATCAAAACTGACTAGAATAGAAAGCTTGAATGATAAAAACAGAATTCCACACTGATGAAAATAGTTACATCAACACAAATGATTCTCAAAAAACATAATGCTGAGTGAAGAAAGCCAGTCACAGAATATAGTAACATATACAAAGTTTAGAAACATGCCCAACTAGACAGTATGTTGTTTAAAATATTATTTAGGGATACATGCATAGTAAACTGATACAAACAGCAAGGGAATGATTAACCTAAAATTAAGAGGTTACATCGAGTGGGAAGGGTGGGAGCATGACTAGAGAGGAATATGCAGAGCTTCTAAGTTCTTGGTCATCATCCATTTCTTTAATTGGGAGGTAGGTACAAGGATGTGTGTTTTATTCTTCCTTAAACTGTATATACACATTACATATACTTAAAAATTTTTTTCTTTTTCATTTTATTAAGTACTACGTAACAGTACACACTAGATATTGTATATATTAGCCCCCAACTCATGGTGACCCCATGCACAGCGGAACTAAACGCTGCCTGGTCGGATTTTTTGGAAGCAGATCATCAGATCTTCTAGTCTGTCTGAATCCGGAAGCTCTGCTGAAACCTGTTCAGCATCACAGCAACATACAAACCTTTACTGACAGATGGGTGGTGGCTACTCATGAGGGGCAATGGCTGGGAATCAAACTGGGGTCTCCTACATGGAAGGCAAGAATTCTACCACTGAAGCACCACTGCCCCTAGCAGAGGTAGGTGAGCAGAACTGAGGTATTTTTTCATCAATCAGGAAGATGCTTCTTTAGTCAATCAATGTTCATACTAACATTGATACATACTAACAATTCACTTTAGAGATCTGCCTATCTCTTTCCACCAAACTCCACTGACAAGAATGATGGGCAACCCTTTTTTTCCTTGCCCCCATAAGTGAACAAGTGATGTGCACCACTCTTGGACGGAAATTCCAGGGGGAACCTCAAGCGACATCAAGAACCTCCTTATAGGCCACTTAAAGGTGGCCTGGTTTTGGCACCCTTTCTCAGGAAGCTCAGTAGCAATCCACAAATGAGGCTGCGTCATATACCCACTGTGTGTGTGTGATATGTGTGTATATATATAAACTTCTACTTTATCATTTAATAACTACTTAATTAGCATTTGTAATGTGCACATCACTGTGCTAGGGACTGAAAGGGATATTAAATAGCTTCTTAGAGACATCCAGATCAAGAAGATAGAATGGTAAAAAGGGGAAAATAAAATAAGTAGAAAAACAAATAAATAAAGAAGCAAAATAAAATAAGCAGAGAAAGAAGAGACTCAAAATGGGTCAGACTGTCCAAGCCAAGGAACGAAAGACTTTCAAGAGGGAAATGGTGACTGACAGTGTCAAACGCTGCTTCAACTGCCAAATGTGCCTTCGGTTCCCATTCACATCTTTCCTTCACATCCAACTTTCTGGAATGTGGCATCTTTACAGAACTAAATGGAAACTGTATCTCTTCATTCTGCAAGGGGTCTTGCCTTGTTTCCTATTTTAGGAGATTACATTCCAGGCAATACAGATAAAGGGAACAGCAAAGCAGCTGTTCTGACAAGGGTCAGGAGTTCTGTGTTTAGATCCCAGTTCTGCCCCTCATTAACTACAGGACTCTAGTCACATCATTTCACTAGAAAATGAAGATAATACCTCCTACCTCATGATGTCATATATTTTATATCTATATTCCCACCTTATTCCAGGAAGAATTTAAGGTTTATAAAGATACATTACAATTCAGCAAGTTAACATAAACATGGTCAGTTGTTCAATTTAGAGTCCACAAAATGAAAGCAAACCAACTGCCTGGAAGCACAATAATTCCTGATGAAAATCACTACTGTTTATTAAGTGCTTTCTCTGTGCTGGGGCCCTGGTGGCACAATGGTTGAACACTTGGCTGCTAAATGAAAGGTGGGTGGTTTGAAGCCACCAGCAGCTCCGCAGGAGAAAAGACCTGGCAATCCGCTCCTGTAGAGATTACAGCCTAGGAAACCCTATGGGGCAGTTCTACTCTGTCATATAGGGTTGCTATGAGTCAGAATCGACTTGACAGCACACAACAGTAAAATTGAAAATGTACATATCCTATAACCCAGTAACTCTACTTCTAGTTACAGCCCTACAGAAATTCTAGCATAGGTGCTAAAGGAGACATCTAAAAGTTTTCCACTGCAGCAGTGTTTGTAATAGCAGAAAACAACAAGAAGAACAAAAATCTATAAATCTCCTAAAAGTCCATCACTGGAGGAATGGGTAAATATACTAAATAAAGTGTATTCACAAAACAGACTACTAAAAGCAGTCAAGAAGAATGACTCATATTAACATGGATAGTTTTATAAAAACAATGTAAGTAAAATGCAGAAATACATATGGAATTTTATTAATGTAAATTTTAAAAAAATACAACAGAATATTGTACATTGTTCAAGGTATCTACTAATATATTTGAATGTAAAAGTATTAAAAAAAAACATAATAGTGGTTGCCCATAGAGAGGAAACAGGTGTAAGACAGGAAATGATCAAAGGGGACTTCAAATTTACATATAATGTTTTATTTTATTTCAAAAAGACTCCAAGCAAATATGACAAAATGCTAACCACTACCAATCTGGGGTGCTGAGTAGCCAGCTATTTGTTATAATATTCTATATTTCTGTATTTTTTAATTTCTCAAAAAAGGGAATAAACAAAAAAGAATAGAAAGAGAAAAAAGAGACTTTTTCCTGATATTAAATACTAAAATAAAATACTCATGTCTGAATGTGGCTCAACATAGGCAGTGTAACAGTTTAAGCTTTTTATTCTTAAGTTGATTTTAAGTGTTGAGAGAACAAAGGAACACTTTGTTGGGTTTAAAGTTTAGGTCTTTGCTTCCTGATAATAAGCAGCTACTTTCAGGGCCAAGTCCAGTACATCTGTGCCAGGGAGTGTCTGACACGTGCTTTCTCTGTCCCTCACCTTTACCCTTACCTGTTCCTTCTCTTTCTCTTTCTCTTTTCCTTATTCCCTCAAGTCCCAACTCCAAAATCTCTAAGCCAGGAGTTATCGGGAGACCTAGTTCTGATCCGGGTTCTGACTATAACTTGGCATGTGAATCGGGCTGCCACTTTACCATTCTGGACCTCAGTGATCTCCTCTAAACCTGGGAGAATACCTATCTTGCCTGGAGGCTAGCTGGGCTCCCCTTCAGTTCTCCCTGTTCCTCTACTCCATTATCATCTCTCGCAGACTACAGGTATACAAATTTCCCCCTCCTTAATCTCACCTGCGGAGCCCTGGTGGTGCAGTGGTTAAGCCCTACAGCTGCTAACCAAAAGGTCAGCAGTTTGAATCCACCAGCTGCTCCTTGAAAACCCTACGGGGAATAGACTCTGGCGGCAACAGGGTATAATCTCACCTCTGCTCTTTGTCTTTGTTTCAGCTCTTGCTGGGCCGATTTCTGCTTGGCCTTCTCAACTCTGCTGACAGGTTCTTTAACTTTGGATTTTTCTTTACGTGCCGGCGGATCCATGGCTGGGCTTCCTAATACTTAAGTCAGCTCTGATCTGCTGATCTGGATGGTACAGAAAGATGCTGAACTTAACAACAAGAAGAACTGCCAGTCACTCTCCTAACTAACACCTAGCTCAGCCCCTTCCTTTGACAGCTAAGGCACAGAGAGGCCTGGGGGAAAGAGCGCCGGATTTGGAGGAGTAAAATTTGAGTCCCACCGCCACGTCTCGCTACAAACCAAACCCAGTGCCGTAAAGTCGATTCCGACTCATAGCGACCCTACAGGACAGAGTAGAACTGCCCGTAAAAGCAAATCTCCTCCCCACTTTGAGCTTTAGTTTCCTCCCTCAGGAACAGCAGTGTTAAGAATCAACTAAGAAAATCGATGTGAACGAGCTTCATACACTGTAGAGTACTGAACCGGCGAGCGGCTGTTATTATTATGACACTGAGGCCCAGGAGGGGCAAGCCGGCCCAAGTCTCGCAGCCCGCAGGCCCGGGCCTCGCACCCCATTTCTGGCCTTCGGGGCAGGGCTTTCCCACCACTATGCAGCCTGAGAGTTACCGACCTAACTCTCCCCGCAGGGCGCCGTGCCCCGACGCGGTCCACGCAGGGTACCTCACCGTCAGGCCCTCCAGTCCGCTCCGGCCCGCCCTCTTCCTCCCGACCCCGCCCCGGCCCGCCCTTCGCCGCCCAGCCCCAAGGGGCAGCTCCCACCTCCCGCCCTCTTCAGGTGCAAAATGGCGGCAGGAGGCAGGCGGCCTGAGCCTCTGCCGCCGACCGAAGGGCTCGGGAATCTATGCGTTTGCCTACCAGACCTTGGGACTGTGAGGCCTCCGCTACGTCGCAGACAAGGCCCCAAGCCGATCTTCAATCGGGGGCTCGGAAATCCATGACATTTCCCTACTTCTACATCTAGCGTTCAGAACCCGCAGCTCCTTGGACTGGGCGGGGCCAAGGACGGGACTGGGCGCTGGGGGTGGAGGGGCGGAGGGCCGCTGCACTTTAAGGCCCTTCTCCCGCTAAGAATGGCTGCGCGTGCGCAGAGAGGATATCTGGAAAACCCGTGTCGGGATGAGGCTGGGGGATTACCACTAACAAAAAGCTTTTCTTGGGAAGATTTTTCTGGGGCAGCTGCTAGACTTTGAAGGGTGAGATCTGAAACTTGTAACTAGAATTTTAACTTTCCGAAGCTCATTTTCTTAATTTGAAAAGTGGAGGATGGTGATTGCTGCTTTATTCACAATCTTATTAGGCGGGTCAAGTGAGATCTGTTTGCCAAGCCGTGCTTGGAAAAAGGAAATGTTGACAGTACAAATGGCCAATAAACACAGAAAAACGTTCAAGTTCACTAATAATAAAGGAGATGGAAATTAAAATAACTGCCTACCATTTTTCATTTATTAGATTAGCAAGGATTAAAGAAAAGGATGGATAATGTTGCCCGATTAGGGTCCGTGCCCTGGAGCGGTGGAGCCAATGAAACGTACTCCAAGTCAGAGTGAGGTAGTTTATTTAAGAGGTGGCCACCAACTGGGATCCGACAGCAACACAGGCTGTCTCTATGGAGCTCAAAAGGCATTTTTACATTAGAGCGTATATGATTTTTACAAAGGTTAGAAGTGTCTTTGTAGTCTGCAGATGGCATGGCCGGATGAGTTACTCACTACAAGGTAATTACAAGAGGCTATCGTACTAGAGAGATACATACCGGACATCTCCTTAGTGGCCTAAAGATATACCTGTCAGACATCTGGGCTCTAATCTTCCTGGGGGTGGGGTGGCGGGGTTGTAAGCTACAGGTGTCTGGACAAAGCAAAACAAAGTCATTAACAAAGGTATGCGAAAAGGAGAAGGCAAAGAAAAAAACAACTTACAGGTTCATCATGGCGTTAGTTTTGTCAAGCTCTCAGTCGCCCATTTTAAAAAGGAGAAAACATGCTGGGGAAAATTAGTCACAATAATAAACCCTTGGAGGACAGAAATCCTATTCAGTCTAATAATAACTGATTCTCATCTGGACTTAGGCACTGTTCTAGGCATTAGCTCATTTACCTGTACATTTATTCCCGGTAATAACCATACTTGTTAGCCGCTGTTGAGTTAGCTCATGACTCTTGGTGACCCCATGCACAGTGGAAGGAAACACGGCCCAGTCCTGCACCATCGCCGTGATGGGTTGCACATCTGACCATTGTGATCTATAGGGTTTTCATTGCCTGAGTTTTGGAAGTGGATTGCCAGGCCTTTCTTCCTAGTCTGTCTCAGTCTGTAAGCTCCACTGAAACTTGTTTAGCATCCTAGCAACATGCAAGCCTCTAGTGACAAGACAGTTGTACATGAGGTGCATTGACCAGGAATCAAACCCGGGTCTCCTACATTGAAGGTAAGAATTCTACCACTGAACCACCAGCGCCTGAAGTATATACTATTATCCCCATTTACAGGTAAAGGAACAGAGCCACTGGTAAATTGTTCTGTCCAAGGTTACACAGCTAATAAGTGCCAGAGCAAGTATTTCAGCCAGGATTAACAGGGTAATGGCTAATCCAAAGGAAGATATGTTTAGGCTCACTACCTTTGTTCCTCTATGAACTTGGCAAAAATTGAAACAAATGATAGATAGTAAGCAAATGGTGAGGGCATAGCCCAGATGGACACTTACACACTTTCAGTCATAGTGAATTGTTAAAACCTTTTTGGAGGCCAGTTTAACACTAGGTATATCGAAAGCCTTCAAAATGAGCACAACCTTGGACTCAGCAACTCCACTTCTAAGAAGTCATCCTAAGGAAATCATCAGAGATGGTCATGGCACTATTTCTAAAACTGAAACATTAGAAACAACCAGACTATTTATAATAGGGGTTGATTAAATAAATGATTGTAGTTGTTAGCTGCCATTGAGTCATAGCAACCCCATGTACAATGGAACTTGGACTGTTGTGATCCGTAGGGTTTTCACTGACTGTTTTCTAGAAGTGTATCACTGGGCTTTTCTTCCTAGTCTGTCTCAGTCTGGAAGCTCCACTGAAAACTTCAACATCATAGCAATATGCAAGCCTCCATTGACATTTGGATGGTGGCTGCGCATGAGGTGCATTGGCCAGGAATCGAACCTGGGTCTCCCCAGGCGAGAATTCTATCGCAGAACCACCACTGCCTTCAAGTAAATGATAGGATAGCCATAATGGAATTCTATGCACCCATTAAAATGGCATAGAAGTATATTTATTGGTATGATAAAATGTTTTTAGCATATCAAATGAAAAAGCTATATAGAGGCATATACAGTATAACCACAGTATTTATTGTTTTAAAAAAGAACATTATATAATGACACATGAAAGAGAGTGGATGAAAACACACCAAAATTTTAATTCAGGTTGCGTTAAGGAGCCCTGGTGATGCAGTGGTTAAGCGCTTGGCTGCTAACTGAAAAGTCAGTTGTTTGAACTCACCAGTCACTCTGCAGGAGAAAGATGTGGCAGTCTGCTTCCGTAAAGATTACAGCCTTGGAAACCCTATGGAGTAGTTCTACTCTGTCCTATAGGATCACGATGAGTCAGAACCAACTCCACGGCAATGGGTTTGGTTTTTTTGGATTTAGGTTGCCTTAAGAGTAGGGGTTATTTCTTATCTTCTTTGTAATTTTCTCTATTTTCCAGAGTTCCTGCAACAAACATTTATATTTTAGCAATCAATAGAAAGTACAATAAATGTTATTTTTAAGTACTATACAAATGCTTATTTGTATTATTATTATTAATAAAAGTAACCAAGCCAGAGGCTATTTCAAAATCTTAGCATAATCGTGGTATCTTACATTTGTGTCACATTGTCCAGTTTATAAAGGCATTTCATATAAGCTCTGGACTAGATTGCAGCTGGAGACAGAGCAGGGGCCTCTGGCAGGCTTTAAAAAGCCAGTAAAGACTGGATCTAGAGAATAAAGGAGTGGGAAGAAATCAAATGGGAGGACTGGAAAGAGTGGTGCCCCTGAGCCACTGATCAAAGTGGAGAAGTTGTGAGGAGTTGGCTTGGGAAGACATGGGGAAGAGGATAATTTAGGGGTGTGTGTGTGAGAGACGGAGGGAAAGAGAGACAGAGAGAGCATATCAGAAGTCTGGGACTTTGAAGGGCAAGAAGTCAGGACTAGGGATACTAGTTTGGGGTTCTTCATCAGGAAAGTGAAGGTTAGAGCCAGGAGCAAGTGAATGTGGAGCCTGAACACCACATGTGAAGGTTCTCTCCCTGCTCTTTTTCCTCCATCAGCGTATTCCCATGAAGAGAACCATTAGCAGACTCTTAGCCAGGCTGCAGAATTCTCTGTGGGATGGAAGTTGTAATGGCATAGGATGGAATCTGTTGTAGTCTTGGAAAAATAAATTAGAAAGCTTGTTTCACAGATGGCCTGCCAGAGGTATTAGCTCTCTATTATTTTAAAATTTATTTATTTAATGTCTATTTTTATCAACATAATAGACATAAATAATTTAGAGAGTAAAACAGTAGCACTCCTGCCTCACCCCTCCCCTCCCTGCCTCCACATCCCACTTCCCAGAGACAACCACTGTGCACTGCTTTTACTGGTGTTTACCTCCATGTCTCTAAATAAGGTGCAATTTGTGCTTGCCTACTAACCTAAAGGCTGGCAGTTCGAATCCACCCAGCAGTACCTTGGAAGAAAGGCCTGGTGATCTACTTCCTCTATGATACAGCCAAGAAAACCCTATGGAGCACATTTCTGCTCTGTAACACATGGGGTCACCATGAATTGGAATTGACTTGGTTGCTTTTGTATTTTATTGCCATTTCATGATTTATTCATTTTATGCATTTTCTACTGACTTCCTACTTTGGATTTAGCATTTTTAGTCCCCTCCCTGTATGTTTCCTCCCCCCTAAATATACACAATTATTGTTTGAATTACTAGTCAGAGTTTACAGTAATAGAGCTATGGAATATTTTTACAGCTCAGGTATATGCTGTACTACGATTACATTCATTTTCTTGAACAACTATTTGTTGTTTTCTGGAGTCAAAAATTGCCTTTTTAAAAAAAATTGCTCAATTATTTTGGCATCTATCACTAATCCTTCTGCAAACTCTCCAACAGGACTATAAAACGTCTCTCTGTCTGGTCACAGAAATCAGGTGATATATATGTGTCTCCTTTTTTTTTCTTATAGACATCCTACCTTAGACCCTTCCTCCTCTCCCTCCAAACTGTCTTCTTTACCGTGATGTGCAGCTGCAGCTCTTGTCCTAGGACTTCCACTAACCACATGCTGGGAATTCCCTTCTCTGCTTTCCTGTGCCAAATCCCCTGATTTTATATTCCCTGAATCTTCTTCCACTTTTGGTGTATTCTCTCATCTTAAAGGAGCACATCCTCTTGTAGCTTCCTTAGAAGGAATTCATGGGAGATAAATTTTTGAGAACCTGCTTGTCTAAAAATGGCATGATTGACAGTTTGGTGGGGTATAGAATTCCAGGTTGGAGGTAATTTTCCATCAGAATTTTGAAGGTAGCTATTCATTGGTAGCTAATCTAGATTTTCATGTGGCTGTTACTCTTGAGAAGTTTAATTTATTCTTATTTCTGTTTCTTATGTAAATTTTGGTTGTTTATTTCTGGAAGCTTACAGTTTTTGTTTTTTTTGTTTTTTTTTTTTTAATCCTTGGTGTTCTGTGCTTGCATAATAGTACGCCCTGGTAAGTCTTCTTTCATTCATTGTGCTATGCACGTGGTGACCTCTTTCAGTCAGGAACTGATAGGCTTCAATTCTGGGAAACTTTGACATTTTGCTAATTTTTATCTTATCTATCCCCCCAAACTTTTTTTTTCCTGGAGTACTTTAAAGCAAATTCCAGCTATTGTATACCATGTTTTTACGCAAATAATGCATGCCTTCTATGTTTGCCAAGTGTGCCCTCTCCCCAATGTATTTTCATAAGTTCACTATGCTAATTTTTTTACAGCAATGTGTAAAAAAAAAATTGACACAGTGGTGCTTATGAAAATACCTCATGGGGGGCAGGCACAGTTGTCTCCCTTTCCCATGAGACCAGAAGAACTAGATGGTGCCCAGCTACCATTACTGAACATTTTGATCAAAGATTCTATATAAGAATCCTGATCAAAAGGGGAAAAATGCAGAATAGAATTTAAATTCTCTTGGAATCCAGACTTCTGGAACCATGGAGGCTGGATAAACCCCTAAAACTATTGCCCTGAGATAATCTTGAAACTTTAAACCAAAAATATCCCCTGAAGTCTTCTTAAAATCAAACAACAGTTTAGCTTAACTAGTAAAGAATGTCTGCCTTGAGCATTGTGCTCTTTTTTGTTTGTTTGTTTGTTTGTTTTTTGTTTTTATTGTACTTTAGGTGAATGTTTACAGAACAAATAGTTTCTCATCAAACAGTCAGTACACACAATGTTCCATGACACTGTTCAGCAACCCCACAACATGTGCATTGTGCTCCTTTAAAATCTATCTATATGGGATTAAATTGACAACAGCAATTTGAAAGATTACATAGGAAACTTGGGGCAGTGGGTTTATGTTAATGGGGGAACAACTCAGAAAAGGAGGGGAGAATGGTTGTACAACTCGAAGAATGTAATCAATGCCACTGAATGGTACATGTAGAAATTGTTGAATTTTGTATGTTCTCTTGTGCATATTCTCAACAATAACAACAAAAATATATTTAAAAAATGTTAACAGAAGTGATCACTAGAGTTGGGATTATGAGTGATAGCTATACCTACATCTATGTCTCTTTCTATGTCTATCCCCCTCTGATGGGATTAGAAGTTCAAACAAAAACTTCAGAGAAGAAACCCATTTCATAAAAATAACAAACATATTACATATTAGCATAAATCACATATTTTTATGAAAAACAACTCTTTTGTGAAACAAAAAAATTAGTGCAAAGAGTGGCATTGTTTTACATTTTTGTAAATCTTCTAAATGTCTGGCTTCATAGAAAATAGCTAGATTATCATATCAGTTATTGCATTCAATCTGCTGCAATAATGCTGTGTGGTTGAAGTGTAGAGAAAAAAATCTAGCCTCACACAGATATGTAACTGGAAAAGGGAGGAGCGTTTCAATAGCCTTTTCAAATAATTGTGGATATTCTTCTTTGATACTGTAACAAAGCTTGACAACATTCTTAAAGGTTAGTTGTAACATGGAATTGAAACCATATTAGTGAACTTTTTCATACTCTGTACATTAAAATCCACTGGTCTATCTTGTATTTTGAATGGATGATTTTGGCAAGTCATGGAGTTATACAGATTTTCTAAATGTTGACACATTTCATTATACAACATCAAAAAATTACATTAATTAACATCACTAAAAATTTCATCAGAAGTCTTTGAGTATTGGAAAGCTATCAAGTTCACAGTAGCAGATGAGAGTTTTCCAAAATTTCAATTTTCGGTCAAAAGACCAAATTTTATCTTTGGCAACAAATATTGTTGGTTGTTTTTCCTGAAGTGACAGGCACACTTCATTCATTTTGGAGAAAATGTCTGCCAAATACCCAACTCTGAATAATCATAGTTTGTCTATCAGCTTTATTTTCAGGTAAAGATGGTGTTCCATGAGAAAAGTGGCTAGTTCAACTTGCAACTCAAACAATCATGTAAACGCTTTTCCTTGAGAAAGTCATCATACTCTGATGTGCAGCAGAAATAACTATGTGGACTTCCCATTTTGTCACACAGTATATTTAAAAGATATGTATTCAAGGCTCAAGATTTAATAAAATTAGTAACTTTTACTGCAGCTTGGTGCCACTACCTTGATTTCTGCTAAGGTATCAGTAGTTTTAGCCACAATTTCCTCTGCACCATCATTGAAAATCTCAACATAGTGAAAAAGGCAAATAATGTCTGAGTATTATTCTGAACATAGTTTTGACCTGGCTAGAGGACCTCCTGAAAGGGTCTCAGGAACTCCCAGGGCCCACACTTTGAGAACCGCTGTCCTAGAGAAACTCTTGCACATGCGCACCAGGAAACACATATCAAGAATGTTCGCAGCAGCACTGTTTATAAAAGCAAAAGCCCAGAAACAGCCCACGTTTCTATCAACAAGGGACTGGACAAACTGCTGGAATATTCATATGATGGTCTGCTATACAGCAGTGAATGAAGGTACTAGAGCTCTGTGAATCAACTGGACACATTTCAGTGTCTTAATTTGTACTCCACCCAAAGCAGGGTGTGATGACAGGCACTTTGGTGCAAGAGTTCATTTAGGAGGTGACCCTAGGAAGCAGAAGTGGGGAGTTGGGAGAGTGAGCAGAAAAGCCAATAAAATGTGTGTGTTACGGAGCTACTTACTGCTGTGGGCAATTAGGTTCCATCCGCCTGGGAACGCTCTAAAAAGTCATGTAGAATACAGCTCAGAACTGTCCTGAAGGATGCAAAGCTGGAGCATTTTGCAAAGATTCCCATCACTGTTGGTTGATGCCCCTGAACTGCACCTACAAATGACCTGAACAGCCTTCCAAGGCTTTGTAGACAGCCCTGAGACAGAGATGCTGTGGCCTTTGAGGTGACATGCTGGCTGGCAGATTGCCTACAAGTGTCCTGCCCAGCTAACCAAAACTGGTGGACTGAAGAGACACAGTGTGGGCCACCACGTGTGTCTGCTAGACTCAGGAATTAATGTTGAGTGAAAAGGAAAATCAGAGAATTATGTACAATGCGTTACCATCTTTATAAAGTTCAAAAATACATAAAAGTATACAATGCATTGTTAAAAATACAATTTTGGATATTACGGAAATACAATTAAGCATATGTAAAGTAAGATGGGGTAGGGCTTATCACATATTGGGGACAGTAAACAGGTTTGCATGTCAGAAAGCACAAGTCAGGAGTAGCTGGAGATAAAAGCGGTGAGTTAAAGAAAGTGGGTAATTGGTGGGTGTTCTTGAAACCCATCTTCAAATTTACTTTGATTTGAAAAGTAAAGGGGTGTAAGCTTTTCAGAAAGGGTGCGATAGGATCAAGGCACATCCAAGGGGATCACTACGCAGTTAGCACTGAAGGAAAGAGAGCTGAGGGGCAAAAGTCCCTCCCACGGATGGTGCTCGGTGGTTCCGTCACTTTTAGGGAGTTCCTCCTTTCTCTGTTCCTTTATCAGGGGCAGACAGGCAGGGCGCGGCTTGTTGGTTTATAGGGCCAGTTAGAAAGGAGTGTGGAGCAGAGGGAACCCTCCAGCTTTGTACTTTAGAATAAAACATAAACTTTTCTCAGCCCCACCTTCCTTCCTGATGCTCCTGCCTGGCTCCGAATCTCCCTGCCAGTGTTCCCAGCTCTGCCGGTGAGGGAAAAACAGCTCCTGATTCCAAAGGTGGTGAGTACTCTTCTCTCCCCTCTCTCTTCACCTGTTAATCCTTTAACTTTCCCAGGATCCTCAGGTTTGGTGGAGAAATGATCATCTTCCTCTTTAATCATGAGAACATTCTAAAGGATGAAATGGGGCAATGGTTAGATGTCATTTGAGAAGCACAAAAGGGGACAAGTGACAGGGGCTGGATGAGTTTTATCTAAAGACTCTTGTTTAATTATTATTGCCACTGTTATTAATTATTACAGCTGACATTTATTTAGCCCTTACTATTTGCCAGGTCCTATGCTATGGGTTTTCAGAGTGATCATTGGTAGATTTGCAGGGTCTTCTTAAAGCTGTTTGGGATTATCAAGGGAAATTCAGTTGCAATGTTTTTGCTGATTTAGAAGATTTTGAAATTAAGCTGTTTCAGACTTAAAATGTAAATGACTGCCTGTAGAAAACTACTTGTCAATCTGTGTAGCAAAAAAAAAAAAAAATTTGTTGCTGTATAAAAAATTTTATAGACTATTAATTTTATAAGCCATTATAAACCATTCTATTTGCCCCAATAGAAAAATGGACAAAATGTGTAGACCGGTAATTAACATAGTTTAAATAACAGATGAGTAGTCAAAGAAGTAAAAATTAAAATGAAACACCATCAAAACAATTTTTTTAAAGAGTACCATTTTGTTGCTCATCAAATTGACAAAGATTTGAAAAATAATAATACCCAGTGATGGCAAGGAAATTTCATACACTTCTGTAAATTGATATGACCTTCTGGAGGGCCATTTGGCAATGCAAATGAAAAGTCTTCCCATTTTAGAAATGGGAAACTTAGGGCCTAAGAGCTCAACTTAAGTGTTTTGGTCAAAGTTCCAAAGTCACACAGCTAGTTAGGGACAAAGCCAAGAAGACTAGGAAAGCCTTTTGACTCTTGCCCTCAATCACTATCAATTACAGCAATACTTGTAATAGTAGTGCATTGGAAAACAACCTAAATATCCTACAATATGGAATTACATTTTAAATTCTTGTATATCTACATGATGAAATACTGTGAAGTCATTAAAAGAATATTTGATGGCATGGGAAAATACACACAATTTAGTGCTCGGCTAAAACATAAGATATTAAAACAGTACATATAGTATTGTTCTTGTTTATTTTAAAAGATGAATACATGCCTAGAAAAAAATATTTTAAGAAAAATATTATCCCTGGGTTGGAGGAACTATATATGATTTTAAAATTTTTGTCTTTTTTTTTTTTTTTTTGTATTTTCCACTATCGGTCTGTATTGCTTTTTAAGGATAGTTCAACATTAGAAAATCAATCAACGTAATCCACCACATAAATACATTTTTGTATGTTTAATAAACACCATAAAATAGCCGGAATGCATGGGGCTATCCTGACTCACTGGTAACTGGCAAGGCTGGGAAAGCCCACCCTAGAGGGCAGTGTGAGGGGCTGGCAGAGTTTGAAGGAATTTGAGGCCAAAGACCAGGGGGGTGATAAAGAGAAGGGAGAGATTTTTTTTGCTCCTTGAAGTTGAGTGGGTACAAAGAAACAATTAAAATTCTAGATATAGCCATCAACAAGTATATATTTACACATAGCAATGTACTTTGGGGGGAATTTGGTATGCTAACAAGGAAGCCCAGGTGGCACAGTGGTTAAAGTGCTCAGCTGCTAACCAAAAGGTCAGTAGTTTGAACCCATTAGCCACTCTTTGGGAGAAAGATGTAGTAATCTGCTTCCATAAAGATTACAGCCTTGGAAACCCTATGGGGCAGTTCTACTCTGTCCTATATGGTCACTATGCCTCGGAATCCACTTAAAGACAAAGGGTTATACTAACAGGTGACTTATAGCAATGGTGGCACCTAGGAACAGTCTCACTCCGCATTTATTTGTTCACTCTTTTATGTTTTTTAGCCTGTTTTTCCCTCCTCCCCGTGTCCCTTCCTCCATCTTTCAGTTTCCTCTCGCATTCTTTGCTTTTTTCTCCCCATCTGATTTAGAAGGTTCCATTGAATAGTATGGTTTTCCTTCACGTTTGCTCTTCTTTCTGAAGGCTCTCAGGAATAGAATGTGACTAATCGTGATCTTAATTCAATAAATTTGTAGTTTTAAACTTCAAGTTTCAAAATTAAGTTATTTTTAGCAGAGAACTGGAAGTTAAACACTCTTAAAATGTAAACTTATTTTTCCTTTTCATGAAGCAGAATCATAGCATATTAAAGCTGGAAAGGAACTTAATGCTCCAACTAATCACCTTCCTTAAATGAATTTATTTTCTGCTAAATTTAGTTTTGCATTACACATTTTTTTTTAGTATTACACATTATTAGTAAATTAGGAATCAGAGATGAGAAAAAAAGCCCATATTTCTACCACCTTAATTATTAACAACTATTCATATTTTATATTTTATTAGACTCCATTTTAGTTCTTTTCTTTTTTTTTGTTTATTATTGTAGTTTAAGTGAAAGTTTAAATTTCAAGTTGGTCTCTTGTACAAAAATTTGTTCATGCATTGTTATGTGAGCCTAATTGCTCTCCCTATACTGTGACAGCACACTCCTCCTTTCCACCCCTGATTCCCCATGTCCATTCAGCCAGCTCCTAACCCTCTCTGCCTTCTCATCTCACCTCCGGACAGAAGCTGCCCATTTAGTTTCATGTATCTACTTCAGCTAAGAAGCACACTCTTCACAAGTATCATTTTTTTTCAGGGGCTATTATAAATGGTATTGTTTTCCTGATTTCCTTTTCATCATTCTCTTTATTGGTGTATAGGAATCTAACCGATTTTTGTATGTTTATCTTGTATCGTACTACTCTGGTGAATCTATTAGTTCCAGAAGTTTTCCCATGGAGACTTTAGGGTTCTCTATGTATAGTATCATATCATCTGCAAACAGGGACAGTTTAACTACTTCATTACCAATTTGGATGCCCTTTATTTCTTTTTCTTGCCTTATTGCTCTAGCTAGGACTTCCAGCACAATGTTAAATAGGAGTGGACATAAAGGGCATCCTTGTCTTGTTCCTGTTCTCAAGGGGAATATTTTCAGCCTCTCTCCATTAAGAATGAGGTTGGCCGTTGGTTTTGCATAGATGCCCTTTATTATGTTGAGAACTTTTCCTTCTATGCCTATTTTATTGAGAGTTTTTATCAGGAATGAGTGTCGGACTTTGACAAATGTCTTTTCTGTATCAACTGAGATGATCATGTGATTCATTGTTCTTTCCTTTTATTTATGTGGTGGATTACGTTGATTGATTTTCTAATGCTGAACTATCCTTGCACAACTGGTGTGAATCCTACTTTATTTTATGTCCCACAGTCCAGTCCAATCTTTGTCAGAAGAGTTGGCCTCGGGAGTTGTTTTAGTTCTGGGCTGATAGAGAATCTGGGGGCCATGCTTTCTGGGGTTCCTCCAGTCTCAGTCAGACCATTAAGTCTGGTCTTTTTACTAGAATTTGAGTTCTGCACCCCACCTT
>NW_004443951.1:13940396-13942269 GCF_000243295.1 Trichechus manatus latirostris | reverse complement strand
TCTCTCCACAACCTCTCCAGCATTTATTATTTTGTATTTCTTTGGGTTAATGCTAGCCTTGTTGGGGCGAGATGATATCTCATTGTAGTTTTGATCTGCATTTCTCTAATGGCTAATGACGGTGAGCATTTCTTCATGTGTCTGTTAGCTGCCCGAATATATTCTTTGGCGAAGTGCCTGTTCATATCTTTTGCCCATTTTTTAATTGGGTTATTTGTCTTTTTGTTGTTGAGGTTTTACAGTATCTTGTAGATTTTAGAGATTAGATGCTGATGGGATGTGTAGTAGTGAAAAATTTTTTCCCAGTCTGTAGGTTGTCTTTTGACTCTTTTGGTGAAGACTTCTGATGAGCATTTAAGTGTTTGATTTTTAAGAGCTCCCAGTTATCTAGTCTCTCTTCTGGTGCTTGTACATGGTTACTTATGGTTCGTATTCTGTTTATGCCATGTTTTAGGCTCCCAGCATGGTCTCTATTTTTTCTTCCATGATCTTTATCGTTTTCGATTTTATATTTAGGTCTTTGATCTATTTTGACTTAGTTTTTGTGCATGGTGTGAGGTATGGGTCTTGTTTCAGTTTTTTGAAGATGGATATCCAGTTATGCCAGCACCATTTGTTGAAGAGACTGTCTTTCCTCATTTAATGGACTTTGGCCCTTTGTCAAATATCAGCTGCTCACAGGTGCATGAATTTATGTCTGGATTCTCAATTCTGTTCCATTGTTCTATGTATCTGTTGTTGTACCAGTACCAGGCTGTTTTGACTACTGTGGCGGTATAATATGTTCTAAAATCAGGTAGTGTGAGGCCCCCCACTTTGTTCTTCTTCTTGAGTAATGCTTTTTTTATCTGGGGCCTCTTCCCTTTCCATATGAAGTTGGTGATTTGTTTCTCCATCTCCTTAAAAAATGCTGTTGGAATTTGGATTGGGATTGCACTGTATCTGTAGATGGCTTTGGGTAGAATTGACATTTTCACAATGTTGAGTCTTCCTATCCATGAGCAAGGTATGTTTTTCCACTTCTGCAGGTCTCTTGGTTTCTTGCAGTAGTGTCCTATAGTTTTCATTGTATAGGTCTTTTACGTCTCTGGTTAGATTTTTTACTAAGTATTTTATCTTCTTGGAGGCTATTGTAAATGGTATTGATTTGGTGATTTCCTCTTCGAGGTTCTCTTCATTGGTGTAAAGGAATCCAACTGATTTTTATGTTTATCTTGTATCCTGAAGCTTTGCTGATATCTTCTATTAGTTCCAATAGTGTTCTTGTGGATTCTTTGGGGTTTTCTGTGTATAAGATCATATCATCTGCAAATAGAGAACTTTGACTTCTTCCCTACCAATCTGAATGCGCTTTATTTCTTTTTCTAGCCTAATTGCTCAGGCTAGGACCTCCAGCTCAATGTTGAATAAGAGTGGTGATAAAGGCCATCCTTGTCTGGTTCCCGTTCTCAAGGGGAATGCTTTCAAACTCTCTCCATTTAGGATGATGTTGGCCGTAGGCTTTGTATAAATGCCTTTAATTATATTGAGGAATTTCCCTTCTATTCCTATTTTGTAAGAGTTTTTATCATGAATGAGTGTTGGACTTTGTCAAATGCTTTTTCTGCATTGATTGATAAGATCATGTGGTTCTTATCTTCTGTTTTATTAATGTGATGGATTACATTGTTTGTTTTTCTAATGTTGAACCATCCCTGCATACCTGGTATAAATCCCACTTGGTCAGAGTGAATTATTTTTTTGATATGTTGCTGAATTCTATTGGGTAGAATTTTGTTGAGGATTTTTGCATCAATGTTCATGAGGGCTATTGGTTTGTAATTTTCTTTTTTTGTGGTGTCTTTAACTGGTTTTGTTATCAGGATTATGCTGG
>NW_004443951.1:13925929-13938301 GCF_000243295.1 Trichechus manatus latirostris | reverse complement strand
AATTTTGCCATCATATTTGAGAGACAGTTTTGATATATATATATATCATTCTTGGCTGGCAGTTTTTTTCCTTCAAGGCTTTATATGTCATCCCATTGCCTTCTTGCCTGCACAGTTTCCGCTGAGTAGTCCTAGCTTATTCTTATTGATTCTCTTTTGTAGATGACTTTTCACTTATCCCTAGCCGCTCTTAAAATTCTCTCTTATCTTTGGTTTTGGCAAGCTTGATTATAATATGTCTTGGTGACTTTCTCTTGGGATCTACCTTATGTGGGGTTCGATAAGCATCTTAGATAGATATCTTGTCATCTTTCATGGTATTAGGGAAGTTTTCTGCCAACAAATCTTCAACAATTCTCTCTATTTTCTGTTATCCTTCCCTGTTCTGGTACTCCAATCACTCGTAGGTTATTCCTCTTGATAGAATCCCACATAATTCTTAGGGTTTCTTCATTTTTCTAAATCCTTTTATCTGATTTTTCCTCAAATAAATTGGTGTCAAGTGCTTTATCTTCAATCTCACTAATTCTGACTTCCATTGCCTAAATTCTGCCCATATGACTTTCTCTTGAGTTGCCTAATTCTGAAATTTTATTGTTCATCTTCTGGATTTCTGATTGCTGTCTCTGTATGGATTCCAGCAGCCTGTTAAATTTGTCATTATGCTCTTCTCTAATCTTTTTAATTTCCTCTATTGTATGTTCTGCATTTTGCTTCATTTCCTTCCTGATGTCTTGAAGAGTTCTGTATATTAATCTTCTGTATTCTGCCTCTGGTAATTCCAAGGAATTTTCTTCCTGTGGAAAATGTCTAGATTCTTTATTTCAGGAGCTTGCTGAAGCCATCATGTATTGCCTCTTTATGTGATTTGATGTTGACTGTTGTCTGCAAGCCATCAAGAAGTTATTATATTTATTTATTTTATACTTGCTTACTGTGTCCTAGCTTCTTGTTTTGATATGCCCAGATAGGCTGCTCATGTGAGCTAGCACAGTCGCCAGCACCCTTGAAGCTCCAATGTCCTGCCCCCAGGTGGCCAGACCTGCCACTAAGTATGTGAGCCCAGGAGTCTGCCCATTCCTCCTGTATGGATTCAGCTCAGGTGTCCAGGTAGTCAGCCACCAAGTGTGTGGTGTAGGCTCTCACCTACAGTTCTAGACAGGCATGGGTGATTGGTGTAGGCACAGGCATCTGGCTGCAGCAGGGGGACACAGGCTGATCAAGGCAGGGTGCTGACAGCTGTCCCGAGTGTCCAGGAGAAAAGCATGTCCCTGTTCCCTAGAGCACATAGGTGGGTGGGTTTTGCAGCCAGACTATGAGCACCCAGTGCTGTTGGCTGTAAGGACTGGGGTGCACTCTTATTCTTGGGCCCCTATTGCAGGTGGCTAGGTGGCATGGGTGGAGCCACCAGTCCTCAGGCTCCTGATTTGGGTAGGTGAAGAGCCTACTTAACGGGCAGAGCAGTGTCAAAAGTCATGAATGTGCCATTCACAGCTGAAACAGTTGAAGTTAGACTTCAGGTATATACCCTGTTGTACTGCGGTAATGAGGGCCTACGCTGTTGAAATGGTCCCACACAAGTCTATGCAGGGGGAAAGGCACTCAAAATCCGTGGATCCCTGATGCCTGTGTTTAGGCAAAGGAGCTGTGCCTAACCTGAGTTCCTGGCTTAGGGGAGCTGGTAGTTTATTTTTTCCCATTTGTTAATTTGTTCAGTCTCTAAGGCTGGGAGAATGTCTCAGGGCGCATGATGGGTCCTACTTCCAGCCCAGGGGACTCAGCAATTGCTGAAGCTGGTCCAGGACCCAGTGCAGAGCAGGGAGCAGGGAGGTAAATGGAAGAGAGGTTTTTCCCTAAGGGGGATATTTTTGATCCATGCAGTAGGCCAGACACAAGTACTTATCTTTCGCTGATCGAGGCCCACTTCTCACTTGTTCTGGATGGCTGAGTAGACTCTGCCACTGGGTCTTTCTGGTACAGAAAACATGTCCCAAGCACTGCTGCTTGCCTACCTCACCACTTGGCCCTGAGCTCATCCGGGCTGAAGGGCTCAGGCTCTCTTTGGGTCAGGTCTGGCAACTCCTCGCTGCTTCCGAACCATCTCTCCCTCCCCCTGCCATTCAGTCTGGTTGCTCATCTTTGCCTTTGATGTTCAGGACTCCTAGATTGTTATATATAATCGTTTCACTTGTTTTTTCGGGTCTTTGTTGTAAGAGGGAACACCAGAAGCGTCTGACGGCTACGCCATCTTGGCCCCACCTAATTTAGTTCCTTTCTTAACAGACTTTTTAAGGTAGGCGTAAGCCTAGTAAATGTACTATTTTACATTTTGCTTTTAACCTATCTTTAGTAGTTTTCATTTGAAACATAGACCTGATGAACCATAATTTACTTAGTCATTTCCTTACTAATATATGTGTAGATAGTCCAGTTTTTTACTATTATAAAAATGCTACTGAAATAATGTGACCTTTTATATTTCAGATTCTTTCCTTTGGGTAAATTTATGGAACATTCTTTACCGAATCAAAGAGTAAGAATATTTCCTTGTCTCTTGTTACTTCCCAACTGAAAATGAACTCAGCATTGTGAGCATATCCCCTGTTTTAAAGATAGGAAACCAAGGCCTAAGAGTTTAGGTGACTTTCTCAAAATTACAAAGCCACACCACTAGTCAGGATCCAAGCCAAGACCAGAACCAAGCTTTCTGATGCCAGCCCTCAGTTCACTAAGGATACAAGCCTTTCTTTTACCATTTTATTTAGCCTAGATACCTGGGAGTTTTCCCATAAACTTACTCTTTGCTTCTTTTCAGGTGGGATTATAAATGAAATTCACACCTTTAATAAAATAGCTAAGGTATTATATTACACTTGTTTGTGTTGGAGCTCTGGTGGCACAGTGGTTAAGAGCTTGGCTGCTATCCAAAAAGTCGGCAGTTCGAATCCACCAGCCATTCCTTGGAAACACTATGGGGCAGTTCTACTCTGTCCTGTAGAGTCACTATGAGTTGGAATTGACTCAGTGGTAACAGATTTGTTTTTTTTTGTTTTGGTTGTTGTTAACTGCCAGTGTAGTCATGAGTCATTTAATGTTGCAAAGCAGAGGCTAAACTCTATTCCTAGACTGGGAGGTGATTGTGTAAATCAGCGGTTCTTAGCACTTTTAGGGGGTTTCACATCCCTGTATGAATCTGCAAACAATGGGCCCGTTCTTCTGAAAGACACATATCCATACCCAATTTTTATTACAATGGCAAGGGGGTTCACAAATACCCTATGAGACCCATTGAGATACCTTGTTTTAAGAATCTTTGGTGTATATTTTATATTTCTGTTCAGTTAGTGGTTAGGATTACATTTTACCCTGAAAGGATAAATAAAAATACAGTGAAATGTCATAAAGGAGCCCTGGTGGTACAATAGTTAAGCACTAGGTAGTTCGAACTCACCAGGCACTCTGCGGGAGAAAGATATGACAATCTGCTTCTGATTCCATGGCACACAATAACAACAACAAAATCTCGTAATTCAGGACCTCAATAATTTGGAGGTTGCAATAATTCAGATGTGATTACATGATTCTTATTGGATAAATGTTAGAACTATATTAATTTTGACGGTTTGATTTACACTTAAGGGGAACCAATCTAAATTAACCCTAAGACCAGGAACAGTGCAATAAGGCAAGAAAAAGAAATAAAAGACATCTAGGTTAGAAAAAAAGAAGACTATCTTCATTCACAGATGATGTGATCATCTATGTAGAAAATTCTGTGGAATCTACAGAAATGCTACTAGAACTAATAAGTGAGTTTAGCAAGGTAACAAGGTCCCTAGGTGGTGCTAACTGTTTGCACTCGACTGCCAACCTAAAGGTTTTGTTCCTGATCTTAGGGTAAAACATTCTGTGTTTCACCATTAGGTATGATATTAACAGTAGGTTTTTCATAGATGCCCTTAATCAGGTTGAGGAAATTCCCTTCTATTCCTGATTTTCTGAGAGTTTTTATTAGGAATAAATATTGTCAATGCTTTTTCTGCACCAGAAGTAGCACCCTAAAGGTTGACAGTTCAAACTCACCCAGCAGTACCACAGAAGAAAAGGCCCTATGATCTGCTTCTGCTAAGATTACAGCCGATGTGGGGACCATGGTCTCGGGGAACATCTAGCTCAATTGGCATAACATAGGTTATAAAGAAAATGTTCTACATCCTACTTTGGTGAGTAGCGTCTGTGGTCTTAAAAGCCTGTGAGTGCCGTCTAAGATACTCCACTGATCTCACCCCGTTGAGAGCAAGGGAGAATGAAGAAAACCAGAGACACAAGGGAAGATTAGTCCAAATGGCTAATGGACCACGACTACCACGGCCTCCACAAAACTGAGTCCAGTACAACTAGATGGTGTTCAGCTACCACCACTGACAGCTCTGACAGGGATCATAATAGAAGGTCTCAGACACAGCTGGAGAAAAATGTAGAACAAAATTCTAACTTTTACAAAAAAAAAAAACAAAAACCAGACTTACTGGCCTGACAGAGACTGCAGAAAGAGTATGCCCTGGACACCCTTTCAGTTCAGTAATGAAGTCACTCCCAAAGTTCACCCTTCAGCCACAGATCAGACAGGCCCATAAAACAAAACGAGACTAATGGGGTACACCAGCCCAGAGGTAAGGACTAGAAGGCAGAAGGGGACAGGAAAGCTGGTAGTAGGGAACCCAAGTTCGAGAATGGAGAGTGTTGACATGTTTTGAGGTTATTAACCAATGTCATAAAACAATGTGTACTGTTTAATGAGAAGCCAGTTTTTTCTGTAAAACTTCATCTAAAGTACAATAAAAATAATTAAATAAAAAGAAAGTGAAAACCAGAAAAAAAAAAGAAGAAAGATCTGGTGATCTACTATTGAAAAGTCAACAGTTGAAAACCCTGCTGAGCACAGTTCTACTCTGATGCACATGGGGTTGCCATGAGTCAGAATCGACTCAACAGCAACTGGTTTACGTTGATTTTATTTCACCTATTTGAAAAAAAAAAAGATTACAGCTGAGAAAATCCTGAGAGTTCTACTCTGTAACACATGGGATCACCATGAATTGGAAGCGACAGCAAACAACAACAACAATATCTAGGTCACTGGATATAAAATCAATATAAAAATAAGTTATACTTTGTATACTAGCAACAAACACAGGAGTCCTGGTGGAACAGTGGTTAAGTGCTCCACTGCTAACCAACAGGTCGGCGGTTCAAACCCACCAGCGGCTCTGCGGGAGAAAAGACTGGGTGATCTCCTCCCATAAAGATTACAGCCTATCAGGTAGACACATGAGACTAAATGGGCAGCTTCTGTCTAGAGGTGAGATGAGAAGGCAGAGAGGGTTAGGAGCTGGCTGAATGGACATGGGAAATCAGGAGTGTGCTGTCACAGTACAGGGAGAGCAATTAGAGTCACATAACAATGTATGTATAAATTTTTGTATGAGAGACTAACTTGAAATGTAAACTTTCACATAAACTATAATAATAAACAAACAAAAAAAGATTACAACCTAGAAAACACTATGGGGCAGTTCTACTCTGTCCTATAGGGTCGCTATGACTGGGAATTAACTTGACTGCACCTAACAACAACAAGCAATAATCAAAAATTGAAATTAATAAGTCAATACTGTTTACAATAGCTTCAAAAAATAAAATACTGAGGGGATAAATCTGACAAAAGATATGCAAGAACTAAGAACTATGAAACATTGCCAGGAGAAATTAAAGAACTAAATAAGTGGAAGGATTTTCTGTGTTCATTGATCGGAAGGCTCAATATTGTTAAGGTGTCAATTGTCCCCAAATTAATCTAGAGATTCAATGCAATTCCAATAAAAATCCATCCCTGCAAGCTTTTTTTTTGTGGAAATTGACAAGCTTATTTTAAAATTCATTTGGTTCACTGACAACAATAAAATATTATTTTTTTTAAAAAAGGGATGAAGTTCTGATACATGCCACAGCATGGATGGACCTTGAAAACATTATGCTAAGTGAAATAAGCTTGACACAAAAGAGCAAACATTTATATGAAATGTTCGGAATAGACAAACTCAGAGAGACAAAGCAAACTAGTGGTTTGTTAGGGCCTTGAGGGTAGAGGGAATGGGGAGTGACTGCCAATGGGTAGGAGTTTCTTTTTAAGGTGATAAAAATGTTCTGGAATTAGATGATTGTGATGGTTGCACAACTTTGTGAATACATGTTTTTACACAGAAGTGTACACTTTAAAAAAGTGGATCTTATGGTATGTGAATTATATCTCAATAAAAAATAAGTAAAAAAAAAAAAAAAAAAAAACAATCTCAGGTCCTAACCACCCCCCCCAAAAAAAACTTCGTTTGGGAAACGACCCAGAATAGCCAAAACAACTTTGAAAATGAACAAAGTTGGTGGACTAACATCCTTGATTTCAAGCTACAGTAATTAAGACAGTATGGTATTGGTACAAAGATGAACATATTGATCAATATAACAGAATAGACAGATCAGAAACAGGCTCATATGCATACGTACAACTGATTTTCAACAAAAGTGCAAAGGCAATTCAGTGGAGAAACTACAGTCTTTTCAACAGACAGTGCTGGAACAACTAAATATCCAACAAATGATTTTGGATCCACACCTTGCACAATATAGACCTAAATGTAAAACCAAGAACTGTAAAACTAGGAGAAAATCTTGGGTGACCTTGGGTTAGGCAAGGAATTGTTAGCTATAACACCAGCAGCACAGTCCATAAAAGAAAAAAATTGAGTAATTGGACTTCCTTAAAATTAACAACTTCTACTATAGTGTCGTTATGAGTCAAATCGACTCGATGGCAACCAGTTTGGTTTGGTTTTGGTTACTATTCAAAAGACACTGTTAGATCACCAGCCTTTCTTCTTAGTCTGTCTTAGTCTGGAAGCCTCGCTGAAACCTGTTTAGCATCATAACAACACCCAAGCCTCCACTGACAGACGAGTCGTGGCTGCACACGAGATGAATTGGGCGGGAGTCAAACCCAGTCTTCTGCATGGAAGGCGAGAATTCTGCCACTGAACCACCACTGCTCCCACTTATTATTATAATATTAATATATGTTATCAGAGAACATAATGGAGGAAGGTGCCATCCTGCCAAGCAGATCAAAAGAATAAATCCTGGAGATCAGTATGGTGACCAGATGGTGCTTATATCCACATAAGAAAATATGAAAGAGCTGGCAGCATTTTTTAATTTTCCACTGAAAGCTCTGTGGGAGAGCACCCCGTCCTGAGCAGCTGAGGCTGCAGCTTCTGTTTGATAGAACCCGTGGGGACTTTCAGCCCTGCTTCTTTGTCTACTTGGCTGTGTGATGCCTTTGGCCAAAGTGAACTTGACTTCTCCTTTTCTTTCCCTTCTTCTTTTAATAACATTTCTTTGCTGATTGCCAAAGTTATACATATTTAAGGTAGAACGTTTGGAAAATACAGAAAAACATAAGGAAAACTATAAAGATCATCTACAACACGCTCACCCTGGAAGTAGACAGTTAAGATTTTGATATCTATATTTCTACTTTTGTTCTAAGTATTTTCCAAAAAAAAATTGTATCTTACTGTACCTAGTTTTGTAAACTTATTGTTTGGTTTATAATGAACATTTTCCAAGTTCTACTATGCGGTTATGAAATGCTGCATAGTATTGCATTGTAAGAATGTACTATAGTTAATTATCCCCATCTTAATGAACTTTTAGGTTGTTTTCAATTTTTCCTTTTTATAAACAACTCTATGGTTAGCATCCTCACCATCAAATCCTTATTTATCTCTTTAGGATTCTTTTCTGGAAGTGAAATTCCCAGACTAAAATGCACATGCTTGTAAATTGTTTGATTACTAAATCGTCCTTGTGAAAGTTGTTGAGCAATGGACAAGAGAGTTAGCTTACTCCTATCTGTGATAACTCTGAGTATTTTTTTTTTATAATCTCTGATTATTTTAAGGAAGACAAATGATATTTAATTGTGGTCTTTGCTTACATTGCTCTGATTAGTAGAGAGTGAACACCCTGTTTCTGATGTCATCCTCTCCTAGTTTAGTCTGCTCTTACAGCTGCTTTCGGTTAATCAGTAACTTGGTGATGTGCTTCAGAGAAACCCCCTCTTGAAACCACCTCAACTGTCCTCATTCGACAGAGTGACAACCTGATAGAACAATTGCATTTGTTTTTTTATTCCCAGCATCTGTTGCAAATCATTTTACATTTAGGTGGGAAAATACTTTTACAATAGGGGTCCTTTAGCGTGTCCCTGTGGTTAATGCACATAGTGACCTATACCTACCAGGGGTAATTGTCCTCTTTTAGTTTAACAACAACAAAAACAACATTTATTGAGCACTTGTTCTGCCAGGCACTTGTAGCAAGTGCTTTACATGGATTATCTCCTTCAATCCTATCAGTCACCCTGTGAAGAAGGTCTCCCCTTTACAGACTAAGAACCTGAGTCTCAGAGACATTACATAACTTTCCCAGGGACACACAGTTAGTAAGTGGGTAGAGCTACTACATGAACCCAGGTCCTTCTAACTCTGTTGTTGTTAGGTGCCATAGAGTCAATTTTGGCACATAGCAACCCCATGTGACAGAGTAGAACTACCCCATAGAGTTTTCTAGGCTGTAATCTTTACGGGAGCAGATCGCCAGGTCTTTCTCCCACCAAGTTGCTGGGTGGGTTCAAACTGCCACTCTTTTCAGTTAGCAGCTGAGCGCTTAACTGTTGCATTACTGGGGCTCCTTCCTTCTAATTCTAGATCTTGCGCATGTAGAGTTAGTGCTTTCAAGATGAAATGGAGGAAGTTACCACACGACCCAGCAACTCCACTCCTAGGTACTTACCCAAAAGAATTGAAAACGTATGTCCATACAAAAACTTGTATATAAATGTTCATAGCCACATTATTCATATTAGCCAAAGCAGTAGAAGCAATTCAGATGCTCATCAACTGGACATCCAGGCAACATGACGCTATAGACAGAAGCACCACGCAGTCCCTCCACAGCAAAGACCCGAAAAACTAAGTCAAACAGAGACAAACATCAATCCTGAAACCCTAAACATACAAAACCAAAAGAATTACAACAGTGAACCAGAGAGGTTAATCTGTAAATGACAACAACATTGGAACAATAAAAGTGGGACTAAATGGTGTAGGTATAGAACCTTCTAATGGAGAGGAAGGCACGGCGATATCAAGTAATAATAGACTGGTTCAAACCTAGGAAAATATGGGTAAATTTCAAGGTAAACACAAAGAAAGTTAACAAACCTACTCATCAAAATAAAGAAGAAAAACATAAAGTCTACTTCGGTAAAAACAAAATCTACAAAAACAAAAGAAATGAAAAAAAAAAATCCACAAACAAAAGGAATTCAGCACAGGAGAGTAAGAGGAACAAAGAAATCATCAGCATCACAAAAAAAAAAAAAAAAAAGGGCACTACAAAATGACAGCAATAAACTCACACCTATCAATAATTACACTGAGTGTAAATGGCCTAAATGCACCCATAAAGAGACAGAGAGTGACAGAATGGACAATAAAACCAGGATTCATCAATATGCTGTCTACAAGAGACACACCTTAGAAACAAAGATGTAAATTTATTAAAAGTCAAAAGATGGAAAAAATATATCAAGCAAACAGCTACCAAAAAAGAGCAGGAGTGGCAATACTAATTTCAGATAAAATAGACTTTAAAACAAAATCTACCATAAAAGACAAAGGAGGACACTATATAGTGATTAAAGGGACAATCCAGCATGAAGCCATAACCATAATAAATACCTACGTACCCAATGACAGGGCTCCAAAATACATAAAACAAACTCTAACAGCACTGAAAAGAGAAATTGAAAGTTCCACAATAATAGTAGGAGAATTCAACACACCACTCTCGGTAAAGGACAGAACATCTAGAAAGAAACTCAACAAAGATACAGAAGATCTAAAGGGCACAATCAGCCAACTTGACCTCATAAAGATATATAGAACACTTCACCTACAGCTGCAAACTACACATTCTTTTCCAACGCACGTGGAACGTTCTCCAGAATAGACCACATCTTAGGCCACAGAGCAACCCTCAGCAAAATCCAAAACAGTGAGATAATACAAAGTATCTTCTCTGACCACAACGCCATCAAGGTAGAAATTAACAACAGGAAGAGCAAGGAAAAAAAATCAATTACATGGAAACTGAATAACACCCTGCTTACACATTACTGGGTAGTAGAAGAAATCAGAGATGGAATCAAAAAAATTCCTAGAATGAAAACACATCATACCAAAACCTTTGGGACACAGCAAAGGCAGTCCTCAGAGGACAATTTATAGCAATAGATGCACACATCAAAAAAGAAGAAAGGGACAAAATCAAAACATTAACTACACAACTCAAACAAATAGAAAGAGAACAGCAAAAGAAGCCCACAGCCACCAGAAGAAAGGAAATAATAAGGATCAGAGCAGAAATAAATGAAATAGAGAACAGAAAAACAATAAAAAGAATCAACAAACCCAAAAGTTGTTTCCTTGAAAGGATCAACAATATTGACAAACCACTGGCCAGACTGACAAAAGAAAAACAGGAGAGGATGCAAATAATCCAAGTAAGAAATGACACAGCTGAAATAAAATGAATCATAACAGAGTATTATGAGAAACTATACTCCAACAAATTTGAAAACCTAGAGGAAATGGATATATTTCTAGAAACACACTACCTACCCAAACTAACACAAAGTGATGTTGAAAATCTGAACAGACCCATAACAAGAGAAGAGACTGAAAAGGTAATAAAAAAAACTTCCAACAACAAAAAAAGCCCTGGCCCAGATTGCTTGACTGGAGAATTCTACCAAACATTCAGAGAAGAGCTTACACCAGTACTATTCAAACTATTTCAGAACATAGAAAAGGAAGTGACACTTCCAAATTCATTCTATGAAGCCAGCATAACCCTGATACCAAAACCAGGTAAACACGCCACAAAAAAAGAAAATTACAGACCAATATCTCTCATGAATATAGATGCAAAAATTCTCAACAAAATCCTAGCCAATAGAATTCAGCATCATATAAAAAAAAAATACACCATGACCAAATAGGATTCATACCAGGTATGCAAGGATGGTTCAACATTAGAAAATCAATCAACATAGTCCATCACATAAAAGGAAAGAAGAGAATCACATGATCATCTCAATTGATGTCAAAAAGGCATTTAACAAATCCAACACCCACTCGTAATAAAAACTCTCAATAAAATAGGTATAGAAGGAAAATTTCTCAACATAATAAAGGGCATCTATGCAAACCAATGGCCAACCTCATTCTTAATGGAGAGAGGCTGAAAACATTCCCCTTGAGAAGAGGAACAAGACAAGGATGCCCTTTATCACCATTCCTGTTTAATATTGTGCCGGAAGCCTAGCTAGAGCAATAAGGCAAGAAAAAGAAATAAAGGGCATCCAAATTGGTAATGCAGAAGTTACACTGTCCCTATTTGTGGATGATAAGATACTATACATAGAAAACCCTAAAGACTCCATGAGAAAACTATGGGAACTAATAGAAAGAGTCAGCAGAGTAGCAGGATACAAAATGAACATACAAAAATCAGTTGGATTCCTATACACCAATAAACAGAATGATGAAAAGTAAATCATGAAAATAATACCATTTGGAATATCCCCTAAAAAAATAAAATATTTAGGAATAAATCTAACCAGGGATGTAAAAGACTTAGACAAAGAAAACTACAAAACACTCCTGCAAGAAACCAAAAGAGATCTACGTAAATGGAAAAATATATCATGCTCATGAATAGGTAGACTCAACATTATGAAAATGACAACTCTATCCAAAGCAATTTACAAATACAATGCAATCCCAATCCAAATACCAATGACATTTTTTAAAGAGATGGAAAAACTAATCATGAACTTTATATGGGAAGGGAAGAAGTCCCAGATAAGTAAAGCACTATTGAAGAAGAAGAATAAAGTAGGAGGATTCGCACTACCTGACCTCAGAACCTACTATCCAGCTACGGTAGTCAAAACAGCCTGGTGTTGGTACAACAACAGATACATTGACCAATGGAACAGAATTGAGAACCCAGATGTAAGTCCATCCACCTATGGTCACCTGATCTTCAACAAGGGCCCATCCATCAAATGGGGAAAAGACAGTCTTTTTAACAAATGGGGCCGGCAAAACTGGATGTCCACCTGCAAAAAAAATGAAACAAGACCCATACCTCACACCATATACAAAAACTAATTCAAAATGGATC
>NW_004443951.1:13903681-13924325 GCF_000243295.1 Trichechus manatus latirostris | reverse complement strand
AAACAATATGTGTACTACTGTTTCACGCGAAACTATTTGTTCTGTAAGCCTTCACCTGAAGTACAATAAAAAAAAAAAAAGACCAGACTTACTGGTCTGACGGAGACTGGAGAAACCCTGAGAGTATGGCCCCTGGACACCCTTTTAGCTCAGTAATGAAGTCACTCCTGAGGTTCACCCTTCAGCCAAAGATTAGACAGGTCCATAAAACAAAACGAGGATAATGGGGCACAACAGCCCAATGACAAGGACTAGAAGGCAGGAGGGGACAGGAAAGCTGGTAATAGGGAACCCAAAGTCGAAAAGGGAGAGTGCTGACATGTCGTGGAGTTGGTAACCAATGTCATAAAACAATATGTGTACTGTTTAAAGAGAAACAATTTGTTTTGTAAACCTTCATCTAAAGTACAATAAAAAAATAAAACAAAATATTCATCAACTGATTAGTGCTTAAATAAAATGTGGTATATCAAAACGTTATGAAATGTGAAAAAAGCCAGACACAGAAGGCCACATATTTATAGGAAATGACCACATAGGCAAATATGCAGAGACAGAAAGTAGATTCAGGTTTCCAGGGACTAGGGGCTTTGGAGGTGGGGGAAGGGAGGGGAAAAATGATGAAATGGCAGGACATCATTGCCTAGTTTGTTATTTCTCAAAAGTCAAAGTGGACGAAGAGCTCCAGACCGTATCGTGGGTCCAGGATTGGCTTGAAACAGGCACTTCTGAAGTTGTGACACTGGACATTGTAAATGCAAAAAGAGGCCAGTACTTGGTTAGTTCTGGATATAAGTTCTCATTCTTCCAGACACTTTCTTGTGCCTTCTAAATTGTACTCAGTGACTCAGTGTCTCATCCTCGGATCCTCATATCACAACCACTGTCATCATCATTCCCTTATTACAACCATTTTAAAGATGAAGAAACAGAGTCTCAGAGAAGTCACAGAGTCACAGGGAGGTAAGTAACAGAGCTGGGATTCAAACCCATGTTTGTCTGATTCTAGAGTGCATGGTATACCCCTCACATATCAAGCTCACCAACCCTCTTCTGGTGTCTCCCTGTGTCTGTCCTCCTAGTTCGAATGGAGATGGCAAGTTCCTCTGGCTCCTGGCTCTCTAGCTGCCTCATCACACTCATCTTCCTTCAGCTGCCGGCTCAAGGGTCAGGTAGGAGTTTCTGAAACTCTTTCCCTGTCTGAGACACCTGATGATGGGATCACAAGAATTTAGGAGATCTGGCCTGAGGCCTTATTTCTTCTTGGGTTCTGTTCTTTCTCCAGTCCTTTCCAATGCCGTTCCTGAACTCTGTCCTTCTCCCAAGGTGTCTTAGTCATCTAGTGCTGCTCTAACAGAAGTACCCCAAGTGGATGGCTTTACAAAGAGAAATTTATTCTCCACAGTCCAGTAGGCTACAAGTCCAAATTCAGGGCATCAGCTCCAGGGGAACACTTTCTCTATCGGCTCTGGAGGAAAGTCCATGTCATCAGTCTTCCTTTGGTCTGGGAGCTTCTCTGCGCAGGAACCTCAGGTCCAAAGGATGCGCTCTGCTCCCAGCACTGCTTTCTTGATGGTATGAGGTTCCCATGTATCTCTGTTCGCTTCTCTCTTTTATATCTCAAAAGAGATTGCATTAAGACACTAATCTTGTCAACCTCATCAGTATAAACTCATCACAGTGATAGAATTTACAACACATGAGATCACATATAATCTCATCATAGTGGTAGAGTTTGCAACACATAAGGAAATCACATCAGATAACACAATCATACAATACTGGGAATCATGACCTAGCCAAGTTGCTACCCACATTTTTTGGGGGACACAATTCAATCCATGACACAAGCCATCCCCTTCCTCATCCCCTTCCTCACCCCTTCCCAAGCTGGGTTTTTCTCATCCCTCCCAAATGGTCTTATTTCTTTTTTGTCCACTCTGCACAGGGGACGCCAGCAAGTTCCAACTGGTCTGGCTAGGGGGCACAGCTGAGCTGCTCTGCCCTCTCGACCTCTGGCCAAGCTTGGAGCTCACTGAGGTGAGGTGGCTGCGGTCCCCACACTCCCAGCTCTCCCAGGCTATTCACGTGTTCCGGAATGGGAAAGACTGGGATGAAGATCAGATGCCGGAATATAAGGGGAGGACAGAGCTGGTGAGAGACACCCAACAGGGAAATGTCACTCTGAAGATCCGGGATGTCCAGCCTGATGACCAAGGGCAGTACCGCTGTCAGATCCAGATCGGCAACCTGACTAAAGAGGGCAGCGTGACTCTGCAAGTTGCAGGTTAGGATGGGTTTGAGGTGCCTGAGGTCTTTTGTGGCAATTGGATGAAGTTAGAACGTACTTTGTCCTTCCATATCTAGAATTTTCTTTCATCTGCAATGCACAGTTTTCAACTTGCCCTGTTGGCTCAGCTGTGACCCTTGTCCAGGTGTTTCTGATAAGAAATGAACCTGGACTATGGAACACACTGCTGGTTAAATACAATTAGTGGCCTTTCCAGCTTGGTGGCCCAACCAATAGCTCTTCCATCTCTGGTTCATCTTTCTTTGCTCCATTATCTGGAAATTCATAACCATGGCTGTAAGGAAATGACCTCAAGGGCCAGAATCCCGAGCTGTAACAAAGATTTACTTATAATGGGTCCTGTGCTGGGGTTCCTGAGCACTTAAACGTACAAGAAGTTAGAGATAGAGTTTCTCAAACTACCTTCAATATTTTTTTTAAGCTTCAGGCACCCCAAAATACCCATGCCTTTGTATTTTCCCAGAATGCTACCAACTCCACATGGACACGTGCTGACTCTTTTTGGTCATAATTTATAATCACACCCCAAAAAGAGTGGGTGAATCAATTACTTTAAAATACACACTGGTTGGTAAACAACTCTTTCCAAATGTGGAGTCCTTTGTGGGGGGGGGGGAAGAATTTTTAAAAGGGGACCGAGGTGCCCAAAGGAATCTGAATCATGTGATGCAGTAACTATTATGGGTGGATTTTGAAAGGTATTAAGATGAAGTTAGAGACTGTCTTATCCTAATGGCGGGACATGTTAAAGTTACATTAACAGTTTTTCCTGTTCACCAGAGGAAGCTGTAGGAGGAAGAAGAGGGCTCTGGCTGGGACTATGCCCCTTGACAAGGCCCTGTCAGTCCATTTCTGGGCTGGTTCACTCAGGCAGTCTCTCCTCTTCAGTTCTAGGTTCCGATCCTTACATCCACGTGGAGAGCTATAACGCTGGATGGATCCACCTGGTGTGCAGGTCTGTGGGATGGTTCCCAAAGCCCTCAGCTGAGTGGAGAGACCCTCAAGGCACAGAGCTTCCACCCCTATCGCAGGCCCACGTCCTGGAAGAAGCTAAACTCTTCCGAATAACGGTGTTTACCAGAGTGAGGGACAGCACTCTGGGGAATGTGACCTGCATCATCCACAACTCGATCCTTGGTCAAGAGAAGACTGCAGCCATGGTCATTGCAGGTAAAAGCTAGGACAGAAATCAGGTCTGAAGCAGCTGGTAGTTACAGAGAAAACTCCTACCCTAGTAGAAACTTTATAAAATAAATAACTTTTAGGATTTTTTAAATTCTAAAACTAACCGGTTTATTGTAGAAAACCTGAAAAAATACAGAAAATTTTAAAGAAAACAAAAAATGGCCTATAATCTCATAAATGCGAGAGAACTACTATTCACATTTTGGTGCATTCCCTTCAAGACCTTCTTCTATGCATTTCTGAATGTGTATATGTTTACACATATGTATTCTTCTGTTTTTTTCTCCACTAACGATGTCATGAACATTTTTTGCCATTGTCCTTAAGTCATTCTCTGCAACATGATTTTTAAGAGCTGCATAGTATTTCACTGTGTGGCTATAGCATAAAAAATTATTTCTGGACATCTGGATAGTTTCCAGTTTTTCTTCACATTATAACTAATGGTGCAATGAACATCTTTGCACGTATTCTGGGAAATGATTCTGATTATTTTCTTAGAATTTCTTGGAATGAATGGGCAAATAGTATGAATTTTTAGAGCCCCTTGAAATATGGAGTCATATGTCAGAGAAGGGTGGTTTTAGAGCCAAGAAAGATAGACTGGCCCAGGGGCCAGAGGGAAGGGGTCATGGGCCTCTACTAATCCTGTCTTTCTATCTCTCTGCCTCTTTCCCTCTTCTCTTAAAGTACCACTGCCTTTCACTAAGTACTAAGTGCTTTACATGCCTGATTTCTTTAAATCTCCCAACAACCCAATGGGAGAGGTACGATCATCATCCTGGGTTTTCAGATGAGGCAAACCAGGCTCACAGAGGCTTGGTCTCTCGCCCAGGGTCACACAGTGTTTTAGCTGGGACTAACACCTAGCTTATGCTCTTAACCACTTGTTACAGTCCATCTTCTGTTCTCCCCCCGTCCCCCATCTATTGCTTCCTTCCTTTCTCTTTTCCCTCCTGCCTAGGCCTTAGCCCTGCTGCTGTAACACCATAGAAATTATTTTGCCCATGTTGATAGTGCTGAAGGCAAAGAGGTTGCTGACTGCTACTCTAGGGCAAAGACGAAGGCAGGGGTCTCATGAGAGGGCGCTAGGTGATTTCTAAGGAGAGCACTTTCAGTTCTTGGAAGTCTCTGGATTATTTTTCCACTGAATTATAGGGCAGGACAAGGTTGTGGTTGAGAAGCTGAGTTTAACTCAATGTCTTCAGGCAAGACTATCTAAACCATTCCTGAGAGATGACCATCTCACTTATTTTTAGTCATCCCTGGTCATCCAGGGTTTGAGTTACTGAGAGAAGGGAAGGCTGTCACCAATCTTGGCCGGAGGTCTCTCCCTAGAGGCGATGAAGATAGTTGGGACATGCCTGAGCCATCTGCCATTTGAGGTGGGGCCCTGGATATGAGAGAAAACTCTCAGACATCTCCCTATGGGTGGTCATTGATGGTTTCTGTTTCAGCCCCATCTCCAGCGAGCGTGTCCTTCTCCACAGTGGCTCTTGCTGTGATCCTGCCTGTCCTGGGGCTTCTCATCATAGGAGGCATTTACCTAATCTGGAAGCAAAGAAGATCAAAAGGTAACAAAGTGGTGAGGGAGCCCAGGCTGGCTGATGGTCAGACTGTGGCTTCTCTGGGAAAAGCCAAGAAGGAAGTAGGGGTGGACATGATACTTATCCATAGGACGGGGACTCTATAAGTTGGCTGGGAGAAAACTGGCAGAGCCATGTACGGGTCACTCACATTGAAGAGGGAATTAAAGAAACTGAGCAGAGCACTGAATCCTCATCCTTTGAGAAATGAGAAAATAATACTTCCTATCATGCCCGCCATCTAACTGATTAAGAAATCCAATTACATCAATTGGATAAAACTCTCATAAAGGTATTTGAATTTCACAGGATCTCAGGATTGAAAAGGACCTTGAAAGTCACATAGTCCAACATTCCTCCCCCCATCTGACAGTTTGAAGACCCTCTAATCCTTTCAAAGGTGTCCCTGGGTGGCACAAATGGTTAAGCACTTGACTATTTACTGAAAGATAGGTGGTCTGAATCCACCCAGAGGCACCTTGGAAGAAAGGCCTGGCAATCTGCTCCCAAAAGGCCACAACCATGAAAACCCTATGGAGCACAGTTCTACACTGAAACCCATGGGGTTGCCATGAATCAGAATCGACTCTATAGCAACTGGTAACTGGTAATCCTTCCAAATGGTCACATACCCACAGTGACAAGGAGCAAAGTCCTACTCATGAAACTTGAGGCATCTCTGGACAACTTTGTCTATTAGAAAAAAATCCTTTCTTAAGCTGAGCTGACATCTATCGCTCTCTCTCCCTTCTAGAGAAGCTTCTTTATGAACAGGTGATGGAGGTAGGTAAGTGTCCTCAGCTGGGTGGGAATGTTTCTCTGTTTTGTTCATTTCTGTACCGCCAGCACCCACTAATTTAAATTCTGAACCTGAAAATTCTAACCTCTGTTGTCTTTGACGGTGGAGATGGGGGTTTAAATCTGTTGTTTTCAGTTTCACTGACTCTCACTTGTAATAGCTTGCCTTCCAGTATGCTTAGTGATTTTTTTGTCTGTGAGCTCATTGCTTGGCCTTATTCTGTGGGAGTTGTGTAGGTCTAATGTGAGGGAAGCTTTTATTCATTCAACAAATAATTGAAAATTGTCTACTGATTGCCTGGGATCACATGAGGTGCTGAGGAGACAATGGTGAGTCAGAATGGATAATCTTTGCCCACCCGGAGCTTTCAGTCTAGTCAGGGAAGGTATTCAAAAACTAAATAACTACACACACAATGGAGTACTACGCAACAATAAAGAACAGTGATGAATCTGTGAAGCATCTCACAACATGGATGAATCTGGAGGGCATTATGCTGAGTGAAGTCAATTACAAAAGGACAAACATTGTATAAGACCACTACTATAAAAACTCATGAAAAGATTTACACACAAAAAGAAACAATCTTTGATGGCTATGAAGGAGGGGCGGATGGGGAAGGAAAAACACTAAATAGACAATAGATAAGTGGTAACTTTGGTGAAGGGTAAGACAGTACACAATACTGAGGAAGTCAGCACAACTTGTACAAGGAAATGTCATGGAAGCTCCATAGACACATCCATACTCCCTGAGGGACCAAATTACTGGGCTGAGGGCTGTGGGGATCATGGTCTCAGGGAACATCTAGCTCAATTGGCATAACATAGTTTATAAAGAAAATGTTCCAAATTCTACTTTGGTGAGTAGCATCTGGGATTTTAAAAGCCTGTGAGCAGCCATCTAAGATACTCTGCTGGTCTCACCCCTTCGGGAGCAAGGGAGAATGAAGGAAACTAAAGACACAAGGGAAAGATTAGTCAGTCCAAAGGACTAATGGACCACAACTACCATGGCCTCCATCAGACTAAGTCCAGTACAACTAGATGGTGGCTGGCTACCACTGCCGACTTCTCTGACAGGGATCACAACAGAGGGTCCCGGACAGAGCGCGAGAAAAATGTAGAACAAAATTCTAACTCACAAAAAGAGATCAGACTTACTGGCCTGACAGAGACTGGAGAAACCCTGAGAGTATGGCCCCTGGACACCCTTTTAGCTCAGTAATCAAGTCACTCCTGAGGTTCACCCTTCAGCCAAAGATTAGACAGGCCCATAAAACAAAACAAGACTAAAGGGGCACACCAGTCCAGGGGCAAGGACTAGAAGGCAGAAGAGGATAAGAAAGCTGGTAATAGGGGACCCAAGGTCAAGAACGTAGAGTGTTGACATGTCGTGGGGTTGGTAACCAATGTCATAAAACAATATGTGTACTAATTGCTTAATAAGAAGCTAGTTTGTTCTGTAAACCTTCATCTAAAGTACAAAAAAAATTAAGTACACAAATAAATGTAAAACTGTAACTGTGATAAATGCCGTAAAAGAAAGTCCACAGTGTTATAAAGACTATGATCAGGAAGAACAAACCAAGTTTGAGGGGCCAAGGGGACTCCCCACAGGAAGTGGGCTTGATCTGAAGAATGGGGAGGCATGGATGATATAAAGAGGGAACAGAAAACATCCACATCAGAAAGGAAAGCTTGAGTAAAACAAATGTAGTTGGGAGAGAGCAGCGCTCATTTGAAAAGCTGAAAAGGGGCAGAAACGAGGGGAAAGGTAAGACTGGGAGTTAGGCAGAGGCTAGACCATGTGAGTCCCTGGGTAGTGCAAAGGGTTAATGCCCTCAGCTGCTAACTGATAGGTTGGAGGTTCAAGTCCACCCAGAGGTACCTTGGAGGAAAGGCCTGGCAATTTACTTCTAAAAAATCAGCCATTGAAAACCCTATGGATCGCAGTTCTACTCTGACATATGTGGGATTGCCATGAGTCGGGATCGATCTGACAGCAACTGGTTTTAGACCACGTGAGGGTTTGCCAATCTTGCTAAGGATTTTAGCCTTCATCCTAAGAGCAGTGGTAAAGCATTGACCAGGGATCTCCTGATCAGAGCTGTGCTCTGAGAAAGTCTCTCTGGCTTCAATGTTGGGAGACCAGAGGGAATGAAAGAGGATGTGGGGGACAGTTCAGGATGGTATTTCCGTCATCCAGATGCAAGATGACAAGAGCCTGGATCGGGGAGGTGGAGGCAGAGATAAACAGAGGTGGACAGGTTCAAGAGCAGGTAGAAACAGTAGGAGTTAGGGACTCTCAAGGTCCTGTCACAGGATCTCATTTTCTTTTCCTTTCCTTCCTCTAGAAAATCTTCTCTCAGATCATGCGGAAGAAAAAGGTAATTATCTGTACAGAGTAAGAGATAGGGAACAAATTCTCCTTCTACATAAATGCTGACAGTCTATTATTAGGCATGTGTGTGTGTGTTTGTATATATATATCCTTTATTAATATTGGTAGTTCCTGGTGGCACAAACGGTTATCACCTGACTACTAGCTGAAAGGTTGGAGGTACGAACACACCCAAAGGTGCCTCAGAAGACAGGCCTGGTGATCTGCTTCTGAAAGGTCACAGCCTTGAAAACCCTATGGAGCAGCTCCACTCTGCACACATAGGGTCGCCGTGAGTCAGAATTGACTCGACAGCAACTAACAACAACAAGCATTAACACAATTTAGTTTCCAGTGTCAAAGGGCTGTGGGATTGGTGGCAGAGGGGTAGGGATGCCCAGGATCAAAATTCATAGCTCTGGATTATCACGTTTCCTTCATCAGCCTTTCCACCAATTATCTAAAAGAAAGGTCCATATACTATTTAAAAATATATTGATATTATGGTATGGGATGCCTGAGAATCTCATGGATCTACATGACCTTTGCATTGCGAGAAGTGGTGTGGTACAGTGGAAGGGGCACAGGCACTGGATTCAGCAACACCTGGCTCAGATCACTGGTTTGCCACTTACTAGCTGGAAGTAAATTGCTTTGTCTCACTGAGCCTCAGTTTCCTTATCTGTAAAATAGGGATAATAAATCCCCTCATGACTGTTTTTGAATATTAAAAGAGAAAACCTTTAAAGAATGCCTATCACAGTGCCTTGTACACAGAGGGCTCCTTTCCCTTATTGGCATTTCATCATCATTAATTAAATTTTATGGTGGGCCACTGGGGGTACGTTAGACACCAAGGGTACAAAGAAGCAGGCAGCGGCTCTGCCCTTTGAAGTCTAGCTGAGAAGACAAGTCATTGGCTTAGAAATGGCTCTGCATGATTTTGGCATCTTCCCTCTTCCTCCGTTACATCTTCTCCAAGCTGGTGAATGTGCACACCCCCGGGACACTATGGCTGTTCTGTCCAAGAGTGGGAGGAAGTAGTGTGGTGAAGTCGCGAGGGCCTATGACTCAGGAGTCAGACAGACTTGAGTTTGAATCCTGCCTCCTTGGCCACTTAGTAGCTGGATGATCTCGGGTAAATTTCCATGCTCCTCTGAGCCTCAGACTCTCCCTCTGTAGATATGAGAGGATTCAGTGCCTAGCTCATTACAAGAATCCAAAACCAAACCAAACCTGTTGCTGTTGAGTCGATTCCAACTCATATCGACCCTATAGGACAGATTAGAACTGCCCTATAGGGTTTCCAAGGAATGGCTGGTGGATTCGAACTGCTGAACTTTTGGTTAGCAGCTGAGTTCTTAACCACTGTGCCACCAGGGCTCCCATTATAAGACCAATACACAATAGGGCTATTAGTCGTGTCAGTGAGGTAAAATATCAGGTTTAAAAAAATCAGATAAAAAGAACCATAAGTCCATTAGGGGCTGTATCATATTTAACTCCATTGCCCCAATGCCTAACACCTAACACAGCCCAGCCATGATAAAGCCTTAGCACAGGGCCTGGAAGTGGAATCAAATGTTTAACTTCAATTCTCTGGCTGAGAAGCCACAGCTACTCTCCTGAAGGATACTCATCCATCCCCAAGTGTTCTGGAATCTCCAAATTGTGAACCTCACCACAGGACTTCACGGGAGTTCATGTAGAGAATAATAAAACCCAGGCCAACAAGTCAGTGCTAGGTCTTTAGCCAGTTTTATACCTCAGATATGAATCCTCCCCTCTCACTCAAGGTTTGAAAGCTTTTATTAAAATGTGTGCTTCTGCCCGGTGTACCAGGATATACACAACAGACACATTTTCTTACAGCAAAGATTTTTACTTAAAAATATTTTGGGAAAAAAGTTGTCATTTAACGTTGTTTTTATATGAAAGCAAACAAGAGTATGTTATGGAGCAGAATTCAAAATCTTCATGACTTTTAAGATAAAAGAAACGTGAAAGGAAGTCTGTGTTTACTCTGGGTGGCAATACTACACCCTCTAGATTCCATCCCCTCCCACCCCCAAAAATGTTCTCTTTCACTGTTAGGGGTTCTTGGGAGAAGAGGTTTGAGAAGCTCAGAATAATATATGCAAATACCTTGCACAGTGCCTGCAGGAGTAGGCACATGGCACATGATACATGGTAACCATTATTATAAGGAGCCCTGTTGGCGCAGTGGTTAAAGTGCTCGGCTGCTAACCAACAGGTTGGCAATTCGAACCCACCAGCCATTCCGAGGGAGAAAGCTGTGGCAGTCAGCTTCCATAAAGATTTACAGCCTTGGAAATGCTATGGGGCAGTGCTACTCTTTCCTATAGGGTCATTTTGATCTGGAATTGACTCGAAGGCAGTGGGTTTGGTTTTAAATATTATTATTAACAACAATAATCATTCTGACTGAGTAACTGTAGGTTATAAACTAACTGTAGGAGCCCTTGTGGCATAGTGGTTAAGTGCTCTGCTGCTAACTGAAAGGTCTGAGGTTCAAAACCACCAGCTTCTCCACTGGAGAAAAGACTTGGGAATCCACTTCCATAAAGACGACAGCCCAGGAAACCCTATGGGGTAGTTCTACCCTGTCATATAGGGTTGCTATGAGTCGGGATCAACTCAACGGCACACAACAACATAAACTATCGATTATAAAAGGGCAGCAAGGCACAGGCTCATGTCCATACAGTGAGAAACATTCAGAAACACCCACACGGAGGACCAGAAATGAAACCAGACCGAAAAAAAAGAACAGAAGAGGAAGGAGGAATCAAAGTCCCGGGCAGCCAGGATCATCAGCAAAGTGTCGCCCAAGATCTGACCTCTGGGAGATGTAACTGGTTAAGGACTGATGGAGTGTCATTATCCTTTCCATGTCTTTCCATCTTGGTGGGATGGAATGATGAGCCTTCCGGGGCCCCAGGGATAAAGAGCAGGATCTCCTTGCTCACACCTCTCTCTGTTTTTTCAGGAAGACTCTACAAAGCCCTCAGTAAGTTCTGCTCCTCATCAATGGCACAGACTTCTTCTGCTGGCATCTTTGCCTCGGGATAAGTGTCTCAGTTTCAATTCCTGGGGCAGAAGTGGGGGGCAAGCGTACTTCAAGCCATGAGAATGGGGATTTCTTGGCTCTTAAAGGCCTCTTATCTCAAGTATCCCCTGCACACCTTTCTTGCACAACTGTTTAGTTCTAAACAGGAAATTTTTATAAAAAGATGTACCTCCCATAGGTGAGGGCATCTGGAAGTCCCTTTTCTCACCCAGTCATGATATTCCCTTAGGTGGGGCCCAAGGTGGATAGATCCTTATCAAACTGAGTATTTGGGGGCAGTGCTTCTCCATTTCATGTATAATATTAGAAGTCCACAGACATGTGACACGCCCATTTTATTTTACACTGAGAAAAAAATACATAACAAAATCTAATAGGATAGTGGTAATGGAGTCCCTGGGTGGTACGAATAGTTAAGCATTCAACTACTAGCTGAAAGGTCGGCAGTTTTAACCCACCCACCCAAAGGGGCCTCAGAAGACAGGCCTGGCAGTCTGCTTCCGAAAGGTCACAACCTATGGAGCAGTTCTACTCTGCACACGAGTTTGCCATGAGTCCGAATCGACTTGACGGCAACCAACAACAACAACATGGATGCACAACACGGTAAATGCAATGAATGTCACTGAATTGTACACTTAAAAATGGTTAAATGGCAGGTTTTGGTATATGTATTTTACCACAAGAAAAAAATTTAATAGGAATTCAGTGACAGCTTCAAATGAACTTATATTTGTCCCCATAACACCTATATACAAGTACATTCATGTGGTCATTACCTATATGTGTGAGCTGTATTATTTATTCAGTCTGCAGTCAAGGTTTGGGTCACAGAAGAATTTGCTGACCCTCTGCAGTATCTGGGGAGCCACAGCCTACTAGATGCATTGCTGTTCTGAACACTGTTATGGGGACGTTGTAGGGCACTGCTAGTGAGGTCTGTGCTGAGAGGGTGGTTGGGATGGGACTGACCTTATGGGAATGTAGAAGCCCACATTCTGATTTGTTAAACTGTTTTTATTCTTTAGAGAAACTCCGGCATGAACTCAGTAAGTTTCCCGTGTTCTTATAACTTGCAAACCAGCTTACCTCCTGTTGACTCTGTATTCCCAGTGATAGCTCATCCCCCTGTTTCTTCTTTTACAGAGTTGAAAAGAGCTGCAGCAAACTCAGGTGAGATGCCTTTTACCACTTGCTTGCCTTCCACCCTCTGGGAGTTTTCCATTTCTCCAGAACTTTAACACATCCTTTTTCTGTCTTTCAGGCTGGAGAAGGGCCCGGCTGCACTTTGGTAAGTTACACGAACAGAATCGATTCATGTTTCAGAGCCCATCCTCCTTAAGGCTCTGTAGCCTTGGTTAGTACAGTGCGCCTTTGGAATGCAGAGTGTGATTTTTTTTTTTTTTTAAATCAGATCTACAGCAATGGGTTTGATTTTGGTTTTTATAGCCATTTCCCTTTGTGATTTTTTTTGGGGGGGTTTCATTTAGATTTAGAGAGGCTCCCCTCTTTTAAAGCACTGATAAATGTTTGCTTTAATTTTCTTATGGTTTTTCTATGATTTGATTTTTGTGATATTTCTTAAGCTCGTTGGTTATTTGCATTTCTTCTTTGTGAATTGTCTGCTGGTGTCCCATTCTGGCTACTTTTTTTTTTAAATTTGTGAAGGCTCTTTCCATATAAAGTATATTAACTCTTTGCCATATTTGTCACAAATAATTTTGCCAGTTTCCCATTTGTATTTTAATTTCCTTATTTTTTTTTTTTTAATGCATGAAATGTTTATGTAGTCAAATTTATTCATCTGTGTGGTCTCTTCCATGCTTTCGTGTTTACGAAAACTTTGTTCTCCCACAACTGGATAAATAGCCACTCTGCTTCTGCCTCTTTTTACACATCTGCCACATTCTTCTTTCTCTACAGACCAGTTTTCTTGAGGTGGGGGGGGTTGGGATTCTCAGAGAAGAAGGGAATGGGTTAGGCAGATGCCCAACAATGTAGACAACATAAAGGTTTTTTGTTTTATTCTGAAAGATTTACACCTCTCTCTTTCAATTTACTCCTAAACAGTTTGTGCTTTTTGCTGCTGTTTGAATGGAATCTGTTATTTTTACTGTTTTGTGGTCCTTATTAATTTTCCAGGCTCCTCATCTCCTTCCTGTTCACACTATCTTCCTGCAGACTGGGTACAAGAGAATTGATTAGTCAGCCATTTGAGAGAACACCAGGTCACCTTGGTTGGCATTCTGTGAACTCACAAACCGTCCTATCTCACATCCACAATCTGGTTTACTCCTACTACCTCCAGCAAATACGGATTTCGCTGGTTTAACTCTCCAAGAAGAGCTGATTTCCCGCATTTGAGGGGAAACCTCACTGTGACCCCCATAATCCACAATTTTCAGGAAGAATCCTTCTGTCTATATTAGCACCTTAAAATTACAATTATAAGCAATAGTTTTAGCTAGTAAAATGAGTATCACATACTCACTGTATGAACCAGGCACTGTCTCTTGCGTTAGTTCATCAAATCCACGTAATAGCTCCACTACATAGGTGCTGTTATTATCCCATTATACAGATGAGGGAACTACAGCTTAAAGAGGCACAACTTGTCCAAGGTCACATAACTTGCAAGTAGCAGAGCTGGGAATCAAACCCAGGTCTAACATCTAAGCCTGTGTTTATTGTCACTATGTCAGGTTCCTTTGGAAAATTGAAGGCAAAGTAGCATTTCCTAAGAATTAAGGCAGCTTCACAGACAAATCAAGAACTTTCCCCCCTTTTCTTTAATACTCTACTAGGAGAACTAAGAGACCGGAAGACAGTATTCTTTGGTTCCAGTATGCCTGTGGGTGAGACTCACGAACTAAAATGGGGTAATGACAGTGGTTACAAACCTAGAGATTATTTCCCCCTCCAAAGCCACCCAGGAGCCCTGGTGGCACACTGGTTAAGAGCTTGGCTGCTAACCAAAAAGTCAGCAGTTCAAATCCACCAGCCACCCCTTGGAAACCTTATGGGGCAGTTCTAGTCTGTCCTATAGGGTCGGAATGAGTCGGAATCGACTTGATGGCAACGGGTTTGGCTTTGTTTTAAGTCACCCAAAAAACCCTTAAGACCTGGCCTTTCCAAACCTCACTCCTCTGTGACTCTCTGCAGTGGCCGTGACCCTGGATCCGGACACAGCGCATCCCAAACTCGTCCTCTCCCGGGACCAAAGATGTGTGAGGCTCGGAGACAGAAAGCAGCCTGTGCCTGACAACCCAGAGAGATTTGATTTTGTCGTCAGCGTCCTCGGCTCCCAGTGCTTCACGGCTGGCTGTCATTACTGGGAGGTGTTCGTGGGAGACAAGACCAAGTGGATCCTCGGGGTGTGCAGTGAATCGGTGAACAGGAAGGGGAAGGTCACCGCCTCGCCGTCCAACGGACACTGGCTTGTGCGGCAGAGTCGTGAGAATCAGTACCAAGCGCTCACGTCCCCGCAGATCTCCTTCCGCCTGAAAGAGCCCCCGCGGTATGTGGGGATTTTCCTGGACTACGAAGCAGGAATTATCTCCTTCTTCAATGTGACTGACAAATCCCACATCTTTACTTTCACGCACAGTTTCTCTGGCCCCCTGCGCCCCTTCTTTGAACCTTGCCTTCATGATGGAGGAAAAAACATGGCACCTCTAGTCATTTGTTCAGAACTCCAGAAATCAGAGTCAACTGTCCCCAAGCCAGAAGGAAAAAGACACGCTAATGGAGACGTGTCCTTGAAGGTGAACCCTTCCTTACTCCCCCCTCAGTCAGCGGAGCTTTTCCCACTCAAGGACATGATGCTGTCCTGGCCCTCTGACTTCAGCCCGGCCCTTCAGGGGCTCCAAGTACCTTTCTTTTAGGGTTGTGCCTCAGTTCCTGCTCTCCTGCCTGCCCAGCTCAACACCCTGGATTGCAATCTCCTGGCCCAACTCATGATTCCAGAAGTCTCATCTCCTTACCCCGAATCCAGACCCTTTATGGTGGTTTCTATTGGCACCACCTTTCTCTCAGGGCTCAGTTCTAAGCCCTGCAAGGAGAATTCCTGAAAACAAAATGTGTATCAGTTTAGGTTTAGGTGGAGATGCTGACTGTGTGTCACCGAGATATAGTGTAGGTTAGGGGAATGGGTGCTCTGCTCAGGGGAATAGTTAGAACTCTCTCTACTTCATCCTGCACTCAGGATTTTGGTCATAAAATTATGGCCCCCAGTCCCAGACTGAATCTCTGCTTCTTACCCCTCCCATTAAGGACTGCTTTTCTCTCTCTCAGTTCAGGCCTTTAGCCCCCAAGTTCAGTTTTTTTAAAAGTAAACATGTTTTGGATCACATACCCTTCCTTCCTTTTTACAGGAATATGGGGAGGGAGAAAGGGTGAAACATGCCATCCTTTTCTATTTTCTTGATGCTGTTGAAAACATAGTTTGGTGACATCCAAAGCTAATGCAAAAAATTAAAAACCGCTGTCAAGTTGATTCTGACTCGTGGCAATCCCATGTGTGTCAAAGTCAAACTGTGCTCCACAGGGTTTTCAGAAGTAAATTCTCGAGGTTCCTCTGGGTGGACTTGAACCACCAACCTTTCAGTCAGCAGCTGAGTGTTACTTGTTTGCACCACCCAAACCTAATATACATGTTTTCAAAAGTTAATTTACCCACCAATGATAATCAGATACAGGGACTTTAAACGTATAGCTGTAATCCTTAAAAGACTCAGGAGCACAATCAGGGAGCTGAGAAGTACAACTTCAAAAAGAGCAACTCACCTATGTGTGGCCTTGAAAAGACACTGGCAGATGAGTCAGCCTGGTGTGCTGGCATTTTCAAACAAAGGCTTCAGGCCTTCTGAGATTCCATGAGGCCCAGCTTGAAAAAGTGACAGATTTAGCTGCCAGTGTAGGAGCTGTTTCCACAAGCTTTCATCTGTGTAGCAAACAGCCTCTTAGGTCAGATAGTATTGATTTCAAATAGGAAGTAGTAGACCAGGTGTAAGGATAAAATAATGAGCCTGATTTTTTGGTGTGCTTTGCAGAAAGAAGCCTAGTTACTTTGAAGTCACACCACATATGTGACCTGGCCTGCTTATAGAGATCTTGGCTATCAGTTTGCAGATGGGAACCCAGTTCTACCCAAGAGAAACTGGATCTTTCTCTCTGTCAGAAGGGCCCTCTGTTAGTGCTTGAGTGGAATTTTTTGTTTGCTTTTCTACATTTCTTAAATAAAAGTTTGGTATTTCATTGTTTGGCATGCTGTTATTTTCATTGTGAATGAGAAATTGTGGGGAAAGACTTTGGGCTACTGAGAGAAAAACACATCTGGAATTGGTTTCCAAATAGTCTTGAGTCCACCCAAGCAAGGTTTAACCACAATTAATAAAACTACAATTTTATTCCTGAGTCTGCCTTCTCAGCATTATATTTATATCAATTTACAAACTAATAACGTACATACCCGTTGCAGTCAAGTTGACCCTGCCTTGAAGTTCTCTGCACTTGTCCCAGGGCTTTGGGAACCATCCCACCGACCTGCACACAAGCTGGTTCCACCCAGCATTGTAGCCCTCCATGTGGATGTAAGGGTCAGAACCTAGAACTGAAGAGGAGAGACTGCCTGACTGAACGAGCCCAGAAATGGACTGACAGGGCCTTGTCAAGGGGCATAGTCCCAGCCAGAGCCCTCTTCTTCCTCCCACAGCTTCCTCTGGTGAATGGAGAAAAGTGTTAATGTAAGTTTAACATGCTCCTCCCAGTAGGAGAAGACAGTCTCTAGCTTCATTCTAATATCTTTCAAAATCCACCCATAACAGTTACATGATTCAGATTCCTTTGGGCACCTCATACCAAAAAAACCTGTTGCCATTGCATCAATTACAAATCATAGCGACCCTGTAGGACAGAGTAGAACTGCCCCATAGGGTTCTGTCATGGATTGAATTATGTCCCCCTCAAATATCTGTCAATTTGACTGGGTCATGATTCCCAGTATTGTATGATTGTGTACCATTTTGTAATCTGATGTGATTTCCTTATGTGTTGTAAACTCTATCACCATGATGTAATAGATGGTTAGGGGCAGTTATACCAATGAGGTATACAAGATTAGATAGTGTCTTAAGCCAATCTCTGTTGAGATATAAAAGAGGGAAGCGAGCAGAGACACATTGGAACCTCATACCACCAAGAAAAAAGTGCTGGGAGCAGAGTGTGTCCTTTGGACCTGAGGTTCCTGCGCAGAGACGCTCCCAGACCAAAGGAAGATTGATGACACGCACTTTCCCCCAAAGCTGATGGAGAAAGCGTTCCCCTGGAGCTGATGCCCTCAATTTGGACTTGTAGCCTACTGGACTGTGAGAGAATAAACTTCTCTTCGTTAAAGCCATCCACTTGTAAATATTTCTGTTAGCGCAGTACTAGGTGACTAAGACAGGTTTCCAAGGAGCAGCTGGTGGATTTGAACTGCTGAACTTACAGTTAACAGCCAAGCTCTTAATCACTGTGCCACCAGGGCTCCACAATGTACATGGGATATTTATATTTTGCTCTTCTATATTCAGTTTCAAATATACTTTCCTGAATATCCCAATCTTAAAACCAATTCATATTGTTCATACTCATCTCACCCAATGAGAGAATTTACCAGCAGAAAAGAGAACTGACATCTGTGGAGGCAGAAGTGTTATGTGTTATCTCATTTAATCCTTACAATTCTACCAGGGATTTTATAGAGAAGGAAAATGGTGCTCCAAATGGCTACATAGTAGAGCTGAGATTATAAACTTGATTTCTTTAGCTCTGAAGGGAATGTTCTTTTCTGTGCACTGAAATACCATGTGGATGTGAGAAGCTTGTAGAATTCTAACGTACATATTCAACTAGTCTTAAAAAAAAAATTAAAACTGGAAAAAATATCCTAATCCTGGACATATTTTAGTGGCCTTATTATGTTTGGATTCCCCACTTGTCTGTCAGTTGGTTGTACTATAGGGGCTTGTGTGTTGCTGTGATGCTGGAAGCTATGCCACTGGTATTCAGATACCAGCAGGGTCACCCATGGAGGACAGGTTTCAGTGGAGCTTCCAGACTAAGACAGACTAGGAAGAAGGCCCCGGCAGTCTACTTTTGAAAAAAAATATCCAGTGAAAACCTTATGAATAGCAGCAGAACATTGTCTGATATAGTGCCTGAAGATGAGTCCCCCAGGTTGGAAGGCACTCAAAAGACTGGGGAAGAGCTGCGTCCTCAAAGTAGAGTCGACATTAATGACTTGGATGGAGTCAAGCTTTCGGGAGCTTCATTTGCTGATGTGGCACAACTCAAAATGAGAAGAAACAGCTGCAAACATCCATTGATAATCAGAACAGGGAATGTACGAATATGAATCTAGGAAAATTGGAAATTGTCAAAATTGAAATGGAACACATAAACATCAATATCCTAGGCATTACTGAGCTGAAATGGACTGGTATTCGCCATTTTGAATTGGACAATCATATGGTCTACTATGCTGGGAATGACAACTTGAAGAGGAATGGCGTTGCATTAATCATCAGAAAGAACATTTCAAGATCTATCTTGAAGTACAATGCTGTCAGTGATAGGATAATGTCCATACCCTACAAGGGAGACCAGTTAATACAACTGTTATTCAAATTTACGCACCAACCAGTCAGGCCAAGGATGAAGAAACTGAAGATTTTTTACCAGTTTCTGCAGTCTGAAATTGATTGAATATGCAGTTAGGATGCATTGATAATTACTGGTAATTGGAATGCAAAAGTTGGAAACAAAGAAGGATCGGTAGTTGGAAAATATGGTCTTGGTGATAGAAATGATGTTGGAGATCACGTGATAGAATGTTGCAAGACCAACAACTTCTTCATTGCAAATACCTTTTTCCAACAACATAAATGGCGACTATACACATGGACCTCGCCAGATGGAATACACAGGAATCAAATCGACTACATCTGTGGAAAGAGACAATGGAAAAGCTAAATATCATCAGTTAGAACAAGGCCAGGAGCTGACTGCGGAACAGACCATCAATTGCTCATATGCAAGTTCAAGCTGAAACTGAAGAAAATTAGAACAAGTCCACGAGAGCCAAAGTACAACCTTGAGTATATCCCACCTGAGTTTAGAGACTGTCTCAAGAATAGAGCTAATGCTTTGAATACTAATGACCGAAGACCAGACGAGTTGTGGAATGACATCAAAGACATCATACATGAAGAAAGCAATAGGTCATTAAAAAGACAGGAAAGAAAGAAAAGACCAAAACGGATGTCAGAAGAGACTCTGAAACTTGCTCTTGAACGTCAAGTAGCTAAAGCAAACGGAAGAAATGATGAAGTAAAAGACCTGAACAGAAGATTTCAAAGGGTGGCTTGAGAAGACAAAGTAAAGTATTATAATGACATGTGCAAAGAGTTGGAGATAGAAAACCAAAAGGGAAGAACACGCTTGGCATTCCTCAAGCTGAAGGAACTGAAGATTCAAGCCTCGAACTGCAATAGTGAAGGATTCTATGGGGGAAAATATTAAACGACGCAGGAAGCATCAAAAGAAGATGGAAGGAATACACAGAGTTATTATACCAAAAAGAATTGGTAGAAGTTCAGCCATTTCAAGGGGTCGCATATGATCAGGAACCAATGGTACTTAAAGAAGCAGACCAAGCTGCAGTTAAGGCATTGGCAAAAAACAAGGCTCCAGGAATTGATGGAATATCAGTTGAGATGTTTCAACAAATGGATGCAGCACTGGAAGTGCTCACTTGTCTATGCCAAGAAATTTGGAAGACAGCTTCCTGGCCAACCAACTGGAAGAGATCCATATTTATGCCTATTCCCAAGAAAGGTGATCCAACTGAATGCGGAAATTATTGAACAATATCATTAATATCACATGCAAGTAAAATTTTGCTGAAGATCATTCAGAAGTGGCTGTAGCAGTATGTCGACAGGGAACTGCCAGAAATTCAGGCCGGATTCAGAAGAGGATGTAGAACCAGGGATACCATTGCTGATGTCAGATAGATCCTGGCTGAAAGCAGAGAATACCAGAAAGATATTTATCTGTGTTTTATTGACTTTGCAAGGTCATTCGACTGTGTGGATAATAAAAAATTGTGGATAACATTGCGAAGAATGAGAATTCCAGAACACTTAATTGTGTTCATGAGGGACCTGTATAGAGATCAAGAGGCAGTTGTTCGGACAGAGCAAGGGGATACTGCGTGGTTTAAAGTCAGGGAAGGTGTGCGTCAGGGT
>NW_004443951.1:13885080-13902910 GCF_000243295.1 Trichechus manatus latirostris | reverse complement strand
AAGGATATTGTTGATGTGTTGTGAGATTGTTAACCATTGTCATAGGGCAACATTTGTAGTAACTGTTAAATGAGAAACTATTTTGTTCTGTAAGCCTTCGTCTTAAGTGAGAATAACAGCACAATTGGAAGAGTGTAGTCAATGTCACTGAACTGTAAATGTAGAAATTTTTGAAAGGGTGTATCTTTGGCTATGTGTATTTTCACCAAAAAAAAAGGTTGAGAAGTTAGAGGGTTGATATGTTGTGGGGTTGTTAACCAATGTCATAAAACAACATGTGTACTACTGTTTCTTGAGAAACTATTTGTTCTGTAAGCCTTCACCTGAAGAACAATAATAAAAATAATATAAAAAAAAAAAAGATGCATTGCTTGGGCAAAGCTGCCGCAAAAGACCTCTTTAAAATGTTGAAAAGCAAAGATGTCACCTTGAAGACTAAGGTGCACCTGACCCAAGCTATGGTATCTTCAAAACGTCATATGCATGCAAAAGCTAGACAATGAGTAAGGAAGACTGAAGAAGAAGTGACGCCCTTGAATTGTGGTGTTGGTGAAGAATATTGAGTATACCATGGACTGCCAAAAGAATGAACAAATCTGTTCTGGAAGAAGTACAACCAGAATGCTCCTTAGAAGCAAGGATGGTGAGACTATGTCTTACATACTTTGGACATGTTGTCAGGAGGGATCAGTCCCTGGAGAAAGACATCATGCTTGGTAAAGTAGAGGGTCAGCGAAAAAGAAGAAGACTCTCAACCAGATACATTGACACAGTGGCTGCAGCAATGGGCTCAAGCAGAACATTGTGAGCATGGTGCAGGGCCGGGCAGTGTTTCGTTCTGTGGTGCACAGGGTTGCTGTGAGTCAGAATCCACTGGCCCGTAACAACAACAACATTATGTCTGGATTAGTAAAGGACTGTCAGGCTTAACTAGAGATGCATGTAGGACCCAGAAAATCCCTGTCCCGGGAAGTTGGGAGACCTGCAGGTCGATCCTTGGACTGCGCACGTGGAGCTTCTTTGAACAAGGAGATTGGGTTAGTTTATCTTTAAATTCCCATCTAGTTCTACAATTTTTAAATTCTAAACCTCAAGCTCTTTCTGGTGGCGGAGTCTGGAGGCAACGAGTGGCCGTGGCACTTCACAACGGGAAAAGAAAAGAAGGAAGAGCTGGTCATCAGTCTTGGACCTCAGGTGGCTGAAAGAGAATTTTTTTTGGTGTCTGCCACATTTTTGCATCCTTCAATGACACGTTTGTCCATGTCACTGATCTCTCTGGCAAGGAAACCATCTGCCCTGCGTCTGGTCGGATGAAGGTGAAGGCTGACGAGATGAATCCTCAGCATATGCCGCCATGTTGGCTGGCCATGATGTGGTCCAGAGGTCCAAGGAGCCGGGCATCACTGCCCTACCCGTGAAACTCTGGGCCACAGGAAGAAATAGGACCCCAGGGCCTGCGGCCCAGTCTGCCTTAAGAAGTCTGGCCCGTTCGGGAATGAAGATTGGGTGGGTCGAGGATGTCACCCCCATCCCATCCGACAGCACCTGCAGAGAGGAGGGTCGCCGTGGTCGCTGTCTGTGAACAGCCCTCCTTAAATGATTGTTTACTGTTAATAAACCGTCTTCTCGTATATAAACTTCAAGTGAGGCGCACGGCTCACTCCAGGCTTCGCCGGACGTCAGCATCTTCAAGGGTCACCAATGCAAAGTAAAGAAGAAAGTTTTGAGTTTATGATTCCTTGAAGGGTAGCTTTACATATTCTACAAATTTCCAGGTGGGTGCTCCCGCACCTTCGGCTGGAATACCAGAGCGCTCAGGAAAATCTAAAGATCTTTGAAGGGAACGCCCCCTCCACTGCTAGGTTCTAAACGTAACAAATTTCTTCTCTAATAACTACAACTCCCAGCACGCCACACCCGAGGCCAAAGTTGATTGGCGGTTCCGCACGGGTCTCTCGCTTTGTGGCAGCTCACCACAACCAATGGAAATGAAGGGTGAGCCCCAGAAACCAATCCTCGAGAAGTAGGGTGGATCCTCCCTGGGTTCCGGCTCCGGCTCCTTCCCTGGCCGACCGAGGCAGCGCTGTCCCAGACCGAGCCGCGGGAGCGAGGTGGGTCTGGGTTCGACCCGAGGTCGCGCGGGGAGGTAGACACAGCTTTGCGGAGAACTCTTGGCACGGCCCGTGCTTTCTCACCGAGGAGTTGGAGGCGGTTGCTTTGCTCCCCCGACCCAATGGGGAGCAGATGGGGCCCTGTGGCCCCTCCGCCCCGACTCCTGTCCCCTTCTCAGGCCCGCGCGGCGGGGCTGCTATTCCTGGCCTTCACCCTCCGGCCCTTCTTTGGGCCTTTGAGTACGCCAGTTCCCCTGCTACTGACTACCTTTGGGGTCTGTCTCTCTTCTCCCTCTCTTCCCTTCCAAGCCCGCTGCATCTCTGAACCCAGCTCCTGTCCTCTAGAATGCTAATACCCTTGGACTCCACCATTGGCTTTTGCCGGCCCCGAACACACAGCCCAGCTTCTTGGGCCCAGATCCTCAGACACCTGATTACAGCCTCTGCCCCCTGTCCCCTGACCATCTACTCGGACCCTCTTTCTCCACTGGTTCTCTATCTCTGACCTGGCGTCCAGTTCCCATGTACGATTCCCTGTTCTTCAACACCTTGCTGCTGGCCTTTGCAGGCTCTGTCCCTCACCCGTTCCCCCCTCACCCCCAGCCCTTGATGTGGCCCCAAAGACCCTGAACTTTGGCCCCTCTGACCACTTTGTAGCTTAGCCCCTTGGGGTCTCATTTCCTTCCCTCTAACCCAGATCCCCAACCTTCATAATCTGTGATCTACAGCCCCATATTCTTGGCTCTTCTTAGACCTGGCCCCTTCTCCGCTGCTTAGCCCCTTCCACGTTTGCTCCTTCCGTACCTTTGAACCTCCTGGGAAGACAAGCTAGATGGGCTCCTTTCTCCCTCAAATCTCTGAAATGTGATATGACAGTGTCTCTATTCTTCAGCTGTCATGGGCCTCTCAGTAGATAGTGGACTCCCCATCTCTGCAGTCCCAATTTTGCTTACCCATCCCGCAAGTCCCAGCTCAAATACCACCTCTTCCATGAAGCTGCCCACCTGTGATCTCTTCAGGGAGATATGCCCATGCCATCTGGACTCCTGTTCCACTGTCTTTCCTTCCTTTCTCCCACCCTCCCTCCTTTCTTCCCTCCTTCTTTCCTTCTCTCCTTTCCTCCCTCCCTCCAATACTAATGAAGTGGTTAAAAGCACTGACTTTAAAGTGATGGGCATAGGTCCCAGTGCTGCCAATTACCTGCTGTGTGCCCTTGGGCAAGTTACTTAATTTCTCTGAACCTCAGTTTCCTTATCTCTAAAATAAGGATGATAGTTGTGAAAAGGAAATGAGATGATTCACATATAGTGCTCAGTGCAGGGCCTAGCACTTGGTATGGGCTTAAAAAAATGTTAACTATTATTACTGGTGTCTGTATAATGTGCTAGGCACTGAAGAGCAGCCACAAAGGCCCTAAGACTGAGGCAAAGTCCCTGTCCTTCTGGAACTTAACTTTCTACACTGTACAAGTTTCTGGAGTTCATGGCCTATCTCACTGCACCAGACCATAAACTTTTTGAAGATGGACACCATAATCCTAATTTTTTTTCCTGTCCCTGTCTACAGGAAACAAAAGAAGTCTGTGCAGCTTAGTAGGCATTTACGGATGTGTTGGGCACTGGGTGTATGTAGCTGCGTGTTTGTGGGAGGGGAGAGTGTATTGTATCTGTGTCTGTATGTGTCTGTGTGTCTGTGGTATGTGAATGTGTGGCTGTATGGGGTGTGAAAGTGTTGGTGTGTGTGACTGTGGTGTGAGAGTGTGTCAGTGTATAGCTATATGTGTGGCTATGTGTGTGGGAGGGCTGTGTTATGGTATTGTATGTGGCTGTGTGTCAGGTGTGTATGAATGCACAGTGTATGTGTAGTGTGTATGACTGGTGTGAGAGTGTGCGATGTGTATATGTGTGGCTGTGTACAGTGTGTGTTATGCGAGAATGAGTATATGTGGTGTGTGTGGCTGTGTTTGAGTGTGTGGAGATGAGCACTGACCAATCAGAACAGCATCATCCCAGCCCTGGAGTAGGTTTTGGAGGCCTCAGCTGTGCTAGATGTTACCTTTTTAGTTGCTAGATTATGGGGCAGTCTGAGAAGGGGTATGGTGGTGGAACACTTCAAAGGGTTCAAAGCAAAGCCTTGTAAACAACTAGGAGAGCCTTGAGTGGTAGAGGCTCTGTTAGGTTCATTTGAAAACAGGCGTATAGATGGATACTTCTAAGGAAGATTTTTCAAAAAAGATTAAATATAAAGGGAGTTTCAGTTAATGTATAGTTAGGCAGAAAAGTCGAACTCATCCCAATATAGGTAGCCCCTGACTTATGACATATTCGAGTTAAGATGAATTGCATTTATGACCATCTGGTTTTTTTTGGGGGGGTACATCTTATTGTCACTAATACGTACTAGATACAATGTTGCAACATGTAATTTACCGACGTTTTCATTCTCAGATGTTCACTCACAGATGTTTAAAAATCAGATTTATAAAGATACTGATAATAAAAGGCAGTAATAATGAAGACTTAAGATGGAGTCATTGGAACGGAAACCCACAGTAACTAAAAGCTCCTTGCACGTAAATTAGAGTCTAGATTTAGATTGTCGCTGATCAGTGGTATTAAGGAGAGTAACGTTATTCCAATGGCACAAATACCATTTGTTGGCCGTGGACAAAGCCAGTGCCTTTGTTGTTGTTGTTTTGCTCTGGTGGGTGACTTTAAATACCTGTGAAAGTTGTCACTTGAAAGTGTGTAAGTAAAGGCATTCTATCCAAGCATTCCGATTAATTGAGGTTTTTTCTGAGGTTCCATCTACCCCTTCAGCCAGAACAAACAATTCCCTGTGGTCTGGTCTGACCCAAAGAATAAAAGTGTCGGCCATTTGTGTTCATTCTCAGGGTTCAGAGATGGGCAGTGAGAAGGAGCAGAATCCAGAACAGCACCTGCCTGAGGAAGGGCAACTGGGTAAGCCTTGGAGAGTGGATGACTCAGATGGGGAGAAAGAGGACAAGCAGGAGAGCCTGTCGGACAGGCTACAAGGCAGCGACCTAAAACCATGGGGGAAAGTCACTCCAGCTGTAGAGTCAGGGGGCCTCATTGCTCGTCCAAGGCCTCAGGTGGACGAGAAGCCCTTTATATGTGCCCAGTGTGGCAAAACATTCAATAATACATCCAATCTGAGAACACACCAGCGGATCCACACTGGTGAGAAGCCTTACAAGTGTTCCGAATGTGGCAAGAGCTTCTCCAGAAGCTCCAACCGTATCCGGCATGAGCGGATCCACCTGGAAGAGAAGCACTATAAATGTCCCAAATGCCAGGAGAGCTTCCGGCGGCGCTCAGACCTCACCACGCATCAGCAAGATCACCTGGGCAAGCGGCCATACCGCTGTGACATCTGTGGCAAGAGCTTCAGTCAGAGTGCCACACTGGCTGTGCATCACCGGACCCACCTTGAGCCTGCGCCCTACATCTGCTGTGAGTGCGGGAAGAGCTTCAGCAACAGTTCCAGCTTTGGCGTGCACCACCGTACCCACACAGGCGAGAGGCCTTATGAGTGCACGGAGTGTGGGCGGACCTTCAGCGATATCTCCAACTTTGGGGCACATCAGAGGACCCACAGAGGGGAGAAGCCCTACAAGTGCACTCTGTGTGGGAAACACTTCTCCCGGAGCTCAAATCTCATCCGACACCAGAAAACTCACATGGGAGAGCAGACTGGAAAAGATTTCAGCTGAAGGAAAGATGCATTTAGAGAGAGAGAGAATGAGAAACCCCAACCTAGCGCAGGAAGATCTTTAGGATCTGCCACTGTCGCCCTTGACCTCAAGCCCTACATCCCACTTTGGAGAGTAGTTTCCTGTTGCCTCTGAAGCAAGAGTCTCTAGGAAGTCCTGAGAACGGACTGAGTAAAAATCTTTGCCTCTTTCCAGGCCAGTTTCTTGCCTTAGAACGTCAGAGGAAGGACCCACTCTTGGCATGACCTCCTTGGGATGAAAAAGAAATAGGGCAGGCTCAGAATATGCTCATGTCATTAAGGCAACAGCCCCTTGGCCTTTGAGGCAATACCCCTGATATGGGCGTCACTGTCTAAAGGTCCTCCAAATTATATGTGAACTGCTTGAGATTAGGGCACACTACAGTGGCTGCTAGTTCCCACCTGCTCTACCCTCGACTTTGCTTCCAGGTCTCTGGGCTTGGAGGAAGGGCCTTCCCATTGGAAGGGGCCTCCTTGACCTGGGGAAGACATTAGAGGTCCTGCGTTAGGAATTAAAGGGAAGACCTCAGGGAGCCAGGACCAGGGACTTTCATGCTCCCCGGTGTTTACTTGTTCCTCCCTATCCCAACCTGCGTCTGTTTCCTTTGAGATTAGCAGTAAAACCCGTCAATGAAAAGGACTCGTGTACTTATTTGGGGCATCAAAGAAGTTGGGAGCTGGGGAGATTGTCCTACTGCAGCCACTCTGAGAGAATCAGACTCCAAGAAAGACAGAATGGGGTGGCTGCTCTGAAAAGCAAAGGAAAGCAGGCTGAGTCTCTGGGGCCTTTGAGAAGGAAGAGGGAAAGGAAAGGAACTAATTGAGCACCCGCTATGTGATACAAATCCTACCATTTACATTCATGATTTCATTTAATTTTTCCCATCAACCCTCAAGGGAATAAGACGAGGAAGCAGAAGTGAGGAAAGTTATAGCCACTTGCTGTGAAGTTCACACAGCAGGTATGTGGTGGAGCCAGAATTCAAACTCAGGCCTCCCTGACTCCGAGCTGATGCTCTTTTCACTATATTCACTTTGCTGGCTTCTGAAGGATGAGGCATATGGGGGGCTGGCCTGGGACCGGGTGATTCCCTGGAGTTGGGAGCCAGGTGGCCTCCAGGTAGGTGGGAAGTCAGTGCCACGCATCAGAACCATTTCAGCTTTATTTTGATCGATTGAGTTTTTATTCTGTGTATAGGAAAAATGGCAGTGCTAGGGAGAAGAGGGTAAGGGGTGGGAGAAGATGAGAGATATCTTAAGACCCATAATGAAAGTCTCTGCCCTTAGTGGCAATAATTCAGTCCCCAAGGCTGGGGCAGCATGGCAGGGATCATAATGGCTTCCTGTGTTACTGACTTTGGCCCGGCTTCATTTGGCAGATTTCAGTATGCTTCCCAAATGGAAGTTTAGTGGTCTCCAGCTTTCCTCCAACAAATACAAAAGACCCTACTGTACCTCTCTGCCAGTCTTTGGCACTGCTCTTCCAGAGTGGGGACCCCATTTGTAGCCAGTTAGCAGAATGTTGTTCTGGCACCAGGCTTGGAACTGACACCATCCATGACCTATCAGGTGGGACCTTGCCTTCCCCGGGAAGGGATATGCTGGGAGCTTTATACTCATCACCTTATTGAATTCTCATGACAGCACTGTGAAGTAAGAATCATCCCCATTTGACAGATGGGGAACCAGGCTGACAGAGGGACAGTGACTTGCCCAGGATTACCTAGCAATAAGTGACAGCCAGGAACTGAACCCACTTCTGTCCAAATCCACAGCCGGTGCTTGTTCAACTATAAAAAAAGATTGCCCCTACATGTGTATGGCACTTTACAGTTTACAAAGCACTTTTATTTTATACACGTTTTCCTGCTTCTTGAAAATATCAACATAAAGTATTTTAAACAGTCACGCAAACTTGCACATGTGAATTGGCACCTAATATCAATAATAAAAATCACCATATATCAAACACCTACTGGATGCCAGTTATTGTACATGCATTAACTCTGATCTCCATAACTATCCTGCAAGATAATATCCCCATTTTCAAGATAAAATCTTGATTGTTTAGATGACCTGTCCAAATGGCAGAGCTGGGATTCAAATCAGGTGTGTCTGATGCAAAGGCCAAGTTCTTTTCATTATGCCCACTGCCAAGCAGGTCTATTGGCCCCTTCTCAGTCCGGGGAGCTTGGTATCATTATCCTTCCAGACCTGGAACCTTAGTGACAACAGCTGTGACTTCTGCTGCCAGTCAGGCCCAGGACCAGTGTACCAGGCACCTGCTTTACTTTGGGACTCCCTGGCCAATCTTATTTGTCCTTTTTTGACCAAGTTCATAGGCTAGCATTTCTGTGTTGGTCCAGGCTTTGGAGTCCTGACTAGTCCATTTATTCATTCACCTGACTTCCTTTTTTTACTTTTTTTTTTCTTCCCTCCCTCCCCGCCCCGTCCTCCCTCCCTCATAATACTGACATGAAAAAGACATGGCCCCTGGATTCTCTGCATACAGGAGATTGGCATGTAAACCGAGAGTTACAGTATAGTTGTCATTACAGTTGTACCCAGGGTACTTGCTACAGGAGACCAGGGGAAGGCCCAGAAGTGAGTGAGACATGGTCCTTACTGCTAGGAGCTCATAGAGGAAGAGAAACTCTCCTATGGACAAGGTGCTGGTGGAACACAGATGGGATGGCTAACTCTTTGGAGGGGAGGGGAAGACTGAGATGATACTTAAATTTGGTCTTGAAGAATAAGTAGGCGTTTACTAAGTGAAGAGAAAGGGAAGATTATTCAGATGAAAGGCAAGGCTTAATGGTTTAGGGGACAGTGAAACATTTGATGTACTGTCCTGTGTGAGGAGGAGATGAGGCTGGTAAGGTAGACGGGCCAGATCATGAAGGATGTTCGAATGCCCAGCTAAGGGATTTGGACTGTGGACAATAGAGAATTTAAAGCAGAGGAGTGACATGATCATCTTCACCCTTCAGGAAGAACACTCTGACTAGGGTGGACGATGAACTAAAGGGGCTCAAATAAGTTGGGAGAATGCTGTATGCATAAGCCAAGTACCAGTTGGGGCCCACCTGACCCACAAAGAACTGTGTATGACTGCCTCAGAGTCTTGCCAATTCCACAGAATGGGAAAATCAGTTTCTACCGATTCCTGGGATTTACATTCTCATGATCTCTTGTTTGAGGTTACTGTGGTCTATATAACCCTTCTCTGTTTTGTCCCCATTAGCCCTATCGCTGAACTTAGCACCTTTATGAGTTTCCACAAGAAATTCTGTCACACCAAGCATTTTCTAAGTTTAGAATTCCTTTAGTGATTGGGAGTCTTGGGAGGGGTCACATCATGGAAGTCCACTAGCTTCCCCTCTTCTCTCTCCTCCCATCTCTGCCCTTACCCCCTCCATCCTAGATTGCTCCCAAAACTCCAGATTGTCTCACTCACTTATAAAAATGCTATTTAGCTTTCCTCAGCCCTTGTTGCCAATTTGCATACCCCAATTCATCAAGAAGCTCAGCAGAATAAAGGCCTCACCATATAACAGCATCCACCCACCCCAGAAAGCAATTGAGGTTGTAAATAGAAAATACAAACAAACAAACAGCCCCCTTGGAGATTCACAAAGCAAGTATATTAAAGGTTCAAGAAGCAGTCAGCACAAGTGATTGTTTCCCCTTCCTTCTGAGTTCCCATTAAAATAACTGAAAAGGAATATAAACAAATAACAGCAAAGAGAATGGCAGGGAGGGAGACGAGCAGGTGGTCATCAGCAGACCAGAGACTTCAACAAATTTCTAGAAGTAGATGACACATATTGATGGCTCAACAGAGTGGAGGAAGCCACAGCCCAGAACATACGCTGTGGAAGTGGAAGCCAGTGTTCTTAGCAAAACCCTAGAGAGCTCTGGGCTCATAATCAACAGGTACTGAGGACAGACACAAAGAGTGGACCTACAAACTGGAGGGGGTGGGGGATACAGAAGGTCTGTCTATACAGCAGCTGAACCAGTCACCTCCCTTTCACCTCCAGTGTGGAAAATGATTGGAATTTATCTCCAGGCAAAACACACACACACACAAAACAAAAACCCAGAGGGCTCATTCTACAGAAATCCAATAAATCTCCAGGAGAAAACTAGTGTTTAGTGTGGTGTTGATGTCCTAGGGTAAAATCTTTGTCATTCTGACATTCACAAACCCCTCCCCCTCACCTCACCCGCAGCAATGACCCACCCACTCACCCTATGTTAAAGTTTGTTAGAAGAATCTACTCAGCCAGCTGTTTAGGAGGGGACGCTCTCAGGGAAATGGGCTTAAGTACACAGCAACAGAGAAGACCACCTCAGTTACTGAGATTGATTAACCTGTTTTGTCATTTCATAAACAGACGATCAGAAGCACCAGAGTTATGAAGACAGCAGCATGAGAGAGACAAGATAAGCAGAATAAGTGAACCCCAGAGAAGACAAAGTTGTTATGAAACAGTAGAATCTTTAAAAATTCTGATTATATCCTTAGAACGATCTGAGAAGATATGACATCCATAAAATAAGAACAGTTTCTAGTGGAAAGGAGCAATTGGAGAATAAGAAATAGCTTTTGAAAATTAAACATATGATAGCTTAAACAAGATATTCAAGAGACCACTTAGAAGATAAAATCAAGAAAAGCCCCCAGAATGTAGAGCAAAAATAAAGAGATATAGAAAAATATGACAGAAGAAATAAAAGACAAAGAGGATCAACCCAGGAGGTTCTTAGGATGGAGAATGCTGGTCGTCCTCCAAAATCTGTGTACCCATTCTTTCTGGGCACTTGGCTAAACTACATTTTCCAGCCTCCCTGGAAAGTGATATGACTTATGTGCAAATGAGCAGAAATGGTATCTGCCATTTCTGGGTCTAGGCCTTGGGGAAGAAAAGCAAGCGTGCTTTCATCTCACTTTCTTTCCCCTTTATGCCAACTGTAACTTCCATGCACCCAGCTTTGATGGTTGCAAAGTATAGGGCATACAATAAACTATACAAATGCAATTCACTAGTATAAGATTAAGGAGCCCTGGTGGTGTAATGGTAAGCACTCAGCTGCTACCTGAAAGGTTGGCGGTTCAAACCCACCCAGCAGCTCAGCGAGGGGGAAGAACTGGTGATCTGCTTCTGTAAAAATTACAGCCTAGGAAGCCCTATGGAGCAGTTTTTCTCTGTCGCATAGGGTCACTATGAGTCAAAAATCGACAACACCTAACAACAAAAACAACAACAGAATAGGGTTACCAGATGAAATACATGATGCCCAGTTAAATTTGAATTTCAGATAAATAACAAATAATATTTTAGCATAAGTATGGTTAATGTTATGTGTCAACTTGGCTAGGCTATGATTTTCAGTGGTTTGGCAGATATTATGTAATCACCTTCCATTTTGTGATCTGATGTGATCAGCCAATCAGATGAAAGGGGAGTTTCCTTGGGGGTGTGGCCTGCCTCCAGTACATAAATACATGTTCTGGGAAAGCTCTTTCTCTTTCTGGATGCTGTACTCTTCTCATTGCCTGACCTCTGGTTCTTAGGAAATAAGCCTGCAGAAGTCTCTAGTCTGCTGCCTGACGTGCAGACTTTGAATTTGCTAACCCCTGCAACTTCACGAGTCAGCAGAGGCCTCCAGCCTCTGCCTGACCTGCAGATTTTGGGTTCATAAGCCCCTGCAATCACATGAGCCAGCAGAGGTCCTCAGCCTGTTGCCTGACCCATGAATTTGGAACATAACAGCCCCTACAATTGTGTGAGCCATTTCCTTGAAATAAATCGCTCTATATTTATATATATATGCTTCACTGGTTTTGCTCCCCTAGGGAACCCAAACGAAGATAGCATCCTAGTAGATGACAGAGCAACAGGATAGAATGAAATGGGTTCTTGAATTTGGCGTGTAGCAAAGCTGCCCCACTGAACTAGACACTCACCTCACAACAGTAAGAGAAAAGTACTTTTTGTTCTTCAAGCCACTATTTTGTTCACTCTCTCTCTCTTTTTTTTTTTTTACAGCATCTTAGCCTTTTACCATAACTAATACTTACAGGTGGGTTTCTGCCATAACAAGACTGTGGCACATCTTACTATAAAGAGTGTCTCACAATTGCCATTGGTCTTTTTTTCACATTTTAACATCTCCAGAATTGGAATGTATCTTATAATTGATGATGTTTTAGATTAAATGCAATATTATGGTATAAAAAAAAAGAGATGTTAAGGCAAGAGGTGGCCAGTTTATGCCCTAAGGCAAGCAGATTTGGAAGGGACTAGAAAACCAAAAAGAAAGAACACGTTCCATACTTTCCAAGCTGAAAGAACTAAAGAAGAAAATTCAAGCCTCGAGTTGCAATATTGAAGGATCCTATGGGGAAAAAAATTGAACGATACAGGAAGCAGCAAAAGAAGATGGAAGGAATATGCAGAGTCACTGTACCAAAAAGAATTGGTGGACATTCAGCCATTTCAGGAGGTAGCATATGATCAAGAACCAATGGTACTGAAGGACGAAGTCCAAGCTGCACTGAAGGCATTGGCGAAAAACAAGGCTCCAGGAATTGACAGAATACCAATTGAGATGTTTCAATAAGTGGATGCAGTGCTGGAAGTGCTCACTCATCTATGCCAAGAAATTTGGAAAACAGCTACCTGGCCAGCTGACTGGAAGAGATCCATACTTGTGTCCATTTCAAAGAAAGGTGATCCAACAGAATGGGGAAATTACTGAACAATATCATTAATATCACACACACGTAAAATTCTGCTGAAGATAATTCAAAAACAGTTGCAACAGTTCATCAACAAGGAACTGCCATAAATTCAAGCCAGATTCATAAGAGGACATGGAACGAGGGTATGGTTGCTGATACCACATGGATCTTGGCTGAAAGCAGATATACCAGAAAGATGTTTACCTGCGTTTTATTGACTACACGAAGGCATTCAACTGTGTGGAATATAACAAATTATGGATAACAGTGCAAAGAATGGGAATTCCAGAACACTTAATCATGCTCATGGGTAACCTGTACATAGACCAAGAGGCGTTTGAACAGAACAAGGGGACACTTTGTGGTTAAAAATCAAAAGATGTGCGTCAGGGTTGTATCCTTTCACCATACTTATTCAATCTGTAGGCTGAGCAAATAATCCAAGTAGCTGGACTACATGAAGAAGAACACTGCATCAGGATTGGAGGAAGACTAATTAACAACCTGTGATATGCAGATGACACAACCTTGCTTGCTGAAAGTGAAGAGGACTTGAAGTACTTACTGATGAAGATCAAAGACTAAAGCCTTCAGTATGGATTACAATTCAACATAAAGAAAAAAAATCCTCACAACTGGACCAATAAACAACATCATGATAAACAGAGAAAAGATTGAAGTTGTCAAGGGTTTCATTTTACTTGGATCTACAATTGACACCCATGGAAGCAGCAGTCAGGAAATCAAATGACATATTGCATTGGGCAAATCTGCTGCAAAAGACCTCTTTAAAGTGTTAAAAAGCAAAGATGTCACTTTGAGAACTTAGGTACATCTGACCCAAGCCATGGTATTTTCAGTTGCCTCATATGCATGGGAAAGCTGGGCAATGAATAAGGGAGACCAAAGAAGAATTGATGCGTTTAAATTATGGTGTTGATGAAGAATATTGAATTTACACTATGGACTGCCAGAAGAACAGACAAATCTGTCTTGGAATAAGTACAGCCTGAATGCTCCTTAGAAGCGAGGATGGCGAGACTGTCTCAGGTACTTTGGACACGTTATCGGGGGGACCAATCCCTGGAGAAGGACATCATGCTTGGTAAAGTAGAGGGTCAGTGGAAAAGAGGAAGACCCTCAACAAGATGGGTTGACACAGTGGCTGCAACAACCGGCTCAAACATAGCAACGACTGTGAGGAGGTGCAGGACCAGGCAATGTTTCGTTATGTTATACGGAAGATCGCTATCAATCAGAACCGACTTAAACGTACCTAATAACGAGAGAGAGAGTGAGTCCAGGTTTAAGGGCCTCACAGGATTGGAAAAATCACCCCAAAGAGCAAAACTAAAACAGATAAAAAAAACTTTTAAAAAGTACCCTTTAAACTTCTCAGACACATAAAGGGAAATAAGTAGATCAGACAAAGATCAGACCAATGGTATTCCCTTCCCACCCAAGTCTGTTGTTTCAGTTGTCCTCAAGAAAGTAGCCATTAAGCTGGAGGGTATGAAGAAATTAGAAATGTCTGTTGTTCTCTAAATAATTTTAGACCGTCTAAAAAAGTTACATCCCTAACAAATGTGGAGTTAAAACTCCAGATGATCCCAAAATATTAATGAAGTAATGGAAGGAGAGACCAGAGAGAGGTGAAGATTCTTAACTTGTTTGGGATAAATTAAAGATTTAGATATTATGAGCTGTAGACATTTATAAGAAGAAGGAAAAAAAGTATAAATGTGCGTCTAAATAAGTTAGGAGCGACCTCTACAAGAATAAAAATATAACCTTCAGTGGGAATACAAAATGGTACAACCATTTTGGAAAATGATATGGTGCTTCCTTAAAAAGCTAGAAATAGAAATACCATCTGATCCAGCAATCCCACTGCTAGGAATACATCCTAGAGAAATAAGAGCCGTCACACAAATAGACATAGGCACGCCCATGTTCATTGCAGCATTATTCACAATAGCAAAAAGATGGAAACAACCTAAGTGCCCATCAACAGATAAATGGATAAACAAGCTATGGTACATACACACAACGAAATACTACACAATGATAAAGAACAGTGATGAATCTGTGAAACATCTCACAACATGGATGAATCTGGAGGGCATTATGCTGAGTGAAATAAGTCAATCACAAAAAGACAAATACTGTATGAGACCACTATTATAAAAACACATGAAAATGTTTCCACACAGAAAGAAACAATCTTTGATGGCTAGGAGGGAGGGGAGGGGTGGAGTGGGAAAAACATTAACTAGATAGTAGATAAGCGGTAACTTTGGTGAACGGTAAGACAGTATACAATACCGGGGAAGTGAGCACAACTTGACCAGGGCAAAGTCATAGAAGCTTCACAGACACACCCAAATGTCCTGAGGGACCAAGCTGCTAGGCTGACGACAGGGGACCATGGTCTTGGGGGACATCTAGCTCAATTCTCCTAACATAGTTTATAAAGAAAATGTTCTACATCCAACTGTGGTGAGTAGTGACTGGGGTCTTAAAAGCCTGCGAGTGGCCATCTAAGATACATCTACTGGTCCCTTCCTGGCTGGAGCAAAGGAGAATGAAGAAAACCAAAGACACAAGGGCAAGATTAGTCCAAAGCACTAATGGACCACAACTACCACAACCTCCACCAGACTGAGCCCAGAACAACCAGAGGGTGCTCAGTTTCCCCCACTGACTGCTCTGGCAGAGATGACAGAGGGTCCCGGACAGAGTGGGAGAAAAATGTACAACAAAATTCAAACTCACACACACACAAAAGACCAGACTTGCTGGTCTGACAGAGACTGGAGAAATCCTGAGAGAATGGCCCCTGGACACTCTTTTAACTTAGTACTGAAGTCACTCCTGAGGTTCACCCCTCAGCCAAAGATTAGACAGGTCTACAGGGCCAACAGTAACACGTGAGGGATGTGCTTCATAGTGCAATCATGTATACGAAACTAATGGGCACACTAGCCCAAAAGCAAAGATGAGAAGGCAGAAAGGGACAGAAAAACTGGACGAATGGAAACAGGGAACCTGGGGTGGAGAAGGGAAGAGTGTTGACACATTGTGGGGTTGGTGACCAATGTCACAGAACAATTTGTGTATTAACTGTTGGATGAGAAACTCATTTGCTCTGTAAACTTTCACCTAAATCACAATTAAAAAATACATATATATGTAACTTTCAAACCAGCTGTAGATGAAAAATTAAATACAAAAAAACACATATTCCTAATGTAAAGCAAAAAGGAGAAAAAAATCCCCAGAGAAATGAACTTCTATTTCTGGTAACTTAGTGGACTAAAATGTCTTCTGCTAAAAAACACCTATAGTTGCTGGAGAAAATATAGCAAATATCCATCCAAATGCATTTACCAGCTTCCAAGAAAATTCGGGAAATACCTAGAGGCCTAAAACAAAGAGGAAGCTGGAAAACAAGTGATAAATCGGCATTGACACTTTGGATGTACTGAGCGCATTTACTGACTTTGTAATGACAACATGGTGACAGGAAGATGATGACTTGGGTGTAAGCAAGGTGAAGATTTGTGCTGATACCCACACATAAAGATGGTACCCTCAAAGTGTTACACCCTTAGGGAAAACAGAGCTATGAAAAACAGTTTGCTTGCAAGGGAGACAATCTTGATTTGGACTCCTGTACTGAAAAGATTGCAAGGAGGTATTTGCAGGAAAGCATTTTAAGTTCCACGATTGTTTGGATGGAGGGAAGCAATATTAACTTCTGAGATTAATTTATATATGTTAAAATGTTAAGGGTAGCCACTAAAGCAATAAAAATTGAATTTATAACTTCCAAATTAGCAAAGAGAAAAACCTGGGTTAAAAAAACCCCATCACCAAGCAGGGACACAATAGATGGTCTCAGATAGAATGAGAAAAAAATGTAGAACACACTCAAATTCCTAAAAAAGGCCAGACTGACTGGACTGGTAGAGACTAGAGGAACCCTGAGACTATTACCCTGGGATAGCCTTTAAACTTGGAACTCAAACTACTCCCAGAGGTTGCCTATCAGCTAAAAGACAGAGTGGCTCATAAAATAAATAATATCACCTGTGAGTACTGGGATCCTCTAAACAAGCATCTAAATGAGAGCTAACAGTGACCATTAAAGTTAGGAACATGTGTAAAACAATTTCAACATTGGGAAATACACGTTGTATTTTATCTTCTATTATGGATTCATATATGACTACATGAGTAAAAATTTTCTTTCCTAAATCTGTAAATTTAGTTCTCACGTAAGAATGAAATTGTTGCATTTTTTCCATAAAGGTTTGTATTTAAGTTCTCGGGATAAGCCTGCACTAATTTCTTGTATGCTTTCATGCAGTCTTCATCAAGTATATCCATGCCCTTTGTTGCTTTCTTGGAAGACGAATTTAGAAACACACTCATTGCTGCAAAACAGAAACATATTTTGCACAATAAATAAATATTGAATTTTGCATCTTCTTCTTATGCCTAACCAAAATCAAAACCAAACCCATTGCCATCGAGTCGATTCCGACCCACTGTGGACCCTACAGGACAGGGTAGAACTGCACTGTAGGGCTTCCAAGGAGCGCCTGGTAGATTCGAACTGCTGATCTTTTGGTTAGCAGATGAACTTTTTTTTTTTTTTAATTGTAGTTTAGGCGAAGGTTTACAGAACAGTTTCCATTAAACAGTCAGTACACATATTGTTTTATGACATTGGTTAACAACCCCACGACATGTCAACCCTCTCCCTTCCCGACCTTTTTTTTTTTTTTGGTGAAAATATACATAGCCAAAGATACACCATTTCAAAAATTTCTACATGCACAATTCAATGACATCGATTACGTTCTTCCAGCTATGTTGCTGTTCTCACTTTAGATGGTTTACAGAACAAAATAGTTTCTCAGTAAACAGTTAGTACACATGTTGCCCTATGATAATAGTTAACAACCACACTACATGTCAACACTGTCCTTACTCAACCTTGGGTTCCCTATCACCAGCTTTCCTATTCCCTTCTGCCTCCTAGTCCTTGTCCCTGGACTGCTGTGCCTCATTAGTCCCATTTTGTTTCATGGGGCTGTCCAATCCCTGGCTGAACAGCGAACCTCAGAAGTGACTTCACCACTGAGCTAAAAGGGTGTCTGGGGGCCATACTCTTGGGGTTACTCCAGTCTCTTTCAGGCCAGTAAAT
>NW_004443951.1:13883551-13884980 GCF_000243295.1 Trichechus manatus latirostris | reverse complement strand
TTGTTGTAGTTTGGGTAGGTAGTGTGTTTCTAGAAATTTATCCATTTCCTCTAGGTTTTCAAATTTGTTGGAGTATAGTTTTTCATAATATTCTGTTATGATCCTTTTTATGTTGCCCATTTCATTTCTTATTTGGGTTATTTGCAACCTCTCCTGTTTTTCTTCTGTCACTCTGGCCAGTGGTTTGTCGATTTTGTTGATTCTTCCAAAGAACCAACTTTTCGTTTTGTTGATTCTTTCTATTGCTTTTCTATTCTCTATTTCATTTGTTTCTGCTCTGATCTTTATTATTTCCTTTCTTCTGGTGGCTCTGGGCTTTTTTTGCTGTTCTCTTTCTATTTGTTTGAGTTGTGTGGTTAATGTTTTGATTTTGTCTCTTTCTTCTTTTTAGATGTGTGTATCTATTGCTATAAATTGTCCTCTGAGGACTGCCTTTGCTGTGTCCCAAAGGTTTTGGTATGTTGTGTTTTCATTCTCATTTGATTCTAGGAATTTTTTGATTCCATCTCTGATTTCTTCTATTACCCAGAGGTTTGTAAGCAGGGTGTTACCCAGTTTCCATGTAATTGATTTTTTTTTTCCTTGTTCTTCCTGTTGTTAGTTTCTACCTTGATGGCATTGTGGTCAGAGAAGATACGTTGTATTATCTCAACGTTTTGGATCTTGTTGAGGATTGCTCTGTGGCCTAAGATGTGATCTCTTCTGGAGAATGTCCCATGTGCATTGGAAAAGAATGTGTACTTTGCAGCTGTTGGATGGAGTGTTCTATGTATGTCTATGAGGTCAAGTTGGTTGACTGTGCCCTTTAGGTCTTCTGTATCTTTGCTGAGTTTCTTTTTAGTTGTTCTGTCCTTTACTGAGAGTGGTGTGTTGAAGTCTCCTACTATTATTGTGGAACTGTCAATTTCTCTTTTCGGTACAGTTAGAGTTTGTTTTATGTATTTTGGAGCCCTGTCATTGGGTGTGTAGATGTTTATTATGGTTATGTCTTCATGATGGATTGTCCCCTAAATCATTATGTGGCATCCTTCTTTGTATTTTATGGTGGATTTTGTTTTAAAGTCTATTTTATCTGAAATTAGTATTGCCACTCCTGTTCTTTTTTGATAGTTGTTAGCGTGATATATTTTTTTCCAACCTTTGATTTTTAATAAAGTCATGTCTTTGTTTCTAAGGTGTGTCTCTTGTAGACAGCATATTGATGGATCCTGTTTTTTTATCCATTCTCTCACTCTGTCTCTTTATGGGTGCATTGAGGCCATTTACATTCAGTGTAATTATTGATAGATGTGAGTTTATTGCTCTTATTTTGCAGTGCTTTTTTTTTGTGGTGCTGACGTTTTCTTTGTTCTTCTTACTCTCCTGTGCTGAATTACTTTTGTTTGTGGATTTTTTTTTCATTTCTTTTGTTTTTGTAGGTTTTGTTTTT
>NW_004443951.1:13873585-13883442 GCF_000243295.1 Trichechus manatus latirostris | reverse complement strand
TTTACCCTTATCTTTCTAAGTTTGAAGCAGTCTATTATTACTTGGTATCGCCTTGCCTTCCTCTCCATTAGAAGGTTCTATACCTACACCGTTTAGTCCCTCTTTTATTGTTCTGATGTTGTTGTCATTTACTGATTAATTGCTCCGATTCCCTGTTGTATTTCTTTTGGTTTTGGATAGTCTTTGAGAGTTCATTTCCTAGTTTGGTATCTGGCTGGTATGATCCTGCATCCTAGATTCAGCCTGTGAGCTGAAGTTGTTTGTTCTTAGATCAAAGGACTCCCTTTAATAATTCTTCTAAGTTTGCTTTGGTTTTTACATATTCCCTTAATTTCTGTTTATCTGGAAATGTCCTAATTTCACCATCATATCTGAATGAGAGTTTTGCAGGATATGTTATTCTTGGCTGGCAATTTTTTTCTTTCAAGGTTTTATATATAGTAGCAGCTGAACTCTTAACCACTACGCCACCAGAATTAATACCTTGTTTATTAGCATATATAGAGTAATATCTAGCACCGAGTCCCACACAACAGAGAATAAAAAATGAAACTCACTTGATACATAAATTACAACTTTTTATGTAAGGTAAATATTACTATTTCCAGTATTTTTGGACGGTTGCTATGTTAGTGTTATATTAAATTATTACCCACATTATTATTGTATTAAATGTATGCCAGATTGTATATGCATGTATGCCAAACATATTTTAAAGTTATAAATATTATTGTTTACAAAACTTAGGACATAACTGTACATAAAGGTTATACAGTTAAAAAGTGACTGAATTCATTGCAGTGGTCGACTTATTAGAGTTCCCTCGCTTTTGCATGTTATCTGGGACTGGAGTTCCCATTGGTTGTTTACCAGCAACTGCATACCCTTGTGTTTGTATCACGGCAAAGAGGATTGCTGGCCCTCCTGGCTGGAGTTGCTGGATCAGCAGATGCGCATGTACAAGATGGTTCTCTCAAAATGTATCAGAGACCTGTTATCTATTAATGTAATCTGTCCTTGCCCAGTAATTGCTCAGGTTGGATCCAGTTGCATATTGGGTGAATGTAGCAAGAGTTAGACTGGACAGCCAACCACCACCTCTTGTTTATTAGAAGGAATTAGTATACTTCCAAGAGACATGATGAGATAAGGAATTTCAATTACACCGGAGGGGACCATAGGGGACAGATGTCAAGGAAGGTGTTGAAGTGGTAGGAGCCTAATAGCTTAAACAACCTTGTGCACGGGCACCCTCGTGACCCTTCGTGAACTTTATTTCTTGCTGGCACATTCTCAGGCACTGGAGCTGGTATTAATTTCATTTAGTGCCATGCCAGTTCCCTTCTGCTGCAGCGCTCTCTTTTCCTGTGTCCTGTCTGCTTGGCATCTATGGGTCTTTGCTTTGGACAACTGGTGCCCCTGTTTTGTTGATGCCCAAGCACATGATTACCTTCCTTACTGAGTAATCCATCCCTGTGTCCACCTACGATAAAAACAGAAATAAAGAAACAGATATTGGTGGAAACCAATGGTCTCGAAACTCTGGAAACCAGTCAAAGAGTTACAGCATCCATGCAAACCCTGAATCAAGAAAAAGCCAGCTTTCAAATGGTAGAGAAACTTGGCTTCCTACTGTAGATGCTTTCCCCCGTCCCTGCATTCCTGCCGCTATGGCTGTGTCAGTGTCAGCTGTGAACCATAAACTGTGCTTCCAGATAGGAGCCTGCTCTTTGGCTCAGGAGTGTGTGGACACTTAGATTTTGCTGACAGACTGTTGTGTGTTAACTGTGCATATTTGTCTAGGGGCTGCCTGAAGGGCTGAGGAGGTGAGATCTAGCCAGCCTCTATGCCTGGGGAAGGGAGGGGAGGGGGAAAGAAGCATTGAACAATGCATATAAGCTGCGGCTGCCTTGAATCACCTGGAATTAACTAGCATGATTTAAGCATACAATAGGCTTCTAACAGCAGAAGGAGAAAGGCTGGTGTGAGAGTTTCCTGTAGAATTCAGAATTTTCAAAAGCACAAAGTAGTTACACACAATGGCAGATTAGGAATTTCTAAAGATCCCCCGCTCCACCAAAACAACTATGGCACTGGAAAGAGCAATTGGAACCAACTATTTTGGAATTCTGGAACTGGACTGGACACCTAAATTATCCAGGGGATAAGCTGCTCATCTTTCCTACGTGAGCCACGTACCCTAACTGGCTACTACCCCCCAGTCCTCAACCCCACTGCAGTAATGGGGACAGCGGCCTAATGCTCCTAGAGCAACTGGTGGTGGGCAGTGGGGACCTTGTCCTCCAGAATTTGGTGGTGCACAGTTTGCACAGTTGGGTTTGTCTGGTGGTGCCCCGAGGGACAGGTACAGACCATTGCAGTGGTTTCAACCCCCCTGCAGAAGCGGCTTTCCCCTGCTGGAAGATTCAAAGGGCCAGCACTCCTTTGGTGAAATCTGTCAGGACACTCATTGACTGCAGAAATAACATAATAGGAACACACACTTTGTAACAATTAACTTGGAAAAGTCGCTAAACAAACAGTCGACTGCAGCCTTCATTAAGTTACAACAGCAATCACGAGGAATGGAACAATCAGATGTGTGTATCTATATAGGCTGTTTTTTTATTCCCTCTGGAGTACAAGGAAATCTCCTTTGAAACACCAATTTGTTGCCCGATTAGGGTCTGTGCCCTGGAGCCGTCAAGCCAATGAAAGGTACTCCAAGTCAGAAAGAGTGAGAAAGTGTATTTAGGATGTGGCCACCAACAGGTAATCCGACAGCAATGCAGGCTGTCTCTATGGAGTCCCAAAAGGCATTTTTACATTAGAGCTTATATATGATTTTCACAAAGGTTAGAAGTGTCTTTGTAGCCCACAGATGGCATGGCCGGATGAGTTATTCATTACAAAGTAATTACAAGAGACTCTTTATCAGACTAAAGAGATACATGCTGGACATCTCCTTATCAGGCTAAAGATATCCATGTCAGACTTCTGGGCTCTAATCTTCCTGTGGGGGTTCATAAGTCACAGGTGGCCGGACAGAACAAAACAAAGTCATTAGCAAAGGTATGCAGAAAGGAGAAGGCAGGCAGAAAAAAAACCTATAGGTTCATCATGGCATTAGTTATGTCAAGCTCTCAATTGCCCATTTTGAAAAGGAGAAAACATGCTGGGGAGTATAAGGGTCACAAACTGGGTACGGGCACTGGAACAGAGTCCTTAATGTCCATGCGCACTTAGTTTCCTAGTACTGCCGTAACAGAAATACCACAAGTGGGTGGCTTTAAAGAAGAGAACTTTATTTTCTCCCAGTTTAGAAGGCTAGAAGTCCAAATTCAAGGTGTCTCTTCTAGGGGAGGAAACCTTGGTGGCGTAGTGGTTAAGTGCTACAGCTGCTAACCAAAAGGTCAGCAGTTTGAATCCACCAGGTGCTCCGTGGAAACTCTTATGGGGCAGTTCTACTCTGTCCTATAGGGTCGCTATGAGTTGCAATCGACTCAACAGCAATGGGTTTGTTTTTTTGTTTTTTTGTTTCTAAGAGAAGGCTCTGTTGGCTATAGGGGAAGATCCTTGTCTCTTTCAGCTTCTATAGCCCTGACATTTCTCGGTTCCTTGGCAATCCTTATGTGGCATTTATCTCCCCATCCCCCACCCCCATTTGTGCTTACTTCTGTGTCTAATCTGCTCTTTTTATAACTTAGAAGTGATTAGGTTTAGGACACACCCTACACCGGTATGGCCTCATTAACATAACATTAGATTGCTTTATGGAACGTGATTACATTATATTACATTACATCCACAGGTTTAGGCCCAGGATTTCAATACGTATTTTGGGAGGACACAATTCAATTCATAGCAAGTAGTCTTTGCAAAAGATAGGGAAGGTACCCTTAGGAACCGAATTACTGGGCTGAGGGCAGTGGGGACCATGGTCTTAGGGAACATCTAGCTCAATTGGCGTAACATAGTTGATAAAGAAAATGTTCTACATTCTACTTTGGTGATTAGCATCTGGGGTCTTAAAAGCCTGTGAGCAGCCATCTAAGATACTCCACTGGTCACACCCCTTCAGAAATAAGGGAAAATGAAGAAAACTAAAGACACAAGGGAAAGATTAGTCCAAAGGACGAATAGACCGTGACTACCAAGGCCTCCACAGACTGAGTTCAGTACAATTAGATGGTGCCCGGCTACCACCACTGACTGCTCTGACAGGGACCACAAGAAACAGTCCCAGACAGAACCGGAGAAAAATGTGGAAAAAAACTGTAACTCAAAAAAAGACCTGACTTACTGGCCTGACAGAGACTGGAGAAACCCCGAGAGTATGGCCCCCGGACACCCTTTTAGCTCAGTAAAGAAGTCACTCTGGAAGTTCACCTTTTAGCCAAAGATTAGACAGACCCATAGGACAAAACAAGACTAAAGGGGCACACCAGCCCAGGGGCAAGGACTAGAATGCAGGAGGGGACAGGAAAGCTGGTAATAGGGAACCCAGGCTCGAGAAGAGAGAGTTCTGACAAGTCATGGAGTTGTTAACCAATGTCATAAAACAATATATGTACTAACTGTTTAAGGAGAAGCTAGTGTGTTCTGTAAACTTTCATCTAAAGTATAATACTAAAAAATAAAAAAAAAGGGGGAGGTAGCTGAGTAGATGGATTGTTATAGTCTTCAACAATTAAAAGAGGAGCCCTGGTGGTGCAGTGGTTAAGTGCTTGGCTGCTAACCAAAAGGTCAGCAATTCGAACCTACCAGCTGCTCTGCAGGAGAAAGATGTGGCAGTCTGCTCCTGTAAAAGATTACAGCCTTGGAAACCCTATGGGGGCAGTTCTACTCTGTCCTACCTATGGGGTCGCTATGAGTCAGAATTGACTCCACGGCAACATTTTAACAGTTTAAAAAAAATTCTAACCCCTGAGGAAGGGAAAGAATCTGAATTTTGACAAGGGTGCTAAGTCCATCCAATTGGAAAATAATAGTCTCTTTAATAAATGATGCTGGGACAACTGGATCTCCACATGCAAAAGAATGAAATTGGACCCATGCCTCAAACCGTATATAAAAATTAACACAAAATAGATCAGAGACCTATATGTAAGGACTAAAACCATAAAATTCTTAGAAAAAACTTAGGCATAATGCTTCAGGACCTAGTTTTCCACAATGGATCCTTAGACAGGACACCAAAAGCATGAACAACAAGACAAAATAGATAAATTGGATTACATCTAAATTGAAAACTTTTCTACATCAAAGAACTTTATCAATAAAGTGAAGAGACAACCTAAAGATAGGGAGAAAATATTTAGGAACCATATTTCTAATAAGTGTTTAATATTCAGAATATATAAAGAACTCCTACAACTCAACAACAAAAAGACAAACACCCAATTAAAATTGGGCAAAGGACTTGAACAGACATTTCACCAAAGAAAATACACAAATGGCCAATAAACACATGAAAAGAAGCTCAGCATCATTAGTCATTAGGGAAATGCAAACAAAACCACAAGGAGATACTACTTCACCCCCACTAGGATAGCTATTATTAGGAAAATAACAAGTGTTGGGAAGATGTGGAGAAATTGGAACCCTCACCCAACCCATTGCTGGTGGGGTTGTAAAATGGTTCAGCTGCTGTGGAAAATAGTATGGCGGTTTCTTAAAAGTTAAACATAGAACTAACATATGATCTAGTAATTCCACTCCTAGGTATATACTCAAAAAGAACTGAAAAAAGGGACTCAAATAGAAACCTGTATACCAATGTTCACTGCAGCATTATTCACAATAGCCAAAAGGTAGAAACAACCCAAGTGTCCATCAACAGATGAATGGCTAAATAAAACGTAGTATATACATGAACAATGGAATTCTACTCAGCCATGAAGAGAAACCAAATCCTGATACATGCTACAACATTGAAAACATTATGCGGAGTGAAATAAGTCAGACACAAAAGGATAAACATTGTATGATCTCACTTATATGAAATATCCTTAATAGGCAAAGACATAGAGACAAAATTTTATTACTGGTTACTCGGGGTGGGTGGGAGGGGGAAATGGGGAGGTATTGCTTAAGGGGTACTGACTACGTTTCTGTTAACAGTGATGAGAAAGTTTGGAAATGGATAGTGGTGATGGTTGCACAACATGGAGAAGGTAATTAATGTCACTGAATTGTACATGTAAAAATGGTTGAAATGGTAAATGCTTTGTTATATATATTTCACCACAACACAAAAACGTTAGGTGTGGCCTTGTCACTTTTGGGTAGAAGCTCTACGAGTCAGCGTGTGCTTTGCTACATGCTCTCATTTCCCTCTGCCATCGCCATCAGGACTATTCCAGATAGTGTCTTTTCCATCCTCCTGTGTCTCAGAGTAAGGATAATGATAGTACTCCTAGCCAAGTCATAATGGACATGGAACATGAGGAAGAAAGAAATCTTTGTTATGTTCTTTGTTTTTGACAGCTTTATTGAGGTATAATTGACATAAAACAAACTGCACATATTTAAAGTATACAATTTGATAAGCTTTGACATGGGTATGCACCTGTAAAGCCACCACTACAATCAAGATAATGAACACATACATTACCCCCAACAGTTTCTTTGTGCCCCTTAGCAATCCCTTCCCACCCCCCATTTGGTCCCAGGTGACCAATGGATCTGCTTTGGTCACTGTAGATTCGTTTGCATTTTCTATAATGTTATATAAATGGAATCATACAGTATAGACTATTTTTTTTGGGGGGGGGTCTGGCTTCTTTCACTCCGCATAATTATTTTGAGATTCATGCATGCTGTAATGTGTATAAATAGATCATCCCTTTTTATTGCTGAGTTGTATTCCATTGTATGATACTTGTTTTTAAGTGCCATTGAGTAGATTTCACATAGCAACCCCATGTGACAGAACAGAACTGCCTCGTAGGGTTTCCTAGGTGTAATCTTTATGGGAGCAGATTGCCAGGTCTTTTCTCCTGCAGAGCAGCTGGGTGAGTTCCAACTGCCAACCTTTCGGTTAGCAGCCAAGTGCTAAACCGTTGCTCCCCCAGGTTTGTTTATCCATTCACCTGTTGATGAACATTTTGATTGTTTTCAGTTTTGGGCTATTACAAATAAAGTTGCTATGAACATTTGTACAGAATTTTTTGTATGGATATATGCTTTCATTTCTCTTATGTAAATATCTAGGAGTGGAGCGGCTGCATCAGATAGTAGGTGTATGTTTACCTTTTTAAGAAACCGCCAAACTGTTTTCCAAAGTGTACCATTTTACATTCTCATCAGCAGTGAGAATTCTAGTTCCTCCATATCCTTGTTAACACTTGGTATGGTTAATCTTTTTAGTTTTAGCTGTTCTAATATTGTTTGTAGTGTTACCTCATTGTGGTTTTAGTCTTCAGTCCCCTAATAACTAATATGTTGAATATCTTCACATTGGCTTATTTGGCATTCATATATCTTCTTTGGCAAAGTGTCCATCCAAATATTTTGCTCATTTTTTATTTTATTTTTCTTATTCAATTAAAAATGTCACCATTATCTTAAGAAAGTTTGTCAAAGGAAGCAACCATTTCTATAGAAAACAAGGTATTGGAGCAAGATGAAACTATCATAAATAACTGTTTTCATGACAGAGGAAACATGTAAGGTTTTATAACATATAATCATGTATTGACTTTGCAATCCTAACTATTGCATTTAAAATATGAATTTTCTATTATTGTTTAAAAATCTTATTTATATGATTTAATCAGAATGGCTTTGTATAATTGTTATTTTAAGAAGCAAATAATATACTAACTTGAAAAAGATAACTTTTTAAATGAACAATTTTATGCCTATACCTTTGAAAATTTAAATAAAAATGGACAAGTTTCTGGAAAATTTAGCTTACCAAAACTGATTCAAGAAAACTTAAACAGATCATCAACTATTTTTAAAATGAAGCAGTAGTTTAAAAAGAAGGAAAACCCCTAAACATATTCTACGCACCAAGACTGGAATAACTTGTATACCTAACCAAATAAGGATAAGAAAAAGGAAAACTATCTGCTAGACACTTCTGGCCACCACAGTTACCTACCAAATTTTGCCAGGAATGGTACAAGAAAGGAACATTACAGCCAGTCCCAGTAATGACCATACTTGTAAAAATTCTAAGCTGTTAGCAAACAAAACCCAGCAATGTGTTAAAAAGATAGTGACCAAGTTGAGTTTCTTCCCAGAATGCAAGATTAGTTTAACACTTGAATATCATCAATCTATGTAGCTTTTGCCACATTAGCAGATTAAAGGAGAAGAATCATATGAAATTTCAAAGGATACGGAAAAAATATTTGATAAAATTTAATATCTATTCTTAATTAAAAGCTCTAGTAAACCAAGAATAGAAGGGAACTTCATTAATCTGATGAAGGGTAGCTACAAAAAAACCTATAACTTATTATACCTCATGGTGAAAGGTTGAAAACCTTACCCTTAAAACCAGGAATAAGACAAGCATGCCAACTATGACCACTATAATTTAACACTGTAACAGAGGCCCTACCTAGCAAAGAAAAGCATGAAAAAGACCTCAAATGTATAAGGATTGGAAATAAAGAAAATTATAATTATTCACAGGTGATATGATTATGTATGTAAAAAATTCAGAGAATCTATAATTAATAAGTATTTAGCAAGGTTGTTGTATGCTAGACCAATATATAAAAATTCAGTGCATTTGTATTCACCAGCAATACATAGTAAAAGAAATAAAAAAGCATGTATAATTTTAAAAAAATTAAATATGTGCCAGATCCAGTGCAGTTCCAATCAAAGTAACATTGGATATTTACCATATTTTTACACAAATAACATGCGTTATACATTTTTTTGCCAACTGCACAACCCAGTTGAGTGTTATTTTTCTAAGTGTGTTATATGTGTAGGCGTGTTATTTGTGAAAAAATACAGTAGTTTGTCTCCAATTGTTTTTGTTAGGAAAGTCACCATTTTATAATCATTAATGTAATAAGTAGATTCAAGCAAGGATCATCATTCGGCGCTAAAACCATTGGCTGAAAGATTGTTGCAGAACAGGATATTCATACACTTTCAAAGTATCACTGCATGGGTTACTTAACTAATTACAAAGAGGAAAAGGTACCTTTGTAATGCAGAGATCTGACCGACACCACCTTAACCAAGTGATCAAATTTACTGTCACCAATAATGAGACAAACTGACATTATGTGCCTTCTGATGTGACATAACAGGAAGTAAACATCACATAGGTGGTATTTTTGCTAAAAATAATTAAACTGAATCCAATTGTGGGTGAAAAGGGAGAGAAATTCAGATTGTGAGACATTCTACAAGGTGATTTCCCTGGACTCTTCAAGAATATCAGCGGCATGAAAGACCGTGTGTGTGTGTGTATGTGTGCGTGTTTGCAGGTGTGTAGTATTTTAAAGACTACAGGATACTAAAGAGGCTTGGAAAACAAATGCAATGTGGGATCTTTGACTGGATACTAGATTAAATAATAATAAAAAAAGCTACAAAGGAAACTTTGGGGGAAAATTGATACAATTTTAATATGTACTAAATATTAGATATTATTATATTAATATTAAATTTCTTGAACGTGATCATGGTATTGCATATGTAGCAGAATGTTCTTGTTCTTAAGAGGTACATGCTGAAGTATTAAGGCATAAAGTGTCATGATGTCTGCAACTTTTAAATTGTTCAGCAAAATAATTTTTTTTTCTTTTTTTTTTTCTTTTATTGTACTTCAGGTGAAGGCTTACAGAACAAATAGTTTCTCAAGAAACAGTAGTACACAT
>NW_004443951.1:13869740-13871275 GCF_000243295.1 Trichechus manatus latirostris | reverse complement strand
ATTCGGGGCTTCTTCCCTTTCCATATAAAGTTAATGATTAGTTTTTCCATCTCTTTGAAGAATGTTGTTGGTATTTGGATCGGGATTGCGTTGTATTCGTAAATTCAGCAAAATAATTTTTTAAAAGTATATAGGTAGTTACTTACATAAATAAAATGTGGCAAAACGTTAACAATTGGTGACTCGATGTGATAGATAAGCTATTCACTATACTATTGTTTCACCCTTTTCTAGAAGTTGTTTTTTAAAATAAAAAATTGGCAGAAAAACAGAAACAAAAACCTAAAAAATAATGCTTATTATTGCGATTGGGAAGAGGCAAGAGCAACAAGGGGTAGAGGATATGCAGTGCAGCCATTACTGAGACTTTAATCACCCACTCTGTTCTTGAAATCCTCACTTTGTGTTCACAAAAATGGAAACATCCCATAATTTTTGTTTTTCTCCTTCTTCATAAGGTGTGGTTGATCTGTATAGTTTCTGTGGAAATTGCTGACTTAACTAATCTTATTTCTTCCAGTTAATCTTGATGCCTTTCCTTCCTCCTAGACAATAAATTCCTCTTCTCAATTTCCCCCCTTTGAGTAATGCTGTCCTTTCAACAAATGAAATACACATTAATAGATTAAAGGAGAAAAACCAATGATCATCTCCCTCAATGAAAAAAAAAACATGCAATAAAATTCAGTGCTTCTTAAAAAATAAGAAATGAAAAGAACTTCATTAACATGAAAAAGTGTCTACAGCAAACCCTCCATCAAATTTCTACACTAATGTGTGAGGTATGCCTCTAAACCTTAGGAATATTTCCTTGAACACTGGTAGCTAGACGGAGTCCTTCTATTACCACTAATGCTCAACATGATAGTGGAGGTCCTGACCAATACAATAAGATTAGAAAATGAAAGAGAAAGTATAAGCATTAGAAAGGAATATATATATATTCCTATACACACACACACACACACACACATATATACACATACATACCTATACATACGTATCCGGCATCAGGATTGGGGGAAGACTCATCAACCTGCAACATGCAGATGACACAGCCTTGCTTGTAGAATGTGAAGAGGACTTGAAACACTTACAGATGAAGATCAAAGACTACAGCCTTCAGTATGGATTGTACCTCAACATAAAGAAAACAAAAATCCTCATAACTGGACCAATAAGCAACATCATGATAAATGAAGAAACGATTGAAGTTGTCAAGGATTCCATTTTACTTGGATCCACAGTCAATGCCCATGGGAGCAGCAGTCAGGAAATCAAAAGACGCATTGCATCGGGCAAATCTGCTGCAAAAGACCTCTTTAAAGTGTTAAAAAGTAAAGATGCCATTTTGAGGACTAAGGTGCGCCTGACCCAAGCCATGATATTTTCAATCGCCTCATATGCATGCAAAAGCTAGACAATGAATAAGGAAGTCCAAAGCAGAATTGATACCTTTGAATTGTGGTGTTGGCAAAGAATATTGAATATACCATAGACTGCCAGAAGAATGAACAAATCTGTCTCAGAAGTAC
>NW_004443951.1:13868259-13869390 GCF_000243295.1 Trichechus manatus latirostris | reverse complement strand
TCATGCTTGGTAAAGTAGAGGGTCAGTGAAAAAGAGGAAGACCCTCAATGAGATGGATTGACACAGTGGCTGCAACAGTGGGCTCAAGCATAGCCACGATTGTGAGGATGGTGCAGGACCAGGCAGCATTTCATTCCGTTATACTTAACGGCACCTAACAACAACAACATATGTGTGTATATATATCATTTACATAGAAAATAGTGGTAATAAGAATAACTAACATTTATTGAGCATTTAATATGTGCAGGAGCTGTTCAATAAGCATTACATCTATAATGTCACTCCTAATTAAAAAACAACAACTACGAGATAGGTACAATTATTATTCCATCTTACAGACAGTGACAGGCCCAGAGAAGGTAAGAAAGTCACCTAAGATCAAACCTAAGCAGTCTGATTCTAGAGCCTGTACTGTTAACCACTACTCTATATTATAACTTTACTGTCACCAACACAATTTAAAGGCAGACAAAGAAAGGTATGAGAAGTACTCAAGTTCTCTCTTTCTACTTGTTCGAGTTGTAGGGTTACTGTTTTGATTTTGGCCCTTTCCTCTTTTGGATGTGTGAATTCATTGCTATAAACTGACCTCTGAGCACTGCTTTTGCTGTGTCCCAAAGGTTCTGGTAGGATGTGTTTTCATTCTCATTTGATTCCGTGAATTTCTTTATTCCCTCCTTAATTTCTTCTATAACCCAGTAGTTTTTGAGCAAGGTGTTGTTCAGTTTCCATGTATTTAATTTTTTTCCTTGCTTTTTCTATTATTGATTTCTACTTTTATGGCTTTATGGTCAGAAAAGATGCTTTGTGATATTTCGATGCTTTGGATTCTGTTAAGGCTTGCTTTATGGCCTAATATGTGGTCTCTTCTGGAGAATGTTCCATATGTGTTGGAAAAGAAAGTATACTTGGCTGCTATTGGGTGGAGAGTTCTGTGTATGTCTGTGAGATCAAGTTGGTTGACTGTGGCATTTAGATCTTCCATGTCTTTACTGAGCTTCTCTCTGGATGTTATGTCCTTCACTGAAACTGGTGTGTTTAAGTCTCCTACTATTATTGTGGAGCTGTCTCTCTCTCTTTTCAGTGCTGTTAGAGTTTATTTTGTTTTATGTATTTTTGAGACCTGTC
>NW_004443951.1:13856637-13868159 GCF_000243295.1 Trichechus manatus latirostris | reverse complement strand
CCTTTGTGGTAGATTTTACTTTAAAGTCTATTTTGTCAGAGATTAATATTGCCACTCCTGCTCTTTTTTGAGTGTTGTTTGCTTGATATGTTTCTTCTATCCTTTGAGTTTTAGTTTGTGTCTTTAAGTCTAAGATGTGTCTCTTGTAGGCAGCATATAGACGGATAGTGTTTTTTTATCCATTCTGCCACTCTCTGTCTCTTCATTGGTGCATTTAGTCCATTTACATTCAGCGTAATTATTGATAGGTATGAGTTTAGTGCTGTCATTTTGATGTCTTGTTTTGTGTATTGTTGACAGTTTCTTTGTTCCACTTAGTTTTCTGTGCTGAGTCGTTTTTCTTTATGTATTTTCTTTCCATCGTTGTTGATTTTGTATTTGCTGAGTCTTTATATTTTTCTTGTTTTTTATTTTGATGTGTAGGATCATTAGTTTCCTTTGTGGTTACCGTAATATTTACCCCTAAGTAAATAAACCAGTCTTTTATTTCTTTATATCGCCTTGACTTCCTCTCCATATGAAAAATCTATGTCTACATTTTTTATTTTCTCTTTTTTGTTTTAATGTTGTTGTCTTTTACATATTGACATCTCTGTTTCCCTATTCTCAGTATTTAAGCTTTATTTTTGTGACTTCCCTATCTGGGTTGATATCTGGTTGCTCTGTCCTGTGTTCTAGTCTTGGGTTGTTGTCTGATGTTATTGATTTTCTAAGCAGAGGACTCCTGTTAGTATTTTTCTAATTTTGGTTTGGTTTTTGCAAATTCCCTAAACTTCTGTTTATCTGGAAATGGCCTAATTTCACCATCATATTTGAGAGACAGTTTTGCTGGATATATAATTCTTGACTGGCAGTTTTTTTCCTTCAAGGCTTGACATATGTCATCCCATTGCCTTCTTGCCTGCATGGTTTCTGCTGAGTATTCCCAGCTTATTCTTATTGACTCTCCTTTGTAGATGACTTTTCGTTTATCCCTAGCTGCTCTTAAAATTCTCTCTTTATCTTCGGTTTTGGCAAGTTTGATTATAATATGTCTTGGTGACTTTCTTTTGGGCTCTAGCTTATGTGGGGTTTGATGAGCATCTTGGATAGATTTCTCATCTTTCATGATATCAGGGAAGTTTTCTGCCAACAAATCTTCAACAATTCTCTCTGTATCTTCTGTTAGAAGTACTCAAGTTCTGATGGAATAAATTAAGGTATCTTCAGAGCCAGAGAAGGCATAATAGTGGTTCTTAACATTGGCTGTTGTCTTAGTCATCTAGTGCTGCTATAACAGAAATACCACAAGTGGATGGTTTTAACAAAGAGAAGTTTATTTCCTTACAGTAAAGTAGGCTAAAAGTCCAAATTCAGGGCGTCAGCTCCAGGGGAAGCCTTTTCCTCTCTCTCGTCCTTCTTCTTTTCAGTGTTCCCCCCGACTAGAAGCTTCTCTGCGCAGGGACCCCAGTCCAAAGAACGTGCTCTGCTCCCAGCACTGCTTTTTTGATGGTATGAGGTCTCCCTGTCTCTCTGCTCACTTCTCTCTTTTATATCTCAAGAGATTGCCTCAGGACACAATCCAGTCTTGTAGATCCCGTCCTGCCTTACTAACACAACTGCCACCCATCCTCTCTCATTAACATCATAGAGGCAGGATTTACAACATACAGGAAAATCACACTGTACCAGGAATCATGGCCCAGCCAAACTGATATACACATTTTTTGGGGGACATAGTTCAAACCATGACATTCCACCCTTTGGCCCCCAAAAAATCACATCCTTGCAACATGGAAAACATATTCACCCCATCATATCATAGCAAAAGTCTTAACTCCAAATCCAAAATCCAAAAATTCCTTTTCATCTGTGAAATCTAGAATACAAGTTATTTGCTTCCAAAGGTACAATGGCAGAACAGGCACAGGGTAGACATTTGCGTTACAAATAGGAGAAATTGCAGGGAAAGAAGGCATAACAGGCACCAAGCAAATTAGGAGAACACATTACATTAGCCCTCAAGGCTTTGAAAATAATCCTCTGTTCTCTGAGACAATTTACACAATTGTCCTGCCCTCCAGACTCTAGGTATTGCCCACAATCTCCAGATTCTGAGTGGAGGCCCCTCGGCCCTGGGCTTCAGCTCCACCTTCCAGGCCCACTGGGACAGCAGCTCTGCTCCCTCAGCTTTAGGCGCACCATTCTCTCAGTCCATCTGAGTGGCGACTCCACCCTTAGAAGCACCAGAGGCCATTGCTCCACACTTTGAAACCGCTGAGGTCATGGCCATACCTTTTGAGACAGAGGCAGCTCGGCTTCTTGTGTCCCTTGTCTCTTCAGCTTCTGCTTCTGTTTCCTGTGGCCTCTTGGCCCTCGGGCCTCATGCCCGCATCTGCTCTGCTGGGGCAAGTGTTCCAAAGCTCTGTAGCTCCACCGGTAAGTGCCTGGAGGCACCCCACTCCGCCAGGAAGCCTCCTGCACACAGGCACTCAGCTCCCTCGTTCAGTGGGTTGGCAAGCCTAGCTCCACTGATCAGTACCTGGAGGCACCCTACTCCGCCAGGAAGCCTCCGGCTCACAGGCACTCGACTCTCTCACTCCGTGGGTCTGCTCCACCACCATCTCGCACTGGTCTCCTGGTTCTGCTGCTGTTGGTTCTCTGCTGCTGCCGCTTCTCTGCTGCTGCCGGTCCTCTGTCACTGCTGCACGTCTATCCATTCACAGTTTTAAAACCACTTCCACATTTTAGGTCTCTGTTAGAGCAGCACCCCACTCTCTCGGTACCAAATTCTGTCTTAGTCATCTAGTGCTGCTATAACAGAAATACCACAAGTGGATGGTTTTAACAAACAGAAGTTTATTTCCTTAAAGTAGGCTAAAAGTCCAAATTCAGGGCGTCAGCTCCAGGGGAAGGCTTTCTCTCTCTTTTGGCCTTCTCATCAGTGTTCCCCCAGACTAGGAGCTTCTCGGCGCAGGGACCCCGGTCCAAAGGACGCGCTCTGCCTCCGGCACTGCTTTCTTGATGGTATGAGGTCCCCCTGTCTCACTGCTCACTTGTCTTTTATATCTCAAGAGATTGCCTCAGGACACAATCCAGTCTTGTAGATCCAGTCTTGCCTTACTAACACAACTGCCACCCATCCTCCCTCATTAACATCATAGAGGCAGGATTTACAACATATAGGAAAATCACACAGTACCAGGAATCATGGCCCAGCCAAACTGATATACACATTTTTGGGGGGACATAATTCAAACCCTGACAGCTGTATATTAGAATCACTTGGAGAGATGTGAAAAATCCTGATACCCAGGCTGCACCCCAAACCAATTACATCAGAATCTTGGAAGAGATGTGCCAAGACCTTGGTAGTTTTTAAAGAACCAATGCTTTAAAGTATCTTAAGAGAGCTCAAGAATCCGCTCAAATTGTAATGGAAGTTTCCTTTCTTGCAACTTGGTGAGGTTGCAAACTTGGATCAGATGAATTACAGAGGGTGTAATTCAAACCTAGGAGAAAGATATGGACTGGAAGTCCACCGCTGTCATAGTGACTATAAAAAGGGCTCACTGTGTCCACATGTGGCTCAGGTAGAATTATCCTAGAAGCCTGTGAAGCTCAGGTACTGCTCCCCAGTGTCAAATCTCTGACTGATAATGACCTTATTGTGTTAAAAATTGTTCACTCCATAGCCTCAACTTGTTTAAGATGCCAACCTCAGCCTTCCTGAGAAGGTAACTATATCACAGCCATGAATTGTTGACCCAGTCCCCTCAACTCAGCCCCCCTGAGATGGTAACTCTATCATGGTCATGAACTGTTGACCCAGTAATCTGAACTCCCTGTAGAAACTAGAACTTCTTCCTCAGTGAGTAACCATCTTTTCAAACCTGAAAGGCTTAGAATTAAATACAGAGATAATAAATACATCAACCTACTGGATTAATAACTTGTTTAGAATAAATTTCTGTGTGTGTATATCTGATACTTGAAGTGTAATGTTAAGATAATATGGAACATTGAAGAACATAATAGATGAAGCTAATTTGATAGATTAGATCTGTGAGGTATGTGAAAATGTAATTAAGTTCATAAAGAGTACTGGAATATTTGAGAACTAGATCTACTAGATTTATGTTTTATATCTAATAAATCTTTGTTAAGTATTTGGAAAGGAGTTGCTCATTACGGATGGAAACTTGACTGGTCAGGTATATGAAAGATATAAAACGAGAAGAGAATATATATGAAATTTATAAATTCAGTTTAAAATGCAGAATGAAATTAAATTTTATAAATTTATAAACGGGATTAATTGTTTAAGAGTTTACATTGTTCTACCTGAGTTACTTGAACAATAATAAAAGATCCACCTAAACCTATTATTTTCATATAAATATAGTAGACTTAGAAACAGAATAGTACACTTGTAAATTGAGCTTTTAAGGCTTAAAGAAAACCAAGATTTTGAATTTGTAGATTAATAAATTTAATGTTAATTTAAAATATGAAAAAAATTATATTGACACTGTTATTATCTGCATTTAACAGATGAAGAAATGAAAGCTCAGGAAGGTTAACAGCCCAGTATTCAAATCCATGTACATTTGACTCTAACGCCTGTGCTCTTATCCACTGTGCATGTGGCCTCCATGGCTGACCAACCCCCTGAAAAGTCAGGTGATTTTTAAAAGCTTCTACGAAGCATGTCCTCTGCATTTTCACCATCCTCAGTAATGAAAGGGAGCTTGGTGAGAACTCTCATTCTAATTCACCTGGTCTAGGCCTGTGTCTGAGTTGCAAATCTCACATAATTTCAAGGAAGAGGCAGTGAAAAGTTCCAAGTTTACTTCCAACAGATCAACATTACATCTTAAAGTATAAGTAACATATATCATGGGTAAATTTGTGCTTTATATTTTCTTAGACGCTTAGTCACACTCGTAATATAAATGTTTTTATCACCTTTTGCCAATATTTTTCTTTTTTTGGATACTGTCACGGGTTGAATTGTGACTCCCAAAATTCTGAATCAATTTGGGTAGGCCATGATTCCCAGTATTGTACGGTTCTCCAGATTTTGTGATCTGATGTGATTATCCTATGTGTTGTAAATCTTAACCTTTATGACCTTAATGAGGCAGGATTAGAGGCAGTTATGTTAATGAGGCAGGAGTCAATCTACAGAATTAGGTTGTATCTTGAGTCAACTTCTTTTGAGATATAAAAGAGAAGTGAGCAGAGAGACAGGGGGACCTCCTACCACCAAGAAAGCAGAGTTGGGAACAGAGAGCATCCTCTGGACCCAGGGTCCCTGCACTGAGAAGCTCCTAGACCAGGGGAAGATTAATGGCAAGGACCTTCCCCCAGAGCCGACAGAGAGAAAAAGCCTTCCCCTGGAGGTGGCGCCTTAAATTCAGAGTTCTAGCCTCCTATACTGTAAAAGAATCAATTTCTCTTTGTTAAAGCCATCCACTTGTGTTATTTCTGTTATAGCAGTACTAGATAACTAAGACTGATACTATAAACCAATATTTTTAATTGGGTGCAAGTCTCCTGCTTGCTATCACTTGTCAATTATTTCTTTGCTTGTTTATGTCTTCCTGCCATATTCTTGCATTTAGATTAAGTACAATATTTTGTGCCTTCTACTGAAACTAATACAGTTAAGCATGAATATCCTTTTGTAAGCTTGCATTTATTCTAGCAGTAAGTAATATACATCTATGGATGCAGTAATCAATGAAAAAAGTTTAAAAGCCCCACCTATCTCATTATGAGTTAACTTTCTGATTTAATTTTACTTTTTATGTTCAATAATTATTTATCAAAATGTGTAATATATTTGTTATTTCAATCAATTATGAGGTAATAATAATTATATCTCAACAGAAGGATTTAAAAATGTCCATGTGTATACTTATTTTATTGTGGCAGAGAAATACAATAGAGTGTTCAATAAACAACTTTCAAGCATAAAAATATTACATCAGGGGAAGTACTATAAAGTGTGGGAAGTGAAATGAAATATGAGTTTGAGGATAAAAAGGAACAATGCAAAATTTCTGGCTGTTAAAAAGCTTGTTTATGTGTTTTTTAAATGGACCATGGTGGGTATATCACTGTGGTAATGGTATTGAGTATATTTAGAAGATTAATGTAACAGTTTTATCTTAAAATGATAATATTTATCACATATCAGAAATTAAATCTCCTGCATATTTGAAATCGGGATGAACTTTTTTTTTATGTCAGTCTAAAAATGTGTAAAAAGAAACTGTTTTTCAAAATTCTTTTAAGGGATATGTGAGCAAAAAAGTTTGAAGATAACTACCCTATGAGAAAGAGAGATGAGGAATCTGTTTTGAGAACATGGAGGAGGAAGATGGAAAAAATGATATCCTGGGGTGGAGTCAACACCACTCTCCTCTTGAGTCTTAATTCAAAATCAAGTCCTTTGTCAGTTCTTCTATGCATGGAGGTCCTGAGGCACCGAAGGCCACTCCTTCAGGAGAAAGGGTAACAATGACAGTGGGATAGACACCCCCTCTTGAATGGGACAAAAACAGTGAGTCCAAGAAGGGGAAAACAAGAAATCCATTCTCACTTAATATTGTTAGGTCTTCTCACACATGGCTTGATACAGAAATGTGTGGGGTAACTTTTTGGAAGAGACTGCAAATATTTTATGAAGGTGAGAACTGTGACTCTTCTACCCTCTGATAAAAACTGGGTAGAAGGACAGCCCAAGAACTGAAATAGACAGGTCCTACTAGAACCAAAGAATCAGCCAAAGCCTTAAATAAGGTAAGTGGGGGGCGAAGGCAAACTGGTTGAAGTTTGAGGCTACAAGAACTGAAATTCTCTACCTAAGAAAGCAGTGGAAACTTTTTGTTGTTGTTGTTCCCCAAAGGGAGGATGCACAGAAGAGAGGAGGAGAGGCAGAAATATGGCAAAGGCCTTGAGCCCAAGCTGGGGAAGGGGACAAGGGACTCTGGTGTCCAAAATGCAAATTTAGGTTATGTTGCTGTGATTTAAATCCCTTTTTCTCCCTCAAACTTTCTGTTAAAGTTTATGTGAACCCCAGATTTGTATATCCATCTACCTACTCAATGTCTCTAATGAATGTCTAACTCGAACGTTTAATAGGCATTATCTTAGTTATCTAGTACTGCCATAACAGAAATAACACGAGTGGATGGCTTTAACAGAGAAATTTATTCTCTTACAGTTTAGGAGGCTAGAAGTCCAAATTCAGGGTGCCAGCTCTAGGGTACGGCTTTCTCACTCTGTCGGCTCTGGGAGAAAGTCTTTGTCATCAATCTTCCCCTGGTCTAGGAGCTTCTCAGTGCAGGGACCCCAGGTCCAAAGGATACACTCTGCTCCTGGCTCTTTTTTGTTGGCGGTAGGAGGTTCCATTTAATGATATTGTCTGATAATTTCTGCATTCTGTTGGATTGCCTTTCTTTGGAGTGGGCATGTCTTATGCTGGCTTCTCTAGAGAAGCAAAATCAGCGAAGCATATGTATATAGAGAGAGGAAGAGAGACCCATATCAAGGAAACAGCTCACGTGGCTGCAGAGGCTGGAAAGCCCCAAGTCCATGGGTCAGGCTGGAGACTTCTGACTCACACAGCTGCAAGGTCTGGCAAACCTAAGATCAGCCGGTCAGACTGCAAGCCACTGGCCCATAGGCCGCAGAGGCTGACGAATCCCAAGATCAGCAGGTAAACTGCTAACTCAAGTCCCAAGAACTAGAGGTCTGATGAGGGGTCAGCTGCAGGATCCAGAGTGAGCTAAAGCCAATGAGCTTTGCCAGAAAGTCCACACACATTGGATACAGGCCACATCCCCGAGTAAATTCACTTTCAACTGAATGGCTGCTCATAGCAAATCTCATTATGGAGGTGACTACATTATTACATGGCTACCAAACTACATCATAACTGCCAAACCACTGAGACTCATGGCCCAGCCAAGCTGACACACAACCTTAACCATTACAGGCATCTAACTCAACATATCCACAGCTGAACCCTTGACTCTAATTTTCTCACTGCTCCCCTTCTCAGTTAATGGCACCACCACTCATTCAGTTAATCTGGTTATCCTTTACTGCTCTTCTTTTCTTGAACCTCACAGCAACTCCATCAGCATATCCTATGGCTGAAATGTCAAAATACATCTCCACTCTAACCACATCTCCCTGTGGTTACCACTTGAGGTCAAGCCACTATCACCTCTCACCTGGACAACTGCCTCTTGACTGGTCTCCCCACTTCCACTCTTGCTTCCCTACGGTTTCTTCCCCACACAGCAGCCAGATGATCCTTTAAATGTGTAGATTAGATCATGCCAACTCTCTGGCTAATATCCTCCAATTGCTGCCCATCACCACAGAAATACATCCCAAAGTCCTCATGTGGTCTATGGTGCCCTATATGATCTGGTGTCCTGCCACCTCTCTGACCTCATCTATATACCACTCTGCTCTGACCACCCTGGCCTCTTTGCTGGTCCTCTACCCCACCAAACACAATCCTGTCTTAGCACCTTTGAATTTTCTGTTCCCTTGACTTAGAAGGCTTTCCCCCCAGATATATGTATGATATGCTCCCTTACTTCATTTAGATCTCTGGTCAAATGTCCCCCCTCAGGGAGGCCTGAGTATCTCATCTGAAACAACACCTCCCCACTGCCACCCTTAGAATCCATTATCCTCTATGCCTTAGACTGTCTTTTATTTTCATAACACAAATCACCATCTGGCAATTTATAAATTTGTTGACTGTTTATTGCATTTTCCCTACAAGGATGTAAATCTTTTTCATCTCCATGAAGGCAAATGTCTGTTTTGTTTACTGTTGGATCCTCAGCATTAGAATAATGCCTGCCACCTGGTAGGTGTTCAGTAAATGAATGACGTGAAATGAAAGATCTGAGTTCCGTAACAAGAAACAGCTTGTGCTGGGGACCCTGCACTAGGTGGCTTAGGAGATGCAGACCGTCAGAGACAGAGATGACCTTCAGAATGGAAGAGACCCCTGGGAACTCACAGAAACCTTGGGGGTGAGTATCAGACTTTCTGAAATGTGTGGAAGGGGGAAGACAGAGTGACTCCAGCTGATACCTGCACTATTCATACATTATCTTCTTAACATCACAACCAATGAGAAAACTGGAGATCAGAGAAGTGACTTGCCCAGGTTTATTTAGGAATTTGAAACCAGCTCCATCCGACTCTAGAAACCATGTTCTGTCCAAGACACCACATGCCTTAGGAAAAAGCTTGGCAAAGAGTGTGTGCTCGGTTAAATAACAGTTGAAGGAATGAACAAAGGTTTCATAGAGAAAGTGGCACTTAATCTGGTCTTTTGAGATCAGACAGCCTATGGAGGGAGCCCAAAGACAAACCAGGAGAAACAAGGAGCTTGAACAAAAAGTTTGAGGGTAAGACAGGGTGAGGAGCTGTTCAGGCACATTGAGCACACTGTCTTGGCTGGAGATTAGGGTGCTGAAGGAGAGTATTGAGAGATAAGGTTTGCAAGGGCTGGAATGTGAAAGGTCATGACTGCTAGGTTAAGGAATTTGGGCTTCATCATGGGGAAGAGGGGTGCATTAAGCCAGAGTAACATGGTCAGAACATTACTTTAGGAAGGTTATTCCCGGGTGCCGGTTACCAGATGGATTTGCTGCAATAGTCCCAGTGAATTGTTCCCTCAAAAGCAGTCTATTCTCTCTCAACCTCTGGGAGGTTGAGGTTAAAACCTGCCCTGCCAGAAATGTTCACACGAGAGCCACTAGGTGGCAGCAGTGATCCAAAGAAGGATGAGCCAGGCTACCAACTAGCAACTTCGCAGTCAACTCCTTGGGCTGTGATTAGGTATGATCACCTGGTGGAAAACAGGAGTAGGTAGGAGGGCATTCCTTGTGGAAGGAACCTCAAAGGCCCAGAGAGGGAAAGGAGTATGCAGAGGTCAGAGGACAGAGCAGATCAACAGCTGGAGGATATGGTTGAGATGGGATGGGAGGCACTGGTGAGAGATGAGGCTGCATCGGACAGGTAGAGCCTGATCACAAACGGCCTTCAACTTCCAGGCTAAGGAAGCTGGAAAGAATCCTGAGGGAAATGGGATCCAGAGACAGTTTTTAAGTAGGTGAGAGACATAATCAAACTTGCATTTTAGAATGATCACCAAGATTGCAGCGTGGAGAATGAGGGGAAAGAGACAGGAAGCAGAGAGAACAATGAGGAGGCTGTTGCAGTGATCCTGGGAGAGATGATGAGTGGCCTGCACTAAGGCCAGCAATTGCACGGACAGATGTGTAGGAGACTTAAGAAATAAAACTGCTAACCAAAAGGTTGGAGGTTCAAGTCCACCCAGAGGTGCCTCAGAAGAGAGGACTGGTGATCTATTTCCAAAAAGTCAGCTATTGAAAACTCCATGAAGCACAGTTCTACTCAGACACACAGGGGGTCACCATGAGTCAGAATTGAGTCAAGGGCAACTGGTAACCGGTAGCATGAGAAAACAAAACGTAACAGAAACAGTTGCCTTGGAGTCACTTCTGACTCACGGTGACCCCATGTGTGTCAGAGTAGAACTGTGCCCTACTGGCTGATTTTTTCAGAGGAGCCCACAGCCTTCCTCTTGCGGCCTCAGTGCAAAGGAGACTAGAACCTGGCAGTCTTCTGAGGCACCTCCGGGTGGGCTCAAACCTCCAACCTTTTGCTTAGCAGCCGAGCTCATAAACTTGTTTGTACTATCCAGGGACTCCAAGTACATGAGAAAGGAAGCAATAAAAAGTAGGGTTTTCATTTTCTTGTTTTCAAAATTATGGTAAGTATATATAAAAACCCCATTGCATGGAGTCAATTCTGACTCATAGCAACCCTACAGGACAGGGTAGAACTGCCCCACAGGGTTTCCAAGGCCGTAAATCTTTACAAAGCAGACGGCCACAGCTTTCTCCTGTGAAATGGCTGGTGGGTTCCAAACCGTTGACCTTTCAGTTTGCAGCGAAGTGCTTAACCACTGCACCACCAGAGCTCCTAGACATGTGTGACAAAACATTTGCCATTTTAACATTTTTTACATGTACAATTCTAAAAGAGTAGTTCTGACAGAAGGAAATGAGTAATTCTTTCCCTATTACTGAATACACAGTCTGAATTCTTGGATTTTCTGTACTGGAAGATTGCAGAACTTCTTTGAGTCTAAATTCCAGTTCATTCTTTCAACAATCCTGACCAGTCTGTGGCGAGAACTGGGGACAAAGGAATGACTTACCACCTATTCTTCAAGCAGTTGCCTCCCCAAGTCTAGTGGAAAAACGGTCAATTCCTCTGCAGTTGGGAGCGCTATGAGGGAGGAAAATACGTTGTCGGCAGTTCGAATCCACTAGCCACTCCTTGGAAACCCTATGCGGGTAGTTCTACTCTGTCCTACAGGGTCGCTATGAGTCGGAATTGACTCCGACGGCAACAGGTTTGGTTTGGTTTTTTTTTTTTTTTTGGTGGAGTCCACAGGGGAAACCTGA
>NW_004443951.1:13826400-13856537 GCF_000243295.1 Trichechus manatus latirostris | reverse complement strand
GGAGTCCACAGGGGAAACCTGATTCAGCCTGGGGTGAAAACGTTTCCGGGGAGAGGAGACTATAGCGCCTAGGATTGCAGATAAAGGGATGTCACAAAATTGTCAATGCTCTTAACTAAGCACTGATGGGAAAAGAAGGGAGCCTGGGGAGCAGCCCAGTTACCTATTTACTCTTGTCGTCAGAAAGCGTAGACGTCACCTTATGCGCGATGTGTACCCAAGGTGAGCTACAGTCCCCCAGGATGTCCGGCACTAAACAATTCAGTCCCTCCCTCCTCGAGTAAACTGCACTTCTCGGAAGGTGGAGGTTCGTAACGCCCCAAAGATCCCTCTCTTGCGACCGCCGCCTGGTGGGCAACCATGCTGTAATTGGTGTAGGCTTCGGGCCCCGCCCCCTGGTTGGACGTACAATGCAGACTCTGATTGGTGGAGATCGCACATATCTCCGCCTCTTCTACAGGTTGACAGAGAGTCTAGGAGTCCGTGCGCCGCAGACAAGCCGGTTTGGAGCGCTACCAGTTAGGGCCTGGGGAGGATGACCGATCGCCTCCGGCAGTAGGCGGTCGAATCCTGGCCTCAAATCTTCTACACTATTGGTGAATTGAGGAGCCCAGGGAAAAAGGGTAAAGTAATCGGAAGCTGTACCTCCCGGAGCATTGTGGGCCACAGTTAGGGGCGGGCCCAGGCTCCTGGCGCCTGCGCTTCATTTTGCCAGGTGGAACCTGGCCGGCGCTTGGGAGCGTGTTTGCAGACCCAGGAGGGACCGGGTTGTAGGGTCTCGGGCCTTTTTACCCCAGCCTAGACCTCTGGACCGGGGGGCGGGGCTGGAAGTGCTCCTGGCTTTGCCACCTCCTTCGAAGCTGTCCCGCGCGCGGACGTGAAGTGAGTGGGACAAGCCCTGTGCGCCATCTGCCTTGCCATCCTTAAGCTCCAGCCTTGACAGTAATGCTGGGGCTCTGAGGCGTGACCGTTTGACCGCTGGTGCGCCCCTCCCGTCGTCCTCCTTCACCTTGGTCTGTGTCTTTCCGATCCAGTGGCCCCCGACTCCCTTCTCCGGACTCTGGGTCTCCCCTCGTCCTTGAAGCTATGGACACCACTCCTTTCAACAGAGCTGCTGCTCACTGGAAGCCTTCTGGGGACACGTTAAGGCTTCCTCCGTTCCACTTAGCCTCTCATCTGGCCCCAGCACTTCCTTGGCTCATCCCTTCTCTTATTAAACTTCGCCGTGAGTTGCGGATGGAGAACTCATAAGTACTTTGCACTGATAATACACTAAAACAAACAAAAAACCCAAACCCGTGCCCGTCCACAGTGCCGACTCATAGTGACCCTATGTAACAGAGTAGAACTGCCCCATAGGGTTTCCAAGGAACACCAGGTGGATTCGAACTGCCAGCCTTTTGGTTGGCAGCCAAAACTCAACTACTACCCCACCAGTGTTTCCGAAAATACACTCAAGGCCCTTGCATTTGCCAAGTACCAGTTTTCCTTTCTCACTCCCTCCCTACTAGTCCATGCTAAGGTTTTATAGCTTTGCCTGTGTGCAGTTATAAAGGCCCCAAGGCAGGCAAGTTCGCCCCCGATTTTGCCGGCTGAGTCACTAGTGGGGCAAATATCCTTGGCTCTTCATTTCCTCAGCAATTTCCTGGGTGCTTGCTGTGTGCCAGGCACTATACTGAGTGGTGCTGAGGACCCAAATAACATAATCAGCTTCTTTCCATGAAATTCAGACTGTTGTTGTGAGAGAAATTACGACTTGTGATAAAGGGTAGAAGGCTGCAATGCCACAGTAAAGAAACAAATGAAGTACTCTTGAAATTCAGGGATGGGGGGCAGAAGTCTTGAGAGAGGAGGCAAGCTGGAACCAGAGGGGGCATTTCCAAAAGAAACCACATGGGAGAAGGCAGCTTGACAGCTCCCTGGGTCCCTATAGTTGAACAAGTTCATTTTGCTTGGGAGAGGGTGTGTGGTCTGGGGTAGGGGCTGTGTAATTGTTAAAAGCAGTGGTTTTAGCATATTTGCTGCTATAAGACTTCAGGCACATGACCTCTCTGAGTCTGTCAAATGTGGATATAGTACCTACTTAATTTACATTTGAGATAATGCCTATGAAGGCCTGAGGCATCACGCTTTGCACACATGGCTATCATTTTTTTGAACACCAGCTATCCTATATTATGTCAAGGAATATGGTAATGCCTTGAAGGCCAAGATAAAGAATTTAGATTTCCTCTGGGTAATAGAGATCACACAGATTTTTGAGCAACAGAGGGCACTGATCAGAGGTGTTTGGAAGGGACTGGATTCTGAGTCAATAAAGTCTAAAGCCACAGAAGTGGTTGCATCCCAGCTTACTTCTCCTCCCACTCCCATCCAAATCCCTTTACCTTCAACCATAAGCATTTTAAAACCATGTTTCTAAAAACCAGCCATTTATATCTGTTTAGGTGAGTTACAGAGAGAGTGAAGTGGTGTATTTACAAGTTGGTTTGTCCAGATAAACTATAACTTAGTGTCTGTATTTAATATTGACAACCAAAATATATATATATATATACACACAAATATCTTCCATCTATACACAGCAGGGCAGGAGTATCCATGTCTTCTTGAGCAGTGAGTTCTCAGCCTCCCACGGCCTTCCTCTAATGGTGATCCTCTGGCTTCAGTGCAAAGGAGACTAGAACCTGGCAGTCCAGTCTGGCCCTTCCCCTCTCCTCCCTGCACTCCAGTGCTCCCAACTGGTATCAGGCAAGGAAAGATTAATTTGAGTGGTTGGGTAGGAAGAGATGGGAATGGACAACTCTTAATGGCGCCTGAACAGAGGCGGGGAGATCCTAGCCTGCAGAAGAAGTGGCCTTAGCTACCTCCTAGGGGAGAAGCCTCGTAGTTCATATTCTATTAGTGTGTCCTTGGTCAGAGGTCCAGCCCTACAGATTAGCTTGGTGAAGAAGGCAAGTGCCTGAAAAGGGCCTGGTCCCTACCCTCAAGTACAGAGTCATTCAGGGTGAAGCTGGGGTGTGGGTACAGGAGACTTTGGCTGATAAAAAAATAATAATAAAATCAGTAATAAAAAAAATTATAAAACCTGTTGCTTGACTGAATAGATTGAGCAACAGTCTTGCTTGAGCAACAGTTAAAATCCTGGAGCCATTCAAGCCCTAAATATTCTTCTGGACATCATTGCTGGTTGAAGAAAGGAGCCCCAGGCCCGGCTTTGCTGACACATGTCAGCTTGGAAGTCTTGTCCAGCTGTCAGTGCTCCGAGGGATCCTTGAGGCTGCTGGGAGCAGGCCGGGCTGGTGGTGTGGGGCGCCTCACACTTGGGAATCAGCCCCCAGGGGGTGGAACAGCTCTTCGGGTGTCTTGTCACTTGGACCAGCTCCCCCCTGCCGGAATCCAGAAGCAATCTCATCGAAGGTTCGGCCTTTAGTCTCAGGAACTTTGAAGTAGGTGAAGATGAAGAACACGACCAGGAGCACAGTGAAGATAATGAAGACATAGGGGCCACACAGTTGCTGAAAAACACACAGGCACACACACACTTGGTTAGAGTCCTGGCTGTACATCGTGGCTGTAGCACCTTGGATAAGTCACTTTACCTTCGGGCCCTCGGGCCCTTGATTGGAAAAAGGAAACACCCACTACAACCCAGGGATGCTGTGACAATTACATGAGACTGTGTGCCTGCACCTGGCATGAAATAGGCTCCAGGGGCACCTTCACAACACAGGAGCGGGCTCCCGCTGCAGGCAGGAGTAGGAGATAATGCAAAGCTAAGGAAAGAACACTGGAGTTGAGGTCAGGGTTCTTAGCTATGTGACCTTGGGCTTCTGAGCCTCAATTCCCTCCTCAACATGATTCCTAACAAGAACAGCTGGGAGAACACTTTGCACAGCACATATCAAAACCATGTTCTAAAAGCCAGCCATTTATATCTGTTCAGGTAAGTTATGGAGGGAGTGAGGTGGTGTATTTATATGTGGTTTGTCTGGATAAACTACAACTAAATGTCTGTATTTAATACAACCAAAAATGTGTATGTAAATATCTTCCGTCTATACCCAGTGGCGCGAGTTCACGCTTGGAGGTGAGAAATGGTAAGTGTGAGACAATGGGGGTACTCACCTCCACGTACTGGAAGCACATGCCCACAATGAAATTTGAGGTCCAGTTGGAGAAGCCAGCGACAGCAACAGCAGCTGGGCGAGGACCCTGGCTGAAGAGTTCAGCCACAATGAACCATGGTATGGGGCCGGGGCCCACTTCAAAGAAGGCCACGAAGCCAAAGATGGCCACAATGCTCAGATAGGACATCTGAGGCAGCTGCTCCTGTTGAAGATGAGGGAGAGAAGTGGAGTTAGTCTGGGCTGCAATGGATCAGCAGAGGGGAAAGGGGCAGAGGCAGGGCAGGACAGGGCTAAGCACTCTGGGCTGGACGGCAGGAGGCCTGGGGTTGATCCTGGATTTGCTGTGTGCCCTAGGTACTCTGCGCTGGGTCTGTTTCCTCAGCTGGAGAAAGAATAATTTCAGCCCTGCAGGGTGGCTGTGTCCGCCCTCTGGGAATGGTAATGTGCTGTGTGTGGGAGGTGCAAAGAAGAGGCCTCTGTGGCCCCCTGGCTCTGGATGCAGAGCAGTCTGCCTTGTGGCAGGAGCATGTGGAGACATTCCTGGGCGTGGGGGTGGATCCACGCTGGAAGGCTTATAACCTGCCCAGCTCAGGGCCTGCATGGAGTGGGCACCAGGCATGTGATTCTATGGGTAATCATTCTCCTCTAGGAGGCCACTGGAGAATGGGCTTTGGTTCAAATCCCAGATCAGCCACTCACTTGAGGCATGCGTGCTGAGCCTCCTGGCCATTACTGGGCTTTCTAAGCCTTGGTTCAGTTGTAAAACAAGCGTAGTGGTGCCCTCCTTGCCCAGAGGCTGGACAGTTGGTGTTCGTGTGTGTGAAGTGCCTGGCACAGGGTATCACAGTGGTTAGGCACGGGCTTGTGGTCAGCAGGACGGAGGTTTGATTCCTGGCTTCATCCTTTACTTGCCTCATTACTAAACTCCCTGGGTTAGTAGGATTCTTTGCCCATGAAATGGGGATAATACCTGAACTGCACACAAGTTGTGAGAACTAAGCGATAGGGCGTGTTTCTGCACCTCTGTAGTGAGGATGGTTGTTCTGAAGATTAATTGAGGCTATAGACAAAGACTCTGAAAAGTTTCGTGTTGGGCCAAGCAACTCACTGGGAGAAGGAAACTTGGGACCTGGGCTGTGGAGAGAAACCACCAAGTGGAGAGACACAAGTTTCAGACGGGGTGTGAGGAGGGTAGAAGGAGACAACCTGAGGGTTAGAAGGTCAGGCTCAACCTCGAGGTGCGGGGCACCTAGGGAAAACAGCAACTTCCACCTGGCCTTCAGTTGGCCAGCCTGGGCTGGGACCAAGACAGGCACTTAGGAATCAAGCCCTGTGGTGAGCTTGCCACCTGCTGAAGCCTCAAACTCCAGAGCGGATGACTCACCAGCAGTGCCAGCGCGATGGTCATGAGCACAGCACAGCCCGCCATGCCAGCCAGGCCGATGAGGTGCAGGGTCCGCCGACCGGCTCGCTCCACCACAAACAGCTATGGGCAGAGAGAGTGTCAGCACCAGCCTGGCGCCCCTCCAAATGCTCCCACCCACAGGCTGGCCTCTTCAACCGGGAAAGCCACACGGGCCCTGCAGAGACCAGTGAGGAAGACAGTACTGCCTCCTGCTGGTGCTCAGCTTGGGGGCCAGATCAGGGTGAGGGGGTGAGAGCTGGCCCCAGACAGCCAGACAGCTGAGCATCCTGGCTGTGACCTTGGGAAGCCATTTCACCTCTGTGAGCATCAGTGACTTCAGCTGTGAGATATGAGTAATGAACTTCACACGTTGTTTTGAGGATGAGATGAGATGGCACTTATAGAGCCAGAGAGAGACACGGTGCCTGGCTTTCAGCAAATGAGGCCCTCAGGCCCCGAGCTGCATCCTGGCTGCTGACTAACGGCAAGCAAGGACTCACCGAGACGACGGTGAAGGCAGTGTTGACAATGCCGGAGCCGATGGTGGCATACACAGGCTGCTGCACGCCTGCCTTCTCAAAGATGCTTGTGGAGTAGTAGAAGACCTACCGGACAGAGAAGTCGTTAGGGCTTGGCTGGGCACTGTGGCTGTCCCCCTGCCTCTGTACCAGTGGGCGTGGGACACAGGGTGAGTAAAAAACGAGTTTGGGGTTTGGTCATAGCACACACTTGAGCAAAGGTTTGGCTGGGGCCACGGGAAATGGTGGGTGAGGGCACTCACAGCGTTGATGCCCGACAGCTGCTGGGACAGCTGAAGTACCACGGCGATGAGGATGGGCTGGCGGTAGGCGGGCGAGCGGAACAGCTCCAGGATGGTGACCTTCTTCTCCCGCATCATCTGCCTGCTCTCCTCCTTCATCTCCTGCAGGTCACGGGTCACATCTGCTGTCCCGCGCAGCTGCTTCAGCACTGGGGGGGCCGGAGGGAAGGTGGGGGTGGCTCAGAGCGGGGAGAAGGCCGGGGCTCAGGGACAGGTGGGGCAGGGCCCGGCCGTACCACTCTTGGCCCGGTTCTCCTCGTTGCGGTTGATGAGCAGGAAGCGGGGACTTTCGGGGCAGAAGGGCAGCAGGATGCACTGCAGCAGGGCTGGGATGAAGATGACACTCAGCAGCAGGGGCCACAGCTCCTCGTTGCCCATGATGGAGTCCAGGCCGAACACCTAGGGAAAAAAGTAGGGACAGAGGAAGCAGCTGTGGGCTCCCCGGCCCCAACCTCTACTCCCAACCCATCCGAACCACAGTGGCCTCTGCTTGCTCTGGGCTAGGCCTTGTGTGCACGGCAGTGTAGCTGCTGCTTTAGGGAAAGAGCTCCAGTTCTGAAGCCAGGGGGATCTGGGCTCCTGCCGACCCTGCTACTAACATGAGGCTTAAACTCTCTGAATCTCAGTTTTCTCATCTGTAACACAGGCAACATAGGACCTCCCTCATGACATGACTAGGAGGACAAAAGACACGACAGGACAGCTACAAATGTATCTAGCATGGGCAGGGGGCTGCTACTGTGCCACAGAAGGGCTTAGGGGCTGAGGAGAAGGGAAATCCTTCTAGGAGGGCACCACCACACACCACCCGTTGCTGTATAGTCGATTCTGGCTCATAGTGACCCCTATAGGACAGAGTAAAATTGCCTTATAGGGTTTCCAAGGAGTGGCTGGTGGATTGGAACTGCTGATCTTGTGGTTAGCAGCCAGACAATTAACCACTGCACCACCAGGGCCCCGGGGAGAGGGCACAGTGTATGTGAAGGCCTAAAGGCCTGTAGAGCCTGGCCCGTTGAAGGACATGGGGTTCACCATGGTCAGATTCCAGGTGAGAAGAAAGGACACAGGGCTAAATGGGCTGGAGTGAGAGGGGTCAAGTCATCTGGACCTGCTCTTCCACCGGCCCACAGGAGATTTGAGTCGGAGGAATGCCCTCTGGGGCCTGTGCCTGGGTCATGTAGTACATCTTTGTTTGCAGGGCTGAAGGAGGCTGATCCTACTAAACTGAAAGGTTGGTGTTGAACCCACCAGCTGTTCTGTGGAAGAAAGATGTGGTAGTCTGCTTCTGTAAAGATTTAAAGCCTTGGAAACCCTATGGGGCAGTTCTATTCTGTCCTATAGGGTCACTATGAGCTGGAATCGACTCGACGGCAATGGGTTTGGTGGTTTAGCAGGCTGATGGGGGAGCTATGCTGCGTCGGACAGAGCCGAGAGCCACTGAAGCTGTAGGTGGGGCAGTGCTGGCGAGCAGACACGGCCCTGCTTACCTGGGCGATGAGGATGCCAACAACGATGCCCAGCTGGTGCAGGGTGCCCAGAGCCCCTCGGAGGGCCGTGGGTGACACCTCCCCCACGTACATGGGCACAAAGCCAGTGGTCAGGCCACAGTACACCCCAATGATGAAGCGGCCCAGGATCAGCATCTCAAAGGACATGCTCAGTTTCGAGAAGCCCATGAGCACCGCAGACACAAAGGCCAGCAGGTTCATCATCAGCATCGAATTCCGCCTGGGGGTGGGGTTGCAGGTCAGGCAAGCCCCTGGGTAAGGGCTGGGATCCCCCCAGGCTCCCTGGGAGGGGGGTCATTGATAATACCCTAGAACAGGCAGGCAGGGCAGTCTTCCCACCTCCCAGTCCAATTGGGGATTCCCTGGGCAGGACTCCATCTTTTTCCCTCAGACCAGAGCTCCCCAAGGGCAGAGCCAGGGCCCCTTCTGCTCACCGGCCAAAGCGGTTAACAAACAGGCCTACAGAAAAGGAGCCGATCATGCCCCCCACGGAGAAGATGGCCACGGAGAGGGACCAGAGTGTGGTGAGCGTGGTGGGCAAGATGGGCTCGGCGTAGCGGTGGATCCACGTCTCGTTGTAGAACTCCTCGATCACCTGCAGGGGGAGAAGCAGCCTGGTGGGCGAGCCCCAGGCCAGGTCCCTCCCATTCTGAGGGTCTCAGTTTCCCCAGGTGAGAAACCAGCGGTTGGGCCCTGCTTCTGGGAGCTGTGCCAGTTCTCACACTTCCTCGAGGTGTGGTTTCCAGTGCCCTGTGGTATCACATGCTCAGCATGACTTGCTGGGGATGACGAGGGCAAATGACCAATGGTGAAAGTTCCCGCAGAGAGCAGAGAGGTACAGGGAGAAACTCCTTCTTCCCCACTTGTACCTTTCCTCTTCACCCCAGCTCCAGCCACCTGGGCCCTGTCCCCACCCGCTGCTGGAGGAAATACAGCTGGACAGATGGGTTCTGGACAGCCCTGGTAGGAGGGGAAGGCCAGGTTCCCTGATTTTGAACTTGGGGCCTGGGACAGGGGACTTACACACATCACCCTCCAGACAGGCTCCCAGGACTCACACTGCCACCTTCTATCCCTCAGGCTCAGCTCCCTCGTGGCTGGCCTGGGAGTTCCACCTTGAAGAGCCCATAGCCTCCTCTCCTCTCCAGGTGCCCAGCTGGGAGGTAAAGGGGAGGGCTCTGGAGAAGGAAGCAGTTCCAGGAACTGGAGACACCTGTCCTAGCACAGCCCTGCCCCTACCCAAGGGAGGGCCGACCTGCTGGTTCCCAGGTATGTGGCAGGCGGGCAGCACCGGTTCTGCCTAAGCACACTCATTATGCTCTTGGCCAGTACAGACACACACCCAGTGCGCAAGCCCAGTGTACACAGAAACGCAGCTTCCTGTATGCATATGGCATGACACCACACTTGTGCTCATAGTCTTCAACCAGACAGAAACCTGTGTGCCCTGCCTCCCCTCACCACTTGCAGCTCAACTCCACCCCAAACCAGCCGCCCCCACCCCACATGCAAGCTGCACATGCACACACACAGCAGTGCACAGCCTCGCCAACCTCCACTGCCACTACTCGGGGTCCTCCCTCCCCCTTCCTAGCCCGAGGAGGCTGTGGGTAGCCACATTTGCCAAAGGGGAAACTGAGGCCCACAGTCCCCGGAATGCCTGTTGAGTCTGCTAGGCCTGGCCCCAGGGTGCTTTCCTTCTAGTTGCAGTGTGTCCTTGGCCTCTCACCATCCTCCCTGCCCTGCTGCCACGATCTGTGCCAAGTCTGGAGACACCTGACTGAGGCCCAGCTCCAGGGATTAGGAAAGGCTGACGGGAGAGGCAGCCCTGAGGATATGCTTGTCTGTTCCCAGGGGAGCCAGACAGTGCGGTGGGTAGGAACCTGGGCTCTGAATCTGGGCATAACTAAACTCAGCTCTACCACTCATTTCCAGTGTGACAGTGGGCAAGTTATGTCATCTCTGAGTTCACAGGCCTCAACCCTAAAATGGCGGCATTTGCACGTAGTTATGTATGCACTACTTCACAGTGTTGCAGGGACTTGGAGAAACATATTTAACGTGCTTATCCAGTGCCTGGCACATAAGTTAACACTCCATCATAAGTAAATAAATGGAAACCATCAATGAGTCAGGGGACTCCTAAAATTATTCCACCAGATTCTGGTACAGACCCTGACAAAATCCAACCAAGTCCCCACCCCGTAATTTGAAATCAAGGCTCCCGCCAGATATTAGTCCAGCCTCATCACCTCACCAGCTCCTAGTCCCAACACATCAGCCTCACCTCGGCTCCACATCCCACTTTCCCACCCCTACATGCTTTTGTAGATGCCGCTACTCCTGCCTGAAGGGCACCCTGCTTTACTACACTGAAACCTTTGGCGATTCAGCTCAAAGGTTCCCTCCTCTGAGAGGCTTTCCCTGACTCCCAGGACTTTGTCCTCCCTGAGCGCAGGGACCCCAAGTGGATTCAAACCAGGGCCTGTCCCAGAGCCGGGGCCCCCTGGTCAGGGAATAGAGGAATCAGTGAGTAAAGGGCCTTGAGCTCTTTTCCTAGAAACACTGCATCTGCTGAGGGCAGAGAGAAGGCAGATTTTTTTTTTTTTTAAATTACTGTACGTCAAGTGAAAGTTTACAATTCAAGTTAGTCTCTCATACAAAAATTTATACATACATTGTTATGCGACCCTAATTGCTCTGCTTATACTGTGGCAGCACACTCCTCCTTTCCACCCCTGATTTCCCATGTCCATTCAACCAGCTCCTGACCCTCTCTGAGAAGGCAGTCTTTAACAAAACAAAACGCAGTGCTTGCGTTCTTCAAGAGATAAAACCGGCCCCAGAGGAGGACGAGTTGGGGACAGTTATGGCCCATTTAGAGGCTGTGCAGAGAACAAGCTGTCCCGGATAAGAGAACTGCCCAGATAAATGATGCTCACCCCTCGGAGGCCCAAACTTTTCTGGCCATTAACTGGGTGGAAACCTTTCTCCCTTCTGGCACTCTCATTTTGCTGCTCTGAGCAACAAGTCCCTGGGGCTCACTGAAGGGCACGTGCCTGTGCTAACTGGCCCCAGGTGGCTTTTGTTTCTTGCATTCCATAGTTCTCAGGGTCTGCTCCATCCCTCTGTGGTTCAGGTGCTTATCTCATACACGCTCCACTTAGCTTTTAGAAACTTGCCAAGAAACCAGCTAAACGAACTTGTTTGGATTGTGAGCAAAGTAAGAGTAAATAAGTGCTGAGTGAGGGCTTAAAGATTCTACTACCTAAGTGAACTTAAGGGTGTGACATAGGGGCGGTCAGGGAGGAAAGAGGGGAGAGATGGTGTTTTGTTATGGAGCTCAGCTTAACCTTCTTCTTGGGTCTTGGCTTGAGATATTGAGGTAGTTAATATATGTGGTGTCATCATAGGCCCGCCCCAGCCCCAGTTAAGTATCATGCCTGTGGTAACACAAGTCAGAGAGACCAAATCTTGTCCAAGGCTAGGCCCTCTGATTGTTGTTGTTAGGCGCTGTTGAGTCAGTTCTGACTCATAGCGAACCTATGTACAACAGAACTAAACACTGCTCCGTGCTGCGCTATCCTCACGATTGTTGCTATGTTTGAGCCCGTTGTTGCAGCCACTATGTCAATCCATCTCCCTGAGGGTCTTCCTCTTTTTCGCTGACCTTCTGCTCTACCAAGCACGGTGCCCTTTCTCCAGGGACTGATCCCTTCTGATAACATGTCCATAGTATGTGAGACAAAGTCTCACCATCCTCACTTCTAAGGAACATTCTGGCTGTACTCAGACCATTTTCTGGGGGTGAGGAAGGCTGGGCAGCCAGCCCCCTTCGCATTAACCTTGGCCCCAGACTCATCCTCTCCACCCCCAGCAGCTAAGGCTGAGCAGTGAGTTCCTGCCTCCTGATCTGGGGCCTGGGATTTTCAGGAAGAAGCCATGCCTGGTTTTCTATGCCTGTTGCTGGTGTGGGGGCTCCACGTCCTATGTGGGGCTTGAAGCTGACTCTTGACCCAGGGAAGGCGAGGGGGTGTGCCTGGGAGAATGAGAAGAGACCTACATGGAAAGAAGTTTTGGGGTTACCTCTTCCACCCAGTCTCTGCCCTCAAGCATCAATCCTAGAAGTGGCTGGGGTGCCCCTAGGAAAGAAGTCTACCAACAGTATGCCACAGACCAGTCTCCACAAGGTCTGGCAGCCTCCACAGCCCTGGCTCAGGTTTGTGATGGCTGCTGCGTGCCTGCTTTAAACCCTGCTCCTTCTGTGGCCATCACAGTCTGGGAGCTACCCTCGATTCTGCCATCGCCACCCACATTCGATCAATCGCCAGGTTCTTTCCATTCTGCCTCCCAATCTGTCTCATTTCTCTCCCATGCAGCATCTGCCCTAGGTCTCACCTGGATCCTGCTCCTGACTCCTCCCACCCAGCAAAGCCAGATTCTGCCTCCCACTATGAATGCCTCCTCAACATGTCAGTCAGAGCACTGTGCACAAAATGCACCAGGCTCAGCCCGTCCATCTGCTTCCCTGCTCCCTTCCCAGCCCACTCACATCTCTTTGCCCCGATGAGGGGTCTGTGCAGGTACATGCATGCTGGGGACAAAGCGAAGGGGCTTGGTCAGTCTGAGGGGGCACTGTCATGTGTCGGCCTGTCTAGAGTTGAGAGGCTATTAGAGATCTCTGTCCAGACCCCTCATTGAACCTGGAGGGCGAAGAGGCCCAGAGGAGTCACTGAACAGCTCTGTGGGGGTCAGCTTAAAGGAACAGGCTGGCTCTGGGGAGCTGAGATCTCTTGGACTGGCTGGTTTCCAGTAAAAAGCTATTCCTCACTCCCACAGTTCTCCTGGGGATAGAGGGAGAAGCTCCCCAGGAATTCCTTCCTCCTTTTGCCTGGGCAACTATGGGTGAAGGACCACACGTCTGCCCATCTGTGAGGAAGCACTCACTTCCTCTCTGTGCCCAGGCGGTGTCTGCAGCAAGACCCTGCCCTGGGCTTGGGTGGGTGGCAGAGCACACTGTCTGGCACACAGCAGGAGGTAAATAAGCCATGACTGTTGTCACTGTGTTTCTTGTGATCTTCAGGAGAGCATTGCGCACAGGGTTTTCCATTTTTAAATTGCCCCCGAGGGCAAAGCATTCTCCTAAAGAATTTATAGTGCAAGAAAGAACCGAAGGAGCTAGGGGCCTGCCACAGGGGGTCCTGCAGAGGGACCAACGGGTCTGTGGATCCCCAAAGGGTACAGACCTCAAGGGACAGATCTCAGCTCAGTGGAAAGAAGAGCTTTCCATGCCCCAAAGAATAAGACTGCCCACCGTGGAGGTGGTGAGTTCCCTTAAGTGGGGAGTGTGCAAGTCCAAGTGATCTAGAGTAGAGAATTGGCAAATGTTTTCTGTAAAAGCCCAGATAAAAAATATTTTAGGGACAGCAGGTTACACATGGCCGCTATTGCGTATTTTTCTTCTTCTTTTGTTTCTTCCTTAACAACACGTAAAAAATGTAAAAAACATTTGTAGCTCACGGGCTGTAAAAAAAAAACTGGCTGCTAGCCAGTTCTGGCCCTCCTGCCAGCCCATAATCTAGAATTCTATACTGGCCAAGAGACCCACCTGGGAGAAGGGGTGTGTGTCTTGGAGTCTCTGGCTGGTCTCACCATCTTTCCCTACAGGCTCCTGTAGACATTCCTCTACCCCAGGAGGCCTGGAACTCCCAGATCATCCCTGGCAGGGATCTTCTGTTCAAGGCCTTCCCTCCTCTCTCCTAGATGTTACCGTGGGGATGAAGGGGTTAAACAGCCAGCCAAACTGTGAGCTCCAGGAAGAGGGAGGAAAGGGAGAGCTTGTCCAGCTCAGTCCCTCAGCCTTGCCTTGACCCCTGTTCTCTGTCTCCCCTTGCCCCAGCTCCCAGCCCAGAGCTAGGTCTCCATAGCAACTCTCAGCCACACCCCAGGGCCAGCTGGGAGTTCAGAGCCAGATGCTCCAGGTGGGGCTGGACAGACAGCCCCGCCTGCTGGGTCCCCCAGGGCCTCTCCCTGGTGCCTGGGGGAGAGGCCTAGGCAGCCAGATGAAGCTAGGAGCTGGGCCCCAAGCCCGCAGCAAAGGTTCAGACCACCCAGGCCGCTTCTCTGGAAGAGCGTTGAACACGGCTTCTCTCCAAACCAAGGCCAGGCCTTTGCTCCTGCCTTAGCTGGCCTCCTTACTAGTCCCTGGCCTCCAGGGACGCCCTGCAGCCAGAGGGAACTTCATCTCACCATGGCCGCCCTGCCCAAAGCTTTTCTTGGCTCCCCACTGGGCTCGTGATATGTTTCCTCTCCACCCACTCTATGACTCACACACCCTTCCTCAGCCAGACAAGGCAAGTCCTCCTGCTACCTGGACACCCCACACCTCTGGGCTTCCTGTGTGCCTTCTCCCTGGTGAACTGTTAGTCATCTTTCAAATAATGCACAATCTTCCAGAAAGTCTTCCTGAAAACACCCCATCTCCTCTGTGGCAGTGGATCTCAGCTGGGCGGGGTGGAGGTTGCCCTCAGAAGACTTTTAGCAATGTCTGGAGACACACTGGCACAGTGTCACACTGGCAGAGTGCTTCTGGAAGCTAGTGAGTAGAGACCAGGGATGCTGCTAAACATCCTACAATGCACAGGACAGCCCCTTACCACCGAAGAATTATCCGGCCCAAGGCATCAACAGTCCTGAGGTTGAGAAGCCCTGCTCCATGGGCCAGTACCTTCTCCTTCGCCTTCTCTGCTCCCACTGTGCCTGTCTAGTTTCTGTCACTGCCCACGTACAGCCAACTATGGTGTTCGGTGCTTCTCAGGTCTGATTCACTTGTGTCCCTGGCGCCCAGCACAGGGCTGGGGGTGGAGTGAGTCTCCAACTGATAAACAAGCTATGAATGTAACTAAGGGGCTTAAGAGATGATGTGGCTCTGACGGGGTATAGTGGTGTAAGAAATTGCGTAACGGTGTGTGGGAAACTGTTGAGATGCTTGTGCATGACTGAGCTTGACTCGGCATAGAAGTCAGAGTACAAGGGACTAGCGGTGTGGCAGCTGTAGGTGTGTGAAAGGCTGACTATGGTGTAACCACCATTCCTTTCACAGAGGTTAAGGTACGGACTGGAGTCAGACTCCCTGGATTTGAATCCCAGCTCCGTCACTTACTGGCTCTGTGTTTTTGGTTTAATTACTTAACATCTCTGTACCCCATTTTCTTATAAAACAGGGATTACAGTGCCCACCTAAGGGGATTATTGTGAGGAACAATGAATTACTATTTCTAAAGGGCTTAGAACAATGCCTGGCACACAGTAAGTAAGCTATAAGGGTTTGTGGGAGAAGGATCCCAGATTCTTTGTATCTAGGCAGAGGTAAGAAGGGGCTGCTGGAGCCCCAGGCAGGGGAAGCAGGTCTTGCTTCCAGCAGCGATTCAACTTGGGCAGACCTTACCCACTCTCCAAATCAGGTTCCTCCTTTGTCAGACAAGGAGGGCTGAGCTCATTTGCCATCAGGCCCCCTCCAGCCCAAACTGTCTGAGTTCGAACTCATGGTTTCTCAATGGCCTTTAATCATCTCTGTTGACAACATAGCCTATTTGGGGTGGGGCTGGGTTTAAGGCAGTTCTCAGATCACCCCCAGGATGGTGGTCAGGACACCCTCTCTGTGGCTGGGCTCATCCCCACCTCCTCTCACTTCCCCAGTGAGAGTCCTGGCAGGATGTCATCATCATTCACACACCGTGAGGCGGGGGACGAGCACCGGGACAGTGAGCCATGAAGCCTAGAGTCCACCTCTAGCTCGGCCCCTCACTCTCCAGGTGATCCTCACCTGACCTCGGTTTCCTCACCTGTAGGAGGAGGAAGATGATCCTGGCCCTGTCTGCCTTGTAGGGCGGCTTCAAGATAATTTATGGGGAGGTGTTTGTAAACATTTAAGATAATGTTATGATTAATTAACCACTGCCAGGAGGAAGCCCTTTGGGGCCTGTTTTATTGAAGAAACCAAGCTTCTGTAATTAACAGTATTATTTGCATCCTAACCATTACTGGGGCAAAGTCTCTCCTCTAGAGTAGGCAAACCATGGCCAACCCAACGCAGTTTCCTAAGTTCCTCTAAGCAGATATGGGAAGTCAGCGTGTTCAGTGCAAGCAGTTAGCAATTCTACATCAGCGGAACAATTCATGCCACCGTGTCTTTGCACAAGTTGTTTCTACTGACAGGAGGGGTACCTATCCCTCCTTCTCCACAGGGCAGACTTCCCTTCAAGGTCTAGCAAGGCTGCCAACTCCTCCGAAGCCTTTTCCATCTCTCCCATCGCCCCCACCCCAGCTCCATAGTACTTTGGAGTCTTCCATAAATATACCCCAGCTTTTTCCAAGGTGTCTCCCCAGGTCCGTCTGCCTTTTGAGGGCAAGGACAGGGCCCAGCTCACCTCTGCCTCCCAAGCCCAGCACAGGACCAGGCACAGACCACGTACTATGCAAGCTCTGTGAGGGTCAGGATTTGCCTGTTTTGTTCACACCTATATCACTTCCAAGGAGCCTTGGTGGCGCAATGGTTTAAGTGCTTGGCTGCTAACAAAAAGGTTGGCAGTTCAAACCCACCAGCGACTCCATAGGAGAAAAGACCTGGCAATCTGTTCCTCTAAAGATTACAGCCTAGGAAAACTTATGCGGCAGTTATACCCAGTCCTATAGGGTCCCTATGAGTCGGAATCTACTTGACAGGCACACACAACGACTATTGCTCCGCACCGTCTAGCACAAAATGTAGCACAGAACGGGATGCTCAGTAAGGCTTAGCTGAATGAGAGTGCCGGCAGCATTGAATCACTGCCATCCTAGGACAATGTCTTCAGTGCCTACTGAGGCGTGTTATCCGCCTTGCCCTGTTACTACACATTGGCTCTGAGCTGCACGTTCATTTCTTACCATTGTGTCCTCCCATTCCCATTTCTTAGTTTATCACTTCTAATCTGCTCCTGGCTGGAAGAACTACAGCCAGGCTTGTTAGAAGTGTTCTTAAAGTGCTAAAGTAAACAGACTGAGTGCCTGAGTGCTTGCCCCAGAAACACTGCTAGATCCAGTGTGTGTGCTTGTGCCCTCTCAATTCTCGTCACTACTGAGTTTCGCTCCTCAGAGGCGGTCCTCAAAGGTCTGAAGTGACCTTTGGACAGGTGCCCACAGTGCTCCTGCTGTTTACAACCTCAGCTGGGCTCTCTGCTGCCCACCCACCGGTCCTTCTTTGAGAACCTAGTCTGCTGCTCTTCCCATTTTCACACCAGTTCTAACCTTTCACCTATTTCTGATAAAATGGGAGACCACAGAATTGGAGAACTTCATTCTAGATTTGTCCACATCCTCAATCTTAGATGAAGTATCTTAGACCCTTCCTGGTCAAATGCAACCCCTCTCTCTCACACTTCCTGCCTCCTTGAGAATCATCCCCCCTCACTTCCTTATCTCCACCTTCTCCTCTTCTGCTGATTCCTTACATGTTTAAAAATGAAGTTTCATATTTAAAAAAAATCCTGACATACAACCCCTCCAGCTACCACCACCTCTTTCCTCCTCGCTCCACAAGTCTCTTGGCGGGCTGTCTCCACTCTTCCTCATCTCCCTCTCACTCTTCAGCCCATTGCAATTGGGTTTCCACCCACATGGCTCCACTTCTGGCCTTTGCCACCATCAAGGTCAACATTGCGTCCTTTGCGTTCAGCAACATGGAGGTGGTTTGTCCAGCTCAATCTCTGAGGCATTTGACGACATTCCTTCACTTCATTCATCAACCCACGATTTACTGAGTGCCTATTACTATGGACAGGCATTGATCTAGGTACCAGTTGCCATTGAGTTGACTCTGACTCATGGAGACCCCATGTCAGAGTAGAACTGTGCTTCATAGGGTTTTCAGTAGCAGATTTTTCAGAAGTAGATCACGAGGCCTTTCTTCTGAGGTGTCTCTGAGTAAACTCAAACCACCAACCTTTCAGTTAGCAGCCAAGCACATTAACCATTTGTACCACCCAGGGACTCCCACCAATGATGAAGTAGTGAACAAACTAGACAAAAGCCCTTGCCCTACGGAGCTTACATTCTCCCTTTGTCTTGAAAAGTTCTTTTCTGCTGCTTTTAGAGATCCAGCTCCCCTCCTCCTACCTACGACCCTCTTCTATGCAGACCTTCTTCTACCCAGTAGGAATGTTCTTTGGGAGCTTGAGCCTTCCTCTTTTTATTCCAGTCTCCCTAGGACATCTTCATCCACTCCTATTTAGATACCAGTACCCAACTCCCAAGCCTTTCCTCCAGCCTGACTACTCTGCTAAGAAAGACACACACATCCAGGTGCCTCCTGTTCGTTTCCAGCTGTGTCCCACCTCAATTCCTGCACATCCTTCAGGTACCTATCAGCTCTGCCCACACTGCTCCTCCTTCGTAACCCACAAATCCTCTCTCTCTCGTCCTTATACTGAATTGATTACCAAACCCTGTCCATTTTTCCTACTGAGGGTTTGTTTTCACACCTCTATTGCAACACAGCTTTCTCACTAATTTTCCTGTCTCTATTCTCACAGTTTCAGACACATTCCACCTCACCAGTTGCCTGAATCATTTTCCAAAGATGCAAATTTGATCATATCTTTCCTCTTCAACGGCTCCCTGTTGTCCTCATTCTGAAGTCCACATTCACTAGCTCAGTCTCCGTGCTTGTCCTCACATGCCCATTCTGATTATGCCATGCCCTGTGGGTGGTTGGGGTTTTGTAGATCAAATGTATTTACAAGGCCCTTCATGGTGGGGCTCTGGCTTACCTGGTTGGCCTCCCCAACCTTCCCTCTCCTTCCGTTACCCTACTGACACACCAAACTATTCACCCTTTACCGAATGCCAGGCTTTCTCTCCTCTGGGCATTTTGTACCTGCCTTTGTGGCATCCTCATCTCCCCACCCCCAGACTGTGTCTCTGGAAAACACTCTCCATCCTGACCATGAATCCTGGCTTAGAATCCTACTTCTGTCCTTAACTCATTATGTGTTCACTGTCGAGATATCGCTTAATCTAGTAGTTCTCAACCTTGGCTGCATATTAGAATCACTTGGGGAGCTTTAAAAATTCAATGCCCAAACAGCACCCCAGATCTGGGGTGTCCACAGGATCTCAGCACGCGATCAAGGTAGAGAACTTGACCTTCCTTGAATTCTTTAAGAATTCCCAGAGGGAGCCAGCTCTGAGGCACACACCTTGGCAAGAGCTGTTCAGAGCACTTAGCAAAAGCAGGGCTTGGGATTGCTCCAGGCATGGGCCCAAGGTCACCATTTCAGGCGAGTCTGGAAAAGTCACGAGTCTGGAAAAGTCACCTCCGCTGCAGCTGAGGATGACTCAGCAGGCCAGGCCTTCCTGGTGACCTGCTCCCCAGCACTGGGCGTGGCCCCCATAGCCACCCTCCACCTGTCTGGAGGAGGTCCAGGTCTGCCTCTGACACTGCCCAGCTCCCCTAGACAGGTGCCTGATCCTCAGGAGCCAGCCACACTCACTTTCCAGCCTCAACTGTCTGGACAACATACGTGGTCTGGACAGGAGGACTTTTGCTCTCATTCTGTCCTCCCTGGGAAGGTACAGATTTCTAAATTGATGAGGCCCAGAGAAGCTGGTTAGGAAGACAGGCTGAGGTTGTGGCAGCAACTTAGTTTGGCTTATGACTCCACCATTCACCAGCTATACAACTTTGACCTGTTGTCCATGTCATCTGCCTGAGCTTCAGTTTCCGGGTCTATAAAATGCAAATCTCCATCCGGCCTCATAAACCTCTATAAAATGCCTGGCATAGAGGAGGGGTCAGTAAGAGTTTCCTTTCCTGCCCCTCCCCCATTTCCCTCTTCTCTCCTCCATAAAGCAAGTTAAGTGGGCTGGGCTGGAGGTGATTGCCGGGGTCCCTTCCAGTCCTAACATTCAGGTGAACAAGTGAGGGCAGATCCAGGATGCGTTCTGGGGAGAAGGAAGTTAAGCATAGACCTCCACCTCCTGCAGTTCCCTGGGGCAAGATGCAGTCTTTGCTTTGACTGGCACAGGGCCTCCAGAGGAGGCACTTCAACGTAGACCTGGATGCCTCACAAGGGAGTGTGCTCCTGTCTGGATGGCTGTGAGCACAGGTTCCAGGACCACCGGGCAGGCATGGGCTCCAAGGAAGGCTGGTATTAGATACCTGGGAGACTCTGGCCAGGTTTCTTTTCTCTGGACACTTTCTCCATCTGCAAAATGGGAGTGGTGATCGTTGTCTGCCTGCCTTACAGGGTTGCAGGGAACATCAAGTGAGATTACCAACAGGAAAGCTCTTCGTAGGCCCCAGAATACCCTGTAAACATGGCATCATTATGCCGAGCATTGCTTAGATTATCCAATGGAGTGTCTGTTTTGGGCGGGAGGTTGATCAGGATGACCTATGGCCCTGTGCTTCTGTGAGCACTGATGGTCTAGGATTCTTCAGCCTCAAGATTCCAAGGCCAGAAGCTAAGTGTCTCTGACTCGCTCAGGGCCAGAAAACTGGCTAGTGAGGCAGATAGTGAGTTGACGTCCATGGTGAGTACCCATCAGGGGGCAGCTTGAGTGTGTGGTGTGCAGTGGAGTGAGCGTGTGTTGACTAACAAAGGATGGCAGAGCACTCACCTTCTGGGGGGCGTTGATGACTCCAGTGTTGTAACCAAACTGTAGGGAGCCAAGTACTGCCCCTCCCACAGCCAGCATGAGGCGACCCGTCAGCTTCTGCAGAGAGAAAAACAGACTGTCACAGGCATGTCTGGGCCCAGCTTACTACAGGGCAAGACCCGGGCTGGCAGGTTCTCATGTTTTAGATATCTCGCCTGACTCTTGGCACCATGCCTGTCTTTCTCCCAGGAAACGTGGCCACTCCTGACCTCAGGTACCTGAACCAGCACTGCCGACTTCTAGACACTGGGCTGGCCGGACTTCTTCCTGGGGGATGGGGAGTTAGGGTCTTCCCTCTGCAGTCAGGTCTTGGCTACGAAGGGAGAGGATTTAGCACTCTGGGGGGGTCTCATTCCCCCGGTGGAACCATGGCTCGGGTCCAGGTGGCTCCAGACCCTTTGACCGGGAGGCCCAGGAGACAAACCCTCCATGTGATGTACTTCAGTCAGCCAAATTATGTGGTAGGAGCATCATAGATGGGGAGAAATGCTGTGGACTTGGACCCAAGGGTGCTGGCTTCTAATTCTAGCTTACCTGCCAAATTGTTGTGAATTCCAAAAGGCCTAGTCACTCCCCTTATCACCCCCCTTTGCCCCTCCATTTTCTTATCTGCAAAATGGGACTGGTCATGCTGTCGGCACTGTAGATGTGGCCCCCCTCCCCTTCACAGGCCAGGAGACTGAGCCCTGGGAGGCAGAGATAAGCTCTAGACCACTCAGAGGTCTGTGGCAGGGCCAGGGCTGGAACCTAGTGCCCCTTACAGGAACAACCTCATACCTTGATCTTCCCAGGGTTATGTGGACACAGATGGCATACCAGCGAGGAATGTGCTTTAGAAAAGAACATGACACAAGGCGAATAAGGGGGTCGGGCCAAGGTGTTTCCAATGGGCAAAGCGCTGGGGAGAAAAAGGACAGTGGGCTTCTGTCTCCTGGAGACTGAGTGTATGAAGGCAGCAGGGAGGGCCCTATTTACACAAAGATAAGAGAAAGGTGAGCAAGGCGTTCTGCCTTGCTCGAGGAAGGTAGAGAAATCTTTTTCTGGCTTTTAAAATGAGGAAGCTAAGAAATGTGGCACGAGGCAGGCCTTCCACTGGTGTGGGAGAATGGAGCCAGGGGAGGCATGCCAAAGAATTGACTGCCATTTATTTACTACGTACACCACACAGGCTGGACAGCAAGGTCGGGCAAGGGGGAGCACAGCATCCTGAGCTGCAACGTGTGGAGGAGAGAATCCCAACTTGCCCATGGCCTTGTTGTGGGCCTCAGTTTCCCTACCTAACCCAGGGGCAGCCCTGACTTCAAGATCCTCACAGATAGCACCAGGCTTGGCTGTTAATCAGATGCTTCTGGTCTTTTCATTCTCTAGAAGCTGTCAGGACAGCAGTTGCAAAAGCCAAGGTTCTCACATCAGAGGCTGAGAAAGAGGAAGAAGCTCCGGCCCTGCTGGGTGCACAAGCTCTGGGTCTTCCCACACTGGTTCACCTGGCCCTTCCCTGGCTAAACTTGGGGCATTCATCCTAGGTGCTGGGGCTTCCCTCCTGCCTGGCTGCATTCCCTCCTAATCCTGCCCTTCACGGTCCAGCTCAGAAGACACCTCCCTCCCCGACCAAGTCTCCCTTCTCTCAGCTCCACGGGGAAACTTCAGACCCTGGGCCATCGGTTCTGAGTGTGTGGTGAGCACCTGCCAAACCTTCCCGGGTAGGCTCTGGCCAAGCACTAGGTTTACAGCAGACAGGCCCTTAAGCCAACCTCGGAGGGCGATGGCTGGGACTGAATAAGAGGTTGCACGTCCAGCACTAAGCAAGGCAGGAGGGCTCAGCAAACAGTGGCTGTTGAACCGCCACCAGGTGCCGGCCCGTCTGCCTGGTGAGATACATGTGTTAGCCTGGTGATGTCCAGAATGTGGTATGAATGGTACACAAGATGTGTATTTTTCTAACACAGTACACACTAGAATAAATATAAAACTGGCAATGCAGACCTATGATTTAATAAAATGCAGGCTATCTATATAACAGAATACACAGAAGAGAATACGTTCCTTTATTGATGTGGATACTCTCCAAGTTAAAATGTAAGTTAAAAGCAAGCTTCAGAGCAATGTGTGTTGTATGCTGCCTTTTGTGTAACAAACTAAAAAAAAATTGGCTGTAGCTGGGGAGATAAATCTACTTATTTACTTAAAAGAATGTACATTGTGCTTTGGGGCTGGGAAGGGAGACTTCATTCTATACCCTCTTGCACTTCTTTGAGTTTTGAACCATGTGAATGTATCACCTATTCAAAGTACATTTTTTTACAAGCCCATGATTTCATATTACTTCAGATGAAGCAATTTAAGTAACATTAAATGAAAAACAATGCAGATGCTATGTGAATATGGCAGAACTCGCGTTGGTGGCACACGAATCAATGTGTCTCTGGGAGAGGTAAGTACTGTTACTACGGCCCTGATTTAAGTCTTGCTGTGACGTTCCAGGGGTCTTTGGGCCTCTGAAGTCAGCCCTGGGTCCCGGACTCAGTGACTGCTCAACTGTAGCCTCTGGCAGTGGGACTGACAAGGGCAAATCCCTCTGCTGGACTTTGCCATTGGCAGGTCAAGGTCAAACTCTGCTTTAAAAAACCTGCCTACCCACCCACCCAGGCAGGCTGCTGCATTCGGACTCACTAACTCAGTGACCTGTGCTCAAGGCCCTGTGCTAGAGCTGGGGCCCCGGGTGAAATAGGACCCAGTCCTGACATAAAGGCAGAGAGAGGCTTCTAGTTTAGTGAGGAGGCAGCGGCAGACAAAGAGAAGCTAGTATGGTCTGGGCTTCCACAGAGGGGTAGTATGAGGCACTGGTGTGTGTGTTCGGGGGTGGAGGTGGGGGTGAGGGCCTGAAGGGAGAGATTTCTAATTGTGGCTGGGAACAATCAAAGATAGGTTTTCAGGAGGTGACACTGGAGGTGGACCGTGAAGAACATGCAGGGAGTCTGCCAAGTGGGGAAGCAATGGCAAGACTGCATTCCAGGTAAACAGAACAGTATGTGCAGAGGGAAGAAGAGGGGACAAGGCTAGATTAAGAAACAGGGTGCACCGTGAGGCTTGATGCTAGATAAGGGGGTAGTGGGGCCCCTACCCCTTGGCAGGCATGTCACACATCCATGTTCCCACCTCCCACCCCCACTGCAAGTACCCTCCTAGCTTAGAATCAGGAGACCCAGGTTCAAATGCAGTTAGCTGCTTACTTTCTACCTTGGAGCTGGAATATGTGGCAACCCTGTCCCTGGGACTCAGTTTCCTCACATAGGAAATGAGGATAAAAGTTCCTGCCCTAAAGGGTTGCTGTCAAGTTCTGTATCGAGTGCCCATCATGGAGCCTGGCAGAGTTCACTCATCAAGGTTTGTTGAATCAGAGAACAGGAAGCTATCCTCAATCAGGCCACCTTGGCACTGTCTGAAACTCGGTGATGAAGTCCATTCATTCAACACTATATTTATAATGAATTAGAGAAGGGGTACAAATCCTACAGTTGTGACTTTCTTATAGAAATCTTTTTGGAAGTGAGGGAGCAATGTAGAGCCCAGAATTTGGGACCCCCAGCAATCCATCACCATCACCACCCCTGGGAACGGGGCTACCTTCTAGAACATTCCATGCTCTCACTGTGCCCTCTACAGTCTCCAACTTCTGCTCCAAGTAGTCAGGAATACCTATCTGACCCTCTCATCCACTAGACTGGGAACTTACAGGACCTATGTCTTACTTGTCTGCAGGGTAAGGTGCAGCACAGAACAGTTGTAAAACAAATAAAACCACCACTTCTCCATTTAGCTTTTGGGCAAAACTGGCTCTGTGTGAATCTGTTTGCCAGAATGTTGTTCATCCTAATAGATTTTAACCCAGCCACTTATCAAATCCCTGGTAAGTACTGTAACATCACTTAAGAGGTAGAAAAAAGGTAACAGCACTCTCCCTCAACCCACACCCCCACTGCCCAGGGCTGTAGGGAAGAGACCTCTAAAGTCAGACAGACCCGGAGTTCAAATCCTGACTCTTCCAGCAGTGCTACAGGCATCTCAATTCGGCAAACACTTGGGCTCAGGGTCCAGCACAGAAGAGGATCTCCCAGCCCCAGCCTCACCATCCCTAACCCAATTCTGGGGGTCCAGAGGCTCACTGAGAGCTGTCCCCCTCCCAGGAAACCCTTGATGAACTGTCAGCTTTGGGGGCCTTCCCTCCCACACAATGGGATGCATGATGGCCCTGGCCATGTTGCATAATTTGCCCAGCACCATGCATGGCTTTTTGACCCACGCCGGTGTGCCCTTCCTTGGCACAGCACCCCAGGCCCAGGCTGGGCCTGCAGCAGGCCCTTGGTCAACACTGGCAGAGGGAGGGCATGACCCTCTGTGTCATTCAGAGACAGAGCATTCTCTGCGGGAGGAGGGTCCAGGAGTTGGCATTATCCAGATGACCCTTCATCTCTTCCTCCTCCCACAGCTTCCTACATGGCCTCCCACGGTGCACTGGCACATGGGACATGGGGCTTTGTAACTGCTTGGTCCATGGTTCTAAAGAGGGTAGGAGTAGGGGGTGAAATAGGGGTTTACTTGAACCAGGATAGCTCCCTTTTTATTATGGGTTAAGTTTTCTTTTGTCTAAGATTTCATTTGAACAAAGGTCTGGGCATTAAAAAGAAAAGCTCAAGAAGTTTGGAATTGCTATAACGTCCTCATTTGATAGATGGGGAGGGTGAGATCAGAGAGCAGGGGCCCAGGATACTCAGTAAACAAAAGCCAGGGCTAGACCTTAAGTTCTTTGGATTCCTAGCCTGGCGTTTTACCCCCTGACCCCTTTCATCCTGCCAAGTCTTTTCAGAAAGAAGAATGATGGGTTAACTGCCTGAAGCCCGACCTTTGGGTGACCTCAGGTATTTCCTCCCCTTGAGCCCATGTCCTTCAGGACTGCCAGCGGGGTCAAGACTCCTGCATGGCTGAGTCTCCCCTGCGGCCCACGGCGGGCCTGGAGGCAGAGGGTGCCCATGAATCTTTAAACCAGAGATGAGACGAAGGAGCTGCCACATTTATCAGCACCAGCTACGCACTGGGTACCATGCCAAGGGCTGCTCACACAGCCTGATTTAGTCCCCACCAGACACACTCCAAGGAGCCCTGGTGGCGCAAATGGTTAAGCGCTTGGCTGCTACCTGAAAAGCTGGCAGTTCAAACCCACCCAGTGGTTCCACAAAAAAAAAAAGACCTGGCAATCTGCTTCCGTAAAGATTACAGCCAAGAAAACCCTATGGGGCAGTTCTCCTCTGTCACATGGGGTTGCTATGAGTCAGAATTGACTTGAGAGCATCCAACAATACGTACACTCTGGGGGAGAGATTGCCCCCACTTCACAGATGAGAAGATCAGAGGCTGGGAGAGGAAAAAGCAGATAATCAGAGGGCCCTTGGCTTCTGTGAAGCTTTCAAGTTGGGGAGAGGAATATGATGCCAAATTTCCATGTCCTTTCTGCTCACATCCTCCCCCTTGCTTCGGGGTTCTAGTCCCTGAAGAAAACAAGGTTTCTACCTGGTGCTGTCTATATAGGTCAAATTCCATTCCAGAAACATCCAGGGTCTTGCCAAGTCTAAGCCGAGACAGTCCAGGCTCAGGCACTTTTTGGCCACTTGAGTGGATTTTGCCATAAGCCAGAGGTTGGCAAACTATGGCTGTGTGGGCCAAATCCAGCCTGCCATCTAAGAAACGGTTTTACATTTTTAAGTGGTTAAAAAAAAAAGACCAATATTTTGATATATGAAAATTATATCAAATCCAAATTTCAGTGATCATGAATAAAGGTTTTTTTGGAAATATTGACACATTCGTTTATATCCTGTTTACGGCTGCTTTTCTGCTACAGTGGCAGAGCTGAGTATTTGTGGCAGAGAGGGATTATATGGCCCACAAAGCTGATGATATTTACTATCTGGCCCTTTACAGAAAAGGTTTGCCGACCTCTGCTGACCAGGTTACCTGAGCTGCTATATACAAACCAAACACATGAACGGCACAAGATTTTTAAAGCCTTCCAGGCAAAAACAAACCCTCCTCCCTAAATAATGTAAAAGGTGTCTGTCCAATGGTGGATGTTAAATGCAAGCTACTGGATCCCACTCTATGTTTGGGCCGTGGGTTATGATCTGACACCTGACACAAGCCCAGGCTTGGCTGATACCCCTCGAGGAGGTACTTATTCAGTGGTGAGACGGGCGCCATTTCAACTATGATGAAATTAATTTGGGAAGATTATGGTGACATGCATGGCCCCTGAGTGGCACAAATGTTTTGGTAACCGAAAAGTTGGTGATTCAAACTCATCCAGCAGCACCATGTTAGAAAAGTCCTGGTGATCTGTGTCTGTATAGATTACAGTCAAGAAAACCCTATGGAGCGGTTCTATTCTATAACATATGGGGTCGCCATGAGTAGGAATTGACTTAATGGCATAAGACAACAACAGCAGTGACGTGCAAAGGTCCCTGTCACTCTCTGGAGACAAGTCCCAGCTCCTCCCGCCTTGCATGACCTTACAGAAGCCCTTCCCCCTGAGGTCTCAGTTCTCCATAATAGACATTTTCTAAGAACAATAAATTATACTACTAAGGAAAGATAATGTCTGAATGCATGTTCTCAGTGCTGTTCTAGTCAACAGGGACTCGGCAGTAAACTAAACCAAATCCTCCCTTCCTGGAACTTGATATTTTAGTTGAGGGCCAGGGGCAGAAAATACATATATCAGGTGGTATGTGGTATGAAGAAAGAAAGTGATGGCATAGGGGTGCTATTTCTTAATCGTGGTGGGACATGCCTGTAATGGAATATTATGCAGCTGTTGGGAAGAATGTACCACATCTGTACATACTTAATATAGAAAGAACCCCAGGATAGATTAAGGGAAAAAAGCAAGGCATAAAACAATGTATAGAATGTACATTTTGTGCAAGGACAGGGGAGATAATAAACGTGTATAATGCCACTTGCTTGTATTTGCAGCAAGAAACACTACAAGTATTTACCTCTAAGGGGTAGGGTGGGGGAACAGGATGGGCCGCACAGAACTATGTAGAAAGTATGATCCAACTACATATAAATTACACCTTTAAGCACACATATACACGTGCACAAAAAGATGTCTGTGATGGTACACACAGAAAAGTTATTCTTTTACTTGTATGCTTCTCTATGGTTTGTTCTATTACCTCTGTAATTTTACAAAAAAAAAAAATCCGCAACCTGACCCAGAAAGGTAGGCATTATCCCCATTATAGCTGAGGAAACAAACTCCAACAAGAAGAGGTATCGAGGTCTTGAGCTGTGGTCTTGAGCTGTACCCGCTCCGCCTCTGCTTTCATTCGAGCCCAGGAGCCAGCTCAGTTACAGCAAAACCCCAGTGTTTATGCATTATCTCCCGCCTCCCCGGTCTGGCTGCATGGCAGGGCCTCAGGCTCCGCTCCACCCCTCCTATGGAGGGAGGTGACAATTGGGGATTTGTTTTGGTGGCCAGGGCTGGGCCCACCAGTCTGGACACAGCCTCGCCTAGCTCATGAGGACAACCAGGGCCTTCCCAGCTTCTGCCATCCCAGGACACCGGTTACTTGATGAGTGGCTTTGTCACCTCTGCGCTGGAGTGAGGTGGGGGAAGGGGTGAGGCTGCAGGCCCCAAGCCAATGCTGTACAACTTCCCCCTTTGTTCCCAGCCTCCCCAGCGCTGCCAGCCTAGAGGGTGGTGAAACAAGGAGGGGGAGCTGGATGTCTGTACTCTTGATGCTGGAGCAGAGCTCTGGGCCCTGACACCCCGTGACCAGGAGGCACTGGGCAAAGCTGAGCTCCCTGTAGTCACAAGCTGATTATGGAGGATTTGGGGCTGACCCAGTGCTGGGGCAAGTAGGGTTGGGTCCCTGGATGGCTCAGCACTGGACAAGGATCATCTTGAGGCCACTGTACCGCCTGCACATCCAAACTGGCCGTACACAGGGTCTTCCTCCTTAAAACAGCCACCACGCTGGCTTGGGGCCCTGGGCCAGTCTCACTGCATTGCATCCATCACGGGGTAGTGAATCCTCCATTTTACAGGAACTAAGGCTCTGAGGGAAGATACTTCCCCAAGGTCAGTTTTGTGGGAACACCTAATGTGTTATGTTTCCATTCACAGAAGGGTTTGTGTTGTCAGGTCATGTCTAGTCCAGCTTTTAGGTTTTTATTGCACCCAGCAAATGCCTGGAAAGTTCCAGGGTCTGGGAACTCCTGCCCATTTTAGGTGGGTGGGAGATATTTCTGGAACAGAGGACAATGGTATGGAGGAGAAGAAAACATGTTTTTTCTTTTAAACACTGTAGAATACAATACCTCAAGTCTTTTCTGACAGCCTTATCTTGGATAAGCCTCTTCCCTTCTCTGGACTCGGTTTCCCCACCTGACAAATGAAGGATGGGCTATGGACTGGAAGGTTTTCTTCCTGCTGACTTTCCTTTAATCTCTTATGTCATCCTTGAAATGTAGGCAGTGTGTTTTGGGATGGGAGGCTCAGTATGCAACCTTGGGAAAGTCACTTTTCATTGGACTGTGATGTTGTCATCACAACCAGTATCTCCCTCGCAGGACACTTGTGAGGATCCTGGGAGATAGTGGACATCCTTTCAGACTACCCAAGTTTCAGGCAGGCAGGAAGGAGAGAAGAGAGCAGCCTAAGGCAGGGCTGGCCACTCTTATCCTTGTGCTGCCTCCGTGAACCAGCTTCCTGACAAACCCCTGCTAGAGAAGAATTGGGCAACGGGGAGTTTTAATGGCTTACCCAATCAAGTGATGTCCACAGCCGAGGCCAGGGCACCCTGCTCTCCAAACACTCGCATTGTTAGAATGCCAGGCTGCTAGCTAGAGGCCACAGAACAAAACGTACAAGTCACCTCAGGCCTAGGTAAGCACAATGCATTATAGGAGCCCAAGCAGAAGAACATTTAGGGAGCATCTAGAGGGATAGGCAGAGTCCCTGGGCGGCACAATTGGTTAAGTACTTGGTTACTAACTGAAAGGTTGGCAGTTTGAGTCCACCCAGAGGCACCTCAGAAGAAAGGCCTGGTGATCTACTTCTGAACAATCAGCCATTGAAAACTCTATGGAGCATTGTTCTGTTCTGATACACACGGAATCACCATGAGTCAGAATCGACCTGATGGCGATGGAGAACCCCCGGCTGAGAGAGGAAGTGACTGGACCTGACCTGTCCCTATTTCTGAGTCAGTTAAGCTCATTCCTAAGAACAGCAGAGGCACATGGCAGAACAAGAGAAGTCAGCTGAGCAAAGTCCCAGTTTGCAGGAGACAAAGAGGAACACAGAGGAAAGAATAGACTTCAGAGTAAGACAGACCTGTTTTTAAGACTTTGGACGAGTGACATAACTTCTCCAGGCCTCAGTTTAAAACTCCCCACAAGGACCATGGTCTCTGGGAACATCTAGCTCAATTGGCATAACATAGTTTATAAAGACAATGTTCTACATTCTACCTTGGTGAGTAGCATCTGGGGTCTTAAAAGCCTGTGAG
>NW_004443951.1:13802771-13826300 GCF_000243295.1 Trichechus manatus latirostris | reverse complement strand
AGTTTATAAAGACAATGTTCTACATTCTACCTTGGTGAGTAGCATCTGGGGTCTTAAAAGCCTGTGAGCAGCCATCTCAGATACTCCACTGGTCTCATCCCTTCGGGAAGAAGGGAGAATGAAGAAAACAAGGTACAAGGAAAAGATTAGTCCAAACGACTAACGGACCACAGCTACCACGGCCTCCACCAGACTGAGTCCAGTACAACCAGATGATGCCCGACTACCACCACTGACTGCTCAGACAGGGATCACAACAGAGGATCCTGGACAGAGCTGGAGTAAAATGTAGAACAAAATTCTAACTCACAAAAAAAGACCAGACTTACTGGCTTGACAGAGACTGGAGAAACCCCGAGAGTATGGCCCTTGGACACCCTTTTAGCTCAGTAATGAAGTCACTCCCAAGGTTCACCCTTCAGCCAAAGATTGGACAGGCCCATAAAACAAAACAAGACTAATGAGGCCCAACAGTCCAGGGACAAGGACTAGAAAGCAGGAGGGGACAGGAAAGCTGGTAATAGCGAAACCAAGGTCGAGAAGGGAGAGTGTTGACATGTCGTGGGGTTGTTAACCAATGTCATAAAACAATATGTGTACTAACTGTTTCATGAGAAACTACTTGTTCTGTAACCCTTCATCTAAAGTGCAATTAAAAAAAAAACCCCAGAAAAAGGCTGTCTTTGGTGATTAAATAAATTTAGTCTCCAAAAGAGAGGGGCTTTATCCCAAAATGTATACAAGATGATTCATAGAGGATTTAGAAAAAAATTACTATAATTGTTATCTGTATTTGTTTTTTAAAATTTCTATTTTGTATAAGGAGCCCTGGTGGTACACTGGTTAAGAGCTCGGTTGCTAACCAAAAGGTCAGCAGTTCAAATCTACCAGCAGCTCCTTGGAAACCCTATGAGGCAGTTCTACTCTGTCCTATAGGGTTGCTGTGAGTTGGAATTGACTTGCTGGAAATGGGTTTTCTTTTTTTTGGTTTGTTTGTTTGTTTAGACATATAATCTATTAATATAATAATACATGTGCATGAATTTATAAATACAGAGCAACCATGGCGGGGGAGGGGGCTGCTCTAAAATCATGGCTGAGTAATTGAAAAATCTGAAGAGCACTGCCTGAGAAACACCCACCTGCTACAGCATCTAGAAGCAGTTGGTACAAGGGCAGCCCTTAGAGATGGGCAAGCTCTCCCTACTCAGCCCAAAATTCAAGACAGGGTGGTGAAAAGGGACAATTAGAGCCCTTTCTGGTTCGTCTGGCCTTCCAGGGGCCTGAGTTCAAATCCAGCTCAGCCACTTACTACTACTACTAGCTGTGTGACTTCAGGGAAGTTATTTTCCTTCTCTAAGCTCCAGGCTCCTAACCTGACAAGTGAGGAATCAGCAGGGCTACAGTAGGTTAGTTGACATTGAAACGCATTTTAGTAAAGAATCCAGTAGACTATCAGTGGCTGTTGACTCTCTCCTCTGCTTTTCTGGCTCCACAAAGAATATTAATTTATCCACCCAGTACATAAACACCTGGGCCCTGCATCACAGACTGAAGAGATAGTCCTTATCCTGAAGTGGTGCAAATGGTCAACACACTTGATTGCTAACTGAAAGGTTGGAGGTTTGAGTCCACCCAGAGATGCCTTGGAAGAAAGCCCTGGTGATCTACTTCCCCCGCAAAAGCCACTGAAAACCCTATGGGGGGTGGGGGAAAGAAAGAAAGAAAACCCTATGGAGCACAGTTCTACTCTGACACACATGAAGTCGCCAGAATCGACTTACATTGCAATTGATAGTGACCCTGGAAGAACTTAGTTTTAAGGGAAAGATATTATCCCCATCTTACACGCAGAGAAACTCAGATCCAGCAAGGTAAAGTGGGCTGCCAGAGCCCTGAGATAACACAGCAGGTACGTGGGCTTCAGCGTCTCAAGCCCTTACCACTAGCTAAAATCACTCCTCATTTCATTTTTATTTTGTTTAATCCCAAGGTAATGGCTCACGGATGACTTTCGGGAAGGCTACCAGGAACTTCCTCAGGGTCTCACCTCAAGCCCAAGGGCCAGGGCTGGGTGAAGCAAGTCGTCTGGATTCTACAGGTATGAAGGAGCCTTTCATGGCTGAGGTACAGCCTGGCCAGGTGCGTAGCGATGGGGGCGACACAGAGGAGGGGCACTTGCGTTGGGGCATAAGTCCCAGCGCAGGCCAAACAAGGCACGAATGACATTCTGAGGCGCCACAATATTGAAGACGCCTGACTGAGACAGCCGGATAAGGGGGGGAAGGCTACTCATCTTGAAATTGGGGGAGGGGGAGTGCCACAACTTTGAGATTGCCCCTCGGGAGTACGAATTGGGTGTGGGCGGGAGAGCGACAATTTTAGAGATTGCTCCTGGGCTCTCCTTATGCTCACTACACCCTGTGCCTGGGGTCACTGCCAGACACTCCCTTGCCAGCCAAGACCCTGATCTGTCCCCCCCGGACACTTCCACAGGGGGAGCAGGTCAGAGTTCAGTCCTACTCCCTCGTCCTGCATTAAAAAAGGGCATCCTTGCATCCTCCCCGCCCAGGAGATAGGAAAACCCAAGCAAATAAGAGCGAGTATTTCAAAAGAAAAATGTGATTTAAAATAACGTTTACAAGTGGGAAGAAGGGAGGGAGGAAAGAAACAATGCCCTGCACACAGGCGGGCTCAATAAATATTTGTAGAAAAAGAATCGCCCAGAGAAGAAGGCACGAAGTTCCCCTGCAGGGAAGGATTACAAATCCGTTTTACAGATGAAAAAAGAGATGCTATCTAGGAAGTTTGTCCCCAGAAGAAGAGTTCTGTCCTCGTTCCCCAGGCCCCAGCCGTCGGCTCCTCCCACTAACTCCAGCCTGGGGCCCCTTCCCAGCCTCCAACCCCCTGGGGCTCATGACGACGGCCCCCTGGGATCTACCTCCTCCCAGCCCTGCCCAAGCAAGGAACGTGCCACCTTGGAACAAAATCCCCCCAGCACTTGGCAAAAGCTTTGGGGCCTGTACTAATCGGAAAAAAGGTCCTCAGAGGCCGGGTTTTCCTCTCAGCTCTAGAGCTAGACACCCCGGAGTTCGAGCCCCGGCCTTACGTAAGTGCTCTCTCGCCTCTACATCTCGGAAGGCTGGCGCGAGGGCGGTAAGAAGCCGCGCAAAACGCCCAACACAAGGCGGCGCACATACTGTGGCGCCCGGGAAGGGCGAGCAGCGGCACCAGGACCGCAGGGAGTGAGGCGCCTTCCGCCTCCTCGGCGCGCCGGATCCGGGGAAGGGCCGGGGGCTCGGCCCGCTCGGCCAATGGGCGCCGCGCTCGGGCCCCCTCCTACGCACCGGGAGGAGCCGGCGCGGAGCAGCCGCCTGGAAGGCCGTGCGCGACGTGCCGCGCTCGGGCCCTCTGTCCCCGGCCTCCACCCTACCGCGTGGACCGCGCGGCGCCCCCGGAAGAAAGCCGGTACTCAGTGCGGGCGCCAACTACACACGCGGCGCCCTCCCGCTGATAGATGCTGAGCTTATTCCGACCCCCGACCCTCAACCCCCGCCCTGGCAAGCGCTGAGTTGTGGACCTGCAAGGCTCAGGAAGGCGAATCGCCCGCCCCGGGCGCACAACACGGCGGGTCCCCGGGGAAGGCCGGGCGGTGGAGGAGGCGGCGGGGTCCGTGCCTTTGTTCTGGGCTGGGAGAGCCGAAGGGCGCGCGGGGCCTCGCGACTCACTTTGCTGCTGGGCTCCATGGCTGCGCTGCGCTAGTGGCTCTGGCAGCGCCGGGTGCGCGGGCGGGCGGGCAGGCGGGCGGCGCTCTGCGGCTCAGGTTCCCGCACGGGTTCCGAGACTCCGACTCCCGTCACTTGGCCTCCTGCTCCCTGGTACTGACTCTGACGATCCGACGTCCGCGCCCTGCACTCTCGCCAGTGCCACCTCTTGTGGTTGAGCACGCGGACTGTAACGTTTATAGGACCCAGCGAGTCCCTCGTCAGCCATTGGCTAGCGCCGCCGGGAGGTGTGTCGGGGGTGTGTGGGCAGAGCCTCCGGCGCGGAGGGGCCTGGGGCCGGGCACGTCTGGGGCGGGGCCCCGCGGGGAGGGGATCAAGGGAGGTGATCGGGGGAGGGGGCGGGGGGCTCTAAGGCTCCTAGTGACTACAGTGTTTCTGGCGGCGGCCTCACTCAGGCTGCCAGTCTCCAACGCACCTTGTTCGCTGAATCGGAGAAGGGCAATCGCTGTGTGACCCTGGGCAAGTGTGCGCACCTCTCTGAGCCTCAGCGGCGTCCCGTAGCAAAGCAGTGGTGTTGGTATTCGGCTTAAGGCAAGCTAGGAACGGTATAGCGTAGCGCTTAAGACCGAGAACTCCGGCGTTCTGACTCCGCCACTGGAAAGCTTCGGTAACCTAGGGATAATAATAGTAACCAAAACCAAACCCGCTACGGTTGAATGGATTCCGACTCATAGCGACCCTACAGGGCAGAGTAGAGCTTCCCCATAGGGTTTCCAAGGACAGGCTGGTGAATTCGAACTGCCTTTTGGTTAGCAGCCGAGCTCTTAACCACTGTGCCACCTTCTAAATTTGCTGTGAAGACTAAGTGAGTTAATATTTATAGTGTTTAGAACAGCGTCTGTTACGTGGTAAGTGGTATTTACCGCGAGTAAATCCCTTGTTTGTTAGGGAAACTGCGGGAGGTCTCGCTCAGTGGTTGAGTTTTCCCTCCGCGCTCCACCCCACCTCCTACATTCCTGCTGGCAAGTCAAGCTTTGCTTTTGCTCGCGCTGGTCCCTTTGCCTGGAAATCCATATCTGCCTCTTCCCTGGGCTTTCATGTCACCTCCTCTGTGAAACTTTTCTCTACTCCTGACGGCCCATGCGAATTTATCACGACACATGCGTGAAAACGGAAGAGGCAGGTAAACTGAATGGTTAAGTGAAAAATACGAGAAACAAGTTAAACGAATGGTTTAACTAGAGTCAGAACGCATACTGACCCGAGTGTGGTCCTGGGCAAGTGCCTCACCTCTAAGCCTCAGTTTTCTCATAGGTAAAATGTAGTTAATGAGTAACCAACCTCACGTGCTATTGTCAGAGTTACAATTTGGAAATAAACACATGGAGTACTTAGGTGCTGGGTACACAGTAGGTCCTCTTTAGGCAGTGGTAGTAGTAGTATTATCTGACTTCAAATCAGACTTAGAGGAAATACAACCGGAATTCTCCTTTGAAGCGAGGATGGTCAGACTTTGGCTTGGTTACTTTGGATACATCATCAGGAAAGACCACTGGAAAAGGACATCATTATCTTTGGTAAAGTAGAGGGTCAACGAAAAGGAGGAAAACCCTCAACAATAGGCTCATACATACCAACAATGGGATGGCACAGGGTTGGGCAAACTTTGTTCTATTATACATAAGGTTGCCTTGAGTCTGAGCCGACTCCATGGCAACTAACAACAACGACAGTAGTAGTATTATCTGATTTCACCTTGTTTGCTCTTCTAGACCAGTACCTTATTTGAGACACAGTGAAGGGAAGGACCCCTATTCCAAAGGCCTTGCCAACATCTTGAGTTTAAGCTAAATGTCCCTGTCCCTGCAGAATGGGGCTAGTGTGGTGTTACTTTCTGGAGGAAATGGGAGGCTGAGCTGACCAGATAACCCCTGGATTCTCTCTCTCTGTGCTGTGTGAGCAAGGAGCCCTGGAAGGGAAGACAGGTCTATTTTGGACACATCGCTTGCCTCCCCCTGGCCATGGCTCCTATTTCTGTGGCCTCCCAGGTGTTACCCTGGAGAGCTCGGGTCCACCTGCAGCTTCACCCTCTCTCCTCACCCAGGTACAGGAGCCACCAGGACCTGCCGCTTCCACCTTCTACACCACCTCAGCGTCTTTCCCTCCCCTGCTGCCTGCAGCCTTTCCTCTAGCTCCTCTGGTCTCACCTCCTCCAGTCCTGGACCTTGTCACTGTCCTGCTGAGAAGCCTGACATTGTCATGGAGGGAGCAAGACCCAAGCCTGGCCGTCAAGGCCCTTCTTCAGGGCACCAGTTTACCAGCTCAGCCTCATCTTGGGTCTCACCCCTCACACCAGGCACTTTCTACAGCCATACCTTTGCTCAGGTTGTTACCTCTGCCTGGGAAGCCCACTCTCCACCTCAGCATGCCAAATGTTTCTGATCGCACAAGGCACCCCTGGAATGGGGCCTCCTCTGGGGTACTGTCCCTGATTTCCCCAAGTGGGAATCTTTCTTTCCTTTACCCTTTGGTGTTTCTTTGTTGGCTGATTGCCCTCTGTCTCTCTTCCCCCAGACTGTGAGCCTCTTCAGGACAGCTTCTGGAGCTGAAGCCCATGGGTGAATGAGTGAATGAATGAATGAACCAAAAAGCGGCTAGTCTGCTTATCTCTTTTCCCTTCCACTCCAGTCCATCCTGCCAACACTTCTAGCTCTTCTTTAAGTACCTTTTGGGCTTTGCCACTTCCCTGCTCCAAGTTTTTCCGTAGCTGCCTATTTCCTAGCACATCCAGTCTACTGTGTATACCCTTCCCAGCTGTTGGACCCCACTCAGCTCATGCGCCACACCAAGCAGGCCAACCCTGGGCTGGCCTCTTCCCGGGGGACAGAGGAATGTGAGCTAGTTGCTAGCCTCATGGAACCTCCAAAGTGAAGAAGAAGCAAGAGGGGAGAAGAGCAGCAACAACACCAAGTCGAGTGTGCAGGGATAAGAATGTGTACAAGGAAGGGGAGGAACAGAGAGAACCTGAGTGAGGGAAGAGGTCATGCCGAGCAAGGTGTGGAAGGCTGACTGTGAGTTCACCAGGCAGCTCAGAGGGAAGGCCGTTCTTGGCAGAGGGAAGAGCACGTGCAAAGACATAAGACAGGCAGAGAGTGATTGCTGGAGGGAGGGAGGGATCTGTGGACCACAATTAGAGACCAGCGTTGTATGGTGGAGTCACAGCTCTGGTAGTTACTTGCAGATTGCTTCTCTCAGAGCCTCAAGACCAATACTGATAAAATGGGCATAAGGATCCCTTCTTGTGTTGGCCTGAGGAATAACTGATGTGTCTAAAAGTTTATCCAAATAAACTGTATTAAATCTTAATCTCAGAAATTCAATCAAATCCTCATCCCATGGGCTGGGTAGCACTTGAGGACAAAGCAGAATGGCTGGAAAAACAGCTTTATCTTTGCCTGACACCACCATACCTACCAAGCACAGACCCCCTCATTGCCTACTTGAAATTCCACTCTCTGTAAAAGTTTTCTGACCCCGGAGGCTACTGTTTACAGGCAAATTCATCAGAAGCTATTGACACTGGGTCAGAGGTTAAATCCTCAGGTTGGTTGGTTTATTATTTGGGTGGTTGAGTCCTGGGAAACAGGATTTAACTCCAGCCAGAGAGGGAGCACCAGAGAAAGCCTGAGGACATAGCATCTGAGCGGGGAAGGTTTGCATGTGGAAGAAGACGGCTTGAGCAGATGCCTGGAGGTGGAGCTTAAGCAAGAGAGCTGGGAGAAGTAGTCCCTTGTGGCTGAGTGTAGGGGGTTGGGAGAGAGGAGGTGAAGGTAGGGGGAATTTGAATGAGAAAAGGGGCTGAAGAAATGGGACCACAAAGGGCCACAAATGCCAGATATTGGAGTTATGGCTTTATTCAGTGGGCAGTGGGGAGCCATAGAGGGTTTTTGAGCAGGGGAAGGACCTGAGGATTTCTGAGCTTCCCACAAGCCTACCCTTGAAACCTGAGGTTCTAAAGGGAATGTGAGGAGGCTGTGGAGGCCCAGCGTTCAGCTTGGAGAGGCCAAGTGCCCCCCTCCCCAAGTTGCGCTTACATTGGCAGCTTGGTTCCCCAGAGGCTGCCAGTAGCCCTGGCAGGAACTTGCGCTTTTCTGGGTCCAATTCCAAGCAGTTCCTGCTCCAGGCAGTTGGAAGGAAAAGAGCTCTCTGGGGCTAGTCAGGAGGTGCCAGGTGGACGGGCAGATGCTGGCGCCTTGTGCGTGCCCGAGAGCACACAAGCACAGTCTAACAGGTCTAACGGCTGGGAGACAGGAGTGAGTAGCACTGGCCCGGAAGGGCCCTTTTTGCCTTTAAAGGCAAGCGTCCTGGCAGCCAGGAGAAAAGACTGCTGAGTCAGCAGGAGCTGATGCAAGGAGGGGCTGGCAAGGGTTTGGGAGAGCCCCTAATCCGAAGGATGTTTTGCAACTCAAATCCTCCTGGGCTGCAGGTGAATGCAGCGATGGAGTCCAGGAAGGCCTGATGAGCTAGGCAGGGCGGCTTTGGGCGTTTAGGATTTCCATGCTGATTTGCACACCTGCTGGAACCACCTGCTCCCAGAAAGCTCTTCAGTGTTCCTTCTTTATCCATTTGTGTGCCTTTCCCAGCCCCCTGCAAGCACATCTCCTCTCGTTAGTGTCACCTACTACTTGCTGATGGTGGGGAATATTGAAGGAACATATCCCTCCTTCATTCTCTCCTGAGCTGAGCGCCAGGCCTGTCTCTCCCACAGCCTCAGGGACAGCCCTCTGGATGTCCCACAGGTACCTCACACTCATCATCTTCCCCCACTCCTGGGTCCCCAACCCAGAGATGCTTCCTCCATCCACCCCGTTGCCCGAGCCAGAGATCTGGCATCTTCCTTGACTCGCCTTTCTCCCTCATTCCCCATATCTAGTCAATCCTTCGGACTCTGCCTTGCAAAATATCGCTGGACTCCACCCCCTCCTCTCCATCCTCATTGTTCCTGCTCTAGCGCAGGCTAGAACCCCTGCTCTATTTATTCTACTACCCGCGACCGCACTGATCTGTATAAATGCACAGCTGATCACATCACTCCCTGTTTACACATCTTTTCGTAGCATGCAACAACATGGCTGAATCTCACAGATAGAAGGTTGAGTGACAGAACCCATATGCAAAGGAGTGTGAGTTCATGGGTACAAAGTTTAAATACAGTCAAATACAAATCTGTGGGGTTAGATTGTCTGGACAGTGGTTACTCTTGGCAAAGAGCATAGTGACTATGAGGGGCAGCTGGTACTCAGGGCCAGAACTAGGGTGAGACAAGTGAGCAGATTAACGTTACTGATTTTTCCTTTTGCCCTGAGCTTTAATATGGCCCAACACGGCACTGTTGCTGATCCTGTGTTTATTTAAAAATTTGATATTTTGTCATCCTGAACTTTTTTGCACCAAATGAACTAATAAATGAGTGAATGAAGAAGCCAACAGTGGTATGTGGTGAGTAGAGCATAGGTTTAGGGGTCAGACCTGCCTAGCTGTATGTCTTCAGGGCATATTACCTAACCTTTCTGAGCCTCAGTTTCCACAACTGTAATAGGATATAATATCTGTACTTTCCTCAAAGTTCTACTGTGAATATTAAGTTAAGAAAATGACTTTCAGGTGGCTGGCGTATAATAAACCCTCGAAAAATGGTTACTATTATTTCATTATTTCCAGTTTTACATTCTCAAAGCCTGATTTACTTCAGGGTTGCAGTGCTCTGCCTCTCTCAATTTCTATGTTTTTTTTTTTTTTTTTTTTGCAGGGGTCTCCGGGATTTGTAAGAGGGCAATGGCAGTACAGTGGTAGAATTCTCGCCCTCCATGCGCAACAACTGGGTTCGATTGCCGTACATCTCAAGTACAGCCACCACCCATCTGTCAGTGCAGGCTTGCACATTGCTGTGATGCTGAAGAGGTTTCAGTGGAACTTCCAGACTAAAACAGACTAGGAAGAAAGGCCTGGTAATCTACTTGCAAAAATCAGCCAATGAAAACTCATGGACCACAACAGTCTAATCCCATTATGCACGGGGTAGCCATGAGTTGGGGCTGACTTGGCAACTAACAACAACAACAACGAGGGTTTGAAGGAGAGGACCTGATCCAGACCCCAGGAGCTTCTTCCTCAAGCCCATAGAGAGTGGAGTGCCAGAATAGTTGAGAAACCTGGCGTTAAGTCCCAGTTCCACCCGTGAGCAGTGCCACCTTTGGGGAGTTACACTCTCCTGGTTGGCCTCAGTTTTCTGTCTGTAAAATGAGGCTCAGAATGATCTAGACCTTGTGGATCTCTGGGGGAGGATTCAGTGACTTGGCCATGTGCTTAGTGCACAGTAGGCCCTCCATCAAGGTTGGGTCTGAGGAATTAACCTGGCACCCTAAGGAAGGGGAGAGCAAGGAGACCAGAGGGGCTCAGAGACCTTGAGAAATCCAGGGACTGATGGGAAAAACAAACAGATAGCCTAACTTGGCTCTGTTTTGTTCTTAGAAGTGAAATAACAATGCCCTTTGTGCCGATGCAATGTTTTAAATGCAAAACCCCTTCCCACGTGTCATTTCTTGGGTCCTCCTCATACTTGGTGCTGAAGGCAAGGCCAGAATTATTCACATGTCCACTGAATAGTTGAGGAAAGTGAGGTACAGAGAGGCGAGGCCACTTACTGAGGTCATACCAAAGGAGGAATTTGGTAGCAAACTGAGGGCATAAAACCTGGGTATCTTGACTTCTTGATACCACCATGCAGCAACTTGGATCCAAAAAAGCACATAGCTCACACCTGACTGAGCACCGATGACCCAGCTGGTGCCTACTTCCTCCTCCCAGCCCTCACCTGGATGCCACCTGGCAGTCACATGCATGTTCCTCGCAGAGGAGTTGGCTGACTCACCCCGTTACACCGGAGCTGACTCACGCTTAAGGAGAGGGAGAGTGAGAACAAGTTGAGAGCCCAGAGGCGCCCTTCCCTCCTTACTGAGGTTTGAAATTAATGCCTTAAATCCATGGCCCTGTAGCTGTGAAGAAAGGGAAAACTAGCTAGAGGCGAGGATCTCTGGAGTCAGAGATGGGAGGTTCAGTTAAACTCTGGGCTCTGTTACAGGTTCACTGGGCGGCTTCAGGCAAGTCTGTCCCTGTCTGGACCTCAGTTCTTTCAGCGGTGTAATGAAAGGTGGCAACAGATGACCTGCAAGATTCTTCCAGTGTCTCCAAGGCCCTTCTAGCACTGGGTTGAGAAGCCTCGTTATGATAATAATGCATGTGTATTGACAGTTTATTATGGACCTGGTACTGGGCTAAGTGATTAATATAATCAGTGCAGAATCATCACATTCAATTCTCATAACAAATCCTAGATGTACTATTATTCCCTCCATTTCACAAAGAAGGAAACTGAAGCACAGGTTCAGAGTTATTTGCCCAAGGTCAAACAGGTAAGCAAAATGACAGAGCCGAGAACTGAATGCAGTCTTCTGTCCCGTAGTTAAATTAAACTATGGGCCACACTGACTCCTTTAATTCTGCTAGATCTCAGTTTCCTCACCTTCAAAACTAAGATAATAAAAGCGAAAGATTATTTGATTCTTCTCCCACTAGGGCAGTTGGCTGAGACTCGGATTTAAGTTCCGGTTCTTCCATTCACCAGCTGTGTACCTCAGGCAGGTTGCTTAACCTCTCTGCCTCTCCCATTTCCACATCCCCAAAATTGGCATCATGAGCCCCACCTTGTGGGGTGGTTGGGAGGATCACAGGAGACAATGGATATGAAGGTGTATGGAAAGTCCGAATGCCACTTCTAGAACTTGTTATACCTTTTTCCTGGAGGGCTACGACCCTGGCTTAGATTTATAGAGTGTGAGAGCTGGCAAGGCTTTAGAATTTTGCATTTCAACCCATTTACGGATGAAACTGAGGCCTAGAGAGGCAGAAGTGGCTTGCTTACAGTTGCACAGCGAACTTTAGACCGGCATTCCTTGATTCTTTGGCCATCTCCGTGTGGCCTCTATCATATCTGTGTTTGCTTCTCTGTGCCTAATCCCCTTTTATATCTCGAAATCGAGTGGGTTTAAGATACATTCTACACTGATATGGCCTTATTAATATAACAGAGAAAACCCTATTCCCAAATGAGATTACAGCCACAGGTACAGGGTTTAGAATTCCAACACGTATTTTGGGGGGACACAATTCAATCCACAACATACTCCTATCTTGGGTTGTTCTGCTTTTTTCTGGCTCCCAGAGGCCTGGTCTTGTGGTGGAGAGTCTCATCTTCCCTATCTCCTTACAGTGATGAAGGTTAGGATTTTTTGGTTGCAAGTATCAGAATCACATTTAGAATGGTTGCACGACTTGAAGAATGTAATCAGTATCACTGAACTATACATGTAGAAATTACTGAATTGCTGTATGTTTTGTTGTTGGTATATCACTATAATAATATATATGTATATTACTTTCACCAAAATAAAGCAAGAAGGTTAAAAAAAGAATCACATTTAATCCAACTTGTAACGAAAGAAGGAGAATTTATTTAAGGATATAGAGGTGTCTCACAAACCAGGGGCAGGGATGCAGTCAGATGCTGGCAGGATCTGGACTCAGCAGGTAGGGGTGCTGTGTAGCCTTCCTCTCTGCTTCATTCCCCTGTCTTACCACAGGCGGGCCAGTTCTGCTCCACATGGCAGAAAAGGATGATCATCCAATGCCAGAATTTACATGAGTCTATTTTAACAACCATCAGAGGCTGACTCAACTATCTCCTGGTCCTGATCTTAAGTTTCTAGTTGAGAGAAGCTGATAGGTCCAATTTGGATGACATGTCTGTCAGGGGTCTGGTTTGCTATGGTCAGGTAATGGATCCTGGAGCACAAACAAGGCTGGCAGGACCCTTTTGTGTGGGAATGGGGCAAAGAAAGGGTGTGTGACTCTAAATGTAACCACACAGTCAAACATGGGGCATCCATTGAAAATGTCCTTGAATGGAGTTGTACATTCAGTAACATGGAAAGAAAGCCAAGATATTTTTGAATGGAAAAAACAGGTTATACCAAAGGTAAGAAGTTTCCTCAATACAACCAAACACTTTGAGGGACAGAGTAGCAGGGGCAGGAGTCTGTGGACCATAGTTTCCAGGGACATCTAGGTCAATTGGAATAACAAAGTTTATTAAGAAAATGTTCTGCATCCCACTTTGGTGAGTGGCGTCTGGGGTCTTAAAAGCTAGCAAGTGGCCATCTAAGATACATCAACTGGTCCCAACCCACCTGGAGCAAAGGAGAATGAATAACATCAAAGACACGAGGAAAGTACTGGCCCAAGAAACAGAAAGGGCCACATAAACCAGAGATGCCATCAGCCTGAGACCAGAAGAACTAGATGGTGTCTGGTTACCACCAATGACCACCCTGACAGGGAACACAACAGAGAGTCCCTGATGGAGCAGGAGAAAAGTGGAGTGCAGAACTCAAATTTTAGTAAAAAGACCAGACTTAATGGTTTGATTGAGACTGGAGGGACCCCAGAATACATGGTCCCTGGACTCTCTGTTAGCCCAAAACTAAAACCATTCCCCAGGCCAACTCTTCAGACAAAGATTAGACTGGACTGTGGGAGATAAAATGATACTCGAGAAGAGTGTGCTTCTTAGCTCAAGTAGATACATGAGACTAAATGGGCAGCTCCTGTCCAAAGGCGAGATGAAAAGGCAGAGAGGGTCAGGAGCTGGTTGAATGGACACGGGAAATCCTGGGTGGAAAGGAGGAGTGTGCTGTCACAGTACAGGGAGAGCAACTAGGGTCACTTAACAATGTATGTATTAATTTTTGTATGAGAAACTGACTTGAATTGTAAACTTTCACTTAAAGCACAACAATAAAAAAAAGAAAAAGAAAAAACAGGTTATAAAAGAGTCTGCTTATCACATTTTCAAAAGTAAATACTCACATGAAATGCATTTGAATTTCTATTCAGTGGTTAAACTCTCAGCTGCTGACAGAAAGGTTGGAGGTTTGAACCCACGTCGATCGGCTTCCCGGAAAGATCACAGCTGAGAAAACCCTATGGGGCAGTTTAATTCTGTCACATGGGGTTGCTATGAGTCAGAATCGACTTGACAGCACCCATCAACAACAATAACAACAACACTAAATGGTAAGTGAAATTACCTATGGATAGTGGGATTAGGGGTGGTTTTTATTCTTTTGTAATATCTGCATTTTTCTGTGATGAATGGACATGAGTTGAGTAATTAAAAAAAAAAAAAAAAAACCAACTCTTACCTCACAGGGAAGCAGTGTTGTTAAGACATTTTTTCACTTATTCAATAAATATTTATTAAGCACCTAGTAAGTGACAGCATTTGTGAAAGCTGCACAATGACTGCTGAGTGGTAGCTGCTCAATAAATGGGTCAGCCAAGGCTCTGCCTTCCAGAAGCACGCAGAGAATCTGGCTGCTCATACCCAGGTGCTTCTGCTCTAATGGTCTATCTGCGTTCTGAAAAGCTAGGAAGTGAAAACAACAGGGTGTTCAGCTACTATTAATGGAGAATAAACCACCTAGCAGCAAAAACATGCTGTTGTTGTTGTTAGGGGCCGTCGAGTCTGTTCCGACTCATAGTGACCATATGAACAACAGAACGAAACACTGCCTGGTCCTGCACCATTCTCACATTTGTTATGTTTGAGCCCATTGTTGCAGCCACGGCATCAATCCATCTCGTTGAGGGTCTTCCTCTTTTTTGATGACCCTGTACTTTACCAAGCATGATGTCCTTCTCCAGGGACTGGTCCCTCCTGATAACACGTCCAAAGTATGTGAGATGAAGTCTTGCAATCCTCGCTTTTAAGGAGCATTCTGACTGTACTTCTTTCAAGACAGATTTGTTCGTTATTCTGGCAGTCCATGATATATTCAATATTCTTCGTCAACACGGTAATTCAAAGGCATCAATTCTTCTTAGGTCTTCCTTATTCATCATCCATCTTCTGCATGCATATGAGGCGATTGAAAACATCATGGCATGGGTCAGGCGCACCTTAGTCTTCAAGGTGACATCTTTGCTTTTCAACACTTCAAAGTGATCTTTTGCAGCAGATTTGCCCAATGCAATGCGTCTTTTGATTTCTTGACTGCTGCTTTCATGGACGTTGATTGTGGATCCAAGTAAAGTGAAATCGTTGACAAGTTCAGTCTTTTTTCCGTTTATCATGATGTTGCTTATTGGTCCAGTTGTGAGGATTTTTGTTTTCTTTATGTTGAGGTGTAATCCAAATGAAGGCTGTGGTCTTTGATCTTCATCAGTAAGTGCTTCAAGTCTTCTTCACTTTCAGCAAGCAAGGTTGTGTCACCTGCATAACGCAGGTTGTTAATGAGTCTTCCTCCAATCCTGATGCCCCATTTTTCTTCATATAGTCCAGCTTCTCAGCTCATTTGCTCAGCATACAGATTGAATAAGCATGGTGAAAGGATACAACCCTGACATACACCTTTCTTGACTTTAAACCACACAGTATCTCCTTGTTCTGTTCCAACAACTGCCTCTTGATCTAAGTACAGGTTCCTCGTGAGCACAATTCAGTGTTCTGGAATTCCCATTCTTTGCAATGTTATCCATAATTGGTTATGATCCATATAGTCTAATGCCTTTGCATAGTCAGTAAAACACAGGTAAACATTTTTCTGGTATTTTCTGCTTTCAGCCAGGAACCATCTGACGTCAGCAATGATATCCCTCATTCCACGTCCTCTTAATAATTTCTGCTTTCTGTTGGATCACCTTTCTTTGGAATGTGTAAAATTATGGACCTCTTCCAGTTGGTTGGCCAGGTGGCTGTCTTCCAAATTTCTTGACATAGATGAGTGAACATTTCCAGCGCTGCATCTGTTTGTTGAAACATCTCCATTGGTATTCTGTCAGTTCCTGGAGACTTGTTTTTCGCCAATGCCTTCAGTGCAGCTTGGACCTCTTCCTTCAGTACCATTGGTTCTTGATCTAATGCTACCTTCTGAAATGGCTGAACACTGACCAATTCTTTTTAGTACAGTACTGTATGTATTCCTTCCATCTTTGGATGCTTCGTGCATTGTTTAATATTTTCCCCGTAGAATCCTTCAATATTGCAACTTGAGGCTTGAATTTTTTCTTTAGTTCTTTCAGCTTGAGAAATGCCACGTATGTTCTTCTCTTTTTGTTTTCTATCTCCAGGCCTTTGCACATTTCATTATAATACTTTACTTTGTCTTCTCGAGCCGCCCTTTGAAATCTTCTGTTCAGAACTTTGACTTCATCATTTCTTCCTTTTGCTTTAGCTACTGGATGTTCAAAAGGAGGTTTCAGAGTCTCTTCTGACATCCATTTTGGTCTTTTCTGTCTTTCCTGTCTTTTCAACGACCTCTTGCTTTCTTCATGTATGATGTCCTTGATGTCACTCCACAACTTGTCTGGTCTTTGGCCATTAGTGTTCAATATGTCAAATCTATTCTTGAGATGGTCTCTAAATTCAGGTGGGATATACTCAAGGTCGTACTTTGGCTCTCATGGACTTGTTCTAATTTTCTTTAGCTTCAACTTGAGCTTGCATTTGAGCAATTGATGGTCTGTTCCGCAGTTGGCCCCAGCCTTCTTCTAACCAATGATATTGAGCTTTTCATTGTCTCTTTCCACAGATGTGGTCGATATGATTCCTGTGTATTGCATTTGGCAAGGTTCATTTGTATAGCTGCTGTTTATGTTGGTGAAAAATGGTATCTGCAATGAAGAAGTTGTTGGTCTTGCAAAATTCTTTCATGCAATCTCTGGCATTGTTTCCATCACCAAGGCCATATTTTCCAACTACTGATCCTTCTTCTTCGTTTCCAACTTTCATATTCCAATCACCAGTAATTATCAATGTATCCTGATTGCACGCTCGATCAATTTCATACTGCAGAAGTTGATAAAAATCTTCAGTTTATTCATCTTTGGCCTTAGCAGTTGGTGGGTAAATTTGAATAACAGTCGTATTAACTGGTCTTCCTTGTAGGGTATGGATATTATCCTGTCACTGACAGCATGGTACTTCAGGGTAGATTTTGAAACGTTCTTTTTGACAATGAATGTGACACCATTCCTCTTCCAGTTGTCATTCCCAGCATAGTAGACCATATGATTGTCCGATTCAAAATGGCAAATACCAGTCCATTTCAGCTCACTAATGCCTAGGATATTGATGTTTATGTGTTCCATTTCATTTTTAATGACTTCCAATTTTCCTGGATTCATACTTTGTACATTCCAAGTTCTGATTTTTAATGAATGTTTGCAGCTGTTTCTTCTCATTTTGAGTCGTGCCCCATCACCAAATGAAGGTCCAGAAAGCTTGACTCCATCCAAGTCATTAAGGTCGACTCTACTTTGAGGAGGCAGCTCTTCTCCAGTCGTCTTTTGAGTGCCTTCCAAACTGAGGGGCTCATCTTCCGGCACTATATCAGACAATGTTCCACTGCTATTTATAAGGTTTTCACTGGCCAGTTTTTTCAGAAGTATAACGTCTTTCTTCCTAGTCTGTCTTAGTGTGGACCTCAACTGAAACCTATCCACCAAGAGTGGCCCTGCTGGTATTTGAAATACTGGAGGTAAAGCTTCCAGTATCACAGCAACACGAAAGCCACCACAGTAGGACAAACTTACAGACACGTTAGCTAAAACATAGCGGCTTTAGATTGTTCTTGTTGTTAGTTCCACTGAGTTGGCTCTGGCTCATGGCAACCCCATGTTCAACAGAATGGATTGTTGCCTGGTCCTGCACCATATTCATGATTGTTAGTATACTCAAGTCCATCGTTGTGACCACTGTGTGTTTTGATTGCCTTCCAACCCAGGGGGCTCATCTTTCAGCACTGCATCAGACAATATTCCGTTGGGATCCAAGGGTTTTCATTGACTAATTTTCAGAAGTAGATTGCCAGGCCTTTCCTCTGAGTCTATCTTTGTCTGGAAGCTCTGCTGAAACCTGTCTACCATGGGTGATCCTGCTGGTATTTGAAATACCAATGGTATAGCTTCCAGCATCATAGCAACATGAAAGCCACCACAGTACGAGAAGCTGACAGATGGGCGGTGGTGTAGCTTTAAACAGCAGCCATTTATTATTTTTCATAACTTTGAGGATTAATTGAGCAGGTTTACTCCACATGATGTTAGCTAAGGTTGCTCATGCAGCTGCATTCAGCTGGAACCTTGACTCGGACCATTTTCTTCATACAGTATTGGATCCTTCATGTGGCCTCTGTCCCCAGCAGGATAGCCTGGATGTCCTTATGGCAAGCAGGCTCTGTTCTTAGAGGGAGTGTTCCAAGAAGACAAGCCCCAATGTGCAGAAGCTTATGAAGCCTGCTTATCAATACAAATCATTCTGGATATAACTTGTTTTGTCTCTTAATACGTAATGAACATTTTCTCTGCTAGTAAATATTTTCAATATGATTTAATGCTGACTACTGAAGGAGCCCTGGTGGCGCAGTGGTTAAAGCATTTGGCCGCTAACCGAAAGGTCAGCTGTTTGAACCTACCAGCTGCTCTTTGGGAGAAAGATGTGACTGGCAGTGTGCTTCTGTAAAGATTAAAACGTAGGAAACAGTATGCGGCAGTTCTACTCTGTCCTATAGGGTCGCTATGAGTCAGAATCAACTCGTAACAATGGGTTTTGTTTTTTGTTTTTATATGGGATCAAATAGACAACAACTCGAAAGATCAGACAGGAAATTTAGGGGGCAGTGAGTTTATGCTAATGGGAAGAAACACCTTGGAAAAGGAGGGTGAGAATGTTTGACAACAAGAAGGATGTAAATCAATGGCGCTGAACTCTACATACAGAAACTGTTGAACTGGTGTATGTTCTGCTGTTGTATATTCTCAACAACAACAAAGAGAAAATAAATTATTAAAAGAAAAAAGAATGTTGCTCAGAGCCAGATACTTAAGAAGAATTCTTGGTTTTTACTTGGAGGTGGTGTAATAAATCAGCAGGGGGAGGGCAGTGTGATGCACAAAGTCTCTCTGCCCCACTGACTCCCCCACCGACTCAGGCTGTAAACTCAGAGCTGGGCTGCTGACAGTGATGTCACTAGGTTGGTGTCACCAGTGTGATAACTCATGGTGTCATTCCCCACCCCGCTCCATGGACCTCTTCCTGTACCAGACCATACAGAATCGTCAGCAATGTTTATTATCAATTTTAATCGTAGAATAATATGTGATGAATATAGTTACAAATTGCTTAAATGTAATATCTCTTAGATTATATGAATACTAACAACAAAATCGTTTTGTAAAATCTTTCTACACTGGATTACGATACTATTAGTTACAACTCAGATGAAGCCTTTTTGGATTTTTCTCCTTTTCCTTTAATTACTATGTCATTCTCAAAAAAGTTATTGATATAGGTTTGTAAATACTAATTACCACGATATTGTAGCTAAAACATCAGAAAATTTGACAAAACCAGCGTCGATAAGGATGCCGGCAGCACAAAAACAACGGCGTGTTCTTGTAGCTACATAGACAAAACCACATGATTTGAAGCATCATTGTAATTGAGTAATAATGACAGCTTTGATTGGAGCATATTAAAAGATTCAAAAGAGCAAATTAGCGTGGAGTTTTAGCCTTGCAGGTATACTGATACATACATGTGAGCTGGGCTTATGAAAACGCTTTTGTTGTTATAAGCAACTATGGGGATATTTTTACAAAAAATAATGAATTTCTGCTGAAACACCGCACAAAAATTTTGTAGACAATCATTTTGGTGTCACCCTCTCTGACAGTGTCACCAGGGGCTGTCCGCACCCCCTCCTGCATCTCTCTAGTGACATAACTGTTCAGGGATGAGGTTACTGTGCTCTTGCTGTTTAATTGATCAGGATGAGTGTGCTGATGTCCTGTGTCTACCAGCCTTCTGGAGGGCACAGGACACCTGCCTTGCCTGACACGTGCACCACACCCATTTCTGCTTGGGTGCTGTTCCCTTTGACCCACTCTGGAGGGCCTGGTGCTGAGGTCTGAGCCTGGCTAGGCTATGACTAAGAAGAGTTGTCAGGAGAAACTTACAAAGCAGAACCCTGTGATTGGCCCTTGGCCTTGATTCAAGAACTCATGTACTTGGGGATGCCTTAATAGGGTGGAAACCAGAGTCCTGCACACAGAGCTAGCCCTGCTTCTTACTAGCTGTGGGCCTGGAAAAATTGATGCAGCTTTTCTGAGCCTCAGTTTCTTCATCTAGAAATTGGGGATGACAGAACATTAAGGATTATTGGTGTACTTCCTGTATGTGTGATACTTGGTAATCCTCACAACAACTCTCAAAGGTTGGGAGTATCCTATCCATTTTACAGATGAGGAGAAATGAAGCCCAGAGAAGGAAAATAACATGCCCAAGATCACATAGCAAGTAAGTAGCAGAACTGGAAACGACTGACTCGGGCTGGCCTGGATCTACAGCCCATGCAAACTCCTTCTACAGGTTTTGTAAAGGATTGGATATAACAGTCTCTGCAATTTCTGTGAGTTAAGGAATATCTGTTATTACAGTGCAGTTTTGAAAACCCATGGTCACCTGGCTGGATGATTAATTAGAGTTGTTCTTGGTGGGCAGGACAGCTGTGCTGGAGACCCTTCTTGGAGAGCAGGGTTTCCCACTGGGGTTCTCCAAAATGGTGCCTGATTTCACAGCTACCATTCTACTTTAGCCTGCTCTCTCCACAAAGGCAGGCAGGGCCTTCACTTTTAACCATTAACATTTACTTACGGAGCTATTACTCTCGGCTTTGTGGTTGTTACTCTATGCTAGAAACGCTTTATATGCACGTAGTCCCTTTTTGCACTTAATTCTCACAATGATTCTATGCAGGAGGTGCTACTGTGTTTCTGTTCTTTAGAAGGGGTCACTGGGGCACAGAAAAGTTTGGCAGCCTGCCAGGGTGGCAGAGCTGGGTCCTGGCTGACTTGGGATCGCCCCTACTTTCTTAATCACCTCACGGGAGTGAGGCTCTCAGGCTTGACCACCAGCGTTTACAGAGCCTTTTGCCCCATTATGGCATCAGAGCCTCCTCGAAGCCCTGGAAGGTGGTGAGGGCGGGAACATTCTTGTCTTACAGATAGAGAAACTGAGGCCCAGGAAGGGCGGAGCCTTGCTGAGGCCACACAGTGAGTCAGTGCTCCTTCCACTGCCTTAGCTTTCTCAGTCTGGAATGCTGGATGGGGAAGTGACCCAGGAAGAGCTCACCAGTGTGTCTGGACCTCTGCCTGGCAGGCAGAGCTGTGACCTCAGCAAAGGACGGGCGTTACTTCCAGGGAACTCGAGGTGGGGCAGGATGGGCAGGGAGTGAGATCAGAGGGCAGGCCAGGCTGAGAGGAGGAGATAGGTCTCTGAGGACTTGTGGGGAGAGAGGAAGGGAGCCTGGAACAGGTAAGGAATGGGGCTGGGCCCTGGAATTACTTAACAGGAAGTTTAAACAGGAGTTGCCTAGGAGTGTGGAGTTCTGGGATCAAAGGCCCCTGGGTGTAAATTATGACTGCTATTTATGGGAATGGTGAGTCTGGGCAAGTTATTCCCTCTGAGCCTCATCTGGAAGACAGCCTAAGAGCATGCTATCTGGAGCATGGCCTGTGTTCCAACCCCAGCTCTACCAGTATGACCTTGGGCAAGTGAATTCTCCTCTGTGAGCCTCAGTTTTCTCATCTATAAGATGGACCTGTTCATTACGGTACCTACCTCACAGGACTATTGTGGGGATGAAAGGGTCTATCCTATGTAAAAGGCTTACAGCAGGCTTCTCCCCTAATAAGTCTTTACTATCATCATCATTATCGTCTTGGAAGGCTGAAACAGGCAGCATCAGCAAACTGTCTGGCACAGGCATTATTGAATAATCACCGGGCAGAGTGATTTGGTGCTATGATATAGGGTGGTGTGAGGTGCTGAGAAACTCCCAGGAAAGAGAAAAGAGTTTTGCCAGGCTGGGTGGATGAAGGCTGTGGAAGGCTTCTGAGGAGGAAGTGCTGTTTTCGCTAGGCCTTGAAGGACATGTAGAAGTTCCTGGGTAAATTGACTTGTGGGAAGGCTTGGCAGTGAGAGAGCCTGAGCATGTTTGGGGAACGTGCAGTGGTTTCAGGAGGCTGGGTGCTTGGGGGAGAGTGGCAAGGCCTGAGGCTGCACAGGGTCTTCTGGTCCAGTCCCCAAAGGTCTTGGAATGCCTTGCCTGGGAGTTTAAATTTGCTCCAGAGGTGGGGAGTTCCTATACCTGTCTAGATGGCAGAATCACCTGAGACACTTTTTAAAAATAAAGATCTCGTGGTCCCACCCATCGGTGGGTGGGTCTGAGATGGGGCCCAGGAATCTACAGTATTTTCAGTTCTCCAGGAAATTCTGCCCACGCAAGTAAGGAATCCCCCACTGGACATGGGCGAGGGTGGGAGATCTCTAAGCAGGGAAAGGCCCCATCAAGATACTAACCCCAGATCTCCAAGACTGAGCTTGTGAACGTGAGGCCCCGAGTGGGAGGGGATGTAGGAGACCTCTGACTGTGACCCCCACTTCCCTCCCTGTCTCCAGGGCAGTCTTACACTCTGATTGCCACATGCACCACCAGAGCTGGCCCCCAGAGATGCTACTACCTCGTGGCCCTCTGACCCCAGCAAGGACAGTCTTCCGTTTATCCCACCATCAATCCCACATGTTTTGAGCTCCTCACCCTGTGCCAGGCATGGTGTTGGTCCGGGAGGGAAATATTATGGTGAACAAAGCAGACACCGTGCCCCCTTCAGGAAGCTTTTGGCCAGTCCTGGCTCCCTCAGCTCAGCTGAGCATAAAGGGCTTTGTCATTAGGAATGTAGCTAAGTACAGGGAGCAGGGACAGGAAATCCCCCCTGAGGGCTCAAGCAGCAGCAGCAGGAGGGCCCAGTGGTCCAGGCTCCAGGCCCCATGGCTTTCTGGTCCCACCTCTGCCACAGGCCCAATCTCCTCTTCTGTCCTGGTTCAGGTTCTGCTTGGGGTGGCCCTGCCAGGAGGGTCCTGGTGCTCAGGGTGGAGGATGAGCTGCGCAGATCCCTTCCTCCCGGCCCCCTGGCACGCAAAGAAGACAGCAGCCTTAGATAAGGCCTGCACAGCTCTTCCTAAAGGCCAGGTCAGGGATCATTTCCTCAACAGGGTAGCAGAAATAACAAACACGAGGAAATGACAGGGATTCCAGGGATTTTAGAGCACATCTGGGTACAGGATGGACCTGTGCAGAAATATGGGGTGAGAAGTATTGGCAGCAACTTCCTCACCTCCCTCTTGGAACTGGCTCCTTGTGTTTTTTTTTTTTTTTTTCCTTCTAAATTTTATTTATTTTGTCATTGTGTTGAGAGTATATACAGCAAAACATACACCAATTCGACAGTTCCTACATGTACGGTTTAGTGACATTGATTACATTCTTTGAGTTGTGCAACCATTCTCACCCTCCTTTTTTGAGTTGTTCTTCCCTCATTAACATAAACTCAATGCCCTCTAAGTTTCCTATGTAATCTTTCTAGTTGCTGTATTCAATTTGATCCCATACAGATAGTTCTTAAAAGAGCATAATGCTCAAGGCAGACCTTCTTTACTAGTTAATTTAAACTATTACTTGGTTTTAAGAAGACTTCAGGGGATTTTTTTTTTTTTTTTTAATATTTTATTGTACTTCAGGTGAAGGCTTACAGAACAGATAGTTTCTCATGTAACAGTAACACACAT
>NW_004443951.1:13786135-13801581 GCF_000243295.1 Trichechus manatus latirostris | reverse complement strand
GAAACCATGACCCTAAACCTCCAAACCAAGGAACCAAATCCCATGAGGTGTTTGGTTGCACATAAGCAGCCTCAGCAGCTACTCTTTTTTTTTTTTTTTTTTTTCATTGTTGTAAATATATCTATCACATAACTTTTGCCAATTCAACTTTTTACAGGTGTACAACTTACTGACAGCAATTACAATAATTGGCTATGCAACCCTACCCTTAATCAATGTGATTTTTCCATCACTGTTAACCTCCCTTTTCCCTCTCCCTCCTGCCCCTGGTAACCACTGATAAACTTTGGTTTCTGTAAATTTGCCTTTTCTTGTCTCTTTACATAAGTGAGTTCATTCAATATTTGTCCTTTTGTGATTGGCTTATTTCACTCAGCATAATGTCTTCCATCTCCATCCATACTGTAGCATATATCAAGACTTCGTTTCTCCTACTGGCTGCATAGTATTCCATTGTATGTATGTACCACATTTGGTTTATCCGTTCACATTTGTTTACCTGTTGATGGGCATTTAGCTTTGTTTCCACCATTTGGCTATTCTGAATAATGCTGCCATGAACATTGGTGTACAAGTCTCTTTCTGTGTCTCTGCTTTCAAGTCCTTTGGGTATATACCTAAGAGTGGAATTGCTGGGTCGTATGGTAGTTCTGTTTTTAGTTTTTTAAGGAACCACCACACTGTCTTCCACAACGGCTGTACCATTCTGTGTTCTCACCAGCAATGGATAAAGGTTCCAATTTTCCTCACATTCTCACCAACATTTGTTATTTTCTGGTGTTTTTAAATCTTAGCCATCCTAGTGGGAGTGAAATTGTAACTCATTGTGGTTTAAAAAAATTTTTTTTTATTGTACTTTAGATGAAAGTTTACAGAACAAACTAGCTTCTCATTAAACAGTTAGTACATGTATTGTTTTATGACATTGGTTAACAACCCCATGACATGTCTACACTCTCCATTCTCGACCTTGGGTTCCCTATCCTTCCTTCTAGTCCCCTCCTGCCTTCTAGTCCTTGCCCCTGGGCTGGTGTGCCCCTTTAGTCTCATTTTGTTTATGGGCCTCTCATTGTGGTTTTCATTTGCATCCCTCTAATAGCTAATGACATTGAGCATCTTTTCATGTGTTTGATGACCATTTGAATGTCCTCTTTGGTAAAATGTCTATTCAAGTACTTTGCCAATTTTATGACTGGGTTATTTGTCTTTTTGTTGTTGTCAAAGTTTTACATATATTTTGGTTATTAGATTCTTGTCGGATATATGGTTTCCGAAGATGTTTCCCCAGTTGGTAGTTTGTCTTTTCACTCTTTAGGTAAAGTCTTTTGATGAACAAAAAGTTTTTAATTTTTATGAGGTTCTGTTTATTTATTTTGTCTTTTGCTGTTTGTACTTTTGTTATTACATTTGATAGTCCATTGTTGAAAGCTAGGCCTGACAGTGTTGCCCCTGTTTGTTATTCTAAGAATTGTATGGTTTTAGTTTGCACATTTAGGTCCTTAATCCATTTTGAATTTGTTTTTGTGTATAGTGTGAGGCATGGATCCTGTTTCATTTTTCTGCATGTGGAAATCCAACTTTCCCAACACCATTTATAAAGGAGACTCTTATTTCTCCATTGAATGGACTTAGCATCCTTGTCAAAAATCAGTTGACTGTAGATGTGTGGGTTTATTTTCTGGACTCTCAATTTTATTCCACTGGTCTATGTGTCTGTTGTTATACCAGTACCAGGGCGTTTTGATTACTGTAGCTGTAGAGCATGTTTTAAAATCAGGAAATATGAGTCCTCCTACTTTGTTCTCTTTCAACTTTGCTTTAGCTATTTGGGGCCTCTTGCCATTCCATATAAAGTTGAGGGTTGGTTTTTCTATTTCTGTAAAGAAGGCTGTTGGAATTTTGATTGGGATTTTGCTGAATCTATAGATTACTTTGGGTAGTATTGACATCTTAACAATATTAAGTCTTCTAATCCATGAACATGGAACATCTTTCCATTTATTTAAGTCTTCTTTAACCTCTTTCAGAAGGGTTTTATAAATTTCATTATATAAGTCCTTCACCTCCCTGGTTAGATTTATTCCCAGGTATTTTATTCTCTTAGATGCTATTGTAAATGGAATTGTTTCCCTAATTTATCCTTTCATATTTTTCATTGCTGGTGTATAGAAACCCAAATGATTTTTGTTTGTCGACCTTGTACCCTGCAACTTTGCTAAATCCTCTAGTAGCTCTAGAAGTTTTATTGTGGAATCTTTGGAATTTTCTGTATATAGGACTGTATCCATGAATAGAGATAATTTTACTTCTTCTTTTCCAATCTAGATGCCTTTTATTTCTTTTTCTTGTCTTATTGCTCTGTCTATGACTAATACAATTTTGAATAGAAGTGGTAAGAGTGGGCACCCTTGTGTTGCTCCCAATTTCAAGGCGAAAGCTTTCAGTTTTTCTCCATTAAGTATAATGTTGGCTGTTGGCTTTTCATATGTGCGCTGAATCATACTGAGGAATTTCCCTTCTATTCCAATATTCTTTAGGGTTTTTATGAAGAAAGGTGTTGTATTTTATCAAATGCTTTTTCTGCATCCATAGAGATGATCATGTGGTTCTTTTCCTTTGTTCTAGTGATGTGGTACGGCTCCTTTCATTTTGATGCTTTTTTTTTTCTTCTGTTGTTCTTTTCTTTCATTGGAATACCATGCTTCCTCCATCCAATGTGGCTGCTATGGATGTCCTGTCCTTCACTGACTCACTCACTCTCTCATTGTCATTCATTCATTTCTTCCTTCATTCAACTTCAGTGGTGAAGTTACCTCCGAGGTTCACTGTTCAGCCTGGGAGTGGACAGCCCCATAAAACCAAATGAGACTAACGAGGTACAGGAGTCCAGTGACAAGGGCCAGAAAGCAGAAGGGGACAAGGAAGCTGGTGATAGGGAACCCAAGGCTGAGTAAGGATATTGTTGATGTGTTGTGAGATTGTTAACCATTGTCACAGGGCAACATTAGTAGTAACTGTTAAATGAGAAACTATTTTGTTCTGTAAGCCTTCATCTTAAGTGAGAATAACAGCACAATTGGAAGAGCGTAGTCAATGTCACTGAACTGTGCATGTAGAAATGTTTGAAATGGTGTATCTTTGGCTATGTGTATTTTCACCAAAAAAAGAAAAAAAGGTTGAGAAGTTAGAGGGTTGATATGTTGTGGGGTTGTTAACCAATGTCATAAAATAACATGTGTACTTCTGTTTCATGAGAAACTATTTGTTCTGTAAGCCTTCACCTGAAGTACAATAAAAAAAAAAAACCACAGTTTGTTAGTGAACTGTGGGACAACTTCAACGAGTGCAATAAGGCAAGAAAAAGAAACAGAAGACAACTAAGATTGGAAAGAAAGAAGTGAAACATCTTCATTCACAGATAACATGATTGTCCATGTAGTAGATCCTATGGAATCTAAAAAAAGCTACTAGAACTAATAAGTGAGTTTAGCAAGATTGCATGCTACAAGATAAATTCTTTTTATATTTATACACACCAGCAACAATCTGCAATTGTAGTTACAATGGCATCAATCCCCTTCTCCTCCTCCTAGCCCCTGGCAACTACTGATCTGCTTTTTGTCACTATAGTTTTGACTTTCCTGGACTTTGTTATAAACAGAAACATACAATGTGCAATCTTTTGTGTCTGGCTTCTTTTACTTAGCATAATAATTTTGAGATTCATCTATATTATTGTGTAACATTAGTAATCTGTTTTATTGCTGAGTAGAATTTCATCATATGAACATACTACAAGGTATTAGTCCACTAACCAGTTAATGGGAATTTGTTTTTGTTTTTTTTCAGTGTTGACTATTATGAATAAAGTTTCTATGAACATTCACTTATAAGTCTTTGGATGAACATATGTTTCCTTACGTCTCTGGTAAATACCTAGGAGTGGGATTGCTGGGGTGTAACATAAGAATTGATCCCTTTGAATTATGGTGTCGGATAAGAATATTGACTATACCATGGACTCCCAGAAGAATGAACCACCAGTCTGTCTTGGAAGAAGTACAACCAGGATGCTTCTTGGAAGCAAGGATGGCGAGACTTTGTCTTACATATTTTGGACATGTTCTCAGGAGGGACCAGTCCCTGGAGGACATCATGCTTGGTAAAGTAGAAGGTCAACAACAAAGAGGAAGACCCTTAACGACATGAACTGACACAGTGGCTGCAACAACGGGCTCAAACATAGCAACGATCATGAGGATGGTGCAGGATTGGGCAGTGTTTCATTCTGTTGTAATAGGGTCCATATGAGTCAAGACCAACTCCATGGCACCTCACAACAATGATGTAAGTGTATATTTAACTTTATAAGAATTCACCAAACTCTTTTCCAAAGTTGTATCATTTTACATTCCCACCAGCAGTGTATGAGAGTTCCAGTTTCTCCACATCACTGCCCAAACTTGATACAGTCGGACTTTTTATTTTTGGTCATTCTAGTGAATGTGTAGTGGTATTTCATTGTGGTTTAGTTTGCATTTCTCTAATGACTAATGATGTCAAATATCTTTTTGTGTGCTTATGGTCCATTCGTCTTCTTTAGCAAAGTGCCAGTTCAAATCTTTTGCCCGTTGTCTTAGTTATCTAGTGCAGCTGTAACGGAAATAGCACAAGTGGATGGCTTTAGCAAACAGAAACTTATTCTCTCACAGTCTAGGAAACTGGAAATCTGAATTCAGGACGCTAGCTCCAGAGGAAGGCTTTTTCTCTCTGTTGGCTCTGGGGAAGGTCCTTGTCATCAATCTCCCCTAGTCTAGGAGCTTCTCAGCCAGGGACCCTGGCTCCAAAGGATGAGCTCCGCTCCTGGCACTTCTTTCTTGATGGTATGAGGTCCCTCTCCTCTCTCTTTTAGATCTCAAAAGAGATTGACTCAAGATAGAATCTAATCCTGCCTCATTAAACTAACTGCCTCTAATCCTGTCTCATTAACATCATATGGAGGTTAGGATTTACAACACATAGGGTAATCACATCAGATCACAAAATGGTGGACAATCACACAATACTGGGAATCACGGCCTAGCCAAGATGATACACATTTTAGGGGGACACAATTCAATTCATAACACCCATTAAAAACAACTGATTGTGTGTCTTATTATTATTGGGTCATAAGAGTTCTTTATATATTCTGGATAAAGACAGTTTATCAAATATATGTTTTGCAAATATTTTCACCCAGACTATGTCTTGCCTTTTTGGTTTGTAACAGTGTCTTTCAAAGAAGAGAAGTTTTTCATTTTTATAGTCTAACTTATATATATATTTTTTCTTTTGTGTTTCTGCTGCTTTTTGTGTCCTATCTAAGAAGTCTTTGCCTAGTCAAGGGATTCTCAATCTTAGCATGATTGATATTTTGGGTTGGAGAATTTTTTGTTGTAGGGGGCTGTCTCATTCAATTATAGAATGTTTAGCAGCATAACTAGCCTTTACTCACTAAATATCACTAACATTCTCCTCTCTCCAGTTGTGGCAACAAAAACTGTCTCCAAAAACCAAAAAACCGAACCCGTTGCCGTCTAGTCGATTCCAACTCATAGCGACCCTATAGGACAGAGTAGAACTGCCCCATCGGGTTTCCAAGGAGCAGCTGGTGGATTCGAGCTGCCGACCTTCTGGTTAGCAGGTGAGCTCTTAAGTGCTGTGCAGATATTGCCAAATGTCCCCTGGAGGAAAAAAACTGCCTGTGATTGAGAAACATTGGTCTAATCCAAGATAAAAATTATTTTCTCCTAGTAGTTTTATAGTGTTAACTTTTATGATTTCCATGACATATTTTGTGTTAAGTTTTGCATTTAATGTTAGGGTTGAGTTCAGTTTGTTGATATAGCTATCCAATTGTTTTAGCTGCATTTGTTGAAAAGACTATCCTATCCTCATGGAATTACCTTGGCACTTATCTAAAAAATTGATTGACTACATATGTGTCTTAGTTATCTAGTGCAGCTATAACAGAAATACCACAAGTAGATGGCTTTAACAAACAGAAGTTTATTCTCTCACAGTCTAGGAGGCTACAAGTCCGAATTCAAGGCATCGGCTCTAGGGGAAGTCTTTCTCTCTCTGTCGGCTCTGGGGGAAAGTCCTTGTCATCAATCTTCCCCTGGTCATGGAGCTTCTCAACACAGGGACCCCAGGTCCAAAGGACCCGTGCTCTTCTCTCTTGGTGGTAATGAGACCCCCTTGTCTCTCTGCTTGCTCCTCTCTTTAATATCTCAAAAGAGATTGACTCAAGATACAACCTAATCTTGTAGACTGAGTCTTGCCTCATTAGTATAACTGCCTCTAATCCTAGCTCATTAAAATCATAGATGTAGAATTACACACATATCAGGTGACAAAATGGTGGACAATCACACAATACTGGGAATCTTGGCCTAGCCAAGTTGATATACATTTTTGGGGGACACAGTTCAATCCATAGCAATATGTGTGGGTCTATTTTTTGGACTCTATATTCTATTCCACTGATTTATGTGTCTACTCTTACACCATACCACATTGTTTTGATTACTGTAGCTTTATAGGAAGTCTTAAAGTCAGATAGTATAATCCTCACATTTTGTTCTTCCTTTTCAAAATTGTTTCGGTTATGCTAGGAACTTCACATTTCTGTATAAATTTTGGAATCAGCTTGTTAATTTCTTAAAAAAAAAAAAAAAAAAAAAGAAAAGTCCTGCTGGCATTTTGATTGAGATTCCATTGACTCTATAGATCAATCTGAGAAGAAAAGATGTCTTAACAATATTGAGTCTTCTTATCTATGAACGTGGTATATTTTTTCATTTTAAAATTTCTCTCAGCAATGTTTTGCTGTTTTCAGCATACAGGTTATAGTGGCTTTAAAAATTTGCTTACAAATTATTTGCTACACCTCCCTTCAAGGGGTGGAAACTAATTCCCCTTTCCATCCCTTTAAGGGTGGGTTGCACTTAGTGACTTTTTTTTAAAAGACAGAATAAAGCAGAAGTGACCGTGTGGGACTTTGGGTAGTAGGCCATGAAAAGGCACTGTGGCTTTCTGATTAGGTTGCTTTTTCTCTCTTGGATCTTAGAGCTGGAAGAAGCCACTGCTGTGTTGTGAGAAGCCCTATAGAGCATTCCGTGTGATGAAGAACTCGGGCCTCCTGTCAAAAGCCACATCAAGCCTTCAGATGACTGCATCTCTGGCCCACATGTAGACTGCAGCTTCATAGAGACTCTGAGCCAGAACCACCTAGCTAAGTTTCTCTTGAATTTTTGATCCACAGAAACTGAGATAGTAAATGTTTGTCATTTTATGTCACTAAGTTTTTGATAATTTGTTATGCAGCAATAGATACCTAATATACACATTTTGCACATATTTTGTTAAATCTATCACTAAGTATTTGATGTTTTTGATGCTGTTTTAAAGGATATTTCTTAAATTTTAGTTTCCATTTCTTAATATATAGAAATACAATTGCAAAGAAAATATCTAAGAAATACACACAAAAGCAAAGGGGGAAAGGAATCTAAAAGATTCATTACAAATAAGCAACAAAACATAAAAGTTGGCAATATTAGAAGAAATAAGAGACTAAGAAGGTATAAGACACACAAAAAACAAATAACAAAATGGCAAAAGTAAGTTCTTCCTTATTGGTAATTATGTTGTTGTTGTTAGGTGCCGTTGACTCAGTTCTGACTCATAGTATGTATCACAGAACTAAACGCTGCCCAGTCCTGCACCATGCATTGGTAATTATGGTGAGTGTAAATGAGCTAAATGCTTCAATCCAAAGGCAGAGGATGGCAGAGGAGATTAAAAACAAAAAACAGAATACAACTATAATGCTGTCTACAAGAGATACATCTTAGGCCCAAGGACACATATAGGTTGAAAGTGAAAGGATGGAAAAAAATATTCCATGCAAACAATAACCAAAAGAAAGCTCTGGTGGTGACTTTAATATCAGACAAAATAGACTTTAAGTCAAAATCTGCTGAAAAAGATAAAGAAGGACATTATATAATGATAAAAGAGTCAATTCATCAAGAGATATAACAATTGTAAATACATATGCGCCTAACACCAGAGCCCCTAAATATATAAAGCAACACTGATACAATTGAAGAGAGAAATAGCTCTACGGTTATAGTTGTAGACTATTACACCACTTTTAATAATGGACAGAACATCTAGAATTGAAGATCAATAAGGAAACAGAGGATCTGAATGACTCTAGAAACCGACTAGACCTAATAGACATATACGGAACATTTCACCCAACAACAGCACAATCTACATTCTTCTCCAGTGCACACGGAAACACAATTGAATTTAGAGTAGTAACCTAGTATTCTGCAACCTTGCTAAACTTAACCTATTAGATCAAGTATCTTGTTATTGTTATTAGTTGCTGTTGAGCTGATTCTGATTTATGGTGACCCCATGTGTGCAGAGCAGAACTGCTCCATAGGGTTTTAAAGGCTGTGATCTTCTAGAAGCAGATCACCAGGCCTGTCTTTTGAAGCACCTCTGGCTGGGTTCGAACTGCTAACCTTTTGGCTAGTAGTCAAGTGCTTAACATTTGTGCCACCCAGGGACTCCTCAAGTAGCTTGTTGTTGTTGTCGTGTGCCAGCAAGTCTATTCCAACTCATAGTGACCCTATAGGACAGAGTAGAACTGCGCTATAGGGTTTCCTAGGCTGTAATCTTTGCAGAAACAGATTGCCAGGTCTTCTCAAGTAGCTTAGAAGTCTGTAATTTCAATGTCTTAAGAAACTTAAGTGTGGTGGCCCCCAATCCCTGGTTGGTGAGTACTCTCCTCCTTTCCTGCACTACACTTTTTATGAACTGAATTCTTACAAATTCTAAGTCTGTGGTCATTCCCTACCAACACTAGGAACCTTTAGGGCCATCAGCAGCAGAATTGCATGGAGTTTTACTTTTGTGGCTCAACAATGACACAACAACTTGACTACCATCCAAGTTTGCTTCACTTCATTCTGCTGGCTCCTAATTCACTTTCTTTAATTTCTCTGCTCAGTCACTGACTTGAACAAGACTCAGGTCTCTGGGTCACTCCATATCATGACTTCTTTGCTTCCATTCTCCTATTATACTTTCTCATGTTTCCCAGTTCAAGCTCCCAAGCACGAGAATCTGGTTTGGCCCATCTCATCTTTTCTCTCCATGTCATTGGTCAGACCTAGGGTCAGCTCCTCCCTTCTTCCAACTGGTCTGTCCACAGGAGACAACTTTCCATGGTCCAAATGTATCCATTTGGGTAGGGTTATAGACAGACTATCTTCCTTCAAAGGAGTGTGATGGACAGGTCCGGTGATGGACACCTCTCATACAGCTTCCAACCCTAAACCTTCCCTCCTCCAAAGCTTTGAAGTTCACTCTGTTACCTTAACACTGCTCCTCATCCAACCCATGATAGAAATTCAAACTCTATTTACAGGATTTAGCATTCGTACCACACGGCAGAGTTAATCCTCCTCCTCCCACCTAAACTCTCATACCTCTTCCTCTGCTTAATCACAATCAGAACTCAAAGGGCCCAGAAAAACCGTGGACTCCAATCTCAGCATTTGGCAGGTAAGGAAACTGTGTTCTAGAGAGGTTAAGTGACTTGTCCGAGTTCACAAAGTGAGTTACTAAACAGGCAAAATTTAAATACAGGCCTCCTGCTTTTCCAGAGTTAGTATTTTTTTTTCCCACTAACCAGTGGTTGGCCTCTGTAGTCATATCCCTAGTGGGTTCTGATGGGACGGAGAAACTGGCACTGCATTTCAATGGAGACAGGGATGGCCAAAGAGTAGGTGGTAGCTATGACCCACCCTAGTCTCTGGGTAGCAGATATCCCACCCAGGATTGGGCTTCAGACCTTAGTAGGTGAGTGCCTGGGGTCCTAGGTCCATGTTTGGCTAGGAGATGAGAAGTATGCAGGCAGGGTACTGGCTGAAATGGAGTCAGAACCAATAGACCTGTATTCATTTCCTGTGGCTGCTGTAATAAATGACCATAAATTGTGTGGCTTAAAACAACAGAAATGTATTCTCTCACAGTTCTGAAGGCCAGAGTCTGAAAGCAAGGTGTCAACAGGGCTGTACTCCCTCCAGAGACTCTAGGGGGGATTCTGTTCTGTCCTCTGTTCCTCTGCTAGCTTCTGGTGGCTGCAGGTGTTCCTTGACTTGTGGCCACATCACTTCAGTCTTCACTTCCATCTTCACATAACCTCCTCTGTGTATGTATGTCTCCTCCTCTCCCTGCCTCTCTGCCTTCCTTTTATCGGACACTTGTGATGGCATTTAGGGCTCAACTGTATAATCCAGGATAAGCGACTCCTCTCAAGATCATTAACTTAAACACATCTTTTGCCATAAAAGGTAACATTCACAGATTCCAGGTATTTGATGTGGATATCTTTCAGGGGACCATTTTCAGACAACCAGAGATCCCACTATCCCTCACCACTACTTGCCTTCCAATGGCTTCTGGGTTGTGGGACAAGGGCAGCAGGCCAGGGTTCCTTCCTTAATCTATCCTGGGAGTGCAAGGAAAGCTGGAGCTATTTAGAGAGAGAGAGAACTTTCATAGTGTTCTTATTCTAGATTTGGGCACTTTTACCTATGTTCTCATTGAATCATCTCAACTAATTGTCAGGTAGGGATTGTGGTTGTTAGGTGCCGTTGAGTGAGCTCTGACTCATGGTGACCTTATGGATAATAGAACGAAATGTTGTTCAGTCCTGCACCATTCTCATAACCGGTATGTCTGAACCCATTGTTGCAGCTATTGCATCAATCCATCTCATGGAGAGTTTCCCTCATTTTTTGCTGGGCCTCTACTTTACCAAACATAATGTCCTTTTCTAGCCATTGGTCTTTCCTGATGACGTGTCCAAAGTAAGTGAGATGAAGTCGCCTATCCTCACTCTTAAGGAGCGTCCTGGCTGTACTTCCTCCAAGACTGATTTGTTCATTCTTCTAGCAGTCCACTAAACAGGCAAAGAATATTCAATATTCTTCACCAACACAATTCAAATGGGTCAATTCTTCTTCAGTCTTCTCTTTTCATTGTCCAACTTTTGCATACATACGAGGCAATTGAAAATACCATGGCTTGGGTCAGGCATACCTTAGTCATCAAAGTGACATCTTTGCTTTTACCTATGTTTTCATTGGATCATCTCAACCATATTGCCAGGTAGAGATTGTTGTTGTTAGGTACCTTCCAGTCAGTTTTGACTCAGCGACCCCATGTACAACAGAAAGAAACACTGCCTGCTCCTGCACCATCCTCACAATCGTTGCTATGTTCGAGCCCATTTTTGCAGCCACTGTGTCAATCCATCTTGTTGAGGATCTTCCTCTTTTTCATTGACGTTCTACCTTACCAAGCATGATGTCCTTCTCCAGGGACAGGTCCCTTCTGATAACATGTCCAAAGTACATGAGATGAAGTCTCACCATCCTCGTTTCCAAGGAGTACCCTTGCTGTACTTCTTCCAAGAAAGTCTTGTTAGTTTTTCTGGCAGTCCATGGTATATTCAATATTCTTTGCCAACACCATAATTCAAAGGCATTAATTCTTCTTGGGTCTTCTTTATTCATCGTCCAGCTTTCACATGCATATGAGATGACTGAAAATACCATGGCTTGGGTGAGGCACACCTTAGTCCTCCAAGTGACTCTGTATCCCTTCCATCTTCTTTTGATGCTTCCTGCATCATTCAATATTTTCCTCATAGAATCCTTCAAAATTGTAACTTGAAGTTTTGATTTTTATTCAGTTCTTTCAGCTTGAGAGATACAGACTGTGTTCTTCCCTTTTGGCTTTCTAACCCCAGGTCTTTGCACATTTCATTACAGTACTTTATTTTGTCTTCTTGAGCCACCCTCTGAAATCTTCTGTTCAGCTCTTTTACTTCATCATTTTCTTCATTTGCTTTAGCTAGTCTACGTTCAAGAGCAAGTTTCAGAGTCTCTTCTGACATCCATTTTGATCTTTTCTTTCTTTCCTGTCTTTTTAATGACCTTTTGCTTTCTTCAAGGATGATATCCTTGATATCATCCCACAACTTATCTGGTCTTAGGTCATTAGGTAGGGATTAACCCGTTGCTGTCGAGTCGATTCTGACTCATAGTGACCCTATAGGACAGAGTGGAACTGCCTCAAAGAGTTTCCAAAGAGCAGCTGGTGGATTTGAACTGCTGACCTTTTGGTTAGCAGCCTGAACTCTTAACCACTTTGCCACCAGGGCTCCAGGTAGGGATTAATATCCCTTTATTACAGGTGAGGAACCTGAGGCTCACAGATGAAGTAACTTGCCCAGAATCACTTGGCTAATGAGTGTCAGAGCCAGGATTCAAAGCCATGTTGATCTGTCTCCAAAGTCCATGCTTATTCCACTGCCCTGGGCTCCACTGGAAAAGCCACAGCTAAGGCTCCAGCTCTGCCCCGCACACACTGGATCACTGCCTCCACCTTCCACCAAAAGTGCATACTCAGAGCTCAAGGCCTCTTTACAGCAGCACCCCATGTGCGGCCCTAAAGAACCTCAGATGCACTCATGGCTCTCAGGTCTCTGAGGGTGATGACACACACCAGGCAGTCACTGGAGGAAGGAAGACAGAAGTCCAAGTGCTGGCCTCCCCTGTGTCTATACTAGCTTGAACCACGTGGGGAGTAGGGTGGATGGCCTAATGAGAATGGCCTATGGAGGGGTGAGAGGGAGGCCTTCCTCACCTGGGAGTTAAGAGACTTCAGTTCATGTCCAAGCAGGACAGCCTTCATGAGTGACTTCTCGCAGTCTGTTTTACATTCTGGGCCTCAGTTTCCTTATTTGTCAAATTGGGGGATCCAATTAAACTGTACTGCCATAATGACAAAAGCCCTTATATTCGCACAGCCCTTTCTGGTTAATGGAGACCCTGGCGGCTAGTGGTTAAGAGCTATGGCCGCTAACAAAAAGGTCGGCAGTTCGAATCCACCAGCTGCTCCTTAGAAACTCTATGGCGCAGTTCTCCTCTGTCCTATAGGGTTGCTGTGAGTGGGAATCGACTTGATGACGACGGTTTTTTTGTTGTTTTTTTTCTGGTTAACAAACTGCTTTCACTCATCACTTACCATTCAACGAACACTGACTTCCATTGCCATCTGCTTGACCATGTGTTGGCCAATGCTGGGTAATGAGAGGTGAAGGAAAGCCAATTCCTGCCCTCAGGGAGCTAAAGGGAGGGGTGGGTAAGAGCTTGCACAGGGTGAACAAAGAACCTGGGTGCTGAGGAGGGAGCTGAGGAGGAGGGGCTTGGAAGGAGGGCGCGTGCAGCATGTGACTCCACAGCCTGTAAAGTGAAGAAAGTATCTGTCTCCATTTTACAGATAAGAAAACTAGGGTTCAGAGAGAGAAACGGCTGCCCAAGGCCACACAGCCGGGAAGAGGCCAGGACCCCCTTCATTCTGAGACTTTTGTCTTCTGGCACAGTTTGCCCTGCACTGTAGTGGACACTGGGATGGAGACCGGGGAGGGAATCTGAGCCAGTCACTGCCTGTGATGAATTCTCAGGCTGGTGTGGGGTGGGCACATCAACACACCACTCTGGGTTTTCAGTGAGCACAGCTTGGCCACCTTGTGGATGTCAGGCCTTGGCCTGGGGGTGTGATTCAGAGGGTTTCCAGGTCCCACCAGAGCCTTCTAAGGGTGATGACACGCACCAGGGTCAGAGCAGTGACAATTCAAGAGAAGTCCCTCGGCATGCTGATAGCTTTCTAAGCAAATGAATTCATGGATTCGGACTCTCATTCATTCATTCACTTACTCATTCACTCATTTAGTCACCAAGTATTACTGAGCATCACCTCTGTCTGTGTGCTGTGTCTGAGCGGGGAGCCTTCTCTCCTTTTTCTAAACACCAGTCTGGAGCCCTCAGCACTGGGGCTGTAAAGATCCATGTCTGCATGTGGGTCTGCATCTGTGTACTTTACTGTTGCTCAGCAGCCTGGACACCCCAGGGCGGGGGCCTGGTCTCCTCTCTAACTGACCGAGAGGAAACAGCACCAGGCTGTTTGGCGCCTGGGAGCTTCTCTCTGTTGCTCCAGGGCTCCCATTCCAGAAATGGAGCTCTAGACCAGGTTGCAAGGGCAGGGGGAGGAATGTGAGCATATAGGTCCCTCTCTCCAGGTCTGCCCATCAGCAACAAAGCACCTAGAAGGGTGGAAGTGGAAGTACCCAGATCACAGCGATTAACCCTCTCCCCAACTGCATTGATGAGGAAACTGTGGCAGCCACTGCCCTCCCCACTACCTTCACCTCCAGGTGGTAGGGATCCGGCCTCTTATCTCCCCAGTCTCCGGTGGCCTGAAATCGTTGGCTGCTTTGATGGGGGATGGGAGGTCCCTCTGCAATGGGCTAGGTGGTGGGGAAGGGCGACCACCCCAAAGAACCTGGCCCAATTCTCCTCCCCCACCTCCTCCCAATACCCTGAGCGGAGGACAAAGGGTCGAGGCTTGAAGGGATCAGGGCCTGAGGAGGGAGCGGGGGAATCCCTAAGGAAGCCGGCTGAGGGTTCATTCTCCGGCTCTCCTTGATAGTCAGGATCTCTTGGGTGGCTCTCTGGGTCACGCATCGACAAGTGCATGTGCGTGAGGTCGTGTGGACATGGGTCTGTAGGAATACACATAGGTACACGCGCATACGTGTGTGCCCGGGTGTTCGAACGAGTGTAAGCCACCCGAGTTCCTCCGTGGTAGCGCCACGGATGGCTTGGGAAGACTTTCGCCTCGCCCTAACTTCCAACAGCGCCATGCCTTCCTCCCCCTTTCCTTGAGATGAACAAGATGAACGGTTTTTTAATCTTGTGTAAAGAGCTGATCAAAGGCAGCTTGGCGACCCATCTATCTACGCTGACTTCTCTCAATTCCTCCTAGGTAAGACATTCTGGAGTACCTGCATGTTCGTGTCCATTTGAGGGCTGCGGCAGAGTCGTCCCCTCGCCCCACTCCTGCATCCCCCGATAACACGGGACTGCGTATTTCATAACTCCCCCGTCCGCCATCCCCGACATGAATCTCCTTCCTGCGTGACCCTGGGCCAGTCCCTTTATTTCTCTGAGCCTCAGACATCCCTCTGTAAAATAGGGCCTCCGCCGCCTTCCTGCGGACTTAGCCGCAGCTGAGGAGGTCGCGGAAGACAAAGGCATTGGGAGGAGGATTTATGCCCGGACCGCGGCAGACAGTGCCCTCCGCCCCTCATCCCCCACCCAGCCTCCCCTTCCCGCCTCTGCAGAAGTCAGGACCCCGCGGCAGGTAGCCGGGCGGCCCCGCCCCCGCCGCCTACACTGGCGGCTTTGTTACTTGCCTCTGCGCGCGGAGCCTACGAGGGCTACGTGCGGCCGGCTCGCGGGGGCGGG
>NW_004443951.1:13775112-13785889 GCF_000243295.1 Trichechus manatus latirostris | reverse complement strand
GCTGGCCGACCCTCGAAGAAGCTAGACTTCCCTTTCTAGTCTGGGTTTAGGCGACCCTCTGCCTGCAGTTCCGTCGTCTCCCCACTCCGCTCCCCATCGCCTGACAAACTCGCACCCTAAGACCCAAAGGATAAGTCTAGAAAGTTTCCTCAGACTCCCAGTTTTAGTCACCCTCCTCGGGGCGCCGTCTGTTCGAGACTTGGCTGCCCTTAAGATGAACACTCGGGGCAGGGACATTCGAGTCCTTGCCGTGGCACTGCATAGCACAGGCTGGACCTCGGTACGACAGTGTTCAGTGGGTGACTGAGTAAGTGACGTTGGCGATGGGCAGAAAATAAAGCCGACTTCGGAGCCCTGTCCGCTGCCCGGGCAGACGTCTGAACTTCCCTTTCAGATCTGACCCTAGCGATCCTGGGAACCTTCCTTTATGTGACCGTATTCCACCACACTGCACACCCAAAACTTCTGGCCTCTTAATCTTTACTCAAGCCGTTCCTTCTGCCTGATACACACTTTCTCCAAGACACAAGGGCAAACATGACCCCACCGTCTCTCCCGCCCATTTCTCCTGGAGGAGCTATGCCTGACCCTTGGCGGTTAGGTTCTAGAAAAACATCCAGGCCTAAGTTCTTTCAACCTCCCCACATGGCTGCTGCCTCTTCTCTCCCAAGCCTCCCCTGGGGACAGCTACTCCTCCTCCTCCCCTCCTCACTTTCAGGCCAGAGCTGGGTGAGGCTGGGATTCCTGCTCCAGGGCTGGGTCCGTCTGGGTCCCCTGTGGCTTTGGGCCTCTTTGAGGAATTTCGAGGGCAGGGTGCATAGGGCATGCAGTGCGTGGAGAGAGGGGAGGTGGGAGCCGCAGGAACGTGGAGCTCCGGAAAGGAAAGCAGCAAAAGGTGGAGAGGGCCTTGAGAGATGGCTTTCCCAGGGTTCTGGGAAGCAGGGGCCTGTTTGAATGACAAAGGCTCCCTGGGGGGCAAAGGGAAGCTCTTGACGGTGGGAATGTGGGAAGAGGAGGGTCAGAAGGGCGGGCAGGAAGCTTGAAAGTCCGCATCTGTCCAAGGCCTTTCAAGTTCTCTTAAACCCTTAACAATAAGAGGAACAGGACAGAACGGACAAAGGATGATGATAACAGAAAACTCACAGAAAAAATACAATAGCCATATAAAATGTTAGGAATTCCAAAGTACAAATGAAAAGGAGATTCCAGTTTTTCCTCGCTATAAACTTGGTCAAGATACAAATAATGAAAACACCAGATGTTGGTAAAGCGTGGGGAAGCAAGCGCCTTTTTCACTGCTGAAGAAGTAAATTGATACAACCTTTCTGCAGGACCATTTGACAGTATGTACAAAAACTTTGAAGAGTCATGCTTTTTGATTTAGCAATTCTATTTCTGGGATGTATCTGAAAATAAAAGATTATTTGTCCTAGTCTTATTTATAACTGGGAAAAATGGGAAATTCCTTAAATGTTCAATGGCAGGAAATTGGGTAGTTTATACCACATTCATAGATGTGCAGAAATTAAACATCACACTCTAGAAAAATATTAAACATATGAGAAAACACTCAAGATATGCTGGTAAGTGAAATAGGGAAGTTATAAAAACAGCGTGACTTCAATTTTATATGCAATGTGTATATAAAAAACCAGGTTGTGGGGTGAAGGGAGGTGGGAGCCGCAGGAATGTGGGGCTGCCAGGCCAAGTCAATTCCAGCTCATGGCAACCCCATGTGTTGCAGAGTTGAACTACTCCATAGGGTTTTCAAGGCTGTGACCTTTCAGAAGCAGATTGCCAGGCCTTTCTTCCAAGGTGCCTCTGGTTGGGTTTGAACCACCAACCTTTCACCTAGTTGTTGAGTGCTTAACCATTTGCACCACCCAGGAAACTGTCAGAGAGTGTTCCTCCTGACAATTGCTTGGCCAATCAGGTAGTCAATGAGTTCCCACATGGTGTGGGAGTGGTTTTCAGCTTTGCCATAAAACACGGGCTCAGGAGGTGGGTTAGCAAGGAGGTAAAAAGCGAGTAATTCAGCCCCTCATGAGTACTTTCAAAATTCAAGGCCAGATAGAGATTAATACTAATCTGAGAACTAACCTACCCCTTGGAAAGCTCATCCTTGAATAACCCGGCAGCACCACCTCCACCACCAGCTGCAGCACCAGCATTCGGACAGCAGTATCCACACCCATTATCTCATTGGACCCCACTGCAGCCCTGACATGCACTGAGGCAGAAATTGTTATCCAGTTTATAGATTAGGCAGCTGAGGTGTTACCAGTTGCTATCGAGTTGATTTTGACTCATGGCAACCCCAGGTATGCAAGAGTAGAACTGTGCTCCACAGGGTTTTCAATGGCTGATGTTTCATAAGTAGATGGTGGTGGACTTGAACCTCTAACCTTTCAGTTAGCAGTGACCCCATGAGCTGTTTTTACCACTCCATACTGGAGTAGGGAGGTCCTAATCCAATCTGAATGGAGTCCTTATAAAAGAAGAGAAGAGACACAGAGACAGAGAGGGAAGACCACCATGTGATCACAGAGGCAGAGATTGCAGCTGCAAGCCAAGGAACACCTGGGGCTCCCAGAAGCTGGGAGAGATAAGAAAGGATCTTCAGAGAGAGCATCGCCCTGCCTACACTCTAGCCTCCAGATACCTATCTTCGATTGTTTGATTTCAGAAAGATGTTTACCTGTATTTTACTCACTACACAAAGGCATTCGACTGTGTGGATCATAACAAATTATGGATGACATTGCAAAGAATGGGAATTTCAGAAAACTTAATTGTGCTCATAAGGAACCTATACATAGACCAAGAGGTGACTGTTTGAACAGAACAAGGGGATACTGCATGGTTTAAAATCAGGAAAGGTGTGCATCAGGGTTTTATCCTTTCACCATGCTTATTTAGTATGTATGCTGAGCAAATAATTTCAGAAGCTGGATGTCATGGATTGAATTGTGTCCCCCAAAAATATCTGTCAACTTGGCTAGGTCATGATTCCCAGTATTGTATGATTGTGTAATTTGATGTGATTTCCTTATGTGTAGTAAACTCTATCACTATGATGAGGTTATATGTGATCTCCTTATGTGATGTAAACTCTATCACTATGATGAGGTTATACTGATGATGTCTACAAGATTAGATAGTGTCTTAATCCAATCTCTTTTGAGATATAAAAGAGAAAAGCGAGGAGTGACACATGGGAACCTCATACCACCAAGAAAGCAGTGCTGGGAGCAGAGCGCGTCCTTTGGACCTGAGGTCCTGCGCTGAGATGCTCCCGGACCAAGGGAAGACTGATGCATCACAAGGACCTTCCAGACCGAGGGAAGATTGATAACACAGACCTTCCTCCAGAGCAGACAGAGAAAGCATTCCCTTGGAGCTGATGCCCTGAATTTGGACTTGTAGCCTACTGGACTGAGAGAATAAACTTCTCTTTGTTAAAGCCATCCACTTGTGGTATTTCTGTTAGAGCAGCACTAGATGTCTAAGACACTAGACTATACAAAGAAGAATGGGGCATTAGGATTGGAGGAAGACTCATTAACAGCCTGTTTTATGCAGATGACACAATCTTGCTTGCTGAAAGTGAAGAGAGCTTGAAGCACTTACTGGTGAAGATCAACGACCACAGCCTTCAGTATGGATTACACTTCAACGTAAAGAAAACAAAAGTCCTCACAACTGGATCAATAAGTAACATCATAATAAACAGAGAAAACATTAAAGCTGTCAAGGATTTAATTTTACTTGGATCCACAGTCAACAACCATGGAAGAAACAGTCAAGAAATCAAACAATGTCACAGTACCTGACCTCAGAACCTACTATACAGCTATGGTAGTCATAACAACCTGGTACTGGTACAATAACAGATACATTGACCAATGGAACAGAATTAAGAACCCAGATGTAAATCCACCCACATACGGTCACCTGATCTTCGACAAGGGCCCAAAGTCCATCAGATGACGAGAAGACAGGCTTTTTAACAAACGGTGCTGGCAAAACTGGATGTCCATCTGCAAAAAAATGAAACAGGACCCATACCTCACACCATACACAAAAACTAATTCAAAATGGATCAAAGACCTAAATATAAAACCAAAAACTATAAAGATCATAGAAGAAAAAATAAGATCAATGCTAGAGACCCTAATACATGGCATTAACAGGATACAAACCATAACTAACAACACACAAACTCCAGAAGATAAACTAGATAACTGGGGTCTTCCAAAAATTAAACACTTACGCTCATCGAAAGGCTTCATCACCGAGAGTGAAAAGAGAACCTACAGACTGGGAAAAAATTTTTGGCTATGATAAATCTGAAAAAGGTCTAGTCTCTAAAATCTACAGGAAAATCCAACACCTCTACAACAAAAACACAAATAATCCAATTAAAAAATGGGCAAAGGAAATGAACAGACACTTCAACGAAGCAGACTTTCAAGGGGCTAATGGACACATAAGGAAATGCTCGAGATCACTAGCCATTAGAAAAATGCAAATCAAAACCACACTGAGATACAATCTCACCCCGACATTACTGGCATGAATCAAAAAAACAGGAAAACAACATATGCTGGAGAGGCTGCGGGGAGCTTCAAACTCTTATGCACTGCTGGTCGGAATGCAAAATGGTATGACCATTTTGGAAAACGATATGGTGCTTCCTTAGAAAGCTAGAAATAGAAATACCGTATGATCCAGCAAACTCACTCCTAGGAATATATCCTGGAGAAATAAGAGCTGTCACATCAATAGACATATGCACACCCATGTTCATTACAGCATTGTTCACAATAGCAAAAATATGGAAACAACCTAGATGCCCATCAACAGATGAATGGATAAACAAACTATGGTACATACACACAATGGAGTACCATGCAACGATAAAGAACAGTGATAAATCTTTGAAGCATCTTACAACATGGATGAATCTGAAGGACATTACGCTGAGTGGAATAAGTCAATCACAAAAGGACAAATATTGTATGAGATCACTACTATAAAAACTCATGAAAAGATTTACACACACACACAAAAGAAATTAAACAATATATTGCATTGGGCAAATTTGCTGCCAAAGACTTCTTTAAAATCTTAAAAAGCAAAGATATCACTTTGATGACTAAGGTGAGCCTGACCCAAGCCATAGTCTTTTCAATCATCTCATATGCATGCAAAAGCTGGACAACGAACAAGGAAGACTGAAGAATTGATGCCTTTGAATTATGGTGTTGGCGAAGAATATTGAATATACCATGGACTACCAGAAGAACAAACAAATTTGTCTTGGAAGAAATACAGCCAGAATGCTCCTTAGAAGTGGGGATGGCGAGACTTCAGGTTGCTTAATTTGGACGTGTTATCAGGAGAGACCAATCCCTGGAGAAGGACATCATGCTTGGTAAAGTACAGGGTCAGTGAAAAAGAGGAAGACCCTCAAGGAGATGGACTGACACAGTGGCTGCAGTAATGGGCTCAGGACGGTGCAGGATTGAGCAATGGTGGACTCTGTTATACAAAGAGTTCCTGTGAATCAGAGTCGACTCAATAGCACTTAGAACAGCTTCCACAACTATGAGAGCAATATATTTCTGATGTTTTAAGACACCCGGTTTGTGGTACTTTGTTATGGCAGCCCTAGGAAATGAATACAGTAAATTTTCCTTGAATCTAGCAGCCTGGATTAGATCCCCTACCTCACCCTGGGCTCCCACAGTTCTCTTGCTACCCTCTGTCATGACACTTATCACACTCTACCATAATTGCCTCTCTAAGACTAGAGAGGGGGCTCCCTGAAGGAAAAGACCATCAGCTGGCACTGCCAATGGTGACCTCCACAGGCCCATCAAAATAGCAAATAGCAATGAAAATTGTGAAATCTAGGGCCACGCTGCAGGGAGCCATGCACACACATAGTGGTAATGTGAATCAACACTGTCTTTCTAGAGAGCTATTTGGCAATGCCTAATAAAAGCTATATACTTAAATATAAACTTTGACCAAGTAAAACCAGGTGGGAAAATATATTTCAAGTAACTAGTAAAAAAGGAAAAAAAAAAAACAAAAAAACCCACCAAACCTTATTTGTATAAAGATGTTTTGAGCCAACTGTGTGCCATGGAGAAGAGTGCAAATAGAAACTGAGCAATGATTAAGTAAACCGCAAAATATGGCAGATCGGTACAGACTGTCACAACTCAGTGCAATCCAGCAAACATTAAGTACTGAGCATGTGTCAGTGCCCAGATTCCAAACTGGGAGCCCAGCTGGGTCTCTGTATAGTGAGGGAAAGTGGCAAGAGGAGTAGAGCAAAGTCACCGGGAGGGATTAACTCCATGGGTGTTGGGTCAGGAGAGCTTCTTGCAGGAGCAGATACCTGAGCTGGCTTTAGACAGACAGTGTGGGAAGAAGGACATTCCAGGTAATGGAAACAACCTGGACAAAGGTAGGGAACACTTGGGAAATGGCAAGTCATAGGTGTGTCTGGAAAGGGTATATATTCAGGGTTTATGAAGCTGGAGTACGTGGCAGGGGCTGGATCATAAACAGCCTTGAATTCTAGTTTGTGCTTTACCCAGCAGATGTGGGGGAGTCATCAGAGATATCTAATCAGATGCTCTAGAGGATCATCTTAGTGCTTTAGGAAGACCAATTTGGAGCATGGACCGAAGAGACCAGCAGGCTGGGAGTCCTGGTGGGAGTCTCTTGCAGGGTCCAGGCAAGACATGCCTGACGAGGTCTGGGGATAGAAAGAAGGGAGCAGGGTCATGAGATGTTTAGGAGGCAAAAAGGATAGCACTTGGTGATTGGGGAGAGGCAGAAGCAGGTTTGTGTCTGGTGGTGCCAATCACTGAGTAAGAAACACTGAAAGAGGAGGGAGCTTTGGGTAAAATAAGGTGCATCAGTTTTGGATCTGTTGGATTTAAGTGCCTGTGGGACATCCAGATAGACAGTGCAGCAGGCAGATGGGCATGTTAATCTGGAGCTCAGGAGAGAAGACTGGGCAGAAGGTTAGGTTTGGAAGGTATAGATAAAGGTGCACATTGGAGCCTGGGACTGGAGCCCACCCTGGTAGAGAGGTTAGCAAGAGAGAAGAGGGCCTGGGGAGGCATCTGGACAGCATCCACTATCAAGCATTGGAGGAGGAAGAGGAACTCTGGAAAGCGTCTTGAAAAAGATTCAAGAGGTCAGAGGAACACCAGGGAAGATCTATCTCATATAAGCCCAGAGAGGTGAGTACAAAAGGGGAATATGAGCAACAGTGTCAAATGACCACAGAGAACTGAAGAAGTGCCCATTCCTGGGTGAGAGCCTCTGCCAGACACAGAGTTCCTCAGAATCTCCCTGGGCTCCCTGCCTGTTCAGATCGGGGCTCTGAGGAACATCCCCAGCTCTCTGTGTATTCTTCTGTAACCCTAAGGCCTTACTGGGTGTCAGTTTCTTCCTCCATCCAAGGGGCATCATGATCCCCATATCCTCCAGCAGTACTTGGAGCTTCAGATGAGAAACTCGCGAAAGTAGGAAAGTAAGCTACCCAAAGGCATGATCTCTTACATAGCCGTTTTAAGTCTCATACCCTTCCACCAGAGGTTTGGTTGGTTGTGTTTTCCCTTGTCTTTGGTTGCTCCTTGGCTCAGATTCTTTCCTCCAAAGATACCTCTGTTCCAACTTGTTCCATGGCCTGCTGTTGGTTTGTGGCTGGACAATCCTGGAGTTTACAGAATCATCCATTCAGCCCTGATTTATTGAGAGTGATTGTGATCTAGGGCCAGCTCCTCACTCCATTGCTCCTTCTCTCTCCTGTATTTCCAAGGACTTCTCCCATCTCTACTATCTTTTTTTATCCAAGAAACTCGAGTGTCTACTGTACTTTAAAACAGAAACAAAAATCCTTCTTCTACCCCTAGTCCCCCCTCCAGTTCCCTCTCCAGCTACACTCATTCCTAGCCAAGTTTCTCAAATTATTATCTACATTTCTTCTTCTCCCCTTTGTTTCTTAATCCTTTTCAATCTGGCTTCCACCTCTGCCTCTCCACTGAAACTCTTTGTAGTGGTCATTGTAGTGGGTTGGATAAACCAAAACCAAACCCACTGCCGTCGAGTTGATTCTGACTCATAGCAACCCTATAGGACAGAGTAGAACTGCCCCATAGAGTTTCCAAGAAGCAGCTAGTAGACCCAAACTGCCGGCCTTTTGGTTAGCAGCCAAGCTCTTAAGCACTGCGCCACCAGGGCTCCAGTAGGTTGAATAGTGTCCCCCAAATATGTCCAAGTCCTAACCCCTAGAACCAGAGAATGTGACTTTATTTGGAAAAAAGTCTTTGCAGATGTAATTAAGTTAAGGATCTCAAGATGAAATCATCCTGGACATAGTGTGGGCCCTTATAAGAGAAAGCTAGAGGGAGATTTGAGACAGTGACACACAGGGGAAGACCATGTCAAGACAGGGGCAGAGACTGGAGTGATGTGTCTATAAGCCAAGGAATACCGGGATTTCTGGCATGGGACAGACTTTCTCTCACAGCCTCAGAAGCAGCCAACCCTGCCAACACCTTAATTTCAGACTTCTGGCCTCCAGACCTGTGAGAGAATAAATTTCTGTTGTTTTAAGCCACTCAGTAGTAATTTGTTATGGCAGCCTAAGGAACCTAATGCAGTAATAATAACAGCAGCTCACATTTATGAAGTGCCTACTCTGTGCCAGGCATGCTTCTAAGTGCTTTACATGTGTTATTTCATGTAATTCCTCTCACCAACCTAATGAAGTAGACACGACAGTAATAAAAGCAATATCAGCATAACCAATTATTGAGGTTTTGTCATGTCTTTGACGTTTATAAATTCCATCTGCCACCTGAGTGGGATATATTATTTTTCCCTTTTACAGATGAGGAGCCTGTAAATCACAGATTTACAAAACTTACTCAAGGTCACATAGCAATAAGTGGTGGAGCCAGTATTCCAACCCAGGTAGTTCCTGTGTGTGCTCTTAACCACTTCTCAGTCTGCTTCTAAGGCCACTGATAGAGAGGCATCAGAGGAAGCTGGGTTTTGTACAATTGGAGGATGGAAGGAGCAAAGGGACTGGTGAGTTTGGGGTAGGGGAGCCCTGGAGGCACAGTGGTTAAGAGCTCAGCTACTAACCAAAAAAGTCGGCAGTTTGAATCCACCATCTATCCTATAGGGTCACTATGAGTTGGAATCCACTCAATGGAAATGGGTTTGGTTTTTTTTAGGGTAAATCCAGCCTGGAGGAGCTGAGAGACAGGGAGGAGAATATTGGAGACCTTGATAACCTCATAGAACATATATCTCTGGAGCAAGAGAGCTAAGGAGAGGTGCCTGTAGTTACCCCAAGGACACTAGAGTTTAAGTCCTTAGATCTGAAGAGTGATAAGATCTAGTTGTGGCCATGGGAGTAAATAGCTGAACAAAAGTGGAGGGGAGATCAATAGACGTGACTATGTCCAAAAAACTGGAGGACCAAGGCCTGGGCTGTATGCAAGGAAGCCATAAATTGCTCTGGGAGCTCAGAGTTGAGAGATCTCTCCTTGTTGTGCTTATCACCAGCTCAGGTTCTTGGAAAGTAGGAAGGTGGCCAATAGCTAAGGGTGCATGAAAAGGTGTGATGGGAATTGAGCTTGGAAAATGTTCTAACTTGAGTACACCCCAAAGCAGCTGCTGAATTAAGGATTTAGGTCCAAATACTTTATTTCAGAGGCATACAAATGGTTAACATGCTTACCTGCTAACTGAAAGATTGGAGGTTCGAGTCTACTCAGGGGGCCTTGGAAAAAAGTTCTGGTGATCTGCTTCTAAAATATTAGCCATTGAAAACCCTATGCAACACAGTTTTATTTTGATACACAAAGGGTCATCATGAGTTGGAATCAACTTGAAGGCAACTGGTTTTTAACTGGTAATTTATTTGAGAGGATGTTTCCAAGAAGCACAATGAAGGAGTGGGGAAGAGAGACACAGAAGGGAGGAAAGCCAATAAAAGATGAGCAGCTTCCCCTTGGTAACTGAGGCTCATTCCCACTGTGGACCTTCTGAGGGACTGTGTAGAACACAAGAGTTGTCCCACAGAGGAACAAGGAAGCTGTAGTATTTGTCCACCAACTACTGTCCCATACTGGTTGAGGATTGCTCCTGGGGACATTATTTCTCTGGCAGTTTAGTTCTGCCCCTGCAGGTAGCAAGCCCTAGCTTCCCAGAGGAAGCCCTTGGGCAGGAGGTGTAGATGCTTGAGATAGGAAGCCACTGGTGTGTACAGGAGCTCAAAAGTCACCGAATCTACATGTAGGTGACCTTCAGGGAGGGACAAGGGGATATGGGTGGGGCATCAATAGCACCAGGGCTCATGGGGGCCCTGCAGGCCTTACTAGAGATTTGGCTTTTATTTGCTAGGCAATGGGGAGCCATGGAAGCTTTCTGAGTGTAGAGGGGTGCTCCTGAAAGCTGCTTCCAACTCCAGAATGTGTTATAGGGAAGAAGCGGTGACATCTTTGCTTTTCAACACTTTAAAGAGGTCTTTTGCAGCAGTTTTGCCCAGTGCAGTGCGTCTTTTGATTTTCTGACTGCTGCTTCCATGGATGTTGATTGTGCATCCAAGTAAAATGAAACCCTTGACAAGTTCAGTCTTTTCTCCATTTATCATGATGTTGCTTATTGGTCCAGTTGTGAGGATTTTTGTTTTCTTTATGTTGAGGTGTAATCCATACTGAAGGCTGTAGTCTTT
>NW_004443951.1:13766289-13775012 GCF_000243295.1 Trichechus manatus latirostris | reverse complement strand
GTAATCCATACTGAAGGCTGTAGTCTTTGATCTTCATCAGTAAGTGCTTCAAGTCCTCTTCACTTTCAGCAAGCAAGGTTGTGTCATCTGCATAACGCAGGTTTTTAATGAGTCTTCCTCCAATCCCAATGCCCTGTTCTTCATATCGTCCAGCTTCTTGGGTTATCTGCTCAACATACAATTGAATAGATATGGTGAAAAGGTACAACTCTGATGCATACCTTTCCTGACTATAAACCATGCACATCTCCTTGTCCTGTTTGAACGACTGCCTCTTGATCCCTATACAGATTCCTCATGAGCACAATTAAGTGTTCTGGAATTCCCATTCTCTGCAATGTTATTCATAATTTGTTATGATCCACACAGTTTAATGTTTTAGCATAATCAATAAAACACAAGTAAACATCTTTCTGGTATTCTCAGCTTTCAGCCAGGATCTGTCTGACATCAGCAATGATATCCTGGTTCCACATCCTCTTCTAAATCCGGCTCGAATTTCTGGCAATTCCCTGTTGATATACTGCTGCAGCTGCTTTTGAATGATCTTCAGCAAAATTTTGCTTGCTTGTGATATTAACGATACTGTTCGATAATTTCTGCATTCTGTTGGGTCACCTTTCTTGGGAATAGGCATAAATATGGATCTCTTCCAGTCGGTTGGCCAGGTAGCCGTCTTCCAAATTTCTTGGCATAGAAGAGTAAGCACTTCCAGAGCTGTATCCATTTGTTGAAACATCTCAACTGGTATTCCGTTGATTCCCAGAGCCTTGTTTTTCGCCAGTGCCTTCGGTGTAGCTTGGACTTCTTTCTTCAGTACCATTGGTTCCTGATCATATGCTACCTCCTGAAATGATTGCAGGTCCATAATAGATCTAGAACTTGAACTCAGGCCTCCTGATCTCAAATCACATTCTCTAACTTTACCCATCCTGGTGCATATGGCAGCAGGGCAGAGGCAGGGAGGCCAGAGAGGAAGAGAGGAGAGCTGATGACGTCTGACCAAGGGCAGTGACTGGGAGCAGGAGAGGAGGGGATGGTGAAAACTCTGATGATGGTTCCTGGATGGCATAGTCTCTTCTTTCCTGCATTCCAATGGTTTATCCTGCTCTGATGAATTTTTTCCCTGGTTATTATAGGAATTGGGTCTCTTTGATTCATATGTCCCCTAGACTGGGAGCTTCTTGAGGACAGCGATTATGTCTGATTTATCTTCATATCCCCAGTGCTTAGCACATAATATGCACTCAGTAAATACTTGATGACAATGATGATGATGAAGATGGTTTCCATTTATTGAGTGTTCTGTGCTAAACATCTTGGTGAACACTTTTCATATATTATCTCATTTCATCATTAGTATATTAGAATTATTTTGGTTGCAGGTGACAAAATTAAACTCAAACTGACTTAAGAAACGAGAATGCATAGCTTACCTAGTTGAAAGCTCCATGGGTCATTCCAGCTTCAGGCTCATCTGGATCCAGGTGCTCAAACACTGTTACCAGGAACATTTCTCTCCATCTCTTGGCTCAACTGTCTTCTGGACTGGCTTTATTTTTAGAAATTCTCTCCTTGTGCTTAGCAACCTCAGCAGAGAAAGAGCATCTCTTCCCTAACACATCTGGCAAAGACCCCAAGACAGACTTTCATTGGCTCAGCTTGGGTATGTGCCCATCTCTGGACCAGTCCTGTGGCTAGGGTGATCAAACATGCTAATTGGACAAACTTAGATTATATACTGAACCCTAAAGCCAATGGAAGGGGTCAGCCCACCCAAACACAAAGACAGATGCTGTCTTAGTCCAGACACCAGACAGACAGAACCAACAGGTATCTTCTATAATAGATAACCTCTCCATTTTCCAGATAAAGAAACCGAGGTTCAGTGAGCAGTAGTCACTTGCCAAAGATTACACAGCTAGCAGGCAATATGGCAGAATTTGAATCCGGGTGTCTTTCTCTAGCCTATGCTCCTCCAGGGCAGCAGACAGGGTCTTTCTCACTTCTGGGTCCTCCCCTTCACCTCCCAGAGCTTAGCCCATAATGGGTTCTCTATTCCAGTGCTACTGAAAGTGTGGTCTACAGTCTGTGCTGGTCTGCAAACTGTTTGTTACCAGTCCACAATGAATTAAGTACCAAAATTCTGAGTAAGATTTTGGAAATATTTTCTAGCAATTTGATATTGCTCAACATCTACTGCAGTGATGTAAAAAGATGGGTCCAAGATGGGTTGGGAATAAAAATACTCAAACTGATCCTTCAGTTAATTTGTGAAATATTGCTTTTTTCAGTATATCTGGAATGAAGGCAAGAGCAGTGGACCTGCAAAGGAAACTATGGTGGCTCCAGTAGATCCTTCACAGAGAGCCCCAGGCGGGCAGAGTGTCTACCGTACCACTTGGATGGTGGTCCTGTCAATCAGCCAGCAAGTGAAGCCTTCATAGAAAGCTTTCCCAGGAACCCTACAACTTTGCATAGGTTACTGCAGTAAGGGCAGGCAGGGAAGCTCAGGCCCAAGCAGCCCCAGTGCCCAAGGGCTCTTGGTTTCAGTCCAGCTAGACAGTGGCTGATTCTGCCCAGAGCTTGTAGGCACCTGCACTGTCAGCCAGGACCCCACCCACCCAGTGCTTTCATACTGTGCCATAGGGGGAAGGTGATGGATGACACAGCTGTCCTTGAAAAGCTACTCTGGACTGTTTTTCTTTAAGCTGAGGTGGAAGGTCAGCTCCAGGAACATAGTGTCACCTCTGGTCTTGATATGGGGCCTCCTCAAGTTGACACCAGAGATGTGGTATGGCTCCTACTCTTGCTTCCCCTTTGGTTGTGCACTTCATGATGCCAGAGTCTTAGGTCAACATAGCAGTTTCAGGCATGAGTATTTCTCAAAGCCAAGATGATTCAGGTTGTCAGGGGTGAGCCAGAGAGAAGGCAGTTCAGTCCTTTCTGGGAGGTTAAAGATCCCGCCCTGCTGACTATACTTTCACTTATCTGTTCTACTGTGCCTGGTGCGGTAGACAAAGCCCTAACACATTGGGTTAGAAGCCCAGCTCTGCTAATTTGCTTAGTAAATTTGAGCTGTTCACATAACCATCTCAAATACTGCATCTGGAAAATAATAGAACACGCAACTCACAGGCTGATTCTGAGGATGAACTGAGATAATGCTGTGAAGCAGCTGGTCTGCCAAAGGCCCTGAGAGTATGGAAACGGATACGGGCATGTTTCTTCTCCCCTGCCAGGCTGTGGCTGAGGTTGCTGGGGAAACTGACAAGAGAAACTGGCTTGGAGTCAGACAGACTTGGTTCTTGCTCAGACTTACCTACTTTCACCTGTGAGGCTGTGGGTAAGTTTCTTAGCTTCTCGAAACCTTGATGACCTCATCTAATAAAGAGCAAAATACCCATCTTGTGAGGTTGTTGTGAGGACTAAATGCAACTAAATATACAGAAGAGCATCACACATACTAGATGCCCACCATATGCTCATTTATTTAACACATATTTATTACTAATGCCTGGAGTTCCTGTGTGGTGCAAAGTTAAGAGCTCAGCTACTAACCGAAAGGTTGGTGGATTGAATCCACCCACCCAGAGGACCTCAGAAGAAAGACCTAGTGATCAACTTTTGAAAGATCACAGCCATTGAAAACCCTATGGAGCATAGCTCTACACTGACACACATGGGGTCGCCACGAGTTGAGATAGGCTCAATGGCAACTTCTTTTTTTTTTAATAGAAATGCCAGGCATTAGGTTCATTAGGTCAGGCATTGAGGATCTATGAAGAGCAAAAATGGATGTGATCCCTTCCTTAGAAATTTAGTAAAGGAAACAGATAAGCATATAAATAATCACATCACAACTGTGGCACATAGTACAAAGGAGAGGTACAAAGTGCTAAGTGGTGAGATAATTTGACCAACTTAGGGAATTTAGGAGGGACTTCCCTGAGGAGATGATAATTGAGTCAAGATCTAAAAGCACGAGTAGGAACTTGAGTGGGAAAAACATTTGAGGCAAGGAACAACATGTGATGAGAGAATTGCAGCTAGTTATCAAAACCAAACCCACTGCCATCGAGTCAATTCTGACTCATAATGACCCTATAGGACAGAGTAGAACTGTTCCATAGGATTTCCAAGGTTGTAAATCTTTACAGAAGCAGACTACCACATCTTTCTCCCTTGGAGGCGGCTGGTAGGTTCAAACCACTGACCTTTCAGTTAGCAGCTGAGTGCTTTAATCACTGTGCCACCAGGGATCCTTTTCAGCTAGTTAGAAGGACTAAAAAGAAGCTAGTGTGATAAGAACACAGAGAGCAAGGGGGTATGGAGTGAGTTGGGGCTGGAGAGTTGAGGAAGGCCAGACCTCACAGGCCTTGTAGATCATGTTAAGGATTTTGGTCTTTGTGCTTAGAACAATGGGAAGCCAATGAAATATTTAAGTGGGGGTGGTGGTTCCATGACAATGCTTTCAAAAAAGATTCCTCTGGCTGTGGTTTGGAGGTGAAGCATGTGCACCAACATGGATAGCTGGCTGCTAGGAGACTAATGCTACCCTCCAGGTGGATGATGAAGAGCTTTTGGGCTAAGGTGGTAACGATGTAGGGACAGAGATAATTGAAGAGGCCAAATGGATGGTACTTAGTTGAGCATTGCCTGAGTGTGTCAAGAACAATTTCTAGGCTCCTGGCTTGCACTAATACTTGAGTTGTGATGCTATTGGAAGACAAGAGTTTTGGGGATGAGCTCATGAGTCTGATTTCGGACAGGTTGAATTTGAAGTATTTCTGAGATGTCTTAGAGGCAATTACCACTTTGCATTGGATTTAGTGAGATGCAGCTCACTGGTACTTTTATCAAGAGTTCTTTCAGTGAGTGATGGAGCAAGTAGCTTGCAAAGGGACCTAAATAGTGGTGAATACAATGGCAAAACTTATCAAACTGTACACTTTAAATATACGCAGTTTTTTAAAGTCAATTATACCTCAATAATGCTGTCAAAAAAGGTGAATTGGAGTTGAGGATGCACAGACAGAGTGCAGATAGTTCCTTTGAGGAGGTTGGCAGTGAAGGTGAGAAAGAGACAGAGTGATTGCTGAAGGGGATGTCACCACTGAGAATGAAGGCAGAGGAGTACAAGTTTGAGAAGAGTGGTGAAGGTTTTAAGTGGCCATTGGAGAGTGGATGATTAATGGGCAGTGTCCAAGACCCATTTGAGGTAATGGTCACAGACTTACAGGGAAGCTCTGCCCTGTGGTATGGTGATCTCAGCAGTGGTTGGCTATTCTGACGCAGGCATGGAGGAAGTGGATAGGGAGAGGCTTGCTAGACCTGTGAGATGAAAAGACAGAGGGACAAGGGAATTCATGGCATTGGCAAGGCTGTTATTGGACTTTTGAAATGTTGGGCCTCCACTCTGAGCTGGAATGAGGAAGGACACGAGGAAGGAGAAGACTGATGGACTAGGATAAAGTAGAGGACCAGTGGCTGGAGGTGCTGGTGTGACGCTAAGTGACAGTCATGGGATTTTGGTCATCTTTGCTTCTCCAGTCTCCAGAGCAGAGTGTTGGGTGAGCCACCCAGTAGTTCTGTCTATGTCCCACCTCCTTACCCTGCTCAACTTCAGCTGCCTGAGTCCCACCTGACCCTCAGTAGCAGGGTCCACATGGTCTTCAGCTTCCACAGAATCAGGTCTGGCAGGACTCTAAGGTGAGCTAACCCAGCTGCCCCTTTCATGCTTGAGGGCCCTCTTCCATATCCTCTTAATTGTTCCCACCACCTCCCCCCATGACATGAGCTTACTACTTCCCCAAGGCAATCTTTCCATCTTCTGAGAGCTCTGCTTGTTAGCAAGTTTTTCTTTCTTCCGGGCTATGTCTGCCCACCAAATCTTCCATGCAACAATCCCAGCTCTGTCCTCTGGAGCCACACACTGCAAGGCCATTCTGTCTTCCCTCACTGCCCCTTCAGATATGTGTAGGCAGAGACCATGGCTATCCCACCCATCTTATGTTCCAGGAGGGCAGAGGTCATGTCTGTCCTGTTTATTGTTATGTCCCCAGCACCTTGCACAATGCTTGCCCCAGAAGAGAAACCTTATAAATATTTGGTTGAATGAACCAAACTACTTGTCTTAGTTATCTAGTGCTGCTATAGCAGAAATACAAGTGGATGGCTTTAGCAAAGAGAAATTTATTCTTTCACAGTCTAGAAGGCTAGAAGTCTGAATTCAGGGTGCTAGCTCCAGGGGAAGCTTTCTCTCTCTGTTGGCTCTGGGTGAAGTTCTTTGTCATCAATCTTCCCTTGGTCTAGGAGTTTCTTCATGCAGGAACCCTGGGTCCAAAAGATGCGCTGTGCTCCCAGCACTGCATTCTTGGTGGTATGAGGTCCCTCTGTCTCTCTGTTTGCTTCTCTCTCTTATATCTCAAAAGAGATTGGCTCAAGACACAACCTAATCTTATAAATTGAGTCCTGCCTCATTAACCTAACATAATCTCATCTCATCAACATCTTAGAGATAGGATTTACAACACATAGGAAAATCACATTAGATGACAAAATGGTGGACAATCACACAATACTGGGAATCATGGCCCAGCCAAGCTGACATTTTTAGGGGACACAATTCAACCCATAACACCACTTTTCTCCAGTTCCTTTACCTATACCTCCAAGAACTTGGTTTCAAGCCTTTTCTTCATCCTCTTCACATACCATCTTTCTATGGTCATTTTTCAGAAATAGAGTTTTTGTTCTAGAAAAGAAAGAAGTATTGATTCTTATAGCTTGGAAAATTGTCAGACACTACACTTCTCCCACATCTTCCCTTTTCCTATAATCTTCTACCTTCTTAATCTTTCCACCATTGAATGCTAGAGGACAATGAATGTTGTAAACAGCAAGAAAACGGGAAAGAAAGCTGATGCTTTTTTTTTTTTTAGTTGTGCTTTAAGTGAAAGTTTACAGTTCAAGTTAGTATCTCAAACAAAAATTTATACACACATTGTTATGGGTCCCTAGTTGCTCTCCCTATAATGTGACAGCACACTCCTCCTTTCTACCCTGGATTTCCCATGTCCATTCAACCAACTTCTGTCCCTTTTTGCCTTCTCATTTTGCCTTCAGAAAGGAGCTGCCCGTTTAGTCTCATGTATATACTTGAGCTAAGAATCACTCTCTTCACAAGTATCATTTTATGTCTTATAGTCCAGTCTGATCTATGTCTGAAGAGTTCGCTTCGGGAATGGTTTCAGTTCTGGGCTAACAGAGAGTCGGGGGCCATGTCTTCAGGGGTCCCTCCAGTCTCAGTCAGACCGTTAAGTCTGGTCTTTTTACTAGAATTTGAGTTCTGCATCCTACTTTTCTCCTTCTCTGTCAGGGACTCTCCGTTGTATTCCCTGTCAGGGCAGTCATTGGTGGTAGCCAGGCACCATCCAGTTCTTCAGGTCTCAGATTAATGGAGTCTCTGGTTTATGTGGCCCCTTCTGTCTCTTGGGCTAGTATTTTCCTTGTCTTTGGTGTTCTTCATTCTCCTTTGCTCCAGATGGGTTGGGACCAACTGATGCATCTTAGATGGTTGCTTGCTAGCTTTTAAGACCCCAGACGCCACTCACCGAAATGGGATGCAGAAGATTTTCTTAATAAATTTTGTTATGCCAGTTGACCTAGATGTCCCCTGAAACCATGGTCCCCAGACCCCTGCCCCTGCTACTCTGTCCCTCGAAGTGTTTGGCTGTATTCAGGAAACGTCTTAGCTTTTGGTTTAGTCCAGTTGTGCTGATTTTCCCTGTATTGTGTGTTGTCCTTCCCTTCACCTAAGATAATCCTTATCTACTATTTAGTTAGTGAATACCTCTCTCTCTTTCTCCCCACCCTTGTAACCATCAAAGAATATTTTCTTCCCTGTTTAAACCTTTTCTTGAGTTCTTATAATGGTGGTGTCATACAATATTTATCTGTCCTTTTGCAACTGACCAATTTCACTCAGCATAATGCCTTCCAGATTCATCCATATTATGACATATTTCGCAGATTCATCATAGTTCTTTATTGTTGAGTAGTATTCACCTGTGTGAATATACCATAATTTGTTTATTTATTCATCTGTTGATGGGCACCTAGGTTGTTTCTATCTTTTTTGCTATCGTCAACAGTGCTACAATGAACATGGGTGTGCATATATCTATTTGTGTGATGGCTTTTATTTCTCTGGGATATATTCCAAGGAGTGGGATTGCTGGATCATATGGTACTTCTATTTCTAGCTTTTTAAGGAAGTGCCAAATCGATTTTCAAAGTGGTTTTACCATCTTACATTCCCACCAGCAGTGTATAAGTGTTCTAATCTCTCCACAACCTCTCCATCATTTATTATTTTGTGTTTTTTGGATTAATGCTAGTTTTGTTGGGGTGAGATGGTATCTCATTGTAGTTTTGATTTGCATTTCTCTAATGCTAATGATAGTGAGCATTTCTTCATGTGTCTGTTAGCTACCTAATGTCTTCTTTGGTGAAGTGCCTGTTCATATCTTTTGCCCATTTTTTAATTCAGTTATTTGTTTTTTTGTGGTTGAAGTTTGCAGTATCTTGTAGATTTTAGAGATTAGACCCTGATCGGAGATGTTGTAGCCAGAAATTTTTTGCCAGTCTGTAGGTTGTCTTTTGACTCTTTCGGTGAAGTCTTTTGATGAGCATAAGTGTTTGATTTTTAGGAGCTCCCA
>NW_004443951.1:13693222-13764862 GCF_000243295.1 Trichechus manatus latirostris | reverse complement strand
CCTCTGTTTGTGTTAGTTTAGGTAGGTAGTGAGTTTCTAGAAATTTGTCCATTTCCTCTAGGTTTTCAAATTTGTTAGAGTACAATTTTTCATAGTGTTCTGTTATGATTCTTTTAATTTCAGTTGAGTCTGTTGTGATATCACCCATCTCATTTCTTATACAGGTTATTCACTTCCTCTGCTGTTTTTCTTTTTCAGTTTGGCCAATGGTTTATCAATTTTGTTGATCTTTTCAAAGAACCAGATTTTGCTCTTGGTAACTCTTTCAATTGATTTTCCTATTCTCTAGTTCACTGAATTCTGCTCTAATTCTTATTATTTCCTTTCTTCTGGCACCCAAGGGCTTCTTTTACTGCTCTCTTTCTATTTGTTCAAGTTGTAGGGTTAATGTTTTGATGTTGGCCTTTTCTTCTTTTTGGATGTGTGCATTTATTGCTATAAATTGACCTCTGAGCACTGCTTTTACTGTGTCCCAAAGATTCTGGTAGGATGTGTTTTCATTCTCATTTAATTTTATAAATTTCTTTATTCCATCTTTAATTTCTTCTATAATCCAGTAGTTTTTGAGCAAGGTGTTGTTCGGTTTCCAAGTGTTTGATTTTTTTCCCCTGCTTTTTCTGTTATTGATTTCTACTTTTATAGCTTATGGTCAGAAAAGATGCTTTGTAGTATTTCGATGCTTTGGATTCTGTTAAGGCTTGCTTTATGGCCTAATACATGGTCTATTCTGGTGAATGTTCCGTGTGTGCTGGAAAAGAAGGTATACTTGGTTGCTGTTGGGTGGAGTGTTCTGTATATGTCTATGAGATCAAGTTGGTTGATTGTGGCATTTAGATCTTCTGTGTTTTTATTGAGCTTCTTTCTGGATGTTCTGTCCTTCACCGAAAGTGGTGTGTTGAAGTCTCCTGCTATTATTGTGGAGCTGTCTATTTCTCTTTTCAATGCTGTTAGAGTTTGTCTTATGTATTTTGGAGCCCTGTCATTGGGTGCGTAAATATTTATTATGGTGATGTCCTCCTGGTGTATTGATTTTATACACTTTATATAGTGTCCTTCCTTATCCTTTGTGGTGGATTTTACTTTAAAGTCTATTTTGCCAGAGATTAATATTTCCACTCCTGCTCTTTTTTGATTGTTGTTTGCTTGGTATATTTTTTTCCATCCTTTGAGTTTTAGGTTGTTTGTGTCTTTAAGTCTAAGGTGTGTCTCTTGTAGGCAGCATATAGACTGATCGTGTTTTTTAATCCATTCTGCCACTCTCTGTCTCTTTATTGGTGCATTTAGTCCATTTACATTCAGTGTAATTATTGATAGGTATGAGTTTAGTGCTGTCATTTTGATGTCTTTTTTTGTGTGTTGTTCACAGTTTCTTTGTTCCACTTAATTTTCTGTGCTGAGTCATTTTTCTTTATGTATTTTCTTTTCATCCTTTTCATTGTTGTTGATTTCGTATTTGCTGAGTCTTTATGTTTTTCTTGTTTTTTATTTTGATATGTAGGATTGTTAGTTTTCTTAATATTTACCTCTATTTTTCTAAGTTTAAACTAATCTTTTATTTCTGTTTATAGCCTTGACTTCCTCTCCATAAGAAAGATCTATGACTACACTTTTTAGTCCCTCTTTTTTGTTTTAATGTTGTCATCTTTTACATATTGATGTCTCTGTTTCTCTACTTACAGTGTTTAAGCTTTGATTTATTTTTTTGATTTCCCTATCTAGGTTTGTATCTGGTTGCTCTGTCCTGTGTTCTAGTCTTGGGTTGCTATCTGATGTTATTGATTTTCAACCAGAGGACTCCCTTCAGTATTTCTTGTAATTTTGGTTTGGTTTTTGCAAATTTCCTAAACTTCTGTTTATCTGGAAATGTCCTAATTTTGCCATCATATTTGAGAGACACTTTGCTGGATATTTAATTCTTGGCTAGCAATTTTTTTCTTTCAAGGCTTTATATATGTCATCCCATTGCCTTCTTGTCTGTATGGTTTCTGCTGAGTAGTCTGAACTTAGTCTTATTGACTCTCCTTTGTAGATGACTTTTCATTTATCCTTAGCAACTCTTAAAAGTTTGATCATAATATGTCTTGGTGACTTTCTTTTGGTATCTACCTTGTGTGGGGTTCAATGAACATCTTGGATAGATATCTTCTCATCTTTCCCAATATCAGGGATGTTTTCTGCCAACAAATCTTCAACAATTCTGTCTGTATTTTCTGTTCTCCTCTCTTGTTCCGGTACTCCAATCACTCGTAGGTTATTCTTCTTGATAGAATGCCACATAATTCTTGGGGTTTCTTCATTTTTTAAAATTCTTTTATCTGATTTTTCCTCAAATAAGTTGGTGTCAAGTGCTTTATCTTCAATCTCCCTAATTCTGGCTTCCATTGCCTCAATTCTGCTCCTATGACTTTCTATTGAGTTGTCTAATTCTGAAATTTTATTGTTAATTTTCTGGATTTCTGTTTGCTGTGTCTCTATGGATTCTTGCAGCCTGTTAAATTTGTCAAGATGCTCTTCTCTACTCTTAAGTTCCTCTATTGCTTTGTTTGTGTGTTCCTTAGCTTGTTCTGTGTTTTGAATGATCTCTTTCCTGATGTCTTGAAGAGTTCTGTATATTAATCTTTTGTATTCTACCTCAGGTGATTCCAAGAAGTTCTCTTCCTCCAGAAGGTTTCTTGAATCTTTTGTTTCGGGAGCTTGCTGAAGCCATCATGGTCTGCCTCTTTATGTGATTTGATATTGACTGTTGTCTCAGAGCCATCAATAAGTTATTATATTTATTTATTTTATGTTTGCTTACTGTGTTCTAGCTTCTTGTTTTGTTTTGTTTAGATATGCCAAAAAAGGCTATTCATGTGAGCTAGTTTGATTATTGGCACCTTTGAAGTTCTAATGTTCTGTCACCAGGAGATTAGATCTGTTACCAAGTATATAAGTGCAGGAGTCTGTTTACTTTTCTTGTATGGATTCAGCTCAAGTGTCCAGGTAGTCTTTCATCAAGTGTGTGGTGCATGTTCTCACCTACAGTCCTAGATGGGCAGGAGTGACTGGAGTAGGCACAGTTATCTGGCTGCAGTAGGGGGTCATGTGCTGAGTAATGGCTGCCCCTGAGTGGGAGGAAAGAGTGTCCCTGTTCCCTAGAGTAGGTAGGTGGGTGGGTTTTGTAGGTGGACTATGGGCACCCAGTGCTGTTGGCTGTAAGGACTGGGAGGCACAACTTATTCTTGGACCTCTGTCGCAGGTGACCAGGTGGCATGTGTGGAGGCACTAGTCCTCAGGCCCCTGATGTGGGTAAGTACCGTGCTTAATGGGCAGAGCAGTGTCAAATGTCATAAACCTGCCACTCCACCAAATAGCTGGTACAGTTGAAGTTAGTCTTCAGGTATATACCCTTTGTACTGTGGTAATGAGGGCCTACGCTGTTGAAATGGGCCCACACAGGTCTATTCAGGGGTGCCTAGGCAAAGAAGCTGTGCCTGCCCTGAGCTTCTGGCTTAGGCGAGCTGGCAGATTATTTTTTCCCTGTTTGTTAATTTGTTCCATCTCCAAGGCTGGGAGAATGGTTCAGGGTGCATGACAGGTCCTACTGCTGGCCCAGGGGATGTGGCAATCACTGAAGCTGGCCTGGGTCCCAGTGCAGAGCAGGGAGGAGGCAGGTAAATGGGAAAGAGGTTCTTTCCACATGGGGTGTTTTTTGATCCACAAGGTGGGTTAGATGAATGTACTTATCTTTTGCTGATTGAGTGCCACTTTTCACTGGTTCTGGAGGCTTGAGTAGATTCTCCACCACTCGGTCTCTCCTGATATGGAAAGTGCGTGCCAAGCACCACTTCTTGCCTCACAGTGCATGCCAGCTGATCTGGCCTGCAGAGTGCTGGTTTCTGCCAGGTCAGGTCTGGCAACTCCTCTGGTAACCATCTCTCTCTCTCTCCCTGCCACTCGGTCCAATTCCTCAGCTTTGCCTTTGATGTTCAGGGCTCCTAGATTGTCATATATAATTGATTCACTTGTTTTTTTGGTTCTTTGTTGTAAGAGGGACCACAGGAAGAGTCTGACTACTCTGCCATCTTGGCCCTGCCTCAAGCTGATGCTTCTTAATGTTCACTAATACTACCTCAGGGACGTACTGTGTTGTTCAGAGGTCAAGGAGGAGAGTCAGGGTGGTGCAGGCAATAACGACTAGACCTCTGGAACCCAGTAGAACAGATTACGAATCTCAGCTTGATCACCACAGAGCTGTGAGACCAGGGGCAGGGCTGATCTCTCTGAACCTTTGTCTCCTCATCAGTAAATAACACCTGAAAGAATAAAGCAGACAATACTTGAGACAATGCCCGTTGCGGAGTGTGGCACATAGTGCTGTGGAACACTGATGGTGGTGAAACAGATGGAGGGAGGCAGTATGTTCTACAGTAGAAGGGTAAAGATTTCTTAGTTAGAAAGAGCAGGGTTCAAATCCCAGCTTACCCTCTGACTAACTGAGTCACCTTGGACAAACAGCTTTCCTTCTTGAGCCTTACAGGTTCGTCATCTGGAAAATGGAAATAATGATATATTCATCACAAGGTGTTTGGAGGATTCCTTGGATTGGTTGGCATGAGAGTCCCCAGCATGGTGCCAGACCCCCAACAGATATTTGTTCTCTGTCCATTCACATGTGACGTGAGTTCCTATGTCTCTCACTCAATGAGCCATTTAGAAGGAAAGGCTGATTCCCTTGAATGGACACAAAGCAACATCACTGTGGAGGAAAAATGCAGACACACTGGACTGTCAGAAAGAGGGTGTATGTCCTTTAAAGCCTGAAGCCGGTCCCCAGGTATACTCTGACCCCTGTGCTAAATGCCTCTCCCCACTCCTTCATAGTGATGTAGTTCTGGGCCTACCCAACTTGCTGCTGAACAGCATTTAGAATGGTGCCTGGTGCCTGACACATAGTAGATACTAGCATATTTATTGAATGAATGAATGCTCTAGAACCAAACTCAGCCTTTTTCTTTTTTTTTGCTGGTAGAGCTGCTAAGTAACTCTGCTGATCCTGCATTTGTGAATTTTTTTTTTAATTATAAAAGAAATACATGTTGATTATAGAAAAAAAACCTAGAAAACACAGTTGATCAAAAATATAAAAATAACAATCTCGTATAATTCTACTATCCAACCATTACACGCTGGTGTTAATAATTTGCTATATAGATCCTTCCAGGTATTCTTTTAAGCAAATACATTTAAATACCAATCAAGGCATATTGTTTGGTAACCTGATTTTTTTTCTTTTTGTTAATAATATTGTTGTGAATGTCTCTTTGTATCATTGAATATTTTTGAAAAACATTTCTAGAGTTTTAATATTTGTATATTATTCGATTTAATGAATGGTCCATAACCAAACCCCTAGTGTTTCCATTTTTTTGGCAAACATTTGTATGTAATGCTTACCATTATGCTGTTAGAAGCACTTTTTTTTTGACTTTTGGTGGCTGCCTATCTTCTATCTCATGGTGGTGCCCAATTCATATCCAAATACTTGTTATTCTCTCTTACTCTCTTACACCAAAGTGCTCATGGTCGACTCTGTTCGAGAGGTGAGGTAGGAATGATTCTTTCCCTTTCCCAATTTTTCTGTAACTTTATGATTGCTTTTAACAATATCAAGTCTTCCAATCCATGAACACAGAATGTTCTTCCATTTATTTAGGTCTTCCTTAATTTCTTTTAGTAATTTTTTTTACTTTCCTTTTAAATTTATTCCTCAGTACTTTATTCTTTTTTTGTTGTTGTTGTTGGGTGCTGTCGAATCCATTCCCACCCATAGTTACCTTATGTACAACAGAACTAAACTCTGTCCGCTCCTCACAATCACTGCTATGTTTAAGCCCATCATTGCAGCCACTGTGTTAATCCATCTCATTCAAGTTCTTCTCTTTCATTGACCCTCTACTTTCTTCCTGATAACATGCCCAAAGTACATGAGATGAAGTATTGCCTTCCTTGCTTCTAAGGAGCATTCTGGCTGTACTTCTTCTGAGATAGATTTGTTTGTTCTTCTGGGAATCCATGGTATATTGAACATTCTTCACCAACATCATAATTCAAAGTTTATTCTTTTAGATGCTATTGTAAATGGAATTATTTCCTTAATTTCCTTTACAATTATTCACTGCTGATGTATAGAACCTCGACTGATTTTTGTGTGTTGACCTTGTACACCAGGGCTTTGTTGAATTCATTCATTAGCTTTCTCATGTAATCATTGGGGTTTTCAATACATAGGGTAATGTCATCTGTGAAGAGGCATAGTTTTGCTTCCTCCTTCCTGATTTGGATACTTTTATTTCTTTTTCTTGCCTAATTGCCCTGGCTAAAACTTTCAAAACGATGTTGAATAGCAGTGATGAGAGCAGGCATTCTTGTCTTGTTCCTGATCTTAAGGGGAAAGCTCTCAGTCTTTCTCCATTGAGTATGATGTCAGCTGTAGGTTTTTATGATTGGTTTTATAATTTAAAGAACAACCATTTAAAAATCCCTCTCAACCATTGCATCTACAATCCTGTCCCCCAATATTTAATTTGGTTCTTAACAAGGTTGGAAAGGGACTAACATTTGTTGATATCCATGTGCCCCTTTATACACAAAACCAAAAAACCAAACCCTTTGCCGTCGAGTCGATTCTGACTCATAGTGACCCTAGAGGACAGAGTAGAACCGCCCCATAGGGTTTCCAAGAAGCGGCTGGTGGATTTGAACTGCCGACCTTTTGGTTAGCAGCTAGCTCTTAAACATTGTGCCACCCGGGCTTCTTTATACACAAGCTCCTATTTAATCCACCCTGCAGGAGCTGAGTAGTGTACACAGTAGTCAAAAGCAGGTTTCTGAGGCCAGGCTCTGCAGCTGAATTCCTAGCTCTGCCACTCACTCCTGTCATTTTGAGTTCCTCTCTGTACCTCAGTTTCCCTATATGCAAAATGGAGATAAGAATACCTCCTTAAGGAGTTGTTGAGAAGATTATATGAGTTAATATATGGAAAGTGCTGAGCATAGAGAAAGCCTGGCATGTAGTACATAATCAACAAATGCAAGTTATTATTATTATTATTACTAAGGAAGACATTTTTAGCCTTGGTTATAGATGGGGAATCACAGACAGATAGCTAAAGTGACTTGTCCATTAACACAACTTAAAGAGAATCTGTAATGTCTGGCTCCGAAGGGCAGTAGAATTTTTTTTAACTCATTAAAAAGTGTATGCTTTAATAGTTGAACACCAATATTCATTGCAGCACTATTGACAATAATTAAAAGATAGAAACAACCTAAATGCCCATCAACAGATGAGTGGTTAAACAAAATGTGGTAGGTAAAACAATGAAGTTTTATTCAGCCATGAAGAGAAATGAAGTTCTGATACATGACACCACGTGGACAAACCTCGAAAACATTATGTTGAGTGAAATTAGTTAGACACAAATGGACACATATTGTTTGATCCCACTAATATGAAATACCTAGAAGAGGAAAATACATAGAGACCAAAGTTTATTAGTGGTTACCAGGGATGGGTGACACAGGGAAAGTGGAAGTTATTGCTTAAGGGGCACTAAGTTTCTGTTACCAGTTGCCATCCAGTTGATTCCAATTAATGGCAACCCATGTGTGTCAGAGTAGAACAGCGCTCCATAGAGTTTAAAATGGCTGATTTTTCAGAAATACATCACCATGCCTTTCTTCCAGAAAGCGGTAGAATTTATTAAGGATCTGTACTATACCACACACTCTAGTAGGTATTTTTGGATGATGTCATCTCTGGCACCATGGCACCTAGAAGATCCTAAGTCATAATATTATATGGATGTTATTATCCTTATTTAATAGAAGAGGAAACTGAGACTCACAGAGTTTAAGGGACTTGGCCAAGCTCATATAATTAGCAAATGGTGGGGCTGGGATTGGAAACCTTAACCACTGTGCTAGGCTGTCTCTGAAACAAGTCTCAGAGACGTTAAGGGGCTCTTTCAAAGTGTCACCACAGTTTCTACTCTGCCATACTACCTCCCCAAACAGTCTTGTAAAAATTTTCAGGATTCCAGGGCTGAAAGTGACCTCTATGGTCATTAGATGCTTGATGAAGATGACCAGGGCAGCAACATCCTGACTGTTAAAAGATCACACTCAGTGTCCAGAAGGCCAAGTAGGTTAAATGCAAGAATCCCAGGCTGGAGATCAGAAATCTCTCTCTGCACCACCACCCCCCACCTTCCATCCCTGAGTTCTCTCCCTGCCCCTTCCTTCTTCCTTTACCCTACAGGAAGGATTTGTTGCTGTTTGCTTCAGGAAGTGGCTCATACAGAGACAGTTCCACACCTTCCTGACCCCTCCTCTCCCCTTACCTCCAAGTAGTGAAAGTAGGAGTAATAGTAATTATCATGATAGTACATATTGATTGCTTATTATTATGTGCTAAGAATAGTGCTAACAACTTTTCATCCATTGTATAAGTTAATCTTCACAATAGTCCCTAAGGTTGGAGATTATGATTCTTCCTGTCTGACAGAGGTGGAAACTGAGGCTTAGAATGGGTGAGTAGTTTGTTTAAGGTCCTGCAGTGAAGGGAACCTGAACTGAACCCCAAGTCGGCCTGATTGTAGGGCCCTTGCTCTTAATCACTGACCCAGACTGCAAAGTAAATTTTGGTTCTGGGGACACCATGAGCAAAGGGACCTGGAATGCCATAGCTTCAGGAGTGTAGCTGGAGAAAAAAAAGGAATAAATATGGAAGTAGACCCTGAGACTTTGGTCCTGAGTCATGGTTGTGCCCCTGGTTTGCTGTACAACCTTGGGCAGGTTACTTAACCTCACTGTACCTTGAGGGACTTGCTTGTACAGTAGGGGTGAGACTGAGAGGCCCTACTACTACCCTGGGCTGTGAGGGTGATAGGAGAGGGGACAACAGGAAGCAGGAGGGGCCTTTGAGAGTTGAGCAAGTAATTAGGACCCATCTGGGCTCCACTGCCAGTTCTGTGGCCTCAAATATCTGTTAAAAGGATTTATCTAAAGTGAAGGCTACGTTTGCTTAAAGTTACATTGCAATGGGAAAAAGGTACATGTGAAATATTTCTTAAAAAAAAAAAAAAGGAGTGAACTTTGGGTCAGAAGGACTGGATTTTGGTCTGGACCTAGTGTTACCAAGAGTGCGAAGTGAAGTCCTAGTCTGTCTCCAGTTCAAGCTGGGCTCTGGGTCTAGTTCCATTTATTCTCGGCCTTGGTCTTGCAATGTGTTCATTGAGAGCGTTTTCCACACTCACACTATAGTCTCACTGGCTCACTTGCCCTGGCATGCCTCTGGTGACCACTCTACCTCAGTTCCTGTCCTGGTGCCCCTCTAGGTCTGCCTTGCCATCTGAGAGGGCAGGTGGAAGGGCCTGGGGTTGCCAGGTCCAGGCTTCAGCAAGGATGATAAGGATGGGGGCCCAGGTGGGCAGAGGATGGAGACGGGGCACAGTGCCCCAAGGACAGACTGCTCCCAGCTTAGCCCCTGCATCCCCCCCAAGTGGCATGGGGGGCCTGGCCTGAGATCAGAGGTCCGCCTGCGTCAGCCTGGACCCTGCCTACAAGTCAGGAGGCGCCTTCTCAGCTTAAAACAATACAGGCTCTTTGAAGGGCTGGGCAGCAGGGGATGGGTGTTTCTCCAAACACTGGGCCTCCTTTGCAAAACAGGCTTTGATTCCCAGGCCCGGAGGCCCCAGGTGCCTGTTGGGCGGCAGGAGGTGGCTGGGGGCTTTGTTTGGCAGGAAGGGGGGGCTTTGAGACTCAGGAACAAAACCTGGGACACAGCTGGCCCAGGCTGCAGGAGGGGCAGGGCAGGCAGGACAGTGCAGGCGGGTTGTATGGCTCAGGCAATCCCTACTCAGTCCAACCCGGCCCAGGGTATTCCTGGCCTCATCTCATGGCAGGTTCTTGCCCTCTCACTTATACGGCAGATGCCGTTGGACTTCCAGGTGGCTATGGTGGTCCACTGGCTCCAAAAAACACTTGCTTGGCAACAAACTGGGTAAAACTGGAGTCCAGGACTTGGAATCCAAGGGCAATGAGGAAAGAGTCCACTGACCTGTGCTCTAGTACTTGGTTACTAATAAGAATGATGGCTCCTGTTTACAGAACTCCTGCTTTCTGCCAGACATCATGCCGGACACTTGACCTGCCTGTGGCTCCCATTCAGCCCTTGTTTTCTCATTTAATGTGACCTACATGACCTTTCCAAACTTATGTCCCATCACTCTCCCTTGCTCACTCCACTCCAGCTACCCTGGCCATCTTGCAGTTCCCAGAACGTGTTAGGCACAGCCTGCCTTCAAGTCTCCACAGTGACTGGTCCCTCTGCCCAGGATGCTGTCCCCTAGCTCTCTGCACACCTAACCCCTCACCTTCTTCAAGCCATTGCTTAGATACTAAGTTCTCACTGAGGTCTACCCTGACCATCCTATGCGGGTGTGCCCCCAGCCCCCTGAACTTTCACTCCCCCTTACCCTACTCTTTTTTTCCCATGGGGATTTTCATCTTCTAACACAATTGTTGTTAGTTGCCATTGAGGTGGCTCCGACTCAAAACGTTGCCCAGTCCTGCTCCATCTTCATGATCATTGGTATGTTTGAGTCCATTTTTGACTATTATGTCAATCCTCTCATTGAAGGTTTCTCCCATTTTCACTGATCCTCTACTTTACCAAACGTGATGTCCGTTTCTAGTGATTGGTCTTTCCTGAGCCTCTGGGTGGCACAATCTGTTAAGCGTTCGACTACCAACCTTAAACTGGGTGGTCTGAGTCCACCCAGAGGTGCCTTGGAAGAAAAGCCTGGCAATCTACCTCACAGCCATTAGAAACCCTAAGTAGCACAGTTCTACTTTGACACACAGGGGGTCAACATGAGTCAGAACTGACTTGACGGCAACTGGTTTGGTTTTCTTTTTTTGGTCTTTCCTGATGATGTGCCAAAGTAAGCAAGACGTAGTCTCGCCATTTAACACAGTACATAGCTACTTATTATTATGCTGTTTATTGACTTTCTCTCTCAACTAGAATGTAAGCTCTCCTAAGTCAGGCACCTTTCTCAGTTTTATTGATTCAAGTACCCCAAGCACCTAGAACAGTGCCTAGTCCATAGTAGGCACTCAAGAAATAGTAGAGTTGACCCATGTGACATGGCTGTTTTTGTGAGCTTGAAAGAAAAAATTCTATTCCAGTAATTTCATATGGTTCAGCCTAATGTTTGTTGAATGAATAAACTAAAGAACCATAAAGCAATCATGAAGTAGGCATTAGTTTACCGATAAGAAAACCAAGACTCAGTAAAACTGCTTGCCAAAAAAAGACAGCAGATAAGGGGCAGAGCTAGGATTCATACCTCAGACTGATTCCAAAGCCCATGCTCCTATGAATATAGGAGCCTTCTTTAATTAACTAACCAACTATGGAGGTCCCTAAACAGAGCAGATCACCTGTGAGGGCCTCAGTTTGAGAGGTCAGTGAAATAGTGGCCAGGAGTCTGGACAAGTCTAACTGCTTTCCAATTGCTGGGTTGGAAGCTGCTGTGACAATAACTGTGCCAACCTTGGCTCCCTTTTGTCTCAGTCCTGTCTCAGGGCTGCTGGTGGACCTTCTTGGCCCTAGGGTTCTTCCACAGCTGGCTGGTGGCACACCTGGCCCCTATCCCAGCAGGAATCCTGAAGGGAGACTGATACGGCATTTCTCCCTCAATTCACCAAAGACTGGAGATGCCCAGGGAGGAAGGCGGCATGGTGTGCTGGAGTGTGGTGGTGAAGGTGGCCTTGGGGCCATTGGACGTGGGTGTGAAACTTAGCTCTGTCACATAGTGGTTGGGTGAATTTGGTCAACTTATTTAAAGTCTCTGAGTCTCAGGCTTCCAATATGTAAAATGTGATAATAATATTTTACCTCTGCTATTATTTCAAAAATTAAATGAGATAATACATGGAAAGTACTTAGAATCCTGAATGCTCAAAAAATGGTACCAGCTGCCAACAAGCAGATTCCGACTTTCTGCAACCCATGTGTTACGGCAGAACTGTGCTCCATAGGGTTTTCAATAGCTGATTTTTTGGAAGTAGATCTCCAGGCTTTTCTTTCGAGGTGCCTTTGGGTAGACTTGAACTGCCAACTTTCAGGTAGCAACCTAGTGCTTAACCATTTGTGCCACCCAAGGACTCCCAATAAATGGTTGTGGTTAGGTGCTCATGAAGGAGTTAGTATTACTACTTGTAACAAATATTGCCACTACAAAGTTTTAGGTATTCCTGGAGGAAAAGACGAGAAACCAGGAACATTTATTTTGGGGCTTGATTACATCCCTTTGCCCCCTCCAGGATCCCCTCACCCTCAACACAATGCACCATTGGGAAAGGATCTGACTGCAGTAATTTAGTGTGGCTTTCCTGTGGTGAGTTTACACAGACCAGGTGTTACCCTCTAGGGGATGTTTCTTGTTTAGACCCAAGCTTTCATTCTGGCCTGGAAGACTTTGTCTGCTGTTTTAAAAAAACAAAAACACAAAAGTGACCATTCCAGACTCCTGGAAATGACACCCCACAGCAGGTAATTATCATACTTTACATTTTTCACATAACCTGATGTTTATGCTAATACTGTAAGGCCAGCAGGACAGTGCCAGGTACTATGATCCCTATTTTAAACAGATGGAGAAACCCATGCCTATCGAGGAGACCCAGCTGACCTGAGGTTATACAATGGGGGAGCCCTGCTAAAAACTCCCTACATGCTCCACCCTCCTCCAGAGCCTGTGCCCAGAGCTGGACCGTCTTCAGGGCAGTGTGGTCTCCAATGTAGGGGTGCAAGACAGTCTACTTGCTTGCAGAAAGAGCTTCTCCTTATATGCATTTTTCTTTTTCTTTTTTTGCCTATTACTATAATTCTCTCTTTTTTTTTTTTGTGGTAAATATGTAGGTAACAAAGCATTTGCCATTTCAATATTCCCACATGTACAGCTCAGTGACATCAATTTATGTTCATCATGTCGTTCAGGTATCACCGTAATCTGTTCCCAAATTTTTCCATCACCCCTAACAGACGCTTAGTGTTCCCTAAGCATTTAGTCCTCCTTTCCCCCTCCTTCCCTTTCACCCCCAGTAACGACTAATAAACTCTATACACTTGCCTCTTCTAGATATTTCTTATAAGTGGGATTATATAATATTTGTCCTTTTGTAACTGACATTTCACTCCGCATAATGTTTTCAAGGTTCATCTATGTGATAGCCTGTATCAGGACTTCATTTCTATTTATTTTCCATTGTGTGCATGTACCACATTTTGTTTACCCGTTCATTTGTTGATGGACATTTAGACTGTTTCTACCTTTTGGCTATTGTGAATAGTGCTGCAGTGAACATTGGTATACAAGTGTCTGTTGAGTTCCTGCTTTCAATACTATTGGGTATATACTTTAGAGTGAAATTGTTGGGTTAAATGGCATTTCTAAGAACTCTGGTGGCTCAGTGGTTAAGTGCTCGGCTGCTAACTGAAAGGTCGGTGGTTCGAACCCACCAGTGGTTCTGCTGCTTCCATAAAGACTGCATGCTAAGAAACCCTATGGGGCAGTTCTACTCCATCATATAAAAAAAAAAACATTGCAGTCCAGTCGATTCCCATTCATAGCGACCCTATAGGATAGGGTATAACTGCCCCACAGGGTTTCCAAGGAGCAGGGTGGATTTGAACTACCGACCTTTTGGCAGCAGTCAAATGCACAACCACTGTACCACCAGGGCTCCACTCTGTCAAATAGGGTCAGAATCAGCTTGACAGAAGATAACAACAACAACATGGTAATTCCCTGTTTAACTTTTTGAGAAACTGCTAAACTGTTTTCCACAGCAGTGTACCATTTTACACTCCCACCAATAATAGATGAGTGTTCCAATTTCTCCACATTTTCGCCAAAACCTGTTGTTTTCCGTTTGTTTTTTTTCCTAGTCATAGCCATCCTAGCGGGAATGAAGTAGTATTTCATTGTGGTTTTGATTTGCATTTCCCTAATGACTAATGACATTGAACATCTTCTCAGGTGCTTATTGGCCATTTGTATACTTTCTTTGGTGAAATGTCCATTCAAGTCCTTTGCCCATTTTTTGATTAAATTGTTTGTCTTTTTGTTAAGTTGTAAGTTTTCTTTATTATAAAAAAAAAGTGATTAAGCTTTCTTGGCATTTAATATAGAGATAAACAAATACAAAACTTAGAAATAAAATATACATATATTGAAGCCACAGGCTCAGATTATTTTTAACCAATAATGGTGTGAGATCAAAGAAGTTTGGAGACTACAGCTCTAGGGAACCATCCTGAACTTCTGCTTTCAGGATGACTTCCTTCCTGCTCTGGGGCTCAGTTCAAGCCGGATGTCTGCAGAGTCCAACAGCATCATCCCTCAAACCTTGGTGGGGCCTCAGCCTCATCAGAGTTGCCCACTCATTCCAGGCCCCCAACCGTCTGACTCACACTGCCCTCAGGGGCCCAGGAGCTTATCAGTGCTGGAGCCTCCAACAGCCTTTCCTGTTATCAGAGCCCAAGTGTTCAAGAAGAAGCCTGGACCTCCTGCCCCTTCCCATCCTGCTGGGTTACAGTCTGACCTTGGAGTGAGAGTAAACAGAGGAGGTGACAGTGTCAATAAATGTCTCCACTGTGGCCTTGGCTAGCACACATGTTTTTCCACTAAAGGACACAGGTAAATACATGCTCGTGGCCCTTCCTATGATACACACAAGAATAAATATTAAGAAGACAGGAAATATTAATAAAAATAAAGAAAAGAACAAAAAGGGAAAGAATGTTCCCTTGAAGATAGACAGATAGCTGCCATCAAGTCGGCTTCAACTCATGGCTACTTTATGTACAACAGAATGAAACATTGTCTGGTTCTGCATCATCTTTATGATCACTGGCATGTTCAAGGCCATTGTTGTGACTATTGTACCAATCCGTCTCACCAAGGGGCTCCCTCGCCCTCACTGGTCCTCTACTTCACCAAACGCGATGTCCTTTTCCAGTGATCGATCCCTCCTGGGAAGTGAGTTTGACAATGTTGTATTGTGATCCACAAGGTTTTCGTTGGCTAATTTTCTGAAGTAGATTGCTAGGACTTTCTTCCTAGTCTATCTTAATCTGGAAGCCCGCTGAAACCATGGGTGACCCTGCTGGTATTTGAAGAACTAGTCTCCTTATGGAATCTATAAAAGGGATCTTAAAAAGCTAGTTCTGGGTCATAAAAAGTCTACTTTTTGAACCTTGTCATGCTTCACGGAATGAGTAGGGGACTTGGGTCAGGGACAAAGTAACCCGATAAATATGAATTTCCTGGTCACATACACATATAAAACAAACGTGTCATTTAACTCATTAATTAATGAGGGACCCTGTAAGACCTTACAACCAGTTCAAAGGAGAATTAAAAGAACCACACACATATAGGCTATAAGAATGCCCCTGAATTTACAGATATTTACAAAACTGATCTATTCATAGGGCAGTTATCACTTGCATCCCACCAGACGCAATTCATTTGCATTTCTGTGGACAAGAATAATTTCCATTATTATCAATTTTCCACAACTTCCAGAGTTGTAAAACATCCCAAAGATAAAGAAATGTGAAGGTAACCTGGAGTAGAACTCTAGAGAGTAATCTCTTTTGCTCATTTCCAAGTCTTTCTCACAATTTTTCATGACCCTAGAAAATAACTTTGGCAAATACATCTGAAGAACTTCATGAAAAACTTGATTCTATTTAAATCAAAGTGGAAGGTGAAGCATTGCAGAGTCCCACTCTTTTCTCTATATGGATGATTCACGAGAGGGCAACATGCTATCAAGCTAGGAAGCAGGAGACCTGGTTCAGTTCCAACCTCACCACTCTGTAGCTGGGTGGCCTTGGGCCATTCACTTTTCTCAGAGCCCATGACCTCTGACTTATAAAATGGGGCCGATAACAATGAGATTATGGAGGGGAAGGGACTAGCACCAGGCCTGGCACAGAGTGGAAACTCAGGAAACAGGGGCTTCCTCCCTCTCATCTTGAAAATATCTCTAAAAGCTCCCTCTTCTTTTCCAGCTGCAAAGGTGTCCCATTTCAGCCAGTTGGCATTTCCATCCCACTGAGACCTTAGGAAGATGGAATTTTATTTATGTAGAGCTCCAGAGGCACAGAGCAAACCGTGTGGGAAAGGTAGCCAATGTCTTCTTTGGAGAAAAGCGGGACCTGGCTCCACAGTGTCACAAAAAAGCAGGTTTCTGGGGCTCTGTAGGGAAGGGAAGAAGCCAGTGAACCCAGTATATGCATAGCCGAGAAAAGATGTTGGCTGAGAGGAAGATTTGGTATAAGCCAGGGGTTCTTACTTTTGGAGGTGTGGTTGGAGACATCTTTGAAAATCTGATGAACACTGTACACTCTGTGATAGGCTGGCAGAGACTGCACCAGCCCCCTCTCCTCCGTGGTTGTCTCCAGCTTCACAGGAACTGGGCATCAGCCTCATGGGGAAAGGAAGTCCCAAAGTGAGAGGTGGTAGATGGAGCTGCCAAGAAACTCCTTCCCTGTTGTCTGAGTGATGGGAGCAGGTGAGCTGCTATGGCCTAGAGGAGCTCAGGCTCCTTAGAGCCTTGCCTTTCTCATCCATGGGGGCTGCCCTAAGTCCCCATAGCCCCAGCCTTTAAGCCCATGTAGCAGAGGACCAGTGTGGAGGAAATGAGGGAAGGGGAACTTCCAAAAGAAAGACCCGGAGCCTTGACCCTCTGTTTACCAGTTTGCAGGCCCTTTGGGAAAGAAAGATACAGAAGCTGGGCTTTGGAGGCAGTTTGGCATTTGTAGCCGCTGTGGAGGTGCACGTTTCAGCTCTCCCTTTAAAAAGAAACTTTCTGTTCAGCTGCGGGGAGTACAGTTAGTGGACCCCCTCCAGCTGCAGCACCTTCAGTGGCCACACTTTTTCCAGGAAGCTTCCAGCCAGTGACTGAGTACACCTAGAGTATTGGAATCTAGCCATTTCTGCCCACTGTGGACGCCTCTAAATGGAACACCAGCCCCATTGGGTTGACATTATCAAATTTCCATTACAGACTGAAGGCTCTCCCTGCTCAGTCCTGTTCCTCTTTCTTCATCATTCACAGGCACTTCTTGTTATTGTTAGCTGCTGTCGAATAGACTCCAGCTCTTGGTGACCTTATGTACAACAGAACTAAAGATTGCCTGGTCCTGGTCATTCTCACAATGAATGGCACAGGCATGTTTGAGTTAATTGTTGAGGCTATTGTGCAATCCACCTCACCAAAGTCTTCTATGCCATCATTGGCCCTCTACTTCACTAAACATGATATCCTCATCCAGCAGTTGATCCCTCCTGGTGATATGTTCAGGTTTCTGAGTGGCACAAATGGTTTGCACTTGCCTGCTAATCTAAAGGTTGGCAGTTTGAACCCACCCAGCAGCACTGGGGAAGAAAGTCCTGGCAATCTGCTTCTGTAAAGATTACAGCCAAGAAAACCCTACATAGCAGTTTTATTCTGTAACACACAGGGTCAGCATGAGTCTGAATCAACTCAATGGTAATAGATTTGGTTTGATTTGGATGACGTGTCCAAAGCTAGTGAGATTTAGTAAGATTTTCATTGGCTAATTTTCAGAAGTAGATTGCCAGGCCTGTCTTAATCTGTAAGCTCCACTGAAACCTGCTGGTATTTGAAATACTGGTGGCAGAGCTTCCAGCATCATAGCAACATGCAAGCTGACAGATGGGTGGAGGTTCAAAGGCATTATCCCCCAATAAATATTTTGCACTCCTAACTCTATTACAGTGTTTGCTTCCTGAAAGACCAAAACTGGCGTGGGAGGTAAGATGGGTTTATTTCTGGATCATTTGCTCTCCTGCTGTCAATGAAGACCCTATCCTCAGTGGTATGTGAAGCACAGTATGTGGAGCACAGGTAGTCCCTGGCACAAAGCGGTGTTTCAGTTGCTAAAACTTGCATTGGTGATGACATGAGAGAAGATTCCAGTGGAAGGAACCTTGCATGAAATGATTCAGGTGTTTGGAAAGTACAGGGAAGGATACATACAAGGACAATGGAATTAGTTGGCCATTATTAAATTGCATTGACCCCTACAAAGAGATAATGAAAAGATGAGGGTAGTTAAAAAAAAAAAAAAAATCAAACTGTGTGTATTCTCAAAAACAACTGAATAAATAATGAAAAATAAGAACAATCTATATGGGATCATATTAATAACAGCAACTCAAGAAAGAGTAGATAGGAACCTGAGGGGGCAGTGAATTTATGTTAATGGGGGAGGAATAATTCAGAAAAGGATGGTGAGAATGGTTGCACAACTCAAAAAATGTAATCAATATCGCAGAATTGTACATGTAGAAACTGTTGAATTGGTGTATGTTCTTCTGTATTTATTCTCAGCTCAGCAACGACACAAAATAAATTATTTAAAAAAAGCAGAACAAAAAAAACAATCAAAAACTAAGTATGAAAGGGCTCTTTGGTAGCTTACAAATAAGCTCTTACCTGCAGAGAAAGTGAAGGAAAAGCTTAAGACCAAAATCAGGGCTTAATAGTTAGAATCATGGCGCTCCAAAGATGAATGGTATGCTCATCTGTTGAGGCAGGTCTGTTATGCCAAGTTCAGGGCCCTGGTTAGGAAAACTTGGGATGAGACACATGGGAGATATATATATATCCCCTATTAAACCAAAAACCAAACCCTTTGCCATTGAGTCGATTCTGACTCACAGCCACCCTATAGGACAGAGTAGAACTGCCCCATAGGGCTTCCAAGGAGCACCTGAAATGTTATGTTTAGCAGCTGTAGCTCCTAATCACTATACCACCAGGGTTTCCATATATAGCTAGATAGAGAGACACACACGTCTGTCAGTTTGTCCTACTGTGAGGGTCTGTGTGTTGCTGTGATACTGGAAGCTATGCCACCAATATTCAAATACCAGCAGGGTCACCCCATGCTGGACAGGTTTCAGTGGAGCTTCCAGACTAAGACAGACTATGAAGAACGACCTGGCGGTCTGCTTCTGAAAAGGAATAGCCAGGGAAAACCTTATGAATAACAGCGGAACATTGATATAGTGCCAGAAGATGAGCCCCTCAGGTTGGAAGTCACTCAGAACACGACTAGGGAAGAGCTATCTCCTCAAAGAAGAGTCATCCTTAATGATATGGATGGAGTCAAGCTTTCAGGACCTTCGTTTGCTAATGTGGCACAACTCAAAATGAGAAGAAACAGCTGTAAACATCCATTAATAATCTAAATGTGGAATGTAGGAAGTATGAATCTAGTAAAATTGGAAAAAGTCAAAAATGAAATGGAATACATAAACATCAATAGCCTAGGCAATGGTGAGCTTAACTGGACTGGTATTGGCCATTTTGAATCAGTCAATCATATGGTCTACTATGCCGGGAATGACAACTTGAAGAGGAATTCATCATCAAAAAGAACATTTCAAGATCTACCCTGAAGTACAATGTTGTCAGTGATAGGGTAATATCCACACACCTGCAAGGAAGACCAGTTAACACGACTATTATTCAAATTTACGCACCAACTACTAAGACCAAAGATGAATAAACTGAAGACTTTTATCAACTTCTGCAGTCTGAAATTGATCAAATGTGCCATCAGGATGCATTGATAATGACTAGTGATTGGAATGCGAAAGCTGGAAACGAAGAAGAAAGTTTGATAGTTGGAAAATATGGCCTTGGTGATGAAAACAATGCCAGAGATCACATGAATGAATTTTGCAAGACCAACAACTTCTTCACTGCAAACGCCTTTTTTTCACCAACATAAATGGTGACTGTACACTTGGACTTTGCCAGATGGAATACACAGGAATCAAATCGACTACATCTGTGGAAAGAGACGATGGAAAAGCTCAATATCATTAGTCAGAACAAGGCCAGGGGCCGACTGTGGAACAGACCGTAAATACTCATTTGCAAGTTCAAGTGGAAGCTGAAGAAAATTAGAACAAGTCCATGAGAGTCAAAGTATGACCTTGAGGATATCCTACCTGAATTTAGAGACCATCTCAAGAATAGATTTGAGGCACTGAACACTAATGACCAAAGATCAGACAAGTCGTGGAATGGCATCAAGGATATCATACATGAAGAAAGCAAGAGGTCATTAAAAAGACAGGAAAGAAACAAAAGACCAAAACGGATGTCAGAAGAGACTCTGAAACTTGCTCTTGAACATTGAATAGCTAAAGCAAACGGAAGAAATGATGAAATCAAAGATCTGAACAAGATTTCAAAGGGCAGCTCGAGAAGACAAAGTAAAGTATTGTAATGAAATGTGCAAAGATCTTGAGACAGAAAACCAAAAGGGAAGAACACGCTCGGCATTTCTCAAGCTGAAAGAACAGAAGAAAAAAATCAAGCTTCCAGTTTTAAAAGATTCTACGGGGAAAATACTAAACGACACAGGACTCATCAAAAGAGGATGAAAGGAATACACAGAGTCACTATACCAAAAAGAACTGGTCGACGTTCAGCCATTTCAGGAGGTAGCATATGATCAGGAACTGATGGTACTGAAGGAAGAGGTCCAAGCTGCACTGAAGGCACTGGCGAAAAACAAGGCCCCGGGAATTGACGGAATACCAGTTGAGATGTTTCAACAAATGGATGCAGCGCTGGAAGTGCTCACTCGTCTATGCCAAGAAATTAGGAAGACAGCTACTTGGTTAACCGAATGTGAGAGATCCATATTTATGCCTATTCCAAAGAAAGGTGATCCAACCGAATGTGGAAATTATCTAACAATATTAATTTTGATGAAGATTATTCAAAAGTGACAGCAGCAGTACATTGACAGGGAACTACCAGAAATTCAAGCTGGATTCAGAAGAGGATGTAGAATGAGGGATACCATTGCTGATGTCAGATGGATCCTGGCTGAAAGCAGAGAATGCCAGAAAGATGTTTACTGGTGTTTTATTGGCTATGCAAAGGCATTCAACTGTGTGGATCATAACAAATTATGGATAATCCACTCAACAGCACCCAACAACAACAACAAACAAACAAACAAACAAATATATATACTTGTGTGTGGTAAATAAATACATACATGTATATACGTATATATAAAATGTTGAAATGACAAATGTTTTGCCATTCACATATATATATGAACAAAACATTTGCCATTTCAACATTTTTTGCATGTACATTAAATTTTTACATTAATTACATTCATCATGCTGTGCAACATCAACACTAGCCTTTCTAGATTTTTCCATCACCTTTAACAGAAGCTCAGTGTCCCCTAACCAAGGACTCCTTTTTTCCCCTCATTTCCACCTCTGGTAGCCTCAAATAAACTTAAGTCTCTATACATTGGTTTATTCTAGATTTTTCTTCTAAGCGGGATCATACTTATTTGTCATTTTGTGACTGACTTATTTCACTCAGCATAATGGTTTCAAGGTTCATTCATACTATAGCATGTATCAGGACTTCATTTCTCTTTATGGCAGAGTAATAGTCCATTACATGTATGTACTAGATTTTATTTATCCATTCATTTGTTGATGGACATTTAGATCTTTTCCATCTTTTGGCTATTGTGATTAAGTGCTGCAATGAACACCTATATATTTTGGCTTCCCAGAGGCCTGTGAACTATCAGAACCTACAGAGGTACCCACCCCTCCATAACTAGAGCTAGCACCCCCGCTGCAGGAAGAAAATGCTGAGGCTTCTTCCCCACCAAGCAACAGGGGCCTCCTTCAGAATCTACTCAACTCCTTTCTGGCTGCCAGGCTGATAATTAGAGTTAAGCTGCATCATGACCTAGTGAAGCATGTGCTCACCCTGATATGGGAGGAAACGGACTATACTCCAAAGTAATTACAGGAATGCAACAACATGTGCAGGCAGGAGATTTTAAGGGTTCTAGATCAAGGGGCCAGGACATAAGACTGGGTGAGGGAGAGTTTGTTTACCTGGGGATGTGGGATTTAACACTCTGGCAAGTGTCTCAGGGGATGGTGCAAATTCACAGCTTGTGAGGCTCCTAGAAGCCTGGAGAAACTGATGGCCCATGCCAAACAAACTTGAAATGCCTGAATTGCTATGGCAGTGGAGAAAAGGATTAAAAGGCTCAGGGAAGTGGGCATGCTAGAGTGAATATATTGTCTAAGGCCAGAAGACCCATCAGAGCATTATATCCCATGGGGAGACCCAGAGGAGACTTTATTCACCAAGTTGATCAGGAATGTGTTGGTGAGAAGGGCTCCAGCATCACTAAGAAATTCACGGCAGCTCAATGGTGTCTGCAAGTCAGATATCATGGTAGAAGAGGCTGTCACAGAGCTTGGCTTATTGGTAGCAATTGGGATGATGGGGGCTCTGAAGCAGTAGAGGCCAATTGGCTGTACTTAACACTCAACAAAAATCAAGAGATTCCAATGAATGGAACAACCATCAAGGTTGGAATGGCAGCCAAGAGGACTTGACCTGCCGAGTGTAGTGGAAATGGTTAATAAAAATGGCATCCCTAGGGGCAAAATAGATGGGAAATCAGTGAGGATATTATCAAAAGAAAGCAAGAATATTTAAGCAGGAGATTTAGGGTGGTTTCCCTCATAAAAAGTCATAATCCCTTGCCCAGTTCCTGGACCTGATCCAGTTTTTAGATCTTTGTAGTAGTAGAAGCAAGAATCTGTTGACTGAAGAGGTGGCTGGATCTGCAGGAGAAAAGATACTGCTACACTATGGCAAGTATATACTGTGAAGATTTCTCCAGTCCTTCTCCTAAAGGGGCTGATAGCCATTTACTTGGTGTCTGCTCACTAGGGAAATGGCAATACGCAACCATTTTCAGGACTATTGAACCCAAGGTTGACTTGGTATTGATTCTTAGAGATTTGAAGTGTCATTAGGGCCCTCCTGTTCAAGTGGGGACATGTTGTTAGGTGCCGTCAAGTCCATTCCCACTCACAGCAACCCTATGTACAACAGAATGAAACACTGCCTGGTCCTGCACCATCCTCACAATTGTCGCTATGTTTGAGCCCATTATTGCAGCCACTGTGTCAATCCATCTTGTTAAGGGTCTTCGTCTTTTTCGCTGGCCCTCTACCAAGCGTGATGTCCTTCTCTAGGGACTGATCCTTCCCGATAACACGTCCAAAGTTTGTGAGATGAAGTCTCGCCATCCTTGCTTCTAATGAGCATTCTGCTTGTACTTCTTCCAAGACAGATTTGTTTGTTCTTCTGGTCCCGCTGCCATTGAGTCGATTCTGACTCATAGCAACCCTATAGGACAGAGTTGAACTGCCCCATAGGGTTTCCAAGGAGCAGCTGGTGGATTCAAACTGCTGACCTTTTGGTTAGCAACCTGAGCTCTTAACCGCTGTACTACCAGGGATCCTATTCTTCTGGTAGTCCATGGTATATTCAATATTCTTCACCAACTCTGTAATTCAAAGACATCAGTTCTTCAATCTTCCTTATTCCTTGTCTAGCTTTTACATGCATATGAGGCAATTGAAAATACCATAGCTTGGGTCAGGTTCATCTTAGTCTTGAAGGTGACATCTTTGCTTTCTAACACTTTTAAAAAAGAGATCTTTTGCAACAGACTTGCCCAGTGCAATGTGTCTTTTGATTTCTTGACTGCTGCTTCCAAAAGTGTTGATTGTGCATCCAAGTGAAACGAAATCTTTGACAACTTCAATCTTTCCTCCATGTATCATGATGTTGCTTATTGGTCCAGTTGTGAGGATTTTTGTTTTCTTTATGTTGAGGTGTAATTCATACTGAAGGCTGTAGTCCTTGACCTTCATCAGTAAGTGCTTCAAGTCCTCTTCACTTTCAGCAAGCAAGGTTGTGTCATCTGCATAAGGCAGGTTGTTAATGAGTCTTCCACCAATCCTGATGCCACATTCTTCTTCATATTGTCCAGCTTCTCGGATTATTTGCTCAGCATACAGATTGAATAAGTACAGTGAAAGGATACAACCCTAATGCACACTGTTCCTGATTTTAAACCACGTAGTATCCCCTTGTTCTGTTCGAATGACTGCTTCTTGGTCTATGTACAGGTTCTGCATGAGCACAGTTAAGAGTTCTGGAATTCCCATTCTTTGCAATGTTATCCATAATTTGTTATGATCCATATAGTCTAATGCCTTTGCATAGTCAATAAAATACAAGTAAACAGCAATACATTAACAGGGAACTGCCAGAAATTCAAGCTGGATTCAGAAGAGGATGTGGAATGAGGGATATCGTTGCTGATGTCTGATGGATCTTGGATGAGAGCAGAGAACAGAAAGAGTGGGGACATACCAGGTAAAATGGAATCCTATCCAGTGTCCAGTTTACTGGAGATGTGAGACAACTCAGTAGCATTTCACTGGTCTCTGAATATATAATTGGAGTTGACATACTTGGCAGATAGAATAATCCACATACTTGGTCCTTGGCCTATGGGGTAGGAGCTATCATGGTGGTGTAGGCCCAGTGGAAACCTCTTAAATTGTCCCTCCTTTCCCTCTCTATCCTTTGCTTCCCACCCTCACCCCAAATGCCCCCATCCCCTGCCAAGGTAGTAAGTAAAAGACAATATCACATTCCAGGGGAGATGGTGGGTATTAGTGCTACCCTTAGGATCTCAAAATGCAGGAGTGGTGGTCTCTGGCATATCTCTGTTTAATTCACCAGTCTGGCCTCTGCAAAAACCAGATGAATCCTAGAATGTGACTGTAGACCATTGCAAGCTCAACCAACTAGTAGTCCCAAACACACCAGCTTTGCTGGTTGTGATATCTTTGCTGGAAGCACATTAAAATGGCCTCAAGTTCATGGTATGCGCCATTGATTTGGCAAATGTATTAGTTTTTACCCAATCAAGAAAGAAGATCAGAAACAGTTTGCATTCACGTGGGATGAACAACAATATTCATTCACAGTTTCTTCCCAGGGCTGTGTTAACTCACTTTCTCCCTGTCATAGTATAGTTCAAAGAGTTCTGAACCACTTGGATATTGTGCAGAACATCACATTGCTGACATCATATTGACCAGGAGGATGAGCAAGAGGTGACTAGCACACTGAAGGTCTTGATAAGACACATGTGCCCCAGAGGGTGGGCGATAAGCCTTACAAAGATTCATAGGTCTGCCACATCAGTAAAATTTTTACAAGGGACAGGGATATGCTAGGACATTCCATCTAAAGCAAAAGACAAATGGTTGTATCTTTCTTCTGCTTCCATAAAGACGGAAGTGAAATGCTTGTAGGCCTCTGAATTCTGGAGGCCCACATTCCATACCTAGAGATACTGTTCCAGCCCATATACTAGGTGACATGAAAGGCCCTCACCTTTAAGTGGGGCTTGGACCTGCATTCTTTAGCAGGTCCAGGCTGCGGGGCAAGCAGCCCTGCCACTTGGGTCATATGGTTCAGCAGACTCTATGGTATTGGAGATGTCAGTGGAGGAAAAAGATGAGGTGTGGAGTTTGTGGTAAGCCCTAGATGGAGAAACCCAGTGCCGGCCTTGGGGTTCTGGAGCAAGGCCATGCCATCTGCAGCAGAAAATTATACACCTTTTGAAAAACGACGCCTGATATGCTACTACGGTAGGCTAGAAACAACTTTTGACCATGGAGACACCAAATAACCATGCGTCTAGCACATAGTAAGCACTTATTAAAGGTAACTGGAGTTATTAATGTGTTTATTCAATAAATATTTCCTGAGAAGCCACTCTGTATCTGGCTCTGTGCTGTGAACTTGGGACACAAGAGATGAGTAAAGCTCATTTACTGAGCTGGGAAATAGACATAAACCCATTGGTGTCGAGTTGATTCTGACTCATAGCGACCCAATAGGACAAAGTAGAACTGCCCCATTGGGTTTACAAGGCTTTACTCTTTACAGAACTGCCAACCTTTCAGTCAGCAGCCGAGTGCTTAATGATTGTGCCACCAGGGTTCCTTGCACCAGACACTCCTGTGTTCAGATCTCAGCTTCTCTACTGGCTAGTTGTGGATCTAAGCCCTGCACTTCAGTTCCCCGCTGTCAGATGGGACTGAGGAGATATCGTTTTAACCACCTCTCCAGTCCCTTGCTCTTTCTGTTTCCTTTCCCCACCACACCAGAATACAGCAGGGGCAGGTTCTCTACCAGGAACTGCCAATGAGCTTTGGAGGAGAAGTCTCCATTTCCAAGAGCACCTCCTCCCTCATTCTCTCGCCAGCAAAGATATATACCTCCTTTTATTCTCAGAAGGAGGCCAGGCAGTTAGGCACCTGAGTTGAGATTTAGCAAACTTTCTTGAATTCCTACCTCATAACAGGTCCCAATAAACTTCACAAAAACCCAGTGAGGCAGGTCCTGTTATTATTCCCATTTGACAAATGAGAAAATTGAGGCAGCAAAAATCAGGAGGTAGGCTAAGACAGACTCTAGTCCATCTGCCTCCAAGCCCAGGCTCCTCCTCTGTGCAGGTAGAGCTGGATGTGGTCACTGCCCAAGTCTGTGGGGATGGATGTCAGAGAAGCCTGATTCATAGCTAGGTAACTGGGAGAGACAGGGCCAGAGTGAACACCAGCCTGCCTTGCCTTTTGGAGACGGGTGGCTTGAGAAGCTCATGAGGCAGGGAAGTCACTGTAGGCCCAGAAGGCTCCCTAGAGAATGTGGGATTACCAGAGGTCTTTGGAAAATAGCAAAAGTGATGATAACATTATCGGCTGTGATTTGTCAGATTCTTACTATGTGCCAGACACTGACAGTTAACAAATCTTTAATCTCATTTAATCCTCCCATTAACCCTGAGAGGGCAGAATTGTTATCCAGAATTCCCCATCCTGGTCTGCCTGACTCCAAAGCTCACGTGCTTCCCTTGTGCAGATCTGTATCTCCCCCTAGTAATGCTTGATGGCTCCACACTGGCTCTCGCCCCAACATACCATGGCTTGGCCAGACAGACTGGCCCTGCCCGCCACCCCCTCCCTTATTCTGGCTCCTCAGAACCTTGTCCCAAGCCCTAGGTTTTGGGTACCAACCAGAGAAAAGGTAAACCCTTCCTAGGTATGGCTGAGTCCTACCTCCCTGCAATGCTGAGATCTAAAGAACATGGAAGAGACTTTTTGAACCTCATTCAGAGGAAAAAGAGGGAAAAAATAAAAAGCAGGTTTAATGTCTATAGACAACAGGCCAAATCATATCTGAAAGGACTCTGCCCCCTGGGTCAAGAAGAAAGCTCTTCAAGCCAGAGAAATAGAGTAATTCAGGCCAGGCTGGGCTGGGACGTGGCTGTCTCCAGCTACCTGTGCTCCATTCCAGGGCCCTCCAGGCAGAGATGGGGTCATTTGAGGGGCCCTTCTGGGGAGGTGAGAGGTACCAGGAGATGAAGCCAGAAACATACTGCCTTATTCAAGTATGGGAAAAATATAGCGCAGGGAGCTTAATGACAATCCCAGGCAAAATTCCAGAAGTTCCTTTTCTAAGCAGGGATTATTGGGAGCCGAGATGGGTTTACTTAGGGCAAGGCATGCCTAACTCCCCACACTTCTCATGCAGGAAGGGCGATTTGAGAAAGTTTGGGGAAAAGGACCACAGGCTCAGAATTTATAAACAAGACTGCACTGTTTGTAAGAAGAACTGCACTGAGGAAGAAAGGACAGAGCTCCCTGGGCAAGGATGGTGATCTGCCACACCCCAGCTCCTTACGTATCAAAATTATAGGCTTACTTTAATAGCCAAGTAAACCCAAGAGTGATGCTAAAATTTGCCTTGTGGTCAGCAGTGGAGGAGGGGCTTGGAACACTCAAGTGAGGAAGATGAGACATCCTGAGTGATGGATTCTGATACATAACATTTGAGAGAAAGTTGTAACATTTGTTCAATAAAACATTTAGTATCTAGAAAGGGGCTACAGAGTTTGTCCAGGACAATAAAAGATTAAGAATCTCTTAGAATGCTTGACATGAAGGTCTGTGGATTAAGAAGGGGCTGATTTCCTGGTTAGGCACTACTGGTATGAGGTCAATTTTGCCATCAACAAGACTTTTGAAATGCCTCTCACACCTATCTTTGAGGGTAAATGGAGAAATATAGACCAAATCTTTGGGTAGCTCAGCCTTCTTAATGCTGGTTGAACCCTTCTGCCCAGGGTAGAAAATATTCATTGATTCTTTTGGATGGAGTTCTGCTTCTGTAAGGAGCCCTGGTGGTGCAGTGGTTAAGCACTCGGCTGCTAACCAAACGGTTGGTGATTTGAACCCACCAGCCACTTCGCCTGAGAAAGATGTGGCAGTCTTTTTCCCTATGGAAGAAGATTATAGCCTTGGAAACCCTATAGGGCAGTTCCACTCTGTCCTATAGCGTCGCTATGAGTTGGAATTGACTCGATGGCAATGGGTTCTGCCGCCGTTATGACCGAGAGCATCAAGCTGTTAATCTTCCATAAACTTTCACTGGTGTTTGCTATGGGCAACTCCTATACAGAGGGCAGGGTGCAGAAGAATTCCCATCCTACTGGGGCTCCTGGTCTCATATGTGAGAAGAGAACCCCAGTGGATTTCCCGTGGTCCTGAGATTGGTCCTGCACTATCCCTCACCTGCACTATCCTTCACCTGCCCACATGGCACTGTTGTTTCTATTCCAGAGTCCGTGGACTAGAGGGGTTCAAAGTTCAGGCTACCCCCATTCTAGTCTCAGCTCTGCCCTTTACTAGTTGGGTAATATTTCTTTTATTTTAATTGTAATTTAGATGAAGGTTTACAGAACAAATAGTTTCTCATTAAACAGTACACATACTGTTTTATGACATTGGTTAACAACCCCATGACATGTTAACACTCTCCCTTCTTGACCTTGGGTTTCCTATGATCAGCTTTCCTCTCCCGTCCTGCCTTCTAGTCCTTGTGCCTGGGCTATTGTGCCTTATTAGTCTCATTTTGTTTTATGGGGCTGTCTAATCTTTGGCTGAAGGGTGAACCTTGGGAGTGACTTCATTACTGAGCTAAAACGGTGTCCGAGGGCCATACTCTCGGGGTTTCTCCAGTCTGTCAGGCCAGTAAATCTGGTCTTTTTTTGTGAGTTAGAATTTTGTTCTACATTTTTCTCCAGCTCTGTCCAGGACCCTCTATTGTGATCCCTGTCAGGGCAGTCAGTGGTGGTAGCTGGGCACCATCTAGTTGTACTGGGCTCAGTCTGGTGGAGGCCGTGGTAGTTGTGATTCATTAGTCCTTTGGACTAATCTTTCCCTTGTATCTTATTTTCTTCATTCTCCCTTGCTCTTGAAGTGATGAGACCTGTGGAGTATCTTAGATGGCTGCTCACAGGCTTTTAAGGTCCCAGATGCTACTCACTAAGGTATAATGTAGAACTTTTTCTTTATAAACTATGTTATTCCGATTGAGCTAGATGTTCCCCAAGACCATGGTCCCCACAGCCCTCTGCCCAGAAATTCGGTCCCTCGGGGAGTTTGGATGTGTCTATGGAGCTTCCATGACCTTGCCTTGTACAAGTTGTGCTGGCTTCCCCAGTATTGTGTACTGTCTTGCCCTTCACCAAAGTTACTACTTATCTATTGTCTACCTAGTATTTCCTTCCCCCGCCAGCCATCCCTCATAACCAACAAAGATTGTTACTTTTTGTCTGTAAACCTTTTCATGAGTTTTTACAACAGTGGTCTTATACAATATTTGTCCTTTTGTAATTGACTTATTTCACTCAGCATAATGTCCTCCAGATTCATCCACATTATGAGATGTTTCGCAGATTCATCATTGTTCTTTAATAATACTCCATTGTGTGTATGTACCATAGTTTGGTTATCCATTCATCTGTTGATGAGCATCTTGGTTGTTTCCATCTTTTTGCTATTGTGCACAACGCTGCAATGAACATGGGTGTGCATATGTCTATTTGTGTGATGGCTCTTATTTCTCTAGGATATATTCCCAAGAGTGGGATTGCTGGATCGTATGGTATTTCTATTTCTAGCTTTCTAAGGAAGCGCCATATTGTTTTCCAAAAGGGTGGTGTCATTTTGCATTCCCACCAGCAGTGCATAGAAGTTCCTATCTCCCTGCAGCCTCTCCAACATTGGTTGTTTCCAGTTTTTTTGACTGGTGCCAGTAATGCCGGGGTGAGATGGTATCTCATTGTGGTTTTGATGTGCATTTCTCTAACAGCTAGTGATCGCAAGCATTTCCTCATGTGTCTGTTGGCTGCTTGAATGTCTTCTTTGGTGAAGTGTCTGTTCATTTCCTTTGCCCATTTTTTAACTGGATTATCTGTCTTTTTATTGTAGAGGTGTTGAATTTTCTTGTAGATTTTAGAGATTAGAACTTTTTCTGATTTGTAATGTCCTAGTTGGGTAATCCTGGACAAGTTACTTAATTAATCTGTGCCACATTTTCTTTATATGAAAATGGGGATAATAATGGTGCCTAATTCGTAGGATTATAGCTCTGACTTTCATTTTTGACTCGTGACCTGCAGTAAGAAATAATTTTTACATTAAGCCTAGTATACCCATGTATTCTGACATGTATACATATATGTGTATGTTTAACTGGGAAAAAAGTTTTCCAAACAACATTTACCCTTAGTGCTGGTTGATGAACTATGGTATTTTCTATTCCATTACATTCTTTTATTAAAGAAAATACTAGTTAAGAGCCATTTAACCGATTTTACTATACACATGAGTCACCACCCAGAGTTTGAAAAACACTGGGTTAAACTCTATCCAGATAGCGTTGTGTTTTTCAGTTCCAAATGTTACGATTTTCTTACACATGTCTCTTGTAAAGAGAACCATTTTCAAGGTAGGAGTTGTCCAGAAGAGGGTGACTAGGGTATTTTATTCAGTTGCTCCTTCTCTTCTTCCTGTTTCTCCCTCCATCTGATAATTTCTGCATTTATTTCTTCACTCATTTACCAACTGTTTAAGTGCCTATTTCACCTGGAAAAGAGATTCCAGGGAGGAAATTGGGTACTGTATAAGTCTTGTCACAGAGGAACTAGACATATTCCTTACAGTTTCTAAGGCAGAACTGGGATTTCTGGGAGAAAATGCCAGGGAGGCAAGTTGGAGGTCATCAAATAGGAAGCGTTTTCCAGCCCTGGGGGCTACTGTGAGACTTCTCTCTGGAAGTGTGATTGGAAGTGAGAGAAGGGACTCCAGGAAGAGACTTTTACTATTGGGTTGAGGGTCAGTTGAGCTTGGTTCTTTACCCCACACTCCACTGAGCCTTGGGGGTCTCTTGAGTCATTGCTATTGTGTGCAGAAGAGGCCATGTAGTTGGGGTTCTCTACCCTCACCCTACATTCAAAGCAGCTCCATTTCTGTTTTATACAATGGGATTCTCCAAGTGGTTTTTTTTTAAATCCCTAAACTAGGAGCTCATTACATCCCCATGAGTCTCAGAAGCAATCAGTTCAAGGATTCTGGGACTCAGTTTTTTCCTATAAAAACAAGCCCATTAAAATTATAGTGTAAGTCTCTAGCCTTTGTTTTGCGCTCTCAAATCCAGATGTAATTGTGAGCAGGAGTTAAAGAATCACAAGTGTGGCAGGAAAACAGATTGAGCGGTTATTTTGTGTTGGTGGTGTTATTCTCCCCGTTTTTCTCTTCCCCACCCCCACTCCATTCTCCATTTTGAGCAGAGAGCCGCATCTTTGTGTTGCCTGCCTCAGGGGGTGCAGGTGAGGCCACTGAAATCAGAAGTCTGCAGACAACTGGCTTTTCAGGCTTTTGATGGAAAGCCTGAGTTTATTGACGAGATTGAGCTAGGAGAAGGGGAGGAAGGAATGCGATGGGGAGAAAGGAATGTGATGGGTAGGTTTAAATCCTGGAAAGAGCTGGAAGGATCCCAGGTGGGTAGTGGCTGCATGGCTCCCCTTAGGGAGCCCGGACCCCAAGTAACCGTGCTCCCTTGATCCACTGAAGCCACAGCGCTGTCAGTTTTGGGGGTGGTGGGTATTTGGGGTTTAGAAAGAACCATTATGGAGTGAATTCTACAGTGTTTCTCAAATATTAATGTGCACATGAATCATCTGGTAATCTTATTAAAATGGAGATTCTTATTTAATAGTCCTAGGGTGGGTCCTGAGATTCTGCATTTCTAGCAAGCCCCCTAGAGATGTTGATGTTAGCAAGGAGCTAAAAGTGTCGTTCCGTGTTTTCCGGGCACGACATAAGCCTCCTGGATTCTTGTACATCCTTAGGGAAGGGAGGACCCTCCCAATAATAACAGAACTGGAATTTCCCAACAACACAGCAAGAAAGGATACGCCATCAGTTTGAACTTAATTTGAAAGAATTTGCACACTTGGGTTTGTGATGGCAAATTTATAGCTGTCACCCAGGTTAAGTTGCATCTCCATGGGAATTCAATGGTTGTTAACTCCCTCTTGCTCCAGGGTTGAACTGGCTAAATGAACATTCCCTGGGCTTTGTGCCCATTGTTTGGGGTTTTCAGAGAAGCCCTGAGCTCAAAGGAGTGGCCTCTTCTTCCCCTCTCACCAACCCATTGTTTAAATCCCTTATCTAGCTGCTTATTGCTTATCCTAACTTCTTTGGCTGGAATTTTATCTATTCCCTATCTTGGCCATGCTTGGGGGCACAAAAGTCCATCTTTACGCTCTGTCACCCCTGACCCTAGCCCTGGGTAAGGGAGAAACCCAGGAGTCACAAAGGAACGCAGCCAGCTCCCCCCTTTGATGGTCTCTCTCTTTGTGGGAAGCTAAGCAGTGTTATGCTTGGTAAAGTAGAGGGTCAGTGAAAAAGAGGAAGACCCTCAACGAGATGGATTGACACAGTAGCTGCAACAATGGGCTCAAACATAACAATTGTGAGGATGGCGCGGGACCCAGCAGTGTTTCGTTCTGTTGTACAAACGAAGCAGTATCGCTATGAGTCAAAACCGACTCGATGGCACCTAATAACAACACTATGGCTACGCCGGCTTTCTTTTGGTTACCATTCTCATAGTGTATCTTTTTCTACCTTTTTACTTTCAACTTTTTGCATGTTTGTGTTTTAGACGTATTTGTTGTAAACCGACGGGACGGCACCTAACAACAATAAGCTGTGTTAAGGTCGACTCTGCTTGTTTACCTGTTCATCTCCATTTCCTTTGCTTGCTTAATGTTCTACCTGGGAGTACAGCTTATTTTGCAAAGAACAGACAAAAGGTCACCATTCCAAGACTAGCCCTCTGGGCAGTTACAGCCAATCTGAGAAAACTTATTGAAATTCTTAAAATTCAAGAAATTCTTAGAAGAGACTTTCCCTTGTTTCCTAAGAGTATCTAAAAACACATTTGTAAAGGGAACATTTTGTAAATACTCCTTGCCTAGAAAATAGCAGTATCTTGTATTTGCACAGCACTTCCAACTTTTCAAAGGGATCTAGCATTAATTAACCATCTACTAGTGCTGGGAAACATTGTTGATTCCATGATAGATTTCTCCCCTTCCATGTGGGATGCCTGAGTTTGATTCCCAGCCAACACACTTCATGCACAGCCACCACCCATCTGACATGGTGAATGGCATTTTCTGAACTAAGACGAACTACAAAGAAAGGCCTGGTGAAGTGATTCTGAAAAACAGCCAATGAAAACCCTATAGATCACAATGGGCCAATCAGCAACTGATCATGGAAACAGGGCAGGAGTTTCCTTCCGTTGTGCATGGGGTCGCCAGGAAACACAGCAGCTAACGACAACACTGCCGGGAGCATTAGCTCATTTAGTCCTCCAACAACCTTATGAGCTAGGATGACTTGTATTAGGATCCTTTATTTATTCTTCCACAATACTTACATGAACGAACCTTACTGGTTTAACGAAAAACTGTAGACACAAAAGCAGACATGTTGATTCTGATCGTTGCAAGTTCTATCGAAAGCTAGAACTCTGACTTGTTTGGCCATCAGGCATGCCACAGGGAGTTTTCTGACCCGTCTCCAAGCCTATGTACCTATTTTAAAAGTGATAGGTGGAAAATGCTGAGGTGTGGGGAGGGACATTCTTTCCTTGGGCCTTCAGTGAGTCAGGGAGGTGGGGGGAGAGAGGGCTGGGGAATCCCATTGTACCACAGGAGTCTGAAGAGGCAAGAGATTTAGGACAAGGCTGTTCCCAAATTTGGAAACTGACTGATAGGTCTTTTTCAGTAGCCTTGGTGTCAGGAGACCCAGAGTCAAGCTCAGCTCTTCTGTTGACCAGCCATGGGTCTCTGGCCAGAACTTCCAGGCTCTGTTGTTGTTGTTAATTGCCGTCAAGTTGATTCCAACTTATGGTGACCTCATGTGTACAGAGTAGAACTGCTGTGAAATTTCAGAAGCAGATCGCCAGGCCTGTCTTCTGAGGTGCCTCTGGGTGGGTTCCAACCATGAACTTTTCAACTAGTGGTCAAGCACTTAACAGTTTGCGCCGTCTAGGGACTTTCTTCCAGACTCTAAGCCTCAGTTTCTTCTTCAGGAAAATGGAGTTGTTGAGTGGGATTCTGTCCAATGTCTGAGACTGCTCTGATCTTCTGGGCTTGAGAAGGGAAATAACTCCCCTGTCTGAGAGTCTGTGACCTATTTTCTTTATAAATATAAAACACACATTGGGGGACATTCTGTGCTAGGAGGTAGGGATACAGCAATGAGCAAGACAAATACAGTCCTTAGACCTTGCTCTCTCATGGAGCTGATAGAATGTCATGAAAAGCAGACACTGAACAAATAATTAAACAGTTACTGTTTCACTGAGGTTAGACCTGGGATGAAATGACGAGAAGGAGCCAGCATGTGAAGGGCAGAACAGAGTTCCAAGCAGCGGGGACAACAAGTGCAAAGGTCCATACTCAGGAACAAGATTGCCATGTTGCCATGTTGGTAGGACAGAATGAAGCCCACGTGGCAATATGATAAGGGGAAATTGATGGGCAGTGATATACCTTTCATAGTCTGGCTTAGGCTACTGAGTCCTGTTTGGAGGCAGAAGACTGGATAAGGTGAGCTTTCCTGCTTCAAGACCTTCTGTTTCTTCTCCCTTGGCAATGAGGACCCTACCTACCCCATCACATACACAACGGCACTGGGGAGCCTTGGTACAGCTGGGCAGGGCCTGCTGCTCTCCAGCCAGAGCTTTGTGGCAATTATTTAAAGCAGGAAAAATTCTGTTCTTCTCCCCCAACTCCCACTGGTGGGGGGAACTTGGGGGCTCGCCCAAGGAAAGGAAACACTGCTTCCTGGTTTATGTTGAGATGGGAAAGACTTGCCCAAGAACAATGGCGTTTTTGTAAAACACCACTTTGTTCTGGTGAGACCTGGAGGGGGTTTCCTTCGGGACCCAGCCTGGTCCCACTGCCCCAGACCTGCCAACCACAACAGCAACATGGAGTTCTCTCTCAGACCAGTCTTTCATCTGAGACACTTACTCACGCACAGCCCTGAATGCTTAACCCTTCAGACCCCACTCTGATGAGGCAGCAGCATCTCAGGGCTCCAGGAGGTCTTCCTGGAGATCCCAGATACCATGCTGGCCAGCAGAATCAAGGCTGACTCGATGGGGGAATTGATAGCCAGTTTGACATTCTCTGGTTTTCCATTTGAAGGAACCTTCTGGAAAAAGGGCTTAGACCGTTTTTGAGTGTCTCATCTCAAAAAAATTTATAAAGAACCAGAGTCAGAAGGTCATCCTTTACAAGTGGGAAAACTGAGGCAGAGAAAAGGAAATGAGTTTCCCAAGGCCACACAGAGAGTTAGTGGCGGAACCAAGGCTAAGATCCAGGCTTCTGACCCTCAGACCAGTGCTCTTTTCACATACTGTTCTGCTCTACAGGACGTTAAAGTTTGGGGAGAGAAGAGAAGAAAGTCTATATTGGAAGGGCAGACATGTTTGTGGGCCCAGAATGCCTGGTGAGAAGTGGGGAGGGAGAAGAGTATATGATGTTGGGAACTGGGCTTCTTGATGTCACGGGCAGTAGGGGTTGACTCCTGTAACCACTCCTGTGTTTTGCAGGCTTGCATGGCTCTTTCTCTGTGAATGGCTAAATGGATCGATTTAGTGAAGCAATCACATTGGTTCAGAGGTGGACTTTAATAGGAAGTGAACGAGTGTATCATTATATAGTCAGAACAATAAGTTGGAAGAAATTTGTTTTCTTAATCTGTTGTTTTCACATTTTGCCTGGCATACAAACAGGCACAGGTTAACAACAAAAGTTTCTCATCCTAATGAAGAGGTAAGGTGGTGATGAATGTGGCAGTGACAGTATTGGTGGTGATGGGGTGTTTATGGTGGTGGTGGTATTGGTGACAACTATGTGATGGTTATAGTGATGGTGTTGTTGCTGTTAGTACCATGTTCAGTGGTGTTGACTGTAGTTATGGTGACATTGATGATGACTATGGTGGTGGTGATACTCGTGATGGTGTTTGTAGTGTCGGGTTTAATGGTGTTGATTATTGTTATGGTAATGATGGAAGCAATGTGGTGATAGGTAGTGTGACGGTGATGGTATTGACTATGGTAGTGGGTAATGCTAATAGTGATAGTGATGGGCATAATGATGTTGATACTGGTGATAGTGGTAAAGGTGATGGTGTTTGTGTTGCAAATGATGGTCGTATTTTTGGTGGTAAAATGACAATTATCTTGGTTGGTGGGGGCAGTGATGGTGGGATAAGTATAAGGACGGTGTAGGTGTTGTTGATAAAATGACTTTAATGATAGTTTTAGTGATGATGGTGATATGGGTGTCAGTGCTTGTGACGGTAATGTTTTTGATGGTATGGTGATACCTGCCTGTCTTGGTTGGTGAAGGTGATAGAGGTGGCAGCAGTGTGGGTGTTGGTGTCAATAGTGAACATGATAGTAGCATTGTATCATCATCATGGCTGATGATAGTGGTGATAGTGGCAGTGGTCACAGTGATAGTGGCAATAATAGTGGGAATGTTGATGGTGGTGACAGGGTTGATGACCAAGATGGTGGTGATTACACTGATAATGGTGCCACCCTTGGCTGTGATCCCTAGATTACATAAGCTATCCCTATGCTGTCCTCTCTGCAGCTGAAAGTATGCTGGATGTGGGAAAAATGGATCACCACTTTCTCTCAAAGGCTTCCTCCCCACTTGCTGCATTCCTGCAGAGGGTCAGTTCTCTGTGCAGGAGGAGATGGCTATCTTTTTGGCATCAGTGGGGATGGCGCTAAGAAAAAGGCTGTTACTGGGAAAGTGGAAAGGGAGGGAGGCTCTGGAGAGCTGAGCTCTAGGCGGAAGGTCTGTGAGGGCATGCCGATGGTGGGGGCCACACTGGGCAGCAGGGAGGCAGTGGTGGCCGTGCAGGGGCTCACGTAGCTGGCAGACTGAGAGGGCTGTACTTCCTGCTGATTCAGCAGAGCAGGCTGGGACTGATTCTCCTGACTAATATGTCTTTTCTCTGGGATTAGCTCACTCAGCTCTGGCTGGAAAAGGGGGAGGGAGACTGCCTTTCTCATCTCCCCAGGCTAAGGGGTCCCTGGGAGGCCCAGTCAGAATGTAGGAGCCCCAGCAGGGCCAGTAACTGATCCTGTACGTCCCTGACCTCGTTGCCAATGGGCCTCCATTTGACCGACAGGGAGTCAGGCTCATCGGGTGTCGTGGGATCAAGCTCCCCTAATCGTGCCTCAGACTCATTCTACATGACTGCTTTACCCTCTGTCTAAATCCCAGCTCTGCTATGCAAAAAGCAACATAACCTGGGAGTTAAGAGGGTAAAACTCTAGAGACAGAAATTCTGTCCTTTTCTCTCTCTCTCCCTCCTCTCCCTCCCTTCCTCCTTCCCTTCCTTCCTTCCCTCCTTCCCCTTCCTTCCTTGTTCACTCATTCATTCACTCATCTACAGGACATGGAAGTTGTGGGGTCTTCCCTGGAGAAGCTCCCAAGTTTCCAGTCTCAGAGAGAATTTGGTCCAGGCTCCAACTACGGCTGCAGCAAATGATTCCCAAACAGGGAGAGAGAGAGAGAGAGAGAGAGAAAGAACCAAGTGAAAGTTAAACTGTTATTTGTATTAAGGGAAACTATCAACGTTGAGGAGCCCTGGTGGCACAGCAGTTAAGAACTTGGCTGTTAACCAAAAGGTCAGTAGTTCAAATCCACCAGCTGCTCCTTGGAAACTCTATGAGGCAGTTCTACTCTGCCCTATAGGGTCGCTATGAGTTGGAATCGACTAGACAGCAATGGATTTGGTTTTTTTTTTTTGGTGTCAACAGTGAGGTGCTATGGTGGCACAGTGGTTAAGTGTTTGGCTGCTAACCAAAAAGCTGAAAATTCAAGTCTACCAGCCACTCCTTGGAAACTCTATGGGGAAGTTCTACTCTGTCCTATAAGGTTACTATGAGTTGAAATCAACTCAACAGCAACGAGTTTCTGTGGTTTTTTTTGGATTGACAGTGACGCTTTAAGGCATCATAAAATCAACATCTAAAGAAGAGAAAGATTGTGTAACTAGTTGATTTCATCAACTGTAAAAGAAATGAAAATGATATACAGCCATAGGTTTGATTTGTTTGCACCTCAGGTGCAGAGTTGACTTACTCATACTCTTCTCTGTTACTTTAATTTTTTTCTGCTTCTTCCCAGATTTCCATTTCCATTCTTCACACCCTCCCTCACTCCAAGAACACATTCCAATATGTTTGCATGTCTGTATGTGTGTGTGGGAGTAAAATATGCATAACACAATATTTGCCATTTCAACATTTTTTCCATGAACAATTGAATGACATTAATGACATTAATCATGTTGTGTAACCATCACCTGTATCCATTGCCAAATTTTCCATCATCTCCAAAAGTTTTCTAATAGATCCTTAAAATGTGTTTGCTTTTATAACTTATGCATTTGGGAAGATTTAATTTATAAAAATGACATTGTGCTGTAAATCTTTCTGGTCCCTACTTTTCTTCCTCAACACCATGGTTTTGAGATCTGTCCACGTTACTGTGTATAGATTGCTTTGTTCCTTCTTACTGCTGCCGAGTATTTCATTGTATGCATCCAACACACTTCACTCATTGATTCTCCCAAGTGATAGACATTTCACCCCCATAGGCCCAGAGCATACTGAAAGCACTAAATAGAAAGCCCTTAATCCTGAGCTTGCCCAAAGCTTCCCTTCAATAAATCTCAGGTATCATTACTAATATATTATTATTGTTTATATCAGTACTCCAGGCTACATAGTTTCCATAAGAGTTAATAATAATTTGCACAAGTGCTTCTTATTTATACCTAATTTTGATGGAGCACAATTTACTCCCTCACATAACCACTGATGCCCATTATGATTCATACCCCATGCTAGGTACAGGATTCAAGAGATGGATTTGACAAGGCCCCATGTTCTTGAGGAGCTCAGTCTACAGAAACAGACAATTCAGGACAGAAGTGGGATACAGAGGCGTCAGGAATCACTTGTGCTGGTGGGGCTTCCCGCAGGCAGAGCTACCTGCCTGGGCAAGGTTTTAAAAGATGAGTTGGAGTTTACCAGGTGGAAGGGGATGGGGAATGGGTGGAGAAGAAGTGGAGAAGAGATGTTCTGACTAGAAGAAACACCATATGCAAAGGGTCAGAGGCATGTTGCAGCCTGGCATGTTTAGGAAACGTAATGATTTTGTTATGGCTGAAGCAAAGGATATGAAAGAGCAAGGGTAAGAGACAACAAGCAATATTTGTTGAGTCCTTATATGTGCCAGGCACTGTTCTAAGTGTTTATGTAGAGAGCCTCTTTTAAACCACACAGCAACCCGAAGAAGGCACTGTTGTCATCACCATTCCACAGGAAAGAAAATGGAGGTCAGGAAGTTAATTTGCTCACGGTTACATAGCTTATAAATTGAATACACAAGAACCGAACTTAGCTGCCTGGGTTTGTAATTACTTCCAAAAGATGAGAAAGGTGAGGCAGTCAGGGGCAGAGATTGCAGAAGACCTTGTGTGCCAGCTGGGAGGAAGGCAATAAAAGGCTCCATATGAGAGAGCCCAGGTGCTAGGCTGTGAGTGTGCAAGACCACGAGTGAGTGTGTGATTGTGTGCTAAGAGTGTCGTATATGGGTGTATGCATGTGTGTGCATGGATGTGTGCATGTGGGTTTGTCTGAGAGCTTGTAAGTGTGCCAGGGTGCACGTGTCTATGTGCCACAGTATGAGGTATCATGTGTCCTTACGAGACTGGTGAGTGTGTGTGTATATATGACAGTGTTGTGTGCACATTTGTGTGTACTTGTGGAATATTTGTGCACAGGTCTGAACATGTATCAGTGTGGATGTGAGTGTGGGTGTTGGTGCCCTGCCCCCTGGGGGCCCTGAGGAAGCTGTCAGAGCCCATCAGCCAGGCCTGGCGTGAGGGGCCTGGTCTTGGCCTCAGAAGCTAGATAGGCACACATCAAAGGCCACTGGAGCCCGGAACCAGTGGGGCAGAACAATTTAATGATGATCCCGGGAGGGAGGCTGTGGCTGGTGGGGGTTGGAGAGGGATGTGGGTCTGTGTGTCCAGGGCAGCTCCCAGGCTCTACAGCCAAGCACCTGGGGTTTGTGAGTGTGTCGGGGAGGTGAGAAGGCTGTGCTGGATGCCTGGCCATGACACCCCCATGCCCCGTGCAAGGGGAGAGCTGCATCTGAACCCCAAGTCTCACCATCTCTGCCTGGACACCATCCTGGTCCTCAGAGGTCCCAGGGAGCCTCAGAGGAACCAGGACACCAAAGTCAGACATTTTTGTCTCTGAGGCTGTTCTGATGTTTGCATGAGACAGAACACACAGAGAACCAAGTCTAGATTAGTTAGTCTATGTCCCTCGCCTTACAGAAGGGGAAACTGAAACTCAGAGAGGGGTAGGGAGTTCCCTAAGGTCACCCAGCAAAATTTAGGCTTCACCAGGCTTAGAACCGAAAGCTTCTGAGTTGAAGTCCAGCGATCTTTTCACAACTTTAGGCCAGGACTGACCAACGTAGAAATGAGTGTATTGTAAGGTTGTTTGTTTGGTAGCCTCCCTAGCTGTTCCCATCACTCCCATCTTTTCAGGTCACCCACATTTACTGAATGGAGGCTACTTCCCTAGTGCCCCTTGGGAGAACCCAGAAGGCCAGGGAATGGAGGCTGAGAGAACTTCTCACTCTCCTCCTAGAGAGAAGTGTGTGTCTGTTCCTTCTATGGAGGCCTTGGGTCAGAGAGAACAATTGAGGGGGCACAATCTAGTCAGTCCTTGTATCCAAGATGTGGGTAGAAAAGAAGGAGGATTGGTTACGGGTAGGAGAAAGGTAAGGAGGAAGGGTTGTGTGAGCACAGCGTGGCCCTTGCCAGGAAACATGTGATAGAGCAAAGTAGAAAGTTATCCTTGTCTGCAGGGTCTTGGGCAACACACACATAGCCTGGTTATGTCCACTGATCACAGTGTGAGAGTTTTCTCCTGAGAGGCTCCTGTGACCAGTGTCCATTCATGGCAAGAACCTCCCATGTGTCTCAGGCCCATCTACAGGGTCAAGCCAAAACTTCTTAGCTCTGCATGGAAGGCTTCCTCCAGATTCTAGAGTCTGGGTTCTGGAGTCCAGAACCAGGGGTTGCAAATTCAGGGTCTGCCATCTGAACCCAGCCCACAGTGGGGGTTTTTTTTAATTTAAATTTAATTTATTTTGTTACTGTTGTTGAGAATATACACAGCAAAACACCAATTCAACAGTTTCTACATGTACCATTTAGTGATAATGATTACATTCTTTGAGTAGTGCAACCATTCTTATCCTCCTTTTCTGGGTTGTCCCTCCCTCATTAACATAAACACTCTGTCCCCTAAGGTTCCTATCTAATCTTTCAAACTGCTGTTGTCAATTTGATCCCATACCAATTGTTCTCAAAAGAGCACAATGCTCAAGGCAGATCTTTTTTTACTAGATAAGCTAAACTACTGTTTGGTTTTAAGAAGACTTCAGGGGATACTTTTGGTTTAAGGTTTAAAGATTATCTCAGGGCAATAGGGTTCATCCAAACTTTATGGCTCCAGGAAGTCTGGAGTCCATGAAAATTTGAAACTGTTTTGCATTTTCCCCTTTTTGGTCAGGATTTTTCTTTAGAATCTTTGATCAAAATGTTCAGTAATGGTAGCCAGGCACCATCCAGGTCTTCTGGTCTCATGGCAAAGGAGGCAGCCACAGTTGAGTTTTTTTGGCTGCCATAGGATTGACAAATATTCTTGGATGTAAATGCTTTAGACAGGGCATGAACTGTCTATTAAACACAAGCCCCACCGCTCCCTATTGTCTTATGTCCTCCCATTTCACTCATCTACATTACCTGCCTGGCGTTTGAAAGCATTTGAATTTGGGACTTTTGAGCTTGAGCTCCTTGAGAAATAGTCTTGTGTATTTTATATGTCATATTCTAGCATACAGTAGGTCCCTGATAAAGATTTGTTGAATAAATAAATGAGTGACTCCAATAGGCCTCATCTCCTGTACCTCTAGCCAATACTTAAGATTCTCTCTGTTACCTGTAACATAATTTTCCCTCTGTCAAGAAAGCTTTCTGGCAAAATACTCACCACTCAAGACCCATTTCAGGTGGTCCCCTCTCTGGTCCAACTTGGTTGCTTCCTGGCCTGTGCACCCACAATGCTCTGTATATATCTCTGTGTTACAGCTTCTATCCCCTGTGTTGTACTTACTTGTTCTTGTGTCTGGTTTGCCCAACTTAGGGCATGTTAAAGGACATTGACAGCCATCACCACTCACTGACTATTTTTTTTTTTTTTTAAATAATCTTTTATTGTGTTCACACAGCAAATTAGGTTCACAGTTAACAATTTCTATACATATTATTCAGTGACATCAGTTACATTTTTCACAATGTACCAACATTCTCTTTATTTCCATTCTGGTTGTTCCGTTTCCATTAATTTAGCTTTGCTCCCTCCTACCCCACCCCTACCTTCTCATCTTTGCTTTCGGATAAATGTTGACTGTTTGGTCTCATATAGATGATTTTTTTTTTTTTTAAACAGCCCAGTACTCACTAGTGATATTGTTTATTTTATGATTCAATCTGTTATTTAGCAGAAACATGACCTGCACGGGAGGTTTCAGTTCCAAGTTTAAAGGATACTCACGGTGACAGTCTCGGAGGTTCCTCTAGTCTCCACCAGTCCAGTAAGTCTGGCCTTTTTTAAGAATTTGAGTTTAGTTCTACGTTTTTCTCCCATCCTATCCAGGACCATCTATTTTGTCCCTGGTCAGAATGGTCGGTAGTGGTAGCTGGACACCATCTAGTTCTTCTGGTCTCAGGAGAGATGAGGGTGTGGTTCGTGTGGGCTATTAGTCCTATAGAGTAGTTTCTTAATTGAGTTTTTGGTTTCCTTCTTTCTCTTTTGCTCCATACAAGTAGACACCAACAGTTGTATCTTAGATGGCTCCTTGCAAGCTTTTAATACCCTAGACACTACTCACCAAACTAGGATGTAGGAAATAAACTTTATAAATTGTGTTGTGCCAATTGACCAAGCTGTCCCATGAGACTATGATCATAAACCTTCAAACTTAGTAAACTAATGCTGTGAGGTGTTTGGTTATGTGTAGGAAGTCTCTGTAACTGTGCCCCCTATGTACTTTATTATATATATGACTATATGTGCAGGACACATAAACATGTATATACATATGCCTACAGATACGCCTATACATGCACATGCATATACTCACACCTGCCTTCCTATACACATATGTGCATACACATCTACCTATGTAACCACAACCATATTTTTTGGTTGTTATTGCTATTGTTGCAAAATTGTATATGTTATAGCATTTACTAAAAACATCTTTTATACTTATGTACTTCTTAGTGTCATCATTTACCTTGGTCAAGTTGTGCAGACTTCACCCACATTCAGTACTGTCCTTCTCATTACCAGAAATAACAAGTGTCTACTATCTAGAAAGTGATTTCCCCTTCTTCCCTCTCCCATCCCTGGTAACCACCAACGAATATTGCTTTCTATATGTATACCTGTTCTCGTCTTTTTATAAAAGTGAGATCATACAATATTTGTCCTTTTGTGATTGACTTACTTCACTCAGCATAATGTCCTCCAGATTCATTCATGTTATACGATGTTTTGAGAACACATCATCATTCTTTATAGCTGCGTAGTATTCCATTGTATGCATGTAACACAATTTGTTTATCCATTCATCTGTTGAAGGGCACTGTGGTTGTTTCCATCTTTTTGCTATTGTGAATAATGCTGCAATGAACATAGATGTGCATATGTCATTCATGTCACTACTATTAGCTCTCTAGGGTATAGACCTGGAAGTACGATGGCTGGATCATAAGGTATCTCTATTTGTAGCTTTTTGAGGAAGTGCTATACCGTTTTCCATAGTGGTTGTACCATTTTCATTGAGTATGTTTTGAGATTAGTTTGTATCTGATATTTCATGTTTGAGTCACCAAGAGAGGCCTAATTGGCTCATCTCAAAGTGTCATTCAAAAGCCTGAGTTGGCTGACACACCAACTTTGGTAAATTCCAACAGGCAGGTCTGGGTGCTTTGCCTCCAAGTCCTGGCAGTTTGATCCTCATCTTCACTGGGTGCAGGAAGATGCCCCGAGACTCAGCATCTGGCCCACTGAGGGAGGAGAGTCCCTGACCGGGCTGCAGACAGAAGACAAATCCCACAGAACAAGCTGGGACCAGCCCTGACGCCATCCTGGCCCTACCACCCTGTCCCATGACTAGACACTTTTTGGGGCTATCTGCTGCATTTGGCCAAGACAACATTGAGTGAGTTGCCTGGGCCTGTGGAGAACTGCTGCCAGAGCAAACTCCCCAGGGCTGTTGATGGCAGTGCCAAGGTGCACCCACGCGCTGCTACACTGGTTTCAGGACACCCCCTCTTAAAGGCTCAGTGTGCAGCTCCCACCCTGGGATCCAGCCTTAGCTGTGCAGCGTCCCTGATCAGGGTCAACTTATCTCTTTTGCCTCAGGAGGGTGGGTACATGTGACTGTAAGAGTGAGGGCACATGAGTGGTGTGTGTATATGCGTGTGAGAGAGTATAGGAGTGTGTATGTGTGTGAGTAGACATGTGAGTGTAAGGATTATGTGTGCATGAGTGTACATGAATGTACATTGCATGTGACTATATATGACCACGTGTGTGTGGATGTGTGTGTGTGTGTGTGAATAAGTGGATGTGTGAAATGGCATGTATGCAGGCATACAAACACAAGTGAGTATATGTGTGAAGTGTGAATGACTGTCCTTGGGCACAAGTATATGTGTACATTCATGGGTTTGTGTGTAAGAGTCTATGGGTAAGCTGGGTGGCAGGTGGATGTATATACATGTGAGTCTGTGTAACAATGGAGATGTGAATTCTGTCCTGGTTCTGCTACTTTCTAACTGTGTTAAAAACTAAATAAGGCCCTTCCCCTCTGTAGCCCTCATTTTTCTTATCTGTAAGATGTAATGGCATAGGTCAAGATGATCTCTTAAGTTTCCTTCTAGGTTTGAAATTTAGTGACTGGTGTAGGGGTGAGCGCAAGTGTGTGAAAGTTGTGGTGTGGGCACCTGTGCATGTGTGTAAGTGTGGTGTTGGTGGGGTCAGTAAGGTGGCGCGGTGCAAAGGGCATGGCTTTGAATTCTGCTTCCACATTTAAGAGCTGTGTGATCTCAGCTTAGTGTCTTCCCTTCTCTGAACCTCAATTTCCTCATGTGCCAGGTGGGGATGGAAAGGGGATTGACTCCTGCGAGGCTGCTGTGAAGACTAAGAAATACTGTTTACAAGGTGCCTAGCCCAGAATGTGGCTCAATTCCTTCTCTGCCTTTCAAATGAGAGGAGTGTGTGTGTACTCATGCTCATGTGCTTGACTATGCAGGCTGGGTCCGGAGAACTGGGTAATGCTCTAGATCGCTCCTGCCCTCTGAGCTTTCAGGGCTGTCTGTGCTGAGTACACAGTCATCCAGGAGAGGTAGAATTGGGTCTCCCAGGGACCAGTCTGGCCCTACGTGTTCCTGAGAGCTCCCTGGTGCCCCAGACTGGCTGTCACATGGGTGCAGTGGCCTGGAAAGGAGGATTGGTGTGGGCAGGAGACAGGCTCCCAAATCCGCTTAGTGCCTCTCCCCCCATTCGGGGTATTAGAAACTAAGTAGATTCTTCTTACTCTTACAGGGTCAGCTTGCAGCCTGGGATAGTGGCTGAGCTGAGCTCTAGGCAGCTCCATGTCCATCTAGAACAAGACTTTGGAGTGGGAGCCAAGAGCAGACAGGGCCCTGCCTTCAGAGAGCTCCCAGCTGGATGGAGAGAGCCAGGAGAGTCAGGTTGGACCTATGACTACCTATGGTCTCGTCTCAGGGCAGGCAGGAGTCATACCCTGGGCCTGGAAAAGGGAAGTGGGCAGGGAAGGTTTTCTAGAAGGAAAGGAGTTTGAGGAACTGGTAGAATCTGGACAAGCAAAGGAGAGGAGGGCATTCTAGGCAGGGAGATCAGTGTGGGCAAAAGTGAGGAGGCTGGAATGAGTAGTGTGCGTGCGTGTGCGTGCGTGCGTGTGTGTGTGTGCGCACGTGCGTGCGCGCGCGCGCGCGTGTGTGTAGGAGAGGACCCCAAGGAGTGGCTGTTAAGTGGGTCTTGGTGGATATTAAATCCAATCCTTCCATTTTATTAACTGAGGTTAGAGAAGGGAAGGGTTATGCCTCAGGTCAGAGTGAAGTAATGGCTGATTCTCAGCCTGAGTCTAAGGTATGCCCCAATTCCTGGGTTCTAGGGAGGGGCATCAAGCTAGGCTGCCATGGGCCCTTCCTTTGCTGGCCCCATGGGGGACTTGGTGAGCTGACGCAAGGGCTTAGCAGTGATGTCTGCCTTCAGGCCAATGGGAGGGCCAAGGCTGGACATTGTGTTCTTGTTCCTAGACAATAGGGGCCCCAAACAAACCCAGAGTGGCTGCTAACACGTATATCTGATCCACCTGGGCAGCTCCCAAAATCCAGACCCTGAGCACCCAGAGAAGACCCCAACACTGGGCCAGATAGACTGGATGGGCTTCCAACATCCATACCAGGCAGAACCCCAACAACCTGACCTATAGCACCTGGAGTAGAGCGCAACCCCTGGGTGCTGATAAACTCTGAGAAAAGACCCCAACACCTGGATAGGCTTCCATGGAAACCCAGCCTGAGTGGATCCCTATAACTTGATCCAGAAACTCAGCGAAGACCCCGGCATCCAGATAAGAACACCCAGATGGGGTCCCAACACCTAGACCCTGAACCCCGAGAGAGGATCACAATACCTGGACCAGCTACTCTTGGACTGGTTTCTAACTCAGACCCAGAACAGAGTGACTGGATCCCTACAACCTGACCCAGAACACCTAGAGCCCGTTCCAGCCCTGGGAACAGACTTACCCAGGTCTCCCCAGTCCCCACCTAGGCTCAACTGAGCTCATCCTGAAAGGTCTCCCAGGCTCCAACGCTTTTTCTGAAGAAGTTTATGGTCATCCACCAAGATGTAAGGGCTAGCAGGCAGGGAGGAGGAAGCCAGGCCTGTACCCTTCGGGGGGAGGGGCAGGGGTCCAGGTTAGAGGGTGGGCTTCATCTCTGTTCCTTGGGTGGGTGGGGTGGGAATGGGTAGGCAGGCAGTCCTAGGAGGCCCCCTCTAGTCTGGCCCCAGGGAGCGGAAACCGCACCATCTCAAAGGCCCTGCGACCCCAAACAGCCTGCAGGGCGCTGGGCGCGGGGCCAGGAAATCCGGAGCTGGTCCTTGAAGCTGGCCCAGGTTGGGCGGGGGAGGCAAGGCTATGCGGGGCGCTGGCACTGCGGCCTTTGAGCAACGTGACTACGCGGCCCGGCAGTGGCCTCGGGTCCCCACTGGGACAAGGCGGCCTCTGTGCAGCCGATCTCAGCTCTCGGGCTGCAAATCCCTTCCGGCTGACAGCCCCGGTGTCTGGGTCCAGGCGGCGTGGGAATGGGTAGTGGGGCTGGGGGCGAGGTGGGAGGAGGAGGGGAGCCCTCTAGGGGAGCCTCCTCTATTGGCCAGTGGCCCTTTACAGGGTGTTTCAATACCCCAGGATAGCAAGAGTTATCTTCAATTCCCAGACAGGGAAACTGAGACTAGGAGAGATGGAATTACTAGCCCAAAATTGCCCAGCCTGTTCCTTGGCAGAACGAGGATTCTAAATTAGGCCTCACGAAAAACCCTTTCTGTACCCTATCTCATGGAATCCTTACAACAGGGTTGAGAGTTAGGTGCCATTATTATTCTCATTTTATCAACGAGAGAACTGAGACTCAAAGAGTTAAAGCCCCCTGCCCAAGTTTCCAAGTCAAGAAAGGCAGAGGCTGGGACTGGAGTGTAGGTCCACCTGGCCCCAAGCATGGGGAGCAGTGACAAGCTCATGTGGTCACCCGAGTGACCCCACCAGCCACCAGGTAGTCACTGAACATCTCCCAGCATGGGGCCACAACATGGGTGTAAGGCACAGGGTTGGTCTAGCCAAGGGTTTGTTTTTCTAGGTTCTTGAGTGTGGTGAATCCAGTGGATGTGCCCAGTTAATCTCTTGGAGGCTAGATGTGGGACTAAAGGGGATAGGTGGGGGTGGAGAGGGTGCTGGAGGGGAAATAACCAGAGAAATGGCTGCAATGGCCCTCTGCTCTGCCCACGCAACTGGCGACAGAGCTGGAACCCTAGCAGCTGGAGAAAGGGTCCTGCAGGGGTGATGCTCCAAGATCCAATCTTGCCTTGGCCTCTGGAAACAGGATGGGGATTGTCCTGTGGATTCTCTGGAATTAAAATGTGGCGCCTTCTGAGAGCTTGGCTGGCTGGCTCCTGGGTTTTGTCTAACCCCTCTCAAGCCACCCAGGACTGGGGTAATTTAGAATTTCTCTCCCTTTCTTTACCAAGATTTGATCCAGACAGGGAGTATGGAGGTGGGGTGGGGGGTAAGAGGGAGGGTGGCAGGGGCACCGAGGAGTGTCTGCTGAGTGTACGTGAGCCTCAGGGTGTGCGCCTGTGTGTCTGTGCACAGGACCAATGGCTCTGTGATGGCCTGATTTGCGAGTGCCTCTGAGAGTGGGCTGGCATCTCTGGCGGGTGGATGTATCTGGGTATCTTCACCTTCCCTGGTCTGTGTTATCTCCCTGGGCCTGTGTGTTTGTGGCTGCTCCCATATCTATAGGTCTGTATGTGTGTCTGGTTCTCCTCCTCGTTTTTCCCCCCTCCTGCCTCACAGGCCATGGATGCCACTTAGCTGCCTGAGTGTGCAGAGGAATGTGGGGGGCAAGGGGAGAGGGGAGCACATGTCCTGGACTGCTGGCTGCTGGTCATGGAAAACTACTGAGGCCTCCTGGCGCTTGCCTGCCAAGCCCGGCCCAGAGCCAGGCGCTGCAGCTTTTGTCCTTCCAGGGCCCTCCCACCCCCCTTCTCCGCCGGGCTGGGGACCTGCTAAGATGAGCGCCTTGGGTCCTCCATCAAGCAGAGAGCAGGCCTGCCACCCACAATCCCCCAGATGGCTAGCCAGGCCTCTACCCTTCCCTGGGCCTCAGCATCCCGGGGAGAAAAGTGAAGGGTGGGTTTATTTTTTCTCTGAAGTCCTTCCCAGCTCTGACATTCTCTTCATTCTGTGCATATTAAAGGGGTTGAAAAAAAGGGCAACTTCATCTCCATTTTGGGTCATCCTGAAAGCACAGGGTTGTAGACTGTTAGAGTAAGATGGGCTCCTAAAGATGATCTAGTCCTATCTCCTTCATCTTACAGATGGCAAAACTGAGGCCCAGAGTGAGGGTTCGAGATACCCCAATTCCCTTCTGGAAGGGGAAGGACCAAGTTCTCAGGTCTCCTGTCTCCCAGACATAAGCTTTTCTCCCATCATGACTGCCTTTCAGCACAGCCTGCTCAGCATGGAGGAAGAGGCACTTGAGATAGCCTTAAAGGATGGGAAGTGTACCTGTGGAGTTGAGAGGAACAGGTATTCAGGTGGCCAGAAGAGCATGAGTAAGTTGTAGAAGTGGACAAGTGAGGCGCAGTCAGGACGGAGGTCTGGGAGGTACCAATCAGACACAGTGGGTGATGGGACTGAAAAGGTGTATCTGAGCTATGCAGGAGGATCCTCAGAAGCCAGGTGAAGAGTGTGTTCTTTATCTTATAGGTGTTTCTAGCAAAAGAGGCAAAATGGCAGAGTGGTTAAGGAGAGATGCTCTGCAGTCAGATCAGATTACTTGCATTCAAATCCTATCATCAATACTTTAGTAACACCTTAATTAATTACATAACCACGAGTGGGTCACTTAAACTCTATATCTCACCGTTCCCATCTTAGAAATGGAGATAATAATAGCACTTCCCTCATATGAGCATTGTGAGAAATAAATGAATACAATGAATACAAGTAAAGCACTCAATGCCTGACACATTAAGGATTCAATAATAGTTATGATGATGCAAATGCTGTAACTTATCTTTTAGGCAAGTCTGGAGAGGGAAGAGAGGGCAGGCAGGTAAGAGACCAGTGGGGAGTTTATGGAAGGCACGTGGGTGAGAGCTACCAAGGTCCACATAGCCCCTGAGTGAATGAGTGGACCAGGCAGAGTCCTCCAGCAGGGCTTAGATGCTGTAGGAAGATGGGCAGAACTCTACTACGGAGTGGCTGTGGAGTGTGAGCAAGAGGCAGACATTGAGAACGGCAACACAGAACCAGTCGTGGGAGAGGTGGTGGCCTTCATTAGGGTTTGGAGAGGAGGGATAAGCTAGACAAATACTTCAGAGATGGTTTGGCCAAGGCTGAGGATACCTCCATGTGACAGAGGAGGAGAGGGCAGAGTCCAGGCTGAGTATTGGGTGTTTTGGTCCTGGGTGACTATCCACCAAGTGGATAATGAAAGAGGATTAGTGAGATGTAGGTAGGAGGTGAGGAGAGGAGGGGCTCAGCTTCTGATGTGTGGCATATATGGTGGGCCCCATCTGGATTCGCTATCAGGCCTGGAGCTCAGGAGGCAGAGGAGCTCAGGAGACAGAGCTGCGCAGGAGATGGGAGTGGGAGCCATTGATAAGGTGCTAGAAGTTGCAGGCGTGGGTGAGGTCATCCAAGAGCGATAAAGAGAGGCCCTCAGAACCCAGGGGAGTCCCTTCTCAGAAAGCCTGAGAAAGAAGAGGAGCCTCTGAAGAAGCAGCAGTTAGAGGGGTTGAGGAAACTGAGGTGTGGTCAGAGAGGGCAAGGGAAGAGCGTGCCTGAAGAGGGAAGGAACTATCAAGAGAGCCCTGTGCTGGGGAAAAAGAGGGATTCAGAGCGAAAGAGAGACAGAAAGACAGAGCGGAAGCCATTGGTTTTGGCAATGACAAGGCTACCAGTGACCACTGTAGAATCCAGTTTGGAGAAGTGGGGTGAAGGATTAGTTAATAGGACAGAAGGAAGTGGAGACAGAGGCAGGTATCCACGACTGCCTAGAAGCTTGACTGAGGAGAAGCAGGAGAGACTTGAGGCACCTGACTGGAGAAGGTTTGAAGCCTCTGGGTGAAGGGGTTAAGGGTAATCCTCCCTACATTTCAGGCAGAGAAAATGAGGATCAGGGGAGTTAAGGGGCTTCAGCAAAGTCACAAGTTAGTGGTGAGGACAGCCTGTCTCTTAACATAGTAATTTCTTAAACGGACAGTTAAAATAATATAACACACACATACACACACACACACACATATTTGTTTTTCTGATCACAGAAGTAAAACATGCTCAGTGAAGAAATCTGGAAGCACACACACAAAAACATAAAAGAAAAATACAAAAATCACTTGTAATTCCACCACCCAGAGATAAGCCTTTCACCATTGTTACTCAGTGACCTTCCACTTTTTTCCCTCTGCCAGTATACACGAATACATACTGAGATTATACGGTACTTACCGTTTTGTAAATCTCTTGTTTTGTTTAGCAACATGTCATCTGAATATTTCTCCATATTAACAACTGTTCTTTGAGAAGTTGTTTTTCTTTTTGAGCTCGCAGTCTGGTCAGGGAGAACAGACTTACAGAGGGGACCCTATGGCAAGCGGTCAAGAGCAGAGTAAGAGGTAGTGGGGGCCATGGGTGGAGCACAGGACTGGGAGCCTGGTGGGCTGGCTCTCTGCGTCTTGGATCAGGTACTGACTCACTGTGTTGCCTTGGGTGAGACATTTGACCTCTCTGGGCCTCGGAATCCCCAAATCTCAAAGGGCTATAAGCCAGCCTTTCAAGGCCAGCCACCATCACTGTAAAATAGCTGAGGAAGAAGCTTAAAAAATGAACCTACCGTTACCATCACGGTTCTGCAGGTCACATGACTCCTTTGAGCTTCAATTTCTTCATCTGAAAAATGGGAACTATGCTTCCCTACCTTGCCTGCTAGGACTCCAGTGAGAGTAAAACTCCATCAACCAGGATGATGCCTAGGAATAACTGCTGTTTGGACAATGTTTTGCTATTTACCCACATTATTTTTTATTTAATCATCCTGGCAACCCTATGAGGTAGGTACTATTTTTGTGCCTATTTTTCCAGATGAGAAAACCATGGCTTGGGGAGGTAAGGTCGCTTGTTTAAGGTCCCAGGCAGTAAGTGGTAGAGTTGTGATTCAAGCCCAGGTCTCCCTGTTGCCAAATCACCAGATCTTTGCCCTGCACCATTCTGATGGGTGTGCAGGCCAGAGGAGAAAGGGAAAGGGAGATGAGGAAGACTAGGAGACTGACCACTTCGCCGAGGCCTGCCTCCACTGCCCTGCCAGGCGCCGCAGTCTATGGGGAGTTACCGCCCTCTGGTGTCCCATCAGAGAGGAGAGCTAGCTATTTGCCTGTCCCAGGAAAGAAGTTGGATGGGATGAGCTCAGAATAATCCCAATTAATCTTTACAAATTCAGGGGGTTCAGGGAGGGGTAGTGCACATCTTACCCAACAGTCCACAGGATGTGCAGCTGGGCCGCAGGCAGAACTGGGGGGAAGCTTGGTAAATTTCCACCCCTACTTGTCGGAATCAACTGGATGGCAACGGTTTGGTTTTCTTTTTTGACCTGCCCCTCATCTGGATGTTCTTGTGGAAGGTAAACGGCCACTATGCCAATATTCTATTTCTGACCTGAGTGTTAGTTAGAAGGTTATTGCATTATAATTATTCTTTAAAGTCTACATTAACGTTTTATATGCTCTTTGGTATCTATTATAGAAGTCAATAGGAAAACAATGTAAGAATAGAACCGCTGACAATCGTTATGGGGCAATTTTTACTCTGCGCTGACAAAAATTTCATCATGGAGCAGCATCAGGTTGCAGAGTGGTGCAGGCAACACTTGAAGACGTGGGCTTGAAAGGGCTTTCTCAGCTGTATACTCACGTTATAGTCACTGTAGGTCCCTGGCTGGTGCAAGCGGTTTGCACTTGACTACTAACCTAAAGGTTGTGGTTCAAATCCACCCAGTGGTGCCACAGAAGAAAGGCCTGGTGATCTGCTTTCATAAAGATTACAGCCAAGAAAACCTCATGGGATAGTTCTACTCTGTAATATATGGGGTTGCCATGAGTCAGAATTAACTCCATGGCAACAGGCTTAGTTTGGGTTTTTATAACCTTATTCCTGTTGCCATCAAGTCCACTCCAACTCATAGGGACCCTATAGGACAGAGTAGAGCCGCCCATAGGGTTTCCAAGGAGTGGCTGGTGGATTTGAACTGCCAACCTTTTGGTTAGCAGCCATAGCTTTTAACCATTGTGCCACTATGGCTCCATAACCTTATTAACCCAAACAACAACAACAAAGAAAACCAAACCAGTTGCCATTGAGTCGATTCCAACTCACAGTGACCCGATAGGACAGAGTAGAACTGCCCCCTAGGTTTTCCAAGGAGCAGCTGGTGGATTCAAACTGCCAACATTTTGGTTAACAGACAAGCTCTTAACCACTGTATCAACAGGGCTACATAACCTTATTAGGAAAGTATATTTTATTTTCATTTTGCATGTGAGAAAATAGGCTCAAGGTCATCTAGGCCTGTTTTGACTCTGGAACCAGGCAATTTTCCAAGACACCACACTGCGCCCTGTGGTGGCTGCATGAGTCACTCTGTAAGTAGGCCATAGCAACATCCAAATGAGAGATATACGTTGCCTCCAAAATCCAAAGGTATACTTCTTTCTTTGTGATTGATGATGTCAGATGAACAATTTGTTCTTCATATTGGAGGGGATAGTTTTACTTTCTACAGACCACGGGAGCCAAGAAATTTCGCTGAAGTAGTAGGCATCTTAATTTTTGTGGGATTTATTCCATAATCTCTGGCACACATGTATCTTACCAGAATGTCCAGGGTATAAAATCCACCACTCTTCTGTCAGTTTGTTGTACTGTGGTGGCTTGCATGTTGCTATGATGCCAGAAGCTATGCCACCAGTATTTCAAATACCAGCAGGGTCTGCCATGGTGGACAGGTTTCAGCAGAACTTCCAGACTAAGCCAACTCGGAAGAAAAGCCTGATGATCTACTTCCAAAAGTTAGTCAATGAAAATCCTATGGCTCAGAATGGAATATTGTTCAACTAGCATCAGCCATACCAATGATCGTGAAGATGGCTCAGGACTGGGCAACGTTTTGTTCTATTACATGTAAGGTTGCCTTGAGTTAGAGCAGACTCAATGGAAACACACAACAACAGCAACAGGGTATCAAATACTGCTCACCAGCTCCAATCAATATAATGGTATTAGTGCAGCAGGTCAGCATGGTCTCCTATGAAATGGTTACATGATCAAGGTCCTAGCAGACTAGATTTTGACTGAGGGCTGGAGAGTTGATACAGCCCTAAATGAAGAAGGTGAAAGTGTGTTGTAGGCCTTGATAGGTAAAAGCAGTCGGCTTTGGAGGACTTTACAAACAGTCATTCCTAGCTCTCTAAGCCTTTAGATATCTGACTCTACAGGATACCAAGAAAGTTTTGGCATCTTTACTTAACGTAGGCCACTGCTAATTACAGGTTTCAGTCAACCAGCCAAGTAAACTGTTACATCCACTCTCAGTTGCTTGAGCTAACACATCTGTATCAATAAATTTAGCTCAAACCAAAATTACATTTCTCTCTCCTTGGAATACATTGCCATAAATATTCCCCAGATTTTTGCTGATATATATTGGCAAAACCTTGCAATTCTTTTGGTGTTTTTGATATCTCTTCTTGGGTTGTACTTTGTACTCCTCTTGGGTTTTGCTGGGATTTGAGCATCACTATATGTTTGGAGGAAACCCTGGTGGCATAGTGGTTAAGAGCTACGGCTGCTAACCAAAAAGTTGGCAGCTGGAATCCACCAGGTGCTCCTTGGAAACCCTATAGGGCAGTTCTACTCTGTTTTATTGGGTCGCTATGGGTTGGAATCGACTCGACAGCAATGAGTTTGTTTTTTTTTTCTTAAATATTTTTGGAAGCAATGAGGAACCATAAGTGTGGGTCATGAGAACAGTCAGTATGCCTCTGCAAGGTGATTACCTAAGGAAAGATAATTGTAGAAGCTTCAGGAAAGGGACAGCTAACATCCTCAGATGGGAGGAAGGGCTGCTTTTGCTGGTAAAGGAGAATTGTTGTAATTTGGGAGTTTAAGAGGGTTGAAATCTACCTAATGCCTCTATTACAATTCTAACAGCCCTAGTCTTTCTCTATCAACACTATATAACTTTAATTATATTTTAAAAAAAGTCCAAGACTATTGCCCTGAGGCAACCTTCTAACTTGAAACTGAAGACACTCCTGGAGGCCACCTTTCAGCCAAATAGTAGACGGGACTATAGTATAAACGATGACACCCGTAAGGAATCTGCTCCCTGGAATAATCTACTATATGAGACCAAAGGGGCAACATTTGCCCAAAACCAAAGATGAGAAGGCAAGAAGGGACAGGGAAACCAGAAGAATGGAAACAGGGAAGCAGGGTAATGGAGAGAGTGCTGACACATTGTGGGGATTGCAACCAATGTCACAGAACAATCTGTGTACGAATTATTGATTGGAAAACTAGTTTGCTGTGTAAGCTTTCACCTAAAGCACAATAAAATGTTCAAAAAAAAAAAAAAAAAAAAAAAAATCAAGGCCATGAATTTAATGTTGGTAATTCAGTCAACCATAGGAACAGGCTCTGGGTTTGGTTTTCAGAAATCCAAACTTTGTGCTACAAGAAATAAGGAATTTCCTCAATGAAGTCATATTTTATGTCTTTCTATCCATGTATTCAGCTGGGAATTTAAAGCTCTGAGTTTGTCATATTCTTTGACTAAGTTCTCCAGTGCACTCAGAAGCCTGCTCATCCCACAGTCTTTGAATTCTTTATTTCCACCGTAATGTTTTATTACTATACAGTCTTGCTCTACCAAAGCCTTGCCTTCTATACGCCCTTGACTCTAACCAATTACAGGTAAAATTTAAGTAAATGTATTACTATTGTCCCACCATGCATCTGCCAGTTTGTCATACTGTGGTGGCTTGCATGTTGCCCTGATGTTAGAAGTAATGTCGCTGGTATTTCAAATACCAGCAGGGCCACCCATGGTGGGCAGGTTTCAGTTGAGCTTCCAGACTAAGACACACTAGGAACAAGGACTTGACAGTCTATTTCTGAAAAAAATTAGCCAATGAAAACCATATGAATAGCAGTAGAACATTTGTCTGGCATGGTACAGAAAATGAGCCTTTCAGGTTGGAAGGCACTCAAAATATGACTAGGGAAGAGCTGCCTCCTCAAAGTAGAGTCAACCTTAGTTACATGGATGGAGTAAAGCTTTCGGGACCGTCACTTGCTGATGTGGCATGACTCTAAATGAGAAGAAACAACTGAAAACATCCATTAACAGAATGTGGAATGCACGAAGTATGAATCTAATAAAATTGGAAGTCATAAACAATGAAATGGAACACATAAAGACCGATATCTTAGGCGTTAGTGAGCTGAAATGGACTGGTATTGGCCATTTTAATCAGACATGCAAATAGTCTACTAGGCCGGGAATGACAAATTGAGGAGGAATTGTGTCACATTCATTGTCAAAAAGAATATTTAAGATCTATCCTGAAGTACAGTGCTGTCAGTGACAGGATAATATCCACACACCTACAAGGAAGACCAGTTAATATGACTATTATTCAAATTTATGCACCAACCACTAACGTCAAAGATGAGGAAATTAAAGATTTTACCAACTTCTACAGTCTGAAATTGATGAAACATGCAATCAAGATGCATTGATAATTACTGGTGATTGGAATGCCGAAGTTGGGAACGAAGAAGAAGGATCAAAATCAAACCAAAAACCTGTTGCCATCGAGTTGATTCCTACTCATAGAGACCATACAGGACAGAGTAGAGCTGCCCCACAGGGTTTCCAAGGAGTGGCTGGTGGATTCGAACTGTCAACCTTTTGGTTAGCAACCTGAGCTCTTAACAACTGCACCAAGAAGGCTCACCAGTTGGAAACTATGGGCTTGGTGATAGAAACGACGCTGGGATCGAATGATAGAATTTTGCAAGACTAAGGACGTAGTCATTGGAACTAAGCAGCGACTATACACGTGTACCTCATCAGATAGAATACACAGGTATGAAATTGACTACATCTGTGGAAAGCGATGATGGAGAAGCTCAATATCACCAGTTGGAACAAGGCTAGGAGCCAACTGCAGAACAGACCACCAATTGCTCATAAGCAAATTCACAATGAAACTGAAGAAAATTAAAACCAGTCCATGAGAGCCAAAGTATAACCTTGAATATATCCCACCTGAATTTGGAGACCACCTCAAGAATAGATTTGATGCATTGAACACTAATGACTGAAGACCAGATGAGTTGTGGGATGACATCCAGGACATCATACATGAAGAAAGCAAAGGGTCTTCAAAAGACAATAAAGAAAGAAAAGACCAAAATGGATGTCAGAAGAGACCCTGAAACCTCCTCTTGATATCCAGTAGCTAAAGCAAAAGGAAGAAACGATGAAGTAAAAGAGCTGAATGGATGATTTCAAACGGTGGCTCAAGAAGAAAAAACAAAGTATTATAATGAAATGTGCAAAGATCTGGAGTTAGAAAATCAAAAGGAAAGAACACATTTGGCATTTCTCGAGCTGAAAGAGCTGAAGAAAAAATTCAAGACTAGAACAGCAATACTGAAGGATTCTATGGGGAAAATATTGAATGATGCAGGAAGCATCAAAGAAAGATGGAAGGAATACACAGAGTCACTGTACCAAAAAGAATTGGTCGACATTCAGCCATTTCAGGAGGTAGCAGATGATTAAGAATCAGTGGTATTGAAGGAAGAGGTCCAAGCTGCACTGAAGGTATTACAAAAAACAAGGCTCTAGGAATTGACAGAATACCAACTGAGATGTTTCAACAAATGGATGCAAAGCTGGAAGAACTCACTCATCTATGACAAGAAATTTGGAAGACAGCTATCTGGCCAACTGATTGGAAGAGATCCATATTTATGCCCATTCCAAAGAAAGGTGATCCAACTGAATGTGGAAGTTATCTAACAATATCATGAATATCACACGTAAGTACAATTTTGCTGAAGATAATACCAAAATGGTTGCAGCAGTACATCAACAAGGAACTGCCAGAAATTCAAGCCTGATTCAGAAGAGGATGTGGAACCAGGGATATCATTGCCGATGTCAGATGGATCTTGGCTAAAAGCAAAGAATACCGGAAAGATGTTTACCTGTGTTTCATTGACTATGCAAAGGCGTTCGAGTGTGTGGATCATAATAAATTATGGATAACATTGCGAAGAATGGAAATTCCAGAACTTGTCATTGTGCTTATGAGGAACCTGTACATAGACAAAGAGGCAATTGTTTGAACAGAACAAGCGGGATATTGAGTGGTTTAAAATCAGAAAAGGTATGTATCAGGGTTGTATCCTTTCACAATACTTATTCTATCTGTATGCTGAGCAAATAGTACAAGAAACTGGACTATATGAAGCAGAAAGTGGCATCAGGATTGCAGGAAGACTCATTAACAACCTGCAATATGCAGATGACACAACCTTGCTTGCTGAAAGTGAAGAGGACTTGAAACACTTACTGATGAAGATCAGTATGGATTACACTTCAACGTAAAGAAAATAAAACTCCTTACAACTAGATCAATAAGCAACATCATGATAAACAGAGAAAAGGTTGAAGTAGTCAAGATTTCATTTTACTTGGATCCACAATCAATGCCCATGGAAGCAGCAATCAAGAAATCAAACAACGTATTACATTGGTCAAATCTGCTGCAAAAGACCTCTTTGAAGTGTTAAAAAGCATAGATGTCACCTTGAGGACTAAGGTTTGCCCGGTCCAAGCCATGATATTTTCAATCACCTCATATGCACACCAAAGCTGGTCAATGAAAAAGGTGGACTAAAGAAGAATTGATCCATTTGAACTATGGTGTTGGCGAAGAATATTGAATATACCGTGGATTGCCAGAAGAACGAACAAATCTGTCTTAGCAGAAGTACAGTTAGAGTGCTCGTCTTTGGACACTTTATCAGAAGGACCAGTCCCTGGAGAAAGACATCATGCTTGGTAAAGTAGAGGGTCATTGAAAAAGAGGAAGACCCTCAAAGAGATGAATTGACACAGTGGCTGCAAAAATGAGCTCAAGTATAGCAAAGATTGTAAGGATGGTGCAGAACCTGGCAGTTTTTATATGTGTTGTACATAGGGTCGCTATGAGTTGGCACCTAACAGCAACAATAACCATGTGCCTGGGAATCTCTAGTACCAAGCATGAAAGATTCTTGGAACAGGAGAGACATACAATTAAGCAAAACCTAATAATAGACTGTATTCTTGGAAATTATCTTTCTGCCTCGCGATTCTGTTTGTAATTAGATAAGAATTGGTATAAAATGTATGTAGCCAGATACGAGGATGAATGCGGTCTGGTAAGACCTGAAATGAAAGCGAACTGTCTCTGCATAAGAGCCAAATATAGCTCTGATATCTGGAAATGTTTGTATGAACAATTTGACCCCTAAAAGTTAACTGATCTCAGATTACCAGTGTCAATGTTTAGTATAAGAGGTTTATGTGTACAATAAAGCTTTGGAATTCTCCCTCTTAAAGAGAACATTCCTCCAGCCATTAGAAACCCTCCCAACACATCTGCAAATCTGAGTGTTCTTTGTTTGTTTGTTTTGTCACAACCAGAACTAAAAACTGTTTTTCTTTTAACTTTTTATTTTGACATAATTTCGGACTTAGAGGAAGGTTATACACTAACTGCAACAATAATAAAAAGCAGTTATTAACAACCACAATAAATTGCAGACCTGATGCCCCTTTACCTCTAAATATTTTAGTATATTTCCCCAAAACAAGGGCATTCTCTTAATAACCTTAGTACAATGACCAAAATCAGGAAATTAACATCGATATAGTACTATTATCTAATTTATAGACCTTATTCTGATTTTGCCAGTTGTTCCAATAATGTCCTTTACAGTACGATAAAATCTTTGATCATGCATTGTATTCAGTTGTCATATCTCTTTAGTCTCCTTTAATCAGGAAGAGTTCCTTAGTAGTTACTTGTGTTTCATGACATTACCATTTTTTGAACACATTTTAATTTTCCTCTTACTGCTGTAATAAAATACACAGATTTAGTGGCTTAAAACAACACAGGTTTATTATTTTACAGTTATGGAGGTCACAAGTCCAAAATATGTCTCACTGGGTACCTTAGTTTCCTAGGGTTTTCATAACAAAATACCACGAAGTGGGTGGCTTTAGAGAGCAGAAATGTGTTTTCTCACAACTCTGGATGCCAGAAGTTCAAATCAGGTTCCTGGTAGTATTAATTCCTTTTGTGGCTTCGTGACAGGAACTGTTCCATGCCTCTCTCCTAGTTTCTGGTGGCTGCCCCCAATTCTTGATGTTCCTTTGCTGCTTATAGATGTGGCTGCCTCTGTCATCATGGGTCATCTGTCTTCTCGTTTTTTATAAGACACCACTCAGAAGGGATTAGGACCCATCCTACTCTGGGTATGACCTTGTTAACTTGAATGATAGCATCTGCACAGAAAAGCCCTTTTCTGCAAACAAGGTCACATGGACCAGTAGCGGGGTGAGGACTTCAACATATCTTTTTTGGGGACACAATTCAATCCGTAACACTGGGCTAAAATCAAGGTGTTGTTAGGGCTGCATTTCTTCTGGAGGGTCTAAGGGAGTTATCTATTTCCTTGTCTTTTCTAGCTACTAGAGGCCACCTGTATTCCTTGGCTGATGGCCGCATTCCTCCATTTTCAGAAGCCAGAAACTTTGGGCTGAGTGTTTCTCAGGTTGCTGCCTATTTGGTTCTCCCTCTTATATTGCCTTCTTCCACTTATAAGGACCCTTATGATTACATTAGGCCCACCAGGATAATTCAGGATAATCTTCTCATTTTAATGTCAGTTGATTATCAACTTTAATTCCATATGCAACTTTAATTCTCCTTTTCCATGTAACCTAGCATATTCACAAATTCTGGGACACGGACATCTTTGAGGGGGGCTACTATTCTGCCTGCCACAATAGGCCAGTTAGTGTTTTGAATGTCCGTTAATTTTGGTTTGTCTGATGGTTCCTAATGATTACATGCAGGTTTTATGCACTTTTGGAAGAAATACCACAGGGTGATTTTTGTCAGTTGATCTTGTTTCTGGAAACCCTGCCAAACTCTTGCATTGGTTTTAGTCTCTTGATTATTTTGGATTTTCTGTGTATGTTCATACCACCTGTGAATAGGGATAGTTTATCTTTTCTCTTCCAATTTCTACACTTAGTGTCTTAGTTATCTAGCGCTGCTATAACAGAAATACCACAAGTGGATGGTTTTAACAAAGAGAAATTTATTTCTTCAGAGCAAAGTAGGCTAAAAGTCCAAATTCAGGGCATCAGCTCCAGGGAAAGGCTTTCTCACACTGTTGGCCTTCTCATCAATGTTCCCCCGGACTAGGAGCTTCTCTGCACAGGGACCCCGGGTCCAAAGGACACACTCTGCTCCCAGCACTGCTTTCTTGGTGGTAGAGGTCCCCAACTCTCTGCTTGCTTCCCTTTCCTTTTATCTCTTGTAAGATAAAAGGTGGTGCAGGCCACACCGCAGGGAAACTCCCTTTACATTGGATCAGGGATATGACCTGGGTAAGGGTGGTGTTAAATCCCACCCTAATCCTCTTTAACATAAAATTACAATCACAAGATGGAGGCCAACCACACAATTCTGGGAATCATGGCCCAGCCAAATTGATACACATATTTTTGGGGGGACATAATTCAATCCATGACACTTAGTAATTAGTTTTCTTATTGTATTGGCCAAGACCTCCAGTACTATGTGTGATAGTTAAGGTTATGTGTCAACTTGGCTAGGCCATGATTCTCAGTGGTTTGGCAGATATTATGTAATCATCCTCCATTTTGTGATCTGATATGAGCAGCCAATCAGTTGAAAGCAAATCTGCTGAAAGCCTATCAGTTTCCTTGGGGGTGTGGCCTGCATCCAATATGTATGTATATATGGATGTTCTGGCTAAGCTTTCTCTGGCTCCTGCATCCAACTCATTATCCTCTGACCTCCAGTTCTTGGGACATGAGCCAGCAGCCTGCTGCCTGACCTGCAGATCTTGGGATTCACCAGCTCCAGCAACCCTGTGAGCCAGCAGCCTTCCACCTAACCTGTAGATTTTGGGTTCGTTAGCCCCTGCAACCACATGAGTCAGGAGAAGCCTCCAGCCTGATGCCTGTCCTGTGGATTTGGGACTTGCCAGCCTCCATAACTGCTTGAGCCATTTTCTTGAGCTAAATCTCTGTTTCTATATATACACTTCACTTGTTTGCTCCTCTAGAGAATCCAGCCTAAGACCCTATGTTAAACAGTAACTGGAATAAAATGCCTTCTTCCCTTGTTCTTGATCTCACTGGGAATCATCTGGAGTTCTATGCTAAGTATAATGTTTTCTACAGGTTCTTTAGTTATAGCCTTTACCAAATGAAGAAAAGTCTCTTCTATTCCTAACTTTCTGAAAGATTTGTTTTTCATTAGAGGGTGTTGAACTTTGCAGGTTTATGCCTTACCCTCTGAAACACATGTGTCTTACAAAAGTATTCCGAGCTCTTGTCACTTCTTGCTCATTAGGTCTGATTATCATGATGTTATCAAAGTAATGTTTTGTGGGATGGCATATAAAACTGGTATTTTGTACAAACAGTCCAGGATCCTCAGATTATAACAGAGAGCAGGAGAATTAACATAGCCCTGGGGCAGGGTGAATTTTGTGATTGTGAAGTTTATGAATGTGTAGTATCTGTCCCATGTGAATGCACACTGCTTTGAATTCTACTACATATGCATATGGAAAAGAATACATTCACCAGATCAATAGGCACATATGTGTAACTGAGGCTGTGATGATTTCCTTGAGTAAAGATGGTTAAATTAGTGATATTCTCTGTCATTTGCTATAATCCATATAGTTTTTTCAGAGGTCAGGCTGGTTAGTTAAATGGGAATATGATAGGGATCACCACCTATCCATCCTTTAAGTCTTGCGGGTGGTGCTAATCTCTGCTATTTCCCCTATGATGCAAGTTATTTTTGACTTATTTTCTTGGTGGGGAAGGGGGAAGTTTCAGTGCCTTCCACTTGGTCTCTACTACAACAGCTCTTACTCTACGAGTCAAGTAAATATGAGAGCTCTCAGAGTTGCTAAAAATGTCATTTTCAACTATACACTTAGGAACCAGGGAAATGACCACAGGAAGGGCCAGTGAACTCAATGGACCTATCGTGAGAAAGACCTGGGCTAATGTAGTCTGATGTAGAATAGTTTCTGCTTATCCGCAGCTGTGACGAAAGAAGAAATATTTTCTCTTCTTACCCAGCTGAGAGGCAGTTAGGAGATTTTAAAATTTGAAGACTAAGCATTGGAATTCCATTAATTAGCACATAAATGAAAAAAGCCAAACATCGGAGGGGAAAAGCTTATAACATGGAAAGGAAGAGAGCATAAAATGATTATTAACAAACAGAATGTGGGACATATAATAGTTGCTATGTATTAGGTCAAACCATATAAAACTGGTATTTTGTACATAAAAAACATTGAATATCAGCAATTTCATATAGTTCAACCTAATACACTCTGGGATGTAACTGATGAATTACTTGTCTGTCAAACCTACCAGACTGTGAGTCCTTGGAGGACAGGAACTATGCCTTGTTCATTTTTCAAACACTAGTAAAAGGTCTGGGACACAGTAGACGATCAACAGATGTTAGATTTTGGGTATTGCCCATTGATCTGTCCTTTAATAAATGAAACCATTGATGGCATCCTTGCTGTGTTGCCCATTATTTCTAAAGTAAAATAGATTTTCCAGTAAACATGCAAACACAGGCTTTCAGTTCCTCTTTCTTCTTTCACTCTTGTCTTGGTTGCTCCATTGGCAGAGGTTCAATTGTTACTTTCCAGTCTCGTAATCATCAAAAAATTTTGTCCATTTAAGGAACAGACATTTACTGATATTTGATGGTAAATTGGGAATGATCACTTCAGAATTTTGCATCTGATTAAAAAGATGGTAGTAGTTAAGGGTCAGGTGCATTGCATACGTTACATCTAGTCCTCATAGTCAAAATGTGCCCTACAGTTTAGACTTCATTGATTTCCTTGTTCTCAGAATGACCCTGTGAAGGAAAGATGACTACTCCCATTTAGTTTATAAGGCAACTGAGACTTTCACAGCCAGTCATTGGAGGAGTGAGCCTAGAATGTACTGCCCCTTTGGTTCTGCCTCAGGTACGTTTTCTATTGTACTCTCTCTGAGGAAATCACAGGGAACTGAGACACTGGAGTGGAAAGGTGGTATGGAAGCAGTGGAACTTAACATAGGTCTTGAAAGATGAAGAGAAGGGGCAGAGAATGTTCCTTGGGATAGGGAGTAACAAGAATAAGGAGATAAGGATTAGTTTGGTAAAACTGACTTGATTGTTGTTAGGTGCTGTCCAGTCGATTTTGATGCATAGCGACCCCGCTTGACAGAGAAGAACTGCCCTGTGGGATTTTCTAGGCTGTAAACTTTATGAGAGTGGATCGCCAGGTCTTTCTCCCATGAAGTTCATGGGTTCAGAACCACCAACCTTTTTTAGCAACCAAGCATTTAACTGTTGCGCAGGGCTTCTACTGACTTGATTAGAGAAGAAAAACCATTAGTAACTGCAAAGTGACTACTGTTGGGTAGATGGGCTGAGACAGATTAGGGGACCTTGAAAGCTAGGCAAAGGGAATTTAGGTTGAATGTGATAGGAAACAAGGAACCATTTAAGGTTTTGAACAGAGCACTATTTTGACAAAGGCGAAGTTTTAAGAAGACTAGTTTCATAGAACTGCCCCATAGGGCTTCCAAGGAGTGGCTAGTGGATTCAAACTGCCCACATTTTGGTTAGCAGCTAAGCTCCTAACCACTGCACCACGAGGGATCCTCGATAACAACAGGGTAAGCAAAGCCTCTTTATCTCAGCCCCTTGGCTTTAACTTCTTGGTTACCAAACCTGATCAGAATGTTTTATGACAGTAGTTCTCAAGTGTTTTAGGGACATGGAACCCTTTGAGAGTATGATTAAAATCCAGGAACTTTTCCTCAGAAAAACAGAAACTCCAAATTTTTCACAGATCCCCTAAAGCCCATCTGTGAATCCCAGGATGATTTCCAATTTTAAGAGCTAATGTGTTTTAGCAAGATTGAAACGGTTACTGTATCTTAAGTGTTAACTGTTGATTAGGCATATGTCTGTTGTATAAATGAGTGAATTTCAGTCACAGCTTAATACATTTTTGTGTCTTGTATTCTGATTAATGTGTTATAGCCATTTCCAATGTGACTGAATGTCTTTTGAAATAGAATTTTAATTAATGCTTAATAGGCCATTGAAAGAACATTTCCTTATAGTTGTTCATCTGAGTGGCTTTTTAGCCTTTTGTATTCTAGACTGTGACATTAAACATCTTTGTGCAGATAATTTTTCCATTATTTTGGATTTCTATGATAGGATAAATTCCTAGGAGCCAGTCAAAGCATTTGAACATTTAACTTGACAGATACTGCCAAATTGCTTTCCAAAAGAAGGGCCAATTTAGCCTGTCACTCATTAGAAAAGGTAATTGTTATTGTCGTTTGCTTTTCTTTGATTGCTACATAATTTTTCCACGTGCTTATTTACTAATTAGCTTTGATTTGTGGGAAATTGTTTATGTAAACATTAATTATAAAAAGGCAAGCATCCATTTCATTAAAAAAGTCTCAGTTGAAAGTAGCATCTTTAGAAAGCAAGAGAGCTCATTTCTAAACATGGGCCAAGTCAATATTCCTTCCTGGAGAAAGAGTGTGTATGATGTTGATTAAAGAACTTTCTTTCCTGGTTCAGGATCAGGATGTGTGAAGTCATATCTAGTATTTAAGGTGCTGGGGTGGCTTTTTAATATTATTGTATCAATTTCAGAGCCTTCTGAAAAATATTGCTTTCTCACCAATATGTCAGAGAAAGGAAGGCATCTCTAAGTACAAAAGTGGGAAATAAAAATATGACCCAACTTCTCCAGCCAGCAAAAAGAAGGATTTGCTTAGAACAAGCATTGCCTGTTTCAAACCAGTTGTGAAAACAGGTATCGTTGTTGTTCTTAGGTGCCGTCGAGTCGATTCCGTCTCATAGCAACTCTGTGTACAACAGAAGTATACACTGCCTGGTCCTGCGCCATCCTCACAATAGTTGTTATACTTGAGCCCATTGTTGTAGCCATGTGTCAGTCTATCTCATTGAGGGTCTTCCTCTTTTTTGCTGACCCTCTACTGTACCAAGAATGATGTCCTTCTTCAGGGACTGGTCCCTCCTGATAACATGTCCAAACTATGGGAGACAAAGTCTCACCACCCTCGCTTCTAAGGAGCATTCTGGCTGTACTTCTTCCAAGACAGATTTGTTCATTGTTTTGGCAGTCCATGGTATATTCAATATTCTTCACCTTTAGAAAAATTCTAGAAAATTATACATTTAAAAAGTAAATATTAAGAAATAACTTGATAAAGGAAGGTAAGGAAATTATATTTTCTATGTTACAGTTAAGAGAAGCCCTACACATGGGTGTGTGTGTGTGTGTATTATTTGGTAAGTTGGTTGGGTCTTGGGTTACAAGTTCCTAGGTGATTTTTTTTCTTTGTATTGTGCCAAACCAGTTGGAAAACTTATATAAAATATTTAGAAGCAAAAATAAAATCAATTGTACTTTTTAATAATGGCAACAATCAATTAGAAAATGAAATAAAAGAGTTATAATTTCGAATAATATCAAAACACATAGGAACAACTTCAACAACAAAAACAAAAAATCAGTATTAATAAATGATCTTCTTGACACTTAGGGCTTTGGCATAAATGCAGAGTGATCTTGGCATTCCTCTCGAGGGTTAATGACTCCCAAATGCAGGTAGGATAAAATCTTAGTGATCTGAACTAGCTCACCTGTAGTCTTGCATAGAGTGAGAGGGAGTGAGTGATGGGAACCGAAGCTGAAAGGATATGCAAGGGTCAGATAATAAAGGGCTATGTACTCCTCTAGGAAGTTTGGACTTTGTCCTGGGGGCAGTGGAGATCCATAAAAGGATTTTTAAGTAGGGCAGTGACACTCAGACTCTAGAAAAGCCACTTCGGTAACAGTGTAGAATATTAAGTAAGTTTGGATACAGACAGGCCAATTAGAAGGCTATCTCAGTAGTTCAGGATAGAGGTTAAATATAGATCTGCAGGTATCATTTATTGTCAGATATTATCTAAATAGAGGAGACTTGGTGGCGCAGTACTTAAAGCGCTCGGCTGCTAACTGAAAGTTTGGCGGTTCAGATCCACCAGCTGCTCCACAGAAGAAAGATGTGGCAGTCTACTTCCTTTATGGAATTGCAGCCTTGGATTACAGATGACAGCCTTGGAAACCCTATGGGGCAATTCTACTGTGTCCTATAGAGTCGCTATGAGTCGGAATCAACTCGACAGCAGTGGGTTTTGATTTTTTGGATTATCTAAATACTTTATGTATTTATATCTAAAGTATTTACCTAAATACTTTATGTATTTGTCTAAAGTATTTGCCTACTTTATGTATTTATATCTTAAGTATTTATCTAAATACTTTATTTATCTAAATATGTATTTATCTAAATACTTCATGTATTTATCTAAATACTTTATGAAGATGTTTACCTGTGTTTTATTGACTATGCTAAGGCATTCGACTGTGTGGATCATAACAAATTATGGATAACATTTCAAAGAATGGGAATTCCAGAACACTTGATTGTGCTCATGAGGAACCTGTACATAGATCAAGAGGCAGCTGTTCGGACAGAACAAGGGGATACTGCATGGTTTAAAGTCAGGAAAGCTGTGCGTCAGGGTTGTATCCTTTCACCATACCTATTCAATCTGTATGCTGAGCAAATAATCCGAGAAGCTGGACTATATGAAGAAGAACGGGGCATCAAGATTGGAGGAAGACTCATTAATAACCTGCGTTATGCAGATGACACAACCTTGCTTGCTGAAAGTGAAGAGGACTTGAAGCACTTACTGACAAAGATCAAAGACCACAGCCTTCAGTATGGATTACACCTCAACATAAAGAAAACAAAAATTCTCACAACTGGACCAATAAGCAACATGATGATAAATGGAGAAAAGACGGAAGTTGTCAAAGATTTCATTTTACTTGGATCCATAATCAACACCCATGGAAGCAGCAGTCAGGAAATCAAAAGATGCATTGTATTGGGCAAATCTGCTGCAAAAGACCTGTTTAAAGTGTTGGAAAACAAAGATGTCACCTTGAAGACTAAGGTGCGCCTCACCCAAGCCATGGTATTTTCAATCGCATCATATGCTTGCAAAAGCTGGACAATGAATAAGGAAGACTGAAGAAGAAATGACGCCTTTGAATTGTGGTGTTTGCAAAGAATATTGAATATACCATGCACTGCCAAAAGAATGAACAAATCTATCTTGGAAGAAGTACAACCAGAATGCTCTTTAGAAGCAAGGATGGCGAGACTACATTTTACATACTTTGGACATGTTGTCAGTCCCTGGAGAAGGACATCATGCTTAGTAAAGTAGACGGTCAGCAAAAGAGAGGAATACCCTCAACGAGATGGATTGGCACAATGGCTGCAACAATGGGCTCAAGCATAAAAACGATTGTGAGCATGACACAGGACCTGGCAGTGCTTCATTCTGTAGTACGTAGGGTTGCTATGAGTCAGAACCGACTTGACGGCACCTAACAACAAAAACAACAAATACTTTATGAGCATTATCTTGTATAATATTCTCAACAAATTTATGAGATTAGTGTTACCTTAATTTTATATATTAGGAAACCGAGACTTAAATCAATTAAGCAGTTTGCCTAAGGCCACACATATTATGATTAAGAGCTGGGTTTCTAATCCTGATTTATCTGGTTTCAAAGTCTGTGCTCTTGACTGGTAATCTATACCGTTGCTCTACTGGTGTGAATTGCAATAGGAGAAATGAGGATAGAAAGAAGTGGCTAAATGTAAGAGATACTAAGTAGAAAGCATCAGTAAGACTTGGAAATTGATGAGATATGGGACCTGAAAGAAAGAGAGGAGCTGAGGTTGACATTCATTCGTCATTGTTTCTACTTGGAGGAAGTTTTAAAGAGAAACCCTCTTGACCTCTTGCTGCTCCCTCATTCACTCCTTCTTCAAGGGGAGGAAAAGTGGCTTAACTGACCGGTGAGTTTGTAAAAAGAGCTAAGCTGCTTGGCTCAGCCCCTTCCTCTTTCTCTTTGGGGTTGGCCTACTCCTCCATGTCGTAAGTTTTACTGGGGCAGGCTGGCAAATGGAGGTCTGAAGTTGCACAGAGCTGACTTGGACTGCTTGGGGGTATCAGTTAAAATTAAGCTTAGCTTACCAGAGACTTTAAATGGGTTAGAATTTTTATCTTTCTTACATAAAGTCCAGAGGTAGGCAGTTCAGGGCTGGTGTGATGGCTTTGTCTCACCAAAGTTCTTGAGAACCCAAATTGCTTCCTCCTCACTGCTCAGTCATACCTAGAGAGTACAGGGTGCTATGAGAACATATAATAATAGAGCTGTAGCCGTCACATCAGCAGGATGGAGAAAGGGATGAAAGTGCAAAGAACAAATTTTAGGGAAGGCTTCCTTGAAGTTGCCTTGTAGAATTTCTGTTTGTATTTCATTGGCCTACAGTTGATCACATTGCCATATCTAGCCACAAAGGAGACTAGGAAATGTAGTCTTTATTCCAAGCAGCCATTTCCTCAGCCAAAAATTGTGAATTATATTAGAGTGAAAGAGGGAATAGATATTAGGGAACAATCAGTAGTCTCTGCTGCAGTGGGTGTAAGTCCACCTAATTCAGAAATGATGTATTAACCAGCTCACTTTCTCCAGATCCAAGTTCTATCCTCCAAACCTTTTTTTTTTTTAACTGTTGTACTTTAAGTGAAAGTTTACAATTCAAGTTAGTCTTTCATACAAAAATTTATACATACATTGTTATGGGATCCTGATTGCTCTCCCTATACTGTGACAACACATTCCTCCTTTCCACCTCTGATTTCCAGTGTCCATTCAACCAGCTCCTGGCCCTCTCTGCCCTCTCATCTCACCTCCAGACAGGAGCTACTCAATTAGTCTTGTGTCCCTACTTGAGCTAAGAAGCACAATCTTCACAAGTATCATTTTATGTCCCATAGTCCAGTCTAATCTTTGTCTGAAGAGTTGGCCTCAGGAATGGTTTAAGTGCTGGGTTGACAGTCTGGGGCCATGCTTTCTGGGGTTCCTCCAGTCTCAGTCAGGCCATTAAGTCTGGTCTTTTTACTAGAATTTGAGTTCTGCACTCCACTTGTCTCCTGCTCCATCAGGGACTCTCTGTTCTGTTCCCTGTCAGGGCAGTCACTGGTGGTAGTCAGGCACCATCTAGTTCTTCTGGTTGATGCAGTCTCTGATTTGTACAGCCCTTTCTGTTTCTTGGGCTAATACTTTCCTTGTGACTTTGGTGTTCTTCATTCTCCTTTACTCCAGGTGGGTTGCAATTGATGCATCTTAGATGGCCGCTCACTTTAAGACCCCAGATGCCACTCACCAAAGTGGGATGCAGAACATTTTCTTAATAAAATTTGTTATGCCAATTGACCTAGATGTCCCCTGAAAGCATGGTCCCCAGACCTCTGCCCCTGCTACTCTGTCCCTCAAAGTGTTTGATTATATTCAGGAAACTTCTTAGCTTTGGTTTAGTCCAGTTGTGCTGACTTCCCCTGTAGAGTGTGCTGTCCTTCCCTTCACCTAAGCTAATTCTTGCCTACTATCTAGTTAGTGAATAACACTCTCCCTCCCTTCCCACCCTAGTGACCATCAAAGAATGTTTTCTACTGTGTTTAAAACTTTTCTTGAGTTCTTATAAT
>NW_004443951.1:13682515-13692356 GCF_000243295.1 Trichechus manatus latirostris | reverse complement strand
TTGTTTTCAATTTTATATTTAAGTCTTTGATCCATTTTCAGTTACTTTTTGTGCACGGTGTGAAGTTTGGGTCTTGTTTCAGTTTTTGCAGATGGATATGAAGTTTTGCCAGCACCATTTGTTAAAGAGACTGTCTTTTCCTGAATTAATGAACTTTGGGCCTTTGTCAAATATCAGCTGCTCATAGGTGGATGAATTTATGTCTGGATTCTCAATTTTGTTCAATTGTATCTGTTCTATGTGTCTATTGTTGTACCAGCAACAGGCTGTTTTGACTACCGTGGCAGTATAATACGTTCTAAAATCAGGTATTGTGAGGCCTCCCACTTTGTTCTTCTTCTTGAGTAATGCTTTACTTATCTGGGGCCTCTTCCCTTTCCATATGAGGTTGGTGATTTGTTTCACCATCTCATTAAAAAATGCCGTTGAAATTTGGATGGGGATTGTATTGTATCTGTAGATTGCTTTGGGTAGAATTGACATTATCATAATATTGAGTCTTCCGATCCATGAGCAAGGTATCTTTTTCCACTTCTGCAGGTCTTTTTTGGGTTCTGCAGTAGTGTCTTGTAGTTTTCATTGTATAGGTCTTTTATGTCTCTGGTTAGATTTATTCGTAAGTATTTTATCTTCTTGGAGGCTATTGTAAATGATATTGATTTGGTGATTTCCTCTTGGAAGTTCTCTTTGTTGGTGTAGAGGAATCCAACTGATTTTTGTATGTTTATCTTGTATTCTGAAACTTTGCTGAAATCTTCTATTAGCTCCAGTATTTTTGTTGTGGATTCTTTGGTGTTTTCTGTGTATAAGATCATATCATCTGCAAATAGAGATACTTTGACTTCTTCCCTACCAATTTGGATGCTCTTTATTTCTTTTTCTAGCCTAATTGCTCTGGCTGGGACCTCCAGCACAATGTTGAATAAGAGTGGTGATCAAGGGCATCGGTGTCTGGTTCCCATTCTCCATGGGAATGCTTTGGAAGTCTCTCCATTTAGAATGATGTTGGCTGTTGACTTTGTATAAACACCCTTTATTATGTTGAGGAATTTCTGTTCTATTCCTATTTTTTTGAGAGTTTTTATCATGAATGGGTGTTGGACTTTGTCAAATGCCTTTTATGCATCAATTGATAAGATCACATGGTTCTTGTCTTTTGTTTTATTAATGTGATGGATTACATTTATCGTTTTTCTAATGTTGAACCATCCCTGCATACCTGGTATAAATCCCACTTGATCATGGTGAATTATTTTTTGATATGTTGCTGAATTCTATTGGCTAGAATTTTGTGGAGGATTTTTGTGTCTATGTTCACGAGGAATATTGGTCTGTAATTTTCTTTTTTTGTGGTGTCTTTACCTGGTTTTGGTATCAGGGTTATGCTGGCTCATAGAATGAGTTTGGGAGTATTGCATCCTTTTCTATGCTCTGAAATACCTTTAGTAGTAGTGGTGTTAACTTTTCTCTGAAAGTTTGGTAGACTTATTCAGTGAAACCATCAGGGCCAGGGCTCTTTTTTGTTGGGAGTTTTTAAATTACATTTTCAATCTCTTCTTTTGTTATAGGTTTGTTTCATTGTTCTACCTCTGTTTGTGTTAGTTTAGGTAGGGAGGGAGTTTCTAGAAATTTGTCCATGTTCTCTAGGTTTTCAAATTTGTTACAGTACAGTTTTTCATAGTATTCTGTGATTATTCTTTTAATTTCAGTTGGGTCTGTTGTGATATCACTCATCTCATTTCTTATATGGGTTATTTGCTTCCTCTCCTGTTTTTCTTTTGTCAGTTTGGCCAATGGTTTATCAATTTTGTTGATCTTTTCAGGGAACCAGCTTTTGATCTTAATAACTCTTTCAATTGTTTTTCTATTCTCTGTTTCATTTAATTCTGCCCTAATTCTTATTATTTCCTTTCTTCTGGCACCAAAGGTCTTCTTTTGCTGCTGTCTTTCTCCTTGTTCGAGTTGTAGGGTTAATGTTTTGATTTTGGCCCTTTTTTCTTTTTGGAGGTGTGCATTTATTGCTATAAACTGACCTCTAAGCACTGCTTTTGCTGTGTCCCAAAGGTTCTGGTAGGATGTCTTTTCATTCTTATTTGATTGTATGAGTTTCTTTCTTCCATCCTTAATTCCTTCTATAACCCAGTAGTTTTTGAGCAAGGTGTTGTTCAGTTTCCATGTGTTTGATTTTTTTTCCTTGTGTTTTCTGTTGTTGATTTCTACTTTTATGGCTTTATGGTCAGAAAAGATGCTTTGTAATATTTCGATGCTTTGGATTCTGTTAAGGCTTGCTTTATAGCCTAATATGTGGTCTATTCAGGAGCATGTTCCATGTGTGTTGGAAAAGAAAGTATACTTGGCTGCTGTCTGGTGGGGTGTTCGGTATATGTCCGTGAGATCAAGTTGGTTCATTGTAGCATTAAATCTTCCATGTCTTTGTTGAGCTTCTTTCTGGATGTTCTGTCCTTCATCGAAAGTGGTGTGCTTAAGTCTCCTACTATTATTGTGGAGCTGTCTATCTCTCTTTTCAATGTTGTTAGAGTTTGTTTTATGTATTTTGGAGCCCTATTGTTGGATGTGTAAATATTTATTATAGTTATATCCTCCTGGTGTATTGACCCTTTAATCATTATTTAGTGTCCTTCCTTATCCTTTGTGGTGGATTTTACTTCAAAGTCTGTTTTGTCAGAGATTAATATTGCCACTCCTGCTCTTTTTTGAGTGTTGTTTGCTTGATACATATATTTTTTCCATCCTTTGAGTTTTAGGTTGTTTGTGTCTTTAAGTCTAAGTTGTGTCTCTTGTAGGCAGCATATAGACTGATCGTGTTTTTTAATCCATTCTGCCACTTTCTGTCTCTTTATTGGTGCATTTAGTCCATTTACATTCAGTGTAATTATTGATAGGTATGAGTTCAGTGCTGTCATTTTGATGTCTTTTTGTGTGTGTGTTGTTCACAGTTTCTTTGTTCCACTTAATTACCTGTGCTGAGTCGTTTTTCTTTATGTATTTTCTTTTCATCTTTTTCATTGTATTTGCTGAGTCTTTTTATTTTTCTTGTTTTTTTATTTCAGTGTGTAGGATTGTTAGTTTCCTTTGTGGTTACCTTAATATTTACCCCTATTTTTCTAAGTTTAAACCAGTCTTTTATTTCTTTATATCACCTTGACTTCCTCTCCGTATGAAAAATCTATGTCTACGTTTTTTATTCCCTCTTTTTTGTTTTAATGTTGTCATCTTTTACATACTGACATCTCTATTTCCCTATTTTCAGTATTTTAGCTTTGATTTGTTTTTGTGACTTCCTTATCTGGGTTGATATCTGGTTGCTCTGTCCTGTATTCTAGTCTTGGGTTGTTGTCTGATGTTATTGATTTTCTAACCAGAGGACTCCCGTTAGTATTTCTTCTAATTTTGGTTTGGTTTTTGCAAATTCCCTAAACTTCTGTTTATCTGGAAATGGCCTAATTTCACCATCATATCTGAGAGACAGTTTTGCTGGATATATAATTCTTGGCTGGCAGTTTTTTTCCTTCAAGGCTTTATATAGGTCATCCCATTGCCTTCTTGCCTGCATGGTTTCTGTTGAGTAGTCCAAGCGTAGTCTTCTTGACTCTCCTTTGTAGACGACTTTTTGTTTATTCCTAGCCGCTCTTGAAATTCTTTCTTTATCTTTGGTTTTGGCAAGTTTGTTTATAATATGTCTTTGTGAATTTCTTTTGGGATCTACCTTATGTGGGCTTTGATGAGCAACTTGGATCTATATCTTCTATCTTTCATGATATCAGGAATGTTTTTTGTCAACAAATCTTCAACAATTTTCTCCATATTTTCTGTTATCCCACCCTCTTCTGGTACTCCCATCACTTGTAGGTTATTTCTCTTGAGAGTCTCACATAATTCTTAGTGTTTCTTCATTAAAAAAAAAATTCTTTTATCTGGGTTTTCCTCAGATAAGTTGGTGGCAAGTGCTTTATCTTCATTCTCACTAATTCTGACTTCTACTGCCTCAATTTTACTCCTATGACTTCCTATTGAGTTGTCTAATTCTGAAATTTTATTGTTAAACTTCTGGATTTCTGAGTGCTGTCTCTATGGATTCTTGCAGCCTATTCAATTTGTCATTATACTCTTGAATAACCTTCTTAAGTTCCTCTATTCCTTTGTCTGTGTGTTCTTTGACTGTTTCTGCTTTTTGAATGATCTCCTTCCTGATATCTTGAAGAGTTCTGTGTATTAATGTTTTGTAGTTTGCCTCCTGTAATTCCAAGAAATTTTCCTCCTGTGGAAAATTTCTTGATTCTTTATTTTGAGAACATGCTGAAGCCATCATGGTCTGCCTCTTATGTGATTTGATATTGATTGTTGTCTCAGAGCCATCAATAAGTTATTATATTTATTTATTTTATGTTTGCTTATTGTGTCCTAACTTCTTGTTTTGATATGCCCAAATGGGCTGCTAGTGGGAGCTAGCCTGATCACTGGCACCCCTGAAGCTCCTACATCCTGCCACCACGTGGCCAGACCTGCCACTAATTATGTGAGCTCATGAGTCCTCCCACTCCTCCTGTATGGATTCATCTTAGGTGTCCAGGTAGTCGACCACCAAGTGTGTGGTGCAGGCTTTCATCTACAGTCCTAGACAGGCATGGGTGATTGGTGTAGGCACAGGCATCTGGCTGCAGCGGGGGGTCACAAGCTGAGCAAGGCAGGGGGCCAACAGCCGCCCCTGAGTGTCTGGGAGGAAGGCGTGTCCCTGTTCCCTAGAGCACGTAGGTGGGTGGGTTTTGCAGCCGACCTATGAGCACCCAATGGTTTTGGCTGTAAGGACTAGGGGGCATCACTTATTCTTGGGCCCCTGTTACAGGTGGCTAGGTGGCATGTGTGGAGCCACCAGTCCTCAGGCTCCTGATGTGGGTAGGTGAAGACCCTGCTTAATGGGTAGAGCAGTGTCAAATGTCACGAGCCTGCCACTTCACAGCTAAAACAGTTGAAGTTAAAATTCTGGTATATACCCTGTTGTACTGTGGTAATGAGGGCCTACCCTGTTGAAATGGGCCCATACAAGTCTATGTGGGGGAAAGGCACTCAAAGTCTGTGGACCCTTTATGCCTGTGCCTAGGCAAAGGAGCTGTGCCTACCCTGAGTTCCTGGTTTAGGGGAGCCGACAGATTATTTTCCCCCTGTTTGTTAGTTTGTTCCCTCTCCAAGGCCAGGAGAATGGATCATGGCATCTGATGGGTCCTACTTCTGGCCCAGGGGACTCGGCAATCACTGAACCCATCCAGGACCCAGGGCAGAGCATGGAGCATGGAGGTAAATGGGACAGAGGTTTTTCCCAAAGTGGGGTGTTTTTGATCCGTGCAGTAGGCCAGATGCAAGTACTTATCTTTTGCCAATCAAAGGCTGCTTCTTACTGGTTCTGGGTGGCTGAATAGACTCTCTGCCTCTGGGTCTCTCCCAATGTGGAAAATGCCTCCTGAGCACCACTGCTTGCCTCACCACACACTACGAACTGATCCGGCCTGAAGGCCTCTGGCTTCCGCCAGGTCAGGTCGGGCAATGCCTCATCACTTCCAAACCGTCTCTCCCTCCCCCTGCAACTCAGTCCAGTTCCTCAACTTTGCCTTTGATGTTCAGGGCTCCTCGATTGTCATATATGATTGATTCACTTCTTTTTTCTGGTCTTTGTTGTAAGAGGGACCACAGGAAGCATCTGACCACTCCACTGTCTTGGCCCAGCCTCTCCAACCTAACTTGTCAGTAAAAAAAACCTGAAAATTTGATCTCTATTCCTGTTTCAGTATTCCAAGTCTATGCACTTTCACTATTCAAAGCCTATGTTGAGGTTTGAAGTAGGACCCCCCTGTTTTTCCTAACACAGTTTTATAATCAATTTTGCCAATCAGATAAACTACACCTTTTCTTTTGAGTAAGTGTTTAAGAGAAGGGTATAAGTTATCTTCATATTCTTCCCCACCCTGAGGAGTGGAGCAGAAGTTTCCCATGAAAATATTAGACAAGTAATAGGATCCCACTCCTCCCAATCCCCTGAATAATATTATTGATCGCAGTTGCTTGTTCAGCTCACTCTACTGTAATCTACAATATCAGGAATATCAAAATTCATTACAATTTTTCACAGCTAAAGCCTTCATAATATGCTTTTCCTTGTGTCCAAAATATAATTTTAAAATAACAAACCCGATGTAATTTACTGGGCCTTTTGAACAGAGCTCTTAGTCTTCATTTTTGTTTTTGTTTTCCTTGTCCCCTTCTCACTTTGTTTTTGATGCTTCCCATTTCCTCTCTGCTGTTAAAGCTTGCTTGAGTACCCATTTCTTGGGACAGTTTTTTGCTTGCTTTCTTCTAAATTTCACTTTCTAGATAGTCTTTTACACACATCTGCAAGTCTCTCATCATTGAAGGAAATTGAACTTTCTTAAACTTATTGCTTGATGATTATTTGAATTGTAGGTCATTGAGAATGGCCAGTTGTGAAGCATTTTCCATACCTTAATTCTGCCCTGTTAGTCTCTCTTTCCAGATCCTTTTAGGGGAAGTTCTATTGTAGAGCTTGAGGGTAAAGAGAGGCAGTTGCTTGGATTCAAGATTGCTCTACATCTGTGTGCTGAATAATGAATGTAGGGTCCAGAGAGACCGTGGCCCTGAGCTCTCAAGGCCAGGCCCACCAGGAGCAAGAGAGGTTACCAAAGGTGATCTTAGAGGAAGCTTCAAATTGGAAACAAGACTCTATTGTGCAACGGCACGGCCTCAGCCCTGAGATTTACCAATGTGGTAAACAGTTCTGCTACCAGGAAGGAGAAGGACCCCAGAAAGCTCTCAGCTGACTCTGGGAGCTCTGTCGTCAGTGGCTGAGGCCTGAGATACACACCAGAGAACAGTTGCTTATTGTGCTGCAGTGCATTCATAGCTGGGTATAGGAACATTGTCCAGAAAGTGGCAAACCAGTGGTAACAGTGGTGGAGGATGTGTCTTAGGAAAGTGGTAAGAAGAGAGGGTCTTTGGTGGTTGGACAGACTGAGAGTTCTCTACAGACTAGAGTTAGAGTTGGGGGTCAAGCCTGGGGTTGGCAAAACTGATATCAGTAATATGTTTCCCTATTAAAGTAAAATGTTAGCATTGATATTCATTCATTCAAATTTTTGAGTGCTACCATGTGCTAGGCACTGGGGATATAAAGGTAATCAAAAGATATAATCCATGCCTATGTGGAATTTATAGTGTAGTAAGGGAGACAGACATTAAATGATTTCACAATTAAGTAATTATGGTTTAGATTATGAAGGATAAGTACAGAGCAATATATACACACAAATGTACACAAGTACTACTGGGTTTTGAGGGAGCTCAATAAGCAACACCCTTCTTTTCCACACCTAAGTTTAGAACCAAGACACATAGTAGTCAGGCAGATAAAGAATAAAATGTCAACTCTATCACTGACCAGCTGGCTTGCTAACACCAACTGGATTACTATGTCAGGAAAAGGTTTTTCTAAGTGAAGTTGAGGTTGAGACTTGAAAGATAAGTAAGCATTAGCTAGACAAGGGGAAGAGATGGAAGTGGAAAATGAATGTTCCAGTCAATGGAAACAGCATCAAGGTTGGAAGAAACATAGTGTGTTCAAGGAACTGAAAGAATGCCAGTGTGGTTGAAGTGTGGAGAAGGAGGGGGGAAATGGCTTGAGATGAAGCTGGGGTCAGACTATCTAGTTACTAAGTGTCTTAGGCTGGGTTTTCTAGAGAGGCAAAACCAATAAAGTGTATAAATATTTATATATATATATATTTATATCAAGGAAATGGTTCACGTGGTTGTAGAGACTGTAACGTCCCAAGTCCGTGGGTCAGGATAGAGGCTTCTCCTGATTCACATAGCTGCAGGGCTGGCAAACCCAAGAGCAGTAGGTCGGAGAGCAGGGCTGTTGCTCACAGGCTATGAAGATCGACAAATCCCAAGACTGGTGGGCAAGACTGCAGGTAAGCTGCTATCTTAAGTCCCAAGAACCAGAGGTCAGATGAACAGAAACCAGCTGCAGATTCCAGAATGAGTAAAAGCTCCTGAGCCCTGCCAGAAGGTCCACCCACACTAGATGCAGGCCACATGCCCAAGGAAAATCTCCTTTAACCAACTGGCTACTCACAGCAGATCCCATCATGGGGTTGATCACAACATCATATGACTGCCAAAACACTAAGAATCATGAACCAGCCGATGTTCAGTTTTGCATTTTAAAAAATCAATTTGTTGTGTGGAAAATAGATTGTAGTGGAGCAAGAACGGATGCATGTTATTGCAGTAGCCCAAGAGAGAGATGACAAGGTAGCTGCATACTCACTAGGACTTGGTAATTAATGGGATGTGGGGTTGTTAAGGATCTCCAACTCCGATACCATTTACCAAGGAAGAAAAGACTAGAGGTAGGTAGAAAGACTAGTAGGTTTGGTAGAAAGATGATGAGTTCAGTTTTTGACATTTTGAGTTAAGGCACTTGAGTGGGATGTCCAGCAGTTGGGTTTCATCTTTGATGCTGAAAAGAAAGTTCTGGGCTGGTGATATAGATTGGGGAGTTATTATAATTAAAGCTGAAGGACAAATGAGATTGACCAGGCAGAGATCATACAGTGAGGCTAGAAGAGAATCTAAGACCGAATTCCACCATCTAAAGGTCCTGTTGAATCAGGAGGAGCTGGCAAAGGAGTCTGAAAAGGAGCATTATGCGATACAGAGGGTCTCGTCTTGGGTTCACTTTGTCTATGAGGTGGAGCTCATAAAGTCTGGCGTCTCAGGCACAGTAGATCCTAGCTCCCATTGTGAGTACAATGCTGGCACAAGGCTAAGATCTGAAAGCCTCTCTCTCCTGTTGTAGCTCTGCCAGCTCAACAGGTTTCAGCCTGTCTTGTTGTTGTTAGGTGCTGTCGAGTCAGTTCCAACTCATAGTGACCTTATGTACAACAGAATGGAACACTGCCCGGTCCTGCGCCATCCTCACAATCGTCATTATGCTTGAACCCATTGTTGCAGCCACTGTGTCAATCCATTCTCTTGGGGGTCTTCCTCTTTTTTGCTGGCCCTCTACTTTACCAAGCATGATGTCCTTCTCCAGGGACTGATCCTTCCTAATAACATATCCAAAGTATGTGAGACGTGGTCTTGCCATCCTTGCTTCTAAGGAGCATTCTGGTTGTACTTCTTCCAAGACAGATTTGTTAGTTTCTTCAGCCTGTCTACAAGAGGAAAATATAGAACCCCAGAAGAGGGCAGCTATGGCTAGGTCTTAGGTGAGCCAGAATCCTCTTATACATCTAACATCTTTTCTTTTTGTGACTTGGCCCTTCCTTTCTTTTCTGCTTTTCCCAAGTAGTTCCTACCTACTTTTCTTGTGTGGGTTGATGGAACCCCCTGGGTTTTTAAATTGTTCTTACTGCTATTTCCACTATTTTTGTTTCCCCTATCCCTGACATGTGTGGATATCAGATACTTTACATTAGCTCTCCTTTGGGTTCTACTGATAGACAGAGCATTACATGTAGAGTCAGAAAGATCTAGAATGGGATCTTGCCATGATTGGGCTGCATGGCCTTCTTAATCTCAGTTTCCTCATCGGAGTGGTTAATACATTACTACCCTACTGTCTTGGTTATCTAGTGCTGCTAAAACAGAAATACCATGTGATGGTTAAGATTGTGTGTCAACTTGGCTGGGCCATGATTCTCCGTGTTTTAATGTAATCGGTTCCATGATTGAATATACTGTGAGTAGCCAATCAGATGAAAGGGAGTCTCCTTGGGGGTGTGGCCTGCATCTGTATATAAGCAGA
>NW_004443951.1:13667801-13682415 GCF_000243295.1 Trichechus manatus latirostris | reverse complement strand
ACTCCCATGATTGAATATACTGTGAGTAGCCAATCAGATGAAAGGGATTCTCCTTGGGGGTGTGGCCTGCATCTGTATATAAGCAGACATTCTGGCTTTTTGCTCTCTCTGGATCCTGTGGCTGCTTCCTGTCGTCTCATCTCCTGTTCTTGGGACTTGAGCTGTCAGCTTATCTGCCGAACCTGGGATTCATCAGTCTGCACAGCTTGTGAGTGGGAGCCCTGCTCTCCAACCTTCCGATCTTGGGCTTGCCAGCTTCTGCAGCTGTGTGACTTGGGAGAGGCCTCTACCCTGATCCACGGACTTGGGACGTTCTAGCCTCTACAATCACGTGAGCTGTTTCCTTGATATAATCTCTCTGTCTATATATTTATACACTTTACTGGTTTTGCTTCTCTAGAGAACCCAGCCTAAGATATACCACAAGTGGATGGCTTTAACAAAGAGAAATTTATTCTCTCACAATCTAGTAGGCTAAGAGTCCCAATTCAGGGCACCAGCTCCAGGGGAAGGCTTTCTCTCTCTGTTGGCTCTGGAGGAAGGTCATTGTCATCAATCTTCCCCTGGTGGAGGAGATTCTCAGCACAGGGACCCCAGGTCCAGAGGACGCGCTATGCTCCCAGTGCTTCTTTCTTGGCAGTATGAGGTCCCCATGTCTCTCTGCTCGCTTCTCTCTTTTATATCGCAAAAGAGTTTAACTTAAAATACAACCCAATCTTGTAGATTGAGTCCTGCTCCATTAACATAACTGCTGTTAATCTCACCTCAGTAACATCATAGAGGTAGGATTTACAACACATAGGAAAATCACATCAGATGACAAAATGGTGGACAATCACACAGTACTGGGAATCATGGACTAGCCAAGTTGATACACATTTTTGTGGGACACAATTCAATCTACAACACCTACTTAACAGGATTTTTTTTTTTTGTAAGGAGGTGTGGGGGGAGATAACATATGTGACTTTATTTTGTAAAGCTCTAACCTCTACATAAATGTAAGATGATATCAGTATAGTTATTATTTTAAGGATACTATTACTTCATTTGTCTTTTGCAACCCTGAGGCATCTGGTAACAACTGGGGCTTTGAGTCATTTTACAAATCACCAATATCTAAAAACATGAGTGTTTCTCTTTCCTAGGAATAATGGAAGCATCTGGATGCCGTTCCAAAAAAGACCATCACTGTCGAGGCGATTCCAACTCATAGCAACCCTTATAGGACAGAGTAGAACTGCCCTACAGAGTCAGATGCTGTTCAGAGGGAGCTTTATGCGGGTGTGATGACTGAGAGTGTGGGAAGTCTTTCTGGATAAAGACTCATTTCCTTCTCTATTAGGAACCATAAGAATTCTTATAAGTTGAATTCTATAAGACTGGGCATGTTGGTCGTAGTTTAGAGTCTTAGAAAGACTCTAAACCCTGTCTGAATCCTTCTGAACTGTCTCTGGCAGAACAGTTTTAGTGTTCTATACTTTTGTTTTTAATCTGAAGACCTTACTAGAAAGGGACAGAAAATTATCATCTAATGTCATTGTTGTTAGGTGCCATCGAGTCGATTTTCAACTCATAGTAACCTATGTGACAAAGTAGAACTGCCCCATAGTGTTATCTAGACTGTAATCTTTATGGGAGCAGATCACCAGGGCTTTCTCCCACGGAGCCACTGGGTGTATTCAAACCACCAACGTTTGGTTAGAAGCCGAGTGCTTAACCATTGTGCCACCAGGGCTCCTTATCACCTAACTGGCAAATTATTTTTTAAACACGTTAGTAAGGCTCACAATTTTCACTGAGCTGCCCTGCCTTTATTAAAGTCATTTGTGCCCAGGAAGAGATGATTTATATCATACTTGCTTTTCATAACAAGACTAGACAAATACTAGAATATGTTTAAATTAGCCTGGGGTCTTTCTAAAATTTGCTGAGGTACTTATTTAAATTAGCAAATGATTATCTTTTATAAAGAATTGTAAACAATTTCTTGATTGGTGAATTCACTAAAGATTCCTTAGACACTAATCAGCTAAATTTTATAAGAATAAATGCAAATACAATACAAATATGGTTCTCATTACAACCTACGAAGACAAGTGTAGAGATCTCAGTCAGAGGCTGAGAGTTCCTTTAAATGACTTAATTAAAGGGCTCATGTTCGTTGTCTTGTTGCCTTTGTTTAATTGGGAGAATTTCTGGGTAGAAGTTAATTCAGTCTGGAAGTTTGGTTTAAAACTCCTTTCCTTGCACCACCTTTTCTACTTCTATTAGTTCAATGTATATTTTTGGCTCTTTCCTATTTATTTTATGCCTTGATTTAAGTCTCTGGTCCTCTGGCCTAAAATAAATGTTAATTGTTTGCCTTTGCATTCACACGGATCTTACTTTTGATTCATCACAACCTGTTTTGAAAAGAAAAGTTTCTTTGACTTTTTGTGTTTCTTGTACAAACAATAAGCTTTGTTTTCTTTAATCTTTCCTCTTTGGGTAGTAAATCCTCATCTATTCTCCTAGAGCCCTGAACTGAAATGTATCAGTTAATGTACAGATCACAAGATGCAGAACTGGTTTTTCCAAGTAGATGATTCTGATTATTTCAGCCTAGTAATAGCGAAATAACTTGAGAGCCGGTCCTCTTCTTCTACAAAGGCTTTGGTTGGCTGGTGCTGAGCCACTGATGATTTTATCTAGGGTCCATCTAGGTCCAAGGCCTCAAGTGGTGGAATTCTCCGTCCTGGAGCTTCAGCTCAGTCCAGAAATCAGAAGGCAGTATCGGAGAGTAAGTGTGTATGGTCTGGGCTGGGCCCCAAAACTGGTGACTTTGTGCGTGATCTTTTGGGTGCTCCTAACGAACTTGGACTACAATTAAGAACAAACTGTCAGGTTTATGTGCACATTATCTTATGTACCACTAAGGAAGAAGAAACTCTGCCATTTAGACTATAACACAATGCTTTCTGCTCCCAGTGAATTTTTATTGAATAGGTATTGAAAGAGTTCTTTTAGGTTTTTGTCATGTATTACTTCTGTGCCCCAGCATGGCCTAGGGATAGATTCCTTATCATTTATCTTGCTGTCATCCCTCTTCCAATTTCTTTCCTCTCCTCTCTTGCTTTTTAGGCCAGACTTGGGTCATGCCAGGTCACAGCTGAGAGGCAGTCAGAGACATGGGATGATCTTAATCCATGCTCAGGTTAAACAAGCAGAAACGAAGAGGAAGTTAGGTTTACACCTCTTTTTGAACATCTTCAGAGACTTTGGGGTTTCTTATTCCATACACATCTCTGATTTCAGCAGAGAGTAGGCCATTTATTATCCATCCAACCAGCCACCCGTCTGTCCGTCCATCCATCCATCCATCAAACATTTATTTATTGTTAAGTCACTGAATTAAGCTCTGTGAATGCAAAGATGAATAAGCACTTCTGTCCTCTTCATAGACTTTGACCTGTACCACAATTATAGTCTCTGCTCTGACATAGTGCCACAATCTCATCTCACTTCTTTGATTAGAAGTAAGAGAAGTTTTGCCTGAGGTTTGGTGTTGGATTTTCTGAAACTTGAGGGGAAACCCTTAGGCCACCAGTCGTGTTCTATCTTTATATTCCTTGTGGATATTCTCATGAAGAACAAGGGAAGGAGAGAATTTAGCCTGAAGTTCACCACTCTTGGTTATGTTTTACTTCACACCTACCTGATAGCCTCTCTGGGAAGCTCAAGGCAGGACTTCAGCTACGAAAAAGGGTAGGATCATTAATTTTTCCATCTTCCTGTCATAGAAATGCCTATTATTTTGTTCAAGGCTTCAGACTGGTTTGAACCAGTTCAGTCATGGCAGACAAAACAAAACTGGAACAGACGCGAATTTTCACAATTTGGGTGATCTGGAACAATAACTGGAATGGGAAAAATTACGGCCGAAGCCCTGGAATGGGAGACTTGGAAGAGGTGTAGTGAGCCCTTTCAGGGGCCTGATGTGTGAGACTGGATTATTGGTAGGACTGTGGAGAGCGACAGACATTCAGAGCGGTGTGGTCAACTGCTATCTTTGAGTGGGCCACCACTGTTTTCGACTGTTCAAAATCTGACAGCCAAGAGATTTGGTTGCTATGCAATGAGTACGCTGCTCTTGTTTTCTAATTGGGAGATTAAGTTTCTAGCAGGACTTTAATCCGTAATTTCTGTAGATCTGGTTACTGTTCAGTTCACCCAAACTTTAAAAATTTGGATCTGTTCCAGTTTCACTTCCTTGGCCATGACTGAACCGGAAGGAACTGGTCAGAAGCCCTGATTTTGTTTAATATTTTAACAATAGCATTTTCTCTATTGTTTAGAACCCATGCTTTCTAGGAACTAAGGCAGGATGGCACACTTTGGTAATGTGTATATGAACAATCAACCAAATACTGTGCCAACTCATGTTGGCCATTTAAAGAATTGGCTTGATTTACTTGTTTTTTTCTTATTTGGCAGGTGGATTTGATAGAAGAGAGGAGTAGATAAAGATTTCGGAGGGGGAAGGTAAAATCCAACTGTTTCATCCTCGTTAGGAAATGCTTTCTTTATGAAGTTGGTGTGCAGGAAGATTTTGGATGAGTGGCAACTGAAGAAATCTCCCACTGCTGTGCCTTCTATCCTGGGGTGCCTTTAGTGTTTCCTGTATAAAGTCTGACTAGCCTAACTAGTATGTAGCCACTGTGTTAGTTATTTTTAACCAGGGTTTGCATAAAACGTCTTCAAAGTTTTTCCAAGCCCTAGGCTCAAAAGAAGAATGTGTATTTTGAAAAAGTTCCTCTGGGCTTTAGGGGCTTCTCCTTATCCACTGGTCCATGAGACCATGGGCCAGAGGAAGTCACTTATTTTCCTTTGCCTCCAACTCAGAAAAGCAGCAGAATAAAAATACAGGACCGAAGCAGGGTCTGAGCAAGTTAATAATGACTTGGAGAATTTTTCCTTTCTGGTTCTCATTCAGACTCAGGATCCACCTACCTAGATGGCCCAGGTTCTGTATTGCCCTGAGGGTGTTCAAGAGGGGCAAATAAATATATTTTGCTGCTTTGCATCTGGACAGACAGGCTCTTGGGATTGCCCCAGAGACATGATTTTAAATGAGTTCCGGTTTGTTTTGTTTTATTTAATTCTTCTGAGACACTTAGATCAGATCAGGAACAGCTTGTTCTTTTTTTTTTTCACATATCTACAGGTTACCTTTCCAAATGGTATCTGTCCATCTAGCCATCCAATAAACATTTTTTGAATACTTACTGTTCAATAAATATACCAGGTACTCTACTAAGGGAACTATAGCTAGAGTTCCCTATAGACGCTATAGGAACATGCTTGTCAAATTTGGAAATTGAAAATACAAGGGTTATATAGCAGTGTGCCATGGTGCATCTTCCTGGGCAGAAAATGTTTATATAAGAAAAGCAGATTTGTTAGGGATAGATTGCAAAATTGCACAAAAATTTAAGATAAAAGATTTTAAGAAAAGTTTGTTTGTAGCAGGTTGCTTTCATCTCTTTCCCCAGACTTGTCACAGGAGTACATGAATGTACATAAATTTTACAGGTGTTTCAGTGGAAAACTTTGAGAAGCACTGAATACTGAGAGCAAGAGAGCGAGCAAGAGAGAGTGACCTTTGACTTTTCAAACAATCTTGTTTTAACTTGTTACCCACCCCCACTCAACTTCCCATTAATAGGCCTTCAGGACCCCAAACCTAATGTTATTCCTTGGTTAGAACCAGGAGACGAGTCATGGCTTTTGAATTCCCAGAGTTCCAGTGTGCAGATGATGTCAAGCAAGACCCACACAGATGAGGGCTGGTGAAAGTAATTCTAGTCCGGGAGCAAAGCCTGGAGACTTTAACTCAGCTCATAAACATTCAAATAGAAACTCGACTGATGTAAGTTTTGATTCTGTAATCAAGAACCCAGGCCTCCATAGTTAAAGTGTGATGAATTTAGATATTGTCTTTTGTACCTTTGGATTGCTGAGCTGTCTTTATCTACACCAATGGACTGTAAGATAGGCCAACAATTGTCTGCTTGAGTACATGCAAAATGATTTTTCTCCCAGAACTTTATCAATTCTTATTTAGGGAAACTTGGCCAGGGGCAAAAGAGATTGGATCCCAGCCCTGTCTTTGAGTCTTTGGCCTGACTCCTGGCTTAATCAGTATAACATGTCTGTTCTGTGTTTGATATTTCTTTCGCTCCCTCCCTAGTCAGCCTTAGAAGCTGATTTTATTATTGTTGACTTCTAAAGTTTCAGCAGGAGGCAATCAGGAAAGTTGACTGACTGAGAGTGAATGTGTACGTTACAGTAATAAAAAATGTATGTGTAGAAAGTGGTGATTTCAGAAGACGGTTTTGGACTGCTTGGAGCAGTAAGTACCTTTGATAACCTTCGCTGTATTCAGTTGACTAAGATTTCTGAGGAATTTATGCTCTTCTCTTTGTTCTTTTAAGCTCTTGTTTAGAATGTCTTTTTAAAAAATATTTTATTGCGTTTTAGGTGAAAGTTTATACAGCAAATTAGATTCCCATTCAACAATTCATACACAAATTTTCCATGACATTGGTTACAATCCTCACAATTGTTAGCACTCGATTTATCATTTCCACCCCGCCTGCCCCATTTCCATTTCTCCAGTTTCCTTGCTCCTCCTTGCCTTTTCATCTTTGTATTTTTGGGTAAACGTTGACCATTTGGTCTTGTGTGGTTGATTGTTTAAAGGAGCACATTCCTCACGGGTGTTATTGTTTATTTTATAGACCAAACAATTATTTGGCTGAAAAGTGACCTCTGAGAGTGGCTTTAATTCCGGGTTAAAAGGGTGTTTTAGGGTGATAGTCTCTGGGGTTCCCCTAGTCTCTATCAGCCCAGTAAGTCTGGTCTTTTTTATGAGTTTGAGTTTTGTTCTACATGTTTCTCCCATTCTAACTGGGACCTTCTATTGCGTCTGATCAGAATGACTGGTAGTGGTAGCCAGGCACAATCCACTTCTTTTGGTCTCAGGCTAGAAGAGGCTGTGATTTGCGTGGGCTATTAGTCCTGTGAGCTAATTTCTTCCTTGAATCTTTGGTTTCCTTCACTCTTCTTTGCTCCAGATGGGAAGAGACCAATAGTTATATCTTAGATGGCTGCTTGCAAGCTTCCAAGACCCCGGACGCTACTCATCAAACTAGGATGTAGAACATTATCTTTATGAATTAAGTTAGGTCAGCTGACCTACTTGTCCCATGAGAATATGGTAGTGAGCCTTCAAACCCCGTAAATCAATCCCATGAGGTGTTTGCTTGTGTCTAGGAAGTATCCATAGCTGTGCCCCCTGTGTGTTTTATTGTATATATGAATACATATGCAGCACATACAAACCACAAATACACCTATATACGCCCGTTTTTTGATTGGATTGTTTGTCTTTTTGTTGTTGAATTGTTGACATTTTCTATATATTTTACAGATTAGCCCCTTGTCAGATATGTTGTTACCAAAAATTTTTTCTCAGTCTGTAGATTCTCTTTTTACTCTTCTGGTAAAGTCTTTTGATGAACATAAGTATTTAATTTTTAAGAGGTCCCAGTTATCTAGTTTATCTTCTATTGTTCTTGAATCTTTAGTTGTGTTTGATAGTGCATTTATGCCAGAAATTAGGACCCTAGCTTGTTTCTTTTTAAAACCTCCTTAGTGATCTTTGTATATCTAAAAATTTCTGTTTCCTATGGCCTTACTTTAGAATAGCAAATACGTCTGAGAAAATTCCTTTAAAGATAATTTCTGTTTTTATTTAGTTTTTACATAGTTATATGCCACATTTTTTCTAGGTGTTAGGGACATAGCGGTGAGGAAAGCAACGTGGCTTCTGCTCTTATGGAACTTACAGCTTTCTGGGGGTAGGTGGACATTAATTGAAGGCTCACAACAGGAAAAAAGCCTAATTGTCTAAGATGGAGTGTTCCAACCAAGTCTTAATTAACAGTAATTTGCATCACCTGGCATGATCATTTGTCTCAGCTTATCCCTGATCCCTAGGTCTAGAGCCAGAGCTCTGGGCAAGTTTTGTACAGTCACATCCCTTGTCTTTCCTCATATGCAAGAGTTCCATTTTCAAAGCTGCACTGTTCTCCAGGCTGGAACAAGAGAGAGAACTCCGGGTCTCAAGAGAAGTGATGACCTCAAGGAAGATGTACTCGGGTGAGGATTTGAAGAACAAGCAAACATGAAAATTAACTAACATTTCTGATTTTTCAGATGTGGAGAATTAGGGCAGTTATGCCAGTGGCCTTTTGCAGAGATACTCAAATTCCTGAAAACCTGGCAGCAGACTTCAGGGTTTTCTTTTTGTGTGTGTGTTCCAAGAAAACTTTATTTACAAAAACCGATGGCTGGCTAGAGTGCCTACAGGCCATAGTTCACCAATCCCTGTTCTAGTGGAAAAGACAGACATAAAAGAAATAATCACAGAATCAAAAGATTATTTAGGTCATCCAGGAAGATGGCATGAACTGCTCTAAGATCCTATTTTCTCATAGTTCTGGAGGCTAGAAGTCCAAATGCAGGAGAAGGTGCTTCTTTGTTTCTTTCAGCTTCTAGTAGCTGCTGGCAATTCTTGGCATTGCTGGACTTGTAGATTCATCTGCCTCTGTCTTCACATGCTGTCTCCCCCTGTGTGTGTGTCTGTCTCTCTCTCTGTCTGTACTCCTCTTTATAAGAAACCACTCAGAAAGAATTAGGTTTAGGACCCACCCTACTCCAGCATAAATAACCTCATTAACAAAAGAAATCCTCTATTTCCAAACAGGATGATATTTATAGATACAGGAGTTAGGACTTAAATATAACTTTTTTAGGAGACACAATCTTGGCCTCCCAAAATTCATGTCCTTCCTACATACAAAATACATTCCCCATCCCAGCATCCCTAAAAGTCTTAACCCATTCCAGCTCCACTCTAAGTCCAAAATCTTATCTTCTGAATTATTAAATCAAGTACGGGTGAGACATTGGGTGTTTTTCATTCTGGGGCAAGACAGAGAGAGAAAGCCTTCCCTTAGAGCCGATGCCCTGATTTCAGACTTCTAACCTACTAAACCGTGAGAAAACAAATTTGTTTGTTAAAGCCACCCACTTGTGGTGTTTCTGCGACAGCAGTATTAGATAACCAAGACAGACAGCATCTTAGATTTAGTGAAATGCAGCAATCCATACAGAGCACTTAGGATGGTGCCCGGCTCATAGTAAATTCTCAGAAAGTCTTAGCTGTTATTATTGCATCGTTTTAGTTCTGTTTCTGAGGGGGAGGAAGGGAACCCCCATTTTTTGGGTGTTAGCTAATCACGCACCAAAGATAATAGTTTATAGGAAAAATAGAGTTGAAGCAGACTTCCCAAAACCATTGCAGCCTTGTAACTACAGCAATGACAGATGCAGAAATGATCCTGTGAAAAAACTAGCACAGTTAAAAAGACATGTCAAATTCTTAATGAATAAAGAAATACCTCAGTGAATTTTTTAGGTGAAGGTAGCTTGATGAAGGGGATGTAAAGAAGGGATATAGATACTGAGCTATGGAAATAAATACACAAATACTGGGGGAAATTTTACTTCATTTATTTCCATGACAGAGCTGTGGCCAAGAGGAAGTATGTGGAACGAATAAGTAGCATATAATACAGATCATCTAGAATTACCACTTAGCTTGCTGCATTCAGTCACACTAATGTACTTAAATTTAGGTGCTGTTAATTGCTCGTGGGAAGCATAAACATGCTGGAAGAATTAAGTATGACCAGTGCAACTTCTGCATAATAATGGCATCATTCCCCTATATACTAGTCACATGAGAGCTAATTTGTGTTAGAAACATGCTTTAAGGCAGAACAGACTGAACATTATATTTTCCCTTTGTGCCCTGCCAAGTAGGTTTTACAGATGAGAAGACGGACTGAAGATCAAAAACTTGCTTTAGGTTACATGGCTGGTAAGTAATGATGCCAGGAATTAAATCCAGGTCTCCCTAGCTCCAGAGCTCACGCCTTTTGCACTCTTTCACAAAGCTCATTTTAATCAGATTTTCCTTATTCCTCACATTGTCTTTCCCCGTCTCAAGAATTATCATGTCTTTCGCTGGGTGAGCTGTTAACCTCTTCTCCTTCTAGCTAAGGTTTTGGAATGTGACAAGTGACCGAAGATAGTTGGTTCTTCCTTTAAGCGCTTTCTAGAGTTGCTTGGTAAATATGGATCTCAGATTTCTGTCTTTAATTAGTAACCAAATTTCTTGGGATAGTAAAGTCAGTGTCTGTTTCTGGGCAAAGAGTTTGATGGTTGCCCCCAAAAAACAAAAAAACAAACCCATTGCCATCAAGTCAATTCCAACTCATAGTGACCCTATAGGACAGAGCAGAACTTCCCCATAGGGTTTCCAAGGAGCTTCTGGTAGATTCAAACTGCAGACCTTTTGGTTAGCAGCCAGACTCTTAACCACTGCACTACTAGGGCTCCACAAGACCTACTGTACCACAGAATGTTAGGTTTGCAGGTTGCATTTTGAAGAGACTTACTTGCCTTTCAAAACTCGGTCACACTACTTAGGTAAACTGCCATTAGGTGGCAGCAAAGTGCCTTAAACACGTTCTAAACTATATAAGGTTTCTGATTGTTGCCATAAATCTTCCATTCATTTAGAAAAACACATTAATAAAAGTAGAACCTCTGTTAAACAGCTAAATATAAACAAAATTATTGTATACTATATGTAAAGGTTGTTTCTAGGGTAGGCTTTTCAAATCAATAACAGTTACAATGATTTCTTTATTGAGGGTCTACTATGTGACAGGCATTTTGCTAAATGCTGTATTTACATTTATTTTATTTTGTAATTACAATATCATAGTATCTATTTTATTGACGTGGAAGCTGAGATTCAGACAAGTTAAGTAATTTGCCCAAAGTAAAGTTCTAGTAAGTTTTGAACACAGTCAACTAGTAATTATGTAATGAAGCCAGAGTTCAAACTCTGGTCAAATTGATTCTCCCTTTTACTATATGAACCTGCTTCAGTTGGAAGAGAACTTAGAGGTCATTTTCTTTTATTTCTGACTTCATGCTGGAATCCCTTCTACCTTATTCCAAATACATGATAACTCAGCCTCTTGGTAGAGGCTTCATGATGTGTTCTAAATCCATTGTTGTATGGATCTAATCAGTAAAAGCATTTCTTTGTATTAAGCTAAAATATGCCTCTCTAACACCTACTCATAGGTTCTACTTCTGCCTTCAGGACAGATAAATTCTCTTTCGTATGATAGCCCTTCAAGTAAATTAATCTGTATGTTTTTCCTTTGTCGTTGTTGACTTTTTGTTTTGTTAAGCTCTCCCAGTTCCTTCATTTATACCTCCTATAGCAAATTCTAATTTACTGGATCCCTTGTAAACTGGTGCCCCTGAACTTAACAGAATAGTCTCAATTGTGTTTTATTATTGGCTTAGGGTGCACCAGGACTTTCACTTTCTGAGATGTAGATTATGTTAGTTTTTCTGATAGTTTGACCACATTGTTGGCCCATATGGAGCATGAGGTTAACTAAACTCCAAGACTTTTCGCATGAAACGCTGCCAGGTTAAAGTTCCAGTCTTACCCATTCTATTCCTTGCATTTGAACCCGGGTGCCCTTTAAAGCGGTTCTTCTTAGTGTTTAACTCTTAGGTGCCTGGTAATTTTTCTTTCTTTCTCTTTGTGACTTCCCAGTGAGGAAGTATTAGCTTCTCTTTGCATAGGTACTTTATCATAAAATTTCCTAAGTTTATCTTGTTCATAACTCCTGATTATGGGGCTTCATCTGATATTAGGTTTTTTAGAGTCTGTTTCCTTTGAATCAGAGTCTTCTAACCTAATCAAAAGGAAATATTCATTTCTCTTTCTAAGACTTCTTGCATCCTTCTTGTGGTAGGAGCAGGAAAAAAAGAGTTAAAAATGGCTACAGAGTATGAAAAAAACAAAAACAGAGAAAAACCTTAGGAATAAGTTCCCTGGAATTAGGAATAGTTTCTTCATGACTTTTTTTTTCTTGCTTTTTGAGGAACATTTCTGCTCTCTCCCATTAGGAATTTCATTTGCTTGTACATGCAATAGTTAATTGCAGGGGTGGCTGGTTGTCTTTACCAAATATTTACTATTTTTAAATCACATGTCATAAGCTCAAATGCTTACAGGAATTCAGCCTCAACCATCTAATGTAAATGAAGGAAACTGGCCAGTTTAAGCAATAGGGAGAGATGTGAACTAAAGAGCGTAGTCTTGGCTCAGTCCTAGCTGACTGGTTTCATGTAGTAAAGCAGACCCAATGCTGCCAAATCTAATTTTTCAAGAGAGGATGGAAATCAGGATATTTTTGTTTGTGAAATCTCCTTATTTTTAAAGGTTGCAATCAATTAAAGCTTTTTTTTTTTTTTAAACAATGACGAGCAGATTGCTGGAAACAGCTCAAGGTCTACTAGTCTTTGCAACTTTATAGCTGAACTTAATGATTACTATTCTTGAAAGTTTTCTTTTACAAACCCCATTGCTGTTGAATCGATCCCAACTCATAGCGACCCTATAGAACAGAGTAGAACTGCCTATGGAGTTTCCAAGGAGTGGCTTGTGAGCCACACATATATCAGAATTTAAATTTTAAGTGTTCTGTTTTAGGTCAAACCAGTTTCTTAAGTATTAAGTTTTTTTCCAACTTTTATTTTGAAAATTTAAAAACCTATGGAAAAGAAGTGCAGGGCAAGATGGCAAAGTGAGTGAAAGCTCCCATTTACTCCCTCAGCAACTAATTCACTGAACAACGAATAAAAACAAGCCCAGACTGAGATCTCAGAACTCTAGACAGCAGCTGAGGTATTGGAGAGTTGGGTTGAGTCCAGAAGCAGGGGAGAAGAGGAACAAGGTTGGCTCAGAAGCCAGGAGATTCCTACCCACTAACACTGGGAGCGCTCGCTCATCACAGCCATTTTGGGACAGGGCTAGGTAACACCTCAAACACGGAACATAGAGAAGGAACTAATCTGAGGAAGCCCTAGGCCATTTTTTCAAATTGACTGTGGGAGTTCATGGGCAGCACAAAAGGGAAGGGTCGAAGGGAGGCCATGGTGTTTTATGAGAGTACTGCTTAATCTCGCTGAGGTCCGAAACAGATAAGCACTAGGACTGGGAGGAACTGCTAGGGTAGCAGGATGAAGGGAATACTTCAGACTGACACGGACAAAGGAAATAGCTGATAAAAAGAAATGAAAAAAGAAAAAATCCACAAAAAAAAGGAATTCAGCACATGAGAGTAAGACAAACAAACAAAAGTCAGCACCACAAAAAAAAAGCACTACAAAATGACAGCAACAAACTCAGACCTATCAATAATTACACTGAATGTAAATGGCCTAAATGTACCCATAAAGAGATGGAGAGGGACAGAATGGATTAAAAAACAGGATCTATCAATATGCTGTTTACAAGAGACACACCTGAGAAACAAAGACATAAATTTATTAAAAACTATAGGTTGGACAAAAGTATATCAAGCAAACAACTACCAAAAAAGATCAGGAGTGGCAATACTAATATCAGATAAAATAGACTTTAAAACAAAACCCATCATAAAAGACAAAGAAGGACACTATATAATGATTAAGAGGACAATCCATCATGAAGACATAACCATAATAAACATCTACACATCCAGTGACAGGGCTCCAAAATACATCAAACAAATTTTAACAACACTGAAAAGAGAAATTGACAGTTCCACAATAATAGTAGGAGACTTCAACACACCACTCTCAGTAAAGGACAGAACATCTAAAAAGAAACTCAGCAAAGATACAGAAGACCTAAAGGGTACAATCAGCCAACTTGACTCATAGACATATATAGAACACTCCACCCTTCAGCTACAAAGTACGCATTATTTTCCAATGCACATGGAATGTTCTCCAGAATAGACCACATCTTAGGCCACAGAGCAATCCTCAACAAGTTCCAAAATGTTGAGATAATACAAAGTACCTTCTCTGATCACAATGCCATCAAGGTAGAAATTAACAACAGAAAGAGCAAGGGAAAAAAAAAAAATCAGTTACATGGAAACTGAATAACACCCTGCTTACAAACCACTGGGTAATAGAAGAAATCAGAAATGGAATAACAAAATTCCTAGAATCAAATGAGAATGAAAACACATCATACCAAAACCTTTGGGACACAGCAAAGGCCGTCCTCGGAAGACAATTTATAGCAATAGATACACACATCAAAAAAGAAGAAAGGGACAAAATCAAACATTAACTACACAACTCAAACAAATAGAAAGAGAAGAGCAAAAAAAAAGCCCACAGCCACCAGAAGAAAGGAAATAATAAAGATCAGAGCAGAAATAAATGACATAGAGAATAGAAAAACAATAGAATGAATCAACAAAACCAACAGTTGGTTCTTTGAAAGAATCAACAAAATCGACAAACCACTGGCCAGACTGACAAAAGAAAAACAGGAGAGGATGCAAATAACCCAAATAAGAAATGAAATGGGGGACATTACAACAGACCTGACTGAAATAAAAAGGAT
>NW_004443951.1:13661663-13667701 GCF_000243295.1 Trichechus manatus latirostris | reverse complement strand
AGAAGGATGTAGAACAAAATTCTAACTCATAAAAAAAAACCAGATTTACTGGCCTAAAGGAGACTGGAGAAACCCCGAGAGTATGGCCCCCAGACACCCTTTTAGCTCAGTGGTGAAGTCACTTCTGAGGTTCACGGTTCAACCGGGGAGAGGACAGTCCCATAAAACCAAATGGGACTAATGAGGCACAGCATCCCAGGGACAAGGACCAGAAGGCAGAAGGGGACAGGAAAGCTGGTGATAGGAAACCCAAGGTTGAGTAAGGACAGTGTTGACATGTAGTGGGGTTCTTAACCATTGTCATAGGGCAATATGTCTACTAACTGTTTAATGAAACTATTTTGTTCTGTAAACCTTCATCTAAAGTGAGAATAACAGCACAACTGGAAGAATGCAATTGATGTCACTGAATTGTACATGTAGAAATTTTTGAAATGGTGTATCTTGGGCTATGTATATTTTCACCGGAGGAAAAAAAAAAGGTCCTCCAAGGTCGAGAAGGGAGAGTGTTGACATGTGGTGGGTTTGTTAACCAACGCCATAAAACAATATTTGTACTGACTATTTAATGAGAAACTATTTGTTCTGTAAACCTTCACCTAAAGTACAATTAAAAAAGTTTCAAAAAAATTCCTAGAATAAAACAAAAATGAAAAGACAACATATCAAAACCTTTGGGACACAGCAAAAGCAATACTCAGACAGAAATTTATAGGAATAAATGCCTACCTTAAAAAGAAGAAAGATCCAAAATCATTAACTTAAACTGACAGCTTTAACAAATAGAAAAGGAAGGGCAAAAGAAGCCAATAGCTACCAGAAAAATAAAGAAATAATAAAGACCAGGGCGGAAATAAATGAAATTGAAAATAGAAAAACAATTGAAAGAATTAACAAAACCAGAAGTTTGTTCTTTGAAAGGATCAATAAAATAGACAAACCACTGGCTAGATAGACCAAAAAAAAAAAAAAAAAGAAGAGGCAAGCAATCAAATCCGGAAATGAAATCGATGACGTTACAACCTATTTCACAGAGATAAAGAAGATCATAACTGAATACTGTGGAAAAATTGTACTCCAACAAATCTGAAAACTTAGACGAAATGGAAAAATTCCTGGAAACACACTACCTCCCCAAACTAACATAAACAGAGGTAGAAAATTTAAACAGATCCATTACAAAAGAAGAGATAGAAGATATCATCAAAAAATGACCACCAACAACAAAAGCCTAGGACCAGATGGCTACATTGAAGAATTCTACCAAACATTCAGAGAAGAGTTCACACCAACCCTACTTAATCTCTTCAAAAATATAAAAGAGAAGGAATACTACTGAACTGTTTCTATGAAGCCAGCGTAACCCTGATAAGTAAACCAAGAAAAGACATAACAAAAACAATGACAAAAAAATTACAGACCAATATCCCTTGTCAACATAGATGCAAAAAATTTCAACAAAATTCTAGCCAACAAACTTCAGCAATGTATCAAAAAAATCACACACCATGATCATGTGTGATTCATACCAGAATTGCAAGGGTAGTTCAACATTAGAAATCAATCAATCAATCATCACATAAATAAAACAAAGAAAAAGAACCATACGATCATATTAGTTGATGCAGAAAAGGTGTTCGATAAAATTCAACACCCTTTCCAGATAAAACTCTCATAAAAATAGGAATAGAAGGTAAATTCCTCAACACAATTATGGACATATATACAAAACTAACAGCCCCAACATTATACTCAACAGAGAAAGGCTGACAGCCTCCCCTTTGAGAATGGGAACAAGACAAGGATGCCTGTTATCACCACTCGTATTCAACATTGTACTGGAAGTCCTAGCCAGAGCAATAAGACAAGAAAGAGAAATAAAAGGTATCCAGATCAGAAAGACAGAAGCAAAACTATCTCTATTTGCAGATGACATGATCCTATACATAGAAGACCCAAAAAATTACACAAGAAAACTACTGGAACTAATAGAAGAATTTAGCAACATTGCAGGGTACAAGATCAACACACAAAAAATCATTTGGATTCCTCTACACTAAACAAAGACTACTTCAAAAAAGAAATCTAGAAAAACAATACCATTTATTATAGCCCCCAAATCGAGAAAATACCTAGGAATTAACCTAACCAGACACACAAAAGACTTATACAGTGAATATTATAAAACACTATTAGGAGAGTCTAAAAGAGACCTACAAAAATGGAAAGACATCCCGTGCTCATGGATTGGAAGACAATATAGTGAAAATGTCAGTCCTACCTAAAGCAATCTACAGGTTCAATGCAATCCTGATATAAACCCCAACAACATTCTTTACTGAAATATAAAGCTATTGACTAACTTCATATGGAAAGGAAAGAAACCCCAAATATCCAAAATAATACTGAAGAAAAATAACAAAGCAGGAGATTTCACACTCCCCAATATCAAAATATACTATACAGCCACTGTAATCAAAACAGCCTGGTATTGTTTCAACAATAGACACATAGACAAGTGGAACAGAATTGAGAACCCAGAATTACCCAGAAATCTATGGACAACTGATTTTCAACAAGGGGTCAAAGTCTATTAAGTTGGGGCGGAAACAGTCTCTTTAAAAATGGTGCTGGCAAAACTGAATACTAACCTGCAGACAAATGAAACAGGACCCATACCTCACACCATACACAAAAACTAACTCAAAATATATCAAAGACCTAAATGTTAAATCTAAAACCATAACATTCTTGGAAGACGATAGAAGAAGAAAACTATGGTACCTAATCTTTTGTAAAATTAGAATAACAAACATTACAACAAATACAGGAATAGAAGAAGACAAAATAGAAAAATGGGACCACTTAATAATTGAAAATCTATACTCATCAAAAGACTTTCTTAAAAGAGTAAATAGACAACCTACACAGTGAGAAAAAAATCTTCAGAAACAATTTATCCAGTAAAGGTCTAATCTCTAAAATCTATAGAAAACTGCAACAACTCAACAACAAAAAGACAAACAACTCAATCACAAAATTGGCGAAGGACATGAACAGAACTTTGACCAAAGAGGACATCCAAGCAGCCAACAAACATATGAAAAGATGTTCACAGTCATTATCCATTAAACTCATTGCCATCGAGTTGATTCTGACTCATAGCGACCCTATAGGACAGAATAGAACTGACCTGTAGGGTTTCCAAGGAGCAGCTGGTGGATTCAAACTGCCAAACTTTTTGGTTAGCAGATGTAGCTCTTAATCACTGTGCCACCAGGGCTGCAGAAGTATCTATAGGTACGTGTAAAAACAAATACGTGGGTGCAGACACATATATTCATTGAAGACACAAGTACGGATACTCCTCAGACATAACCAAACACCTTCCAACATTGGTTTTCTGGGTTTGAAAACTTAGGACTATAGTCTCATGGGACAACCCAGTCAATTGGCAAAATATAGTTCACGAAAATCATGATCTGCCTCCCAGTGAAAAGAGTAGTGTCTGGGGTCTTAAAAGCTTGTGAGCAGCCATCTAAGACACAACTATGGGTCTCGACTTGCCAGGAGCAAAACGACAAGAAGGTAACCAAAAGCTCAGAGAAGAAACAAGTCTATAAGAGCCACAACCTCATCTACCTGGAGACGAGAAGAACTAGATGGTGCCTGGCAAGAACCACCGACTGTTCTGACCAGGGCCGCAATAGTAGGTCCCAGATAGAATGGGAGAAAAATATGGAGTAGAACTCAAATTCTTATTAAAAAAAAAAAGAATCCAGACAAACTAGAACAGTAGAGAACATAGAACTCTTTGAGACTCTTTCCCTGAGATGCTCTTTAAACCTAGAGTCAAGACTATCACCTGAGACCACATATTAATGAAATAGCAGAGTGGCACAAAAATAAAGGATATTACCTGTGAGATCAATGCCCTACTTAAAAACCATCAGTATGAGACCAAAAGATCAACAATTTCTCAAAAGCAAAGATAAAGGGGCAGGAAAGCTAGAGTACTGCAAAGGGAACAAACAGAACACAATTAAAGAGAATGTTGACACACTGTGATAAATGTAACTAATGTCATTTAACAATTTATGTAGAAATTTTCAAATGGGAACCTAACTTACTGTGTAAGCTTTCACCAAAAACACAATAAAATATTATTAAAAAACAATGTAATAGTTGAAAGAATAATACAATGAGTCACCTGCATGTCCCATGCCCCTGACTTTGATTCACCAATTGTTAATATTTCTGCATATTTGTTTTATTTTTTTATTTTTTCCCATACAAAAATTTATACATACATTGTTATGTGACCCTAATTGCTCGCCCCATACTATGACAGCACACTGCTCCTTTCCACCCCTGATTCCCCATGTCCATTCACTTAGCTCCTAACCCTCTCTGCCTTCCCATCTCACCTCCAGACAGAAGCTACCCCTTTAGTCTCTTGTATCTACTTAAGCTAAGAGGCACACTCCTCACGAGTATCACTTTAAGTCCCACAGTCCAGTTCAATCCCTGTCTGAAGAGTTGGCCTCGGAAATTGTTTTAGTTCTGGGCTGATAGAAAATCCAGGGGCCGTGCTTTCCTGGGTTCTTCCAGCCTCAGTCAGACCATTAAGTCTGGTCTTCTTACTAGAACTTGAGTTCTGCACCCCACCTTTCTCCTGCTCCATCTGGAACTCTCTGTTGTGTTCCCTGTACGAGCGGTCATTGGTGGTAGCCAGGCACCATCTAGTTCTTCTGGTCTCAGGCTGATGAAGTCTCTGGTTTATGGGGCCCTTTCTGTCTCTTGGGCTAATACTTTCCTTGTGTCTTTGGTGTTCTTCATTCTCCTTTACTCCAGGTGGTTGGGACCAACTGATGCATCTTAGATGGCCGCTTGCAAGTTTTTAAGACCCCATATGCCATTCACCAAAGTAGGATGCAGAACATTTTCTTAATAAACTTTGTTATGCCAGTTGACCTAGATGTCCCCTGAAAGCACAGTCCCCAGATTCCTACCCCTGCTACTCTGTCCCTCAAAGTGTTTGACTGTATTCAGGAAACTTCTTAGCTTTGCTTTAGTCCAGTTGTGCTGACTTCCCTGTAGTGTGTGCTGTCTTTCCCTTCACGTAAGATAATTCTTATCTACTATCTACTTAGTAAATAACACTCACCCTCCCTCCCAACCCTCATAACCATCAAAGAATATTTTTTTCTATGTTTAAACCTTTTCTTGAGTTCTTATAATAGTGGTCTTATACAATATTTCTCCTTCTGTGACTGACTAAATTCACTCAGCATAATGACCTTCAGCTTCCTCCATGTTATAAGATGTTTCACTGCTTCATCGTTGTTCTTTATCAGTGCATAGTATTCCATTGTGTGGATATTCCGTAATTTGTTTATCCATTCATCCATTGATGGGCACCTAGGTTTTTTCCAGCTTTTGGCTATTGTGAACAGTGCTGCGATGAACATGGCTGTGCATGTATCTATTCATGTGACGGCTCTTATTTCTCTAGGTTATATTCCAAGCAGCGGGATAGCTGGATCATACGGTACTTCTATTTCTAGCTTTTTAAGGAAGTGCCAAATCGATTTCCAAGGTGGTTGTACCATTTTACATTCCCATCAACAGTGTATAAGTGTTCCAGTCTCTCCACAACCTCTCCAGCATTTATTATTTTGTGTTTCTTTGGGTTAATGCTAGCCTTGTTGGGGTGAGATGATATCTCATTGTAGTTTTGATCTGCATTTCTCTAAGGGCTGATGATCGTGAGCATTTCTTCATATGTCTGTTAGCTGCCTGAACATCTTCTTTGGCAAAGTGCCTGTTCATATCTTTCGCCCATTTTTTAATTGGGTTATTTGTCTTTTTGTTGTTGAGGTTTAGCAGTATCTTGTAGATTTTAGAGATTAGATGCTGATCAGATTTGTTGTAGCCAAAATTTTTTTCCCAGTCTGTAGGTTGTCTTTTGACTCTTTTGGTGAAGTCTTTTGATGAGCATAAGTGTTTGATTTTTAGGAGCTCCCATTCCTTAATCC
>NW_004443951.1:13619049-13641767 GCF_000243295.1 Trichechus manatus latirostris | reverse complement strand
TGATGTTCTAGGGTTTCAGGATTGTTGATTCTCTGTTTGGCTTAGTTTTTCGGATCTTTGTTGTGGAGGGACGGCGTGGTGTTTCTGCCTAGAGCGCCATCTTGCCGGAAGTGAAATAAGGTCATATTTACAGGTTCTAGGATGATATGAATTTTGGGGAGACACTATATAACTGGGTACAAAAGCTTTGTTAGGAAAGCAGAGCCAAGAGGTAGAAGGAGAGAGAACCTTAATGATGTCTTTTCAATTCCTTATTTTAGTCACCCGGGGTGAAGCTAGCTTTGTGTTGGATTCACCAGATACATGAGCCAAAACATTTCCTTTTTCCTTAAGCTAGTTTGTGTTTGATTTCTGTTCACTTGCAACTTAAAAACGTCTTGACTTAATATACGGGTCAATGGAAACCAGAATAAAGCAGGCCAGAGTTTTAGCAATAGACCAAATTACAGTAAGAAAATGTGAATTTCCTTTCTCTATTCCCTTCCTCCTATGCATTATGCCAGTCTCAATACTCCACACTCCATGCTAATACTTGATTATGCTATTATCTAGAGTCCTCCAGGGTCTCCCTAGTGGGAATGTTGTCCAAGGAGAGGGCTTATGATTTTATTTAGTTCTCCCTTTTGCCTAGTTGGATCCAAATACCCAGGAATGGCCCTTTGTCTCAAAGAATTTGGAATGAAAAATGAGCCAGGTTTGGGAACTGATCCTTGGAGGTATGGGGACACAGGTGGGAATGGAGGCTTGATTCAATTTAATAATGCTGCTCATTCTTTGCATCCCAGTGCTCAGCACAGTGCTTGACACATGGTAAATGTGTAGTAAGTATTTATCGCCAGGATAAGGGAAATAATATGCGTTGTGTGGCTGTTAGGGACACACAAAAAGGTATTCAAGATATGATCCCAGCCCTTGGGGGCTCTCACTCCAGTTGGGGAGATATTATACCCTCATGAAGCAATTAAATAACAGTAGTTCCCTGGGTGGTGCAAATGGTTTGTGCTAAACTACTAACCTAAAGGTTTGAACTTACCCAGCAGTGCTGTGGAAGAAAGGCCAGGCAATCTGCTTCTGTAAAGATTACAGCCAAAAAAAAAAAAAAGACCCCAATGGAGCGGTCCTACTTTGTAAATATGGTGTCTCCATGTGTTGGAATCGACTCAACGGCAATGGTTTTTTTTTTTTTTTTTAATAATAAGATCCACACTCCAAATGTTTGGGACTCTAAAGAGAAAGATTTGTGGCTCTCAAAGGAGGGCAATCCTTGGGGATTGTGTGAAGCCATGAGGGAGGATTTGGGGAGGGATGATAACTTAAGTCGGTCCTGAAGGATAGGCAAAGTTTTAGAGAGGAGCATATAAGAGTGGGGAAGAGGCATGTGGAATGAGTTTTGTGTTCTCCCAGGATGATGCATGGACTGGAAAGGTGGAGGCCCAGGTTCTGGTTGATGAAGGGAAGTTGAAGGGGGAAAGGAAAAGTGTGGGCCAGGAGACATCTCTAAGGAGTTAAGATCCCACTGCTGCAACAAAAGAATCCTTCTCTCTCCCTTACACCCAGACTCAATACTGGCCCAAGATGGGAGGGCTTTGGCTCAGGCATGCAATGATGGGATTTGTGTGTGCTGTGGGTTTGTGTGTTGTCCATCTGTGTTTTAACATTATTGTGGTTTGGGGTTTGTTTTTCATTTGGGAACTTGTATTTGCAGATGACAGAGATGAGGGTTCTGTTGAAACTTCTATTTTTTACTTATTACTATTATGCAGCAGGAGACAGCTTTCCTTGGTTTTCCCCTTATCTGTGTTCATATATCCTGACCTGATGCGCCTTTCCTGCCTAAGGATGGCAGGGGAGAAAAGCAGGAAAGGGGCTGATGTTTCTTGTGGGCTTGCCAGCTTGTTTGGCATTTTTGGGTTTCTGCTTGTGGCCCGGGGGGACTAATGGTGACCTTCCTCTTAGGTCTCTGCCTCCTCCTCTCACCTCCCAGCCTACTCCCTGCCCAGCTCCCTCAGGGATTTCTGTCAGGATAAGAAAGAACCTTTCTGTTGGGGAGAGTTTTCTACAGAGGCCTCTGTCCCACAGCAGCCTCCTTGTCTACAGCAGCCTGGATGTTTCTGGCAGCCCGGAGCCCAGACTTGATGGCAGTGTCTATCCAGGCATAGGGTAGGCAGGTATGCTCGCCAGCAAAGTAGATGCAGCCCTCTGGCTGGAAGAGCTGCTGTGAAAAGTCCACAAATTGGTAGGGTGTGAACTCAGCAAAGGCGCCCATGATGAAGGGGTCCAGAGACCAGTGCTTGACCACAGAGGAGGGGCACATGCGCTGCAGTGTCTCCTTGGGCATTTGGTGCACAGCTGCAAGGTCATTCAGGACAATGTCCACTACGTGGTCTTGAGGCATGGATACAAAGAACATGGAATCATCGTCCACAGTGTAGGAGGCCAGCAGGACCCCCTTGCCGTTTGGCAGTCTGTGGCTGGGGTAGTAGATGTAGCGCGAGGGCTGGTCAGTGATGGAGACTCCGCCCCGGATGCCATCGTGCTCCCAGAAGGGCTCATTACAGGCCAGAATCACCTTGGTGGAGCTGGTGTAATGCAGTGAGCGAAGAGCATCCATCTTTTGTGGGGAGAGAGGTGGCTTAAAGGTGATAAGGCGAGTGGTCTTGGCTGAGGCTGAGATGATGACGTACTCTGCGGTGATGGTGTGCACTGTCGAGTTGGGCCCACCCACACGGTAAGAAATCTGGACCTCAGGCCCATCCCTCATGACCTTCTCCACCTTGGACCTCAAATGGATAGTGCCAGGCTCCAAGCTGGCTCCAAGGGCACTGGGGAGCTGGTCAAAGCCACCTGTGATCTCAGTAAAACTGCAGAGGTGAAGGGGGGAGAGGGTGAGTGTGGGAGGGACATTAGCTAGACCAACATCTGGGTTTGTTCCTGGTCTGAAAAGGAGGAAATTTATTTCCTGCACACTGTGCTGGATATTTCATATACATCACCTTCATTAATCCCTGTGAAGTAGGAATTACTGTCTAATTTTATAGTTCAGAAAACTGAACCCAGAAGAGAGAAAGGCTTGCTCAAGATCTTATAGAAATCTAACTCCATAGCCCATGCATTCAGCCACCATGCAATTCTGCTTCCCAGGTGGAAGGAACACAAGTTGAGTTGTGCACAGACCTGGGTTTGGATTCTGGGTTTGGCTCCATACCTTGCCCAAGTTGTGTGAACTTGGGTAAAATTGGCTCAGAGAACATAACTTCTCTGACCCTCAGCATCCTCATCTGTAAAATGGCTCTGCATAATATATATACCTTATAGGTGGTCATTCATCTCATAACAATCTTATAGGACAGAGTAGAACTGCCCCATAGGGTTTCCAAGTCTATAAGTCTTTACCGAAGCAGACTGCCATGTTTTTCTCCTTACAGAGCAGCTGGTGGGTTCAAACTGCTGACCTTCTGGTTAGCAGATAAGTGCTTTAACCACTGTATCATCAAGGCTCCTTATAGGGTGGCTATGAGTTGGAATCAACTTGACTTCGGTGGGTTGGATTGGGTTGAGTATAGGAGGTCATAAGGATTAAAAGTGATAATTCTTGGAAAGTGGTTAGCATAGTGCTTGGCACATACTAAATACTCAATAAATTGTAGTTCCCTTTCTCTGCTCTGAGTGTTGGAAGAGAGAGCTCAGGACAGACCCTAGTTCTGGCCCCAGATCAGTCTCACCTATCGCTGTTGGAGACAATCATATCAATCCGCAGTGACTCCAGGAGGGACTTAAAGTATCCAGCATCCTCATTCATCACATCCCCGATCATCTGTACTGCTCCTCGGCTCAGCATCCCTTCCTTCAGCAGGTAAGCCTGTGGGGATGGGAATGGGGTCACCATGTATGGAAGTGCCAGGTGGAGGAAGTAGTATGTAGGAAGGGGCTTCAGCAGGGTCCTGGGCCTGGGCCCAGGCAAGAGGTAGGGCAGGACTGCAGGGAGATGAAGGCTTTGGCAGTGGCAAGAGAGGGCCCTGGTAGGCAGAGGACAACCACAGAGGACTATGCTGAGCACAGACCCTTTCTACCTCTATCCTGAAACTTCCCTGGCCCACTTACCTTGGTGGAGTAAGAATCATACAAGGACATCAGGTAGCTACAGTTGAATGTTTTCAGACTTTGTCTGAGCTACAGAAGGGGAAGGAGCCTTAGATTAGAACCAAAGAGCCAGAGGCAGGACTCGTGGGTTCTCTGGCTATTATTTTGAAGAGGATGTGAGCAAAAGAGTGTGAGGAAGGAAGGATGGGAGAAAGGTGGTTCTAGGAGCCCCAGAATGCTCTTCTTTCCCCAAGTACCTCCCCCTTCATTTAAAGATTTTTTGGAGACTAAATTTTCAGGCAAAGAGGAAGACTGACTTATTACCAAGAGCTGGGTTATCTAGTGATTCTCTTTTCTTCCACTGCCACTGATCAAGCAATGGGCTGTCGAATCCAAGGATGGGAGAAGTGTTGGGGCTGGGCACTGGGGTAGAGATGGCAACATTCTTAGGGGTTTGAGGAGGAAGGTGTACCAATAATCACAAGAGCACCAGATAGGATTTAGGTGACCTGGGTCCATCCACTAATTTGCCAGGTGACCTTTGGCCAAACCTGTTCTTTCCCGACCCTAGAAGGGGTGAGGCAGGAGGCACCTTGGTGATGGACTCATGGAAGAGATTTATAGCATCCTTGCCCTTCTCTGTGGGGTTCACAGAGTAGCCCAGGAGCTCTGGATTGGCCTTGACCTCCCAGGTGCGATAGTGTTGTTCATTGATGAGGAACCAGATGTTGGCATCATACTGGATGAACTTGTTCACTTTCAGGCCAAGCTTTTTGATATAGGTGTGAACCAGCCTGGAGCGGACAAGGTAAAACATGAAATCCATCCCAATGGTACCTTATTCCTGTAGACCTCACAGTAGAAACCATTTCCAGGAAAACTCTGCCCAGGGAGCTCAGACTAAGTGCTTCAACTCTAGTCTAGTTTCCTCTTGCTGCAGCATTAGTTCTTTTCCTTCTGTTTTTGCGCCAGGGACATAAGGGGTGGGGAATTCACCCATCATTGAATAAAGATCCTTGGGAATCCCAGCTTATGGGAATTCAAATGTAGAGATAGAGGCCTTTGTTTCAGACAGTATTTGAAATTCCATTTTTCATTTCTAAGTAAGTTCGAGGCAATACCTAAAGACTCCTAGTTTTAGTCTGATTCACTTGGTTTTTGTTTTTGCTTTTGGTGGTGTGTAGGGAATATCTTGGGTTCAGTTTACACTTAAGGCAAAAAGAAATCATAATTGTGGAGGCATGGGGGACACCAGCCTGGGGGTCTCTTTTGTCTTGGAAGTCTCAGAACTAGGAGCTGGGTCCTCTTCTGTGAGTCAGTTATGGCTTAGGGTTAAACATACAGTTTTGTGCCAGGTGCCTCCTTAACTTTGAGGAGAAGATTTGTCACTTTCTCATAGAAGAAACTTGGGTGAGTCACTTATTATATCTGAGCCTAATTTCTCCATTTGTAAATGGGAATAAGAGTATCAAATTATATGGTTGCAAGGATCAAATGAAATAATGCCCATGTAGTGCTTAGCACTAGGGCCTGGCACATAGTAAGCACTCAACAAATGGTGTCTGCTGTTGTTATTTATTTTACAGCTTAATGTTATATAATTGACTTATATGCAACTGCCCATATTTAAAGTGTAGCCTTGGTGGTGCAGTGGTTAAGAGCTTGACTACTAACCAAAAGTCGACAGTTCAAATCCATCAGGCTTTCCTTGGAAACAGTATGGGGCAGTTCTACTCTGTCCTATAGGGTTGCTATGAGTCAGAATCGACTCGAAGGGAACGAGTTTGGTTTGGTGTTTTTGATATTTAAGGTATATAATTTTATGAGTTAATGGTAATTATTATAACTATTAGTTTGGGATCTACCACTTTCTGTGTGACCTGGGATCTGAGCCTCAGTCTTCGTCTCTGTAAGTGGAGACATGAGTCTTAGCCCTGACGTGCAGGGTTGAATCACATGAAACAGTGACTCTGAAAGGGCTTTGACATGATGGCACCAGGGCCCCTCCTGCCTCATCTTCATCCCTCCTACTTACCCTTTGCTCCACTTCCTGGACTTACCTGTGGGACTGTGGGATTCGCATGGGACCCAGTTCAACGTACCAGCCCTCTTCCTCATTCCTGAATGTGGTCACCCGACCCCCAATGTGGTTGCTGGCTTCCAAGATGGTTACCTGGAGTCCAGAGAAGCTGCTGTCATCTCCAGAGCCATGCTCTCCTTTCTTCCCACCCTGTACTCCCACCCTCACCCCACCACAAGCTCTAGCCTGGAATTCCCAGCATTAGGCCCCTGCATGTGCAGGATAACCAAACTGGGAATGTTTCAAGCAGAAGGGTCTTGCAGTAATGCAAATGAAGAAGAAGGGCTCCACGGGTGGGCAAGAGACACACCATCTGCTAGCCCTTGCTTATTAGCATAACTCTTTTCCACTTTTGTTTTCTTTAAAACACAAGTCGCAATTACGGTCAAGTCTCATGGGTGAACCCAGATTTTTGAGGAACAATAATTAAGGGTTAAGAGACCTAGTGGGTTATGTACAATTGTCTAAGAGTTGGTGGTAAGCCAGTTCTTTTTCTTTTTCCACCCTAAGGAGCAAACTGGAAGGCATCTCTCCAAAGCCTCCTCACCTGGTGGCCAGAGTCCTGCAGGGCCTTGGCTGCTGCCAGGCCTGACATGCCAGCTCCCACAACCACCACCCACTTGGGCAGCGGGGAGGTGTGGAGCCCCTCCTGGGCTGTGAGGAGGATGGACTCATACTCGGGATCCTTGAAGCACTTGGCCAGATCCTCAAAGTAGCCAAGGCAGCTGGGGGTGATTAGCAGGAGCCCCAAGATCAGGATTCCTGAGGGTAGAGAAAGGAATGGGAGCTGCCTTTCTGGGGCCCAGACTCTGTGCCTCTTTTCATCCAGGATGATCTTGGCTGTATAATGAATGTGGCCAGGTGAGTCAGGTCAGAATGGAAGGTCAGGACAGAGTCTGGTGAGTGTGTGATTGTCAGTGTGTGTCCTTGTGCCTCTGTGTCTATGTGGGGAAATGGGTGATTGTGTTGGGTGGGGTGTGAATGCATGTGGGAACTCTGGTAGTGTGTTAGTTATGTGATTAATGTGTGACTGTGAATATGGAAATGCAAGTTTTCGTGTGCGCGTGTAACGGAAAGTCCATGAGTTTGTGCAGTTCGTGTTTGGCTGTCAGTATGCTTGCTTCTGACGGTGAGTGTGTGTGTGAGCATGTCTGTAAATGCGGAACGTGTAAATGTGGATCTGTGTGCGTTATCAATTTGTGTGTAACTGATAGCAATGTAAGTTTCTGTGGTTGTGAGTTTGTGGTTGTTGACCTGTATGGCTTTGCATTGTCTGTGATTGTAAGTGACGGTGTGTTTGTAGGGCAATGTGGGTTCTGAGGAAAGAGGTATGAATCTGTGTGAGAAGGCAAGATGGGCTGTAGAACTGGATGGGTGTTGGCCTGGAGTTTAGAAGAGGGAGGGTGACAGAATGTGCGCCTTTGTATGAGACAGAGAATGTGCGTGCTCGTGGTCTTGTGTTTGATTCTGCGTGTGCATTTTGAGCATGAGGCTGGGTGGGAGAGTCTGAAGGTGTCTAGTTCTTAGGGAACGTGTGATTCGTGAGTGCGTGTGTATGTGTGAAAGTGAGAGTATGTGAAGGCACAGTTCTCGGGGTGGGGGGGATGTGTGTATGTGAGACCATCTCCTCAGTGTGATCACTAGTGACCTATGGGATCTTGGCAGTCCTATTCTTCTCCAGTCTCACAGAATTTTCCCCCAAAGCTCTCTAGGTAATTCTAATGTGCAGCCAAGATTGAAAACTGTTGTTCATATAGTTAATATATAGGATGCAACATGTCCTGAGTGATTTGTTTTTCTTCTCCACTGTTAACTGTCCTGAGATACAGAGAAATTTACCTGGGAGTCTGCTCCAGGAACTGCGACATACTGTACCTGTTCCACTAACCCTAGGCTTTTTTTGGCAGGTCAGAACCCCTTTAGTCCAGTGCCCCTCTTTGAACAGGTGGGACAACTGAAGCTCACAGAAGCAAAGGGATATTCAGGGTCACTCACTGAGGAAAGGCAGGAGACCTCACTGGTTCCCAGTGCAGACCCCTCCCAGTGCTGGTACAGCCTTCTGCAGGGAGACGCCTCAGAAGAGAAAAGAGAGGAGTTACCGTGCCTCATGGGAGAGATCCTCAGGCATCACCCCTTGACTGTATCCCCCAGGCCTGCCTGAACCTCCCTAACCTTATCTCCAGCCCTGACAGATTTTCTCATCTCCCAGCGCTATCACCATCCTGCCTTAGTCCCCATCCTCCTTCTCCTTGAATACTCTTCCCCCGATTCATTCTCCAGACCCGTCTTCATTCTTTTGACTCACTTTCAACACTTAAACCCACCCTACCCCTGATTTAGCTCCTATTCCCTTCCCCTGCATGGCCCTATTCCCAAACTCATCCTCAAACCCATCTCAACCTCCTTGGACCATCCCCCTCCCCTGATCTAGTTCCTCTTCTTGTTTCAGTGTCTTCCTTAGGATCCTCTCTATCAGACCTAGTGGAGGGACCCCACTTACCCCTCATCTTGGCCATGGCTCTTCAGCTCATGCTGAACCCTGAGCAGCTCTCCATCTTTTCATGAGGAGCCAGCTCCACCCCAGAAGTAACTGGCCCTCATCCAGCCAATTCGTCCCAGGACCCTATTGGCTGGGCTTAGCAGAGAAGCCCTGTCCTCAGGGCCTGGGGTGGCAGGTGGGATGACCATGGTGACTCAGTTCCACCCTCAACCTTATCTTCTATATCCTTGTCTTCCTCCTGAGCCATCTCCCCTTGTAGGGAAAGACCCTTTTCTCAGATCGGACCCTAGCACTTGTGCACCAATGGGAAGAAAAGGTAGTGGGAGCCAGGTATGGGTCATTTCATTCCCTGAAACCTACTGTGAAAATTTCCCAGGAAGGGGTAAGGGCTGGCACTTGATGTCTGGGCTGAAGTCCAGTGTCTAAACTTCCAGCACAGGCCAAAGCACCTGACTGCACCCACTAGAGAATGTCCCTGTTCCCGTTGCTGCCCCACTGTGGAGCCTTCTGCTCCCCTGAGAGTCTGCTCAAGGTGGGAGATCTGGCTGGGAGTTCTGGCTAGGAGGTCCCAAGGAGAACAGTGCCTTGCCTACCTTTATCAGAAGGCTCCTCTGGGAGGCAGGGTCTCTAGCTTGGCCCATTTACAGTGAGAAGTGTCTCTTCCCCTTCCTTTAGGTCCCTTAGGGCTTCCTTGATGGGTTTCTCCGGTACTGGATTCCTTTCTCTGGGGAACAGGGCCAGCTGGCTGTGATGCCAAGCTAGCTCATTGTTCTTTTTGTGCAGTGGGGGTAGACAGGCAGGCAGGTGAGAGGAGTAGGCAAAAAGAGAGGAAGGGGCAAAAACCCAGCAGCATGGTGCTGGGGAAGGGGGAAGGAGTGGGAGCAGGCAGGGGCACTTAGCAGCCAGGACACAGGATTCAACTCATGGGGGAGCCAGAGGTGGGTATAAGGGAAAGGGCACTAGCACTGGAACTGTACAGAAGTGAGTTTGAATCATGCTATGTCATGTCCTAACTGTTTGTCTTAGGTTTCCTTATCTGTAAAATGGGGCAATAATATCTTCTTCACAGGGTGTATCAAGGACTGAGATGATGTGTGAAGAACCTGGCATAGCACCTTGCACTTGGTAGGTACCTAAGCTGGTTTCCTTCTCTCCTTTTGGAGCTAGGGTCGGGTTTGAGACCACACAATACACTGATGTCTGTCAAATTGAAGTAATTCCTCCACCAAAGTTTGCTTGGAGGACAAAAAGAAATAACATGTAGAGTTACTGTGTGAACTGCTAGACTCTTAACACAGGTCCAGGACTCTCTCTTTTTCTGCTTCCTTTTTGTTGGGTACCAGTTTTATTGAGATATAATTTACATGCCATACAATTCACCATTTAAAGTGAACAATTCAATGATTTTTAGCGTATTCAGAGTGGTGCAACCATTACAATAATTATAGAATGTTTTCATCACCCCAAAGAGAAGCCCAATACCTTTTAACCATCACACCCCATTGTCCCCATCTCCATCAGCTATAAAACCTGTTGCTGTCGAGTCGATTTCAACACATAGTGACCCTATAGGACTTCCCAAGGCTGTAAATCTTTACAGAAGCAGACTGCCACATCTTTTTCCCACGGAGCGGCTGGTGGTTTGAACCGCTGACCTTTTGGTTAGCAGCCAAATGCTTTACCACTGTGCCACCAGGGCTCCTTCTACCAGCTGGAGGCAACCACTAATCTGCTTTCTGTCTCTATAGATTTGCCTATTCTGGACATTTCATATAAGTGGAACCATACAATATGTGGTATTTTGTGACTGGCTTCTCACTTAGCGTAATGTTTTTGAGGTTCATCTAAATTGCAGCATGTATCAGTACTTCATTCTATTTTATTGCCAAATAATATTCCATCATATGAATGTACACATTTATCCATTCATCAGTTGATGGACATTTGAGTTGTTTCCACTTCTTTGCTATTATGAATAATGCTGCTATGAACGTTTGTGACAAATTTTTGTGTTTTTACTTCTCTCTGATATATACTTAGGAGTGTGTATGGGTCATATGGTAACTCTATGTTTAATCTTTTAACTCTATGTTTAATCTTCTGAGGAACTGTCAGACTGTTTCTCAAAGTGGCTGTACCATTTTACATTCCCACCAACATTGTGCGAGGATTTCAATTTCTCCTCATCCTCCCTAACATTTGTTATTATCCGTCTTTTTGGTTCTAGGCATCCTAGCGGGTATGAAGTTGTACTTCATTGTCATTGTGATTTGTATTTCCCTGATGGCTAAAGATGTTGAAGATCTTTTCATGTGCTTATTGGCCATTTATATATCTTCCTTGGAGAAATGTCTTGTTATGGATTGAATTGTGTCTCGCCAAAATGTGTGTCTTCTTGGCTAGGCCATGATTCCCAATATTGTGTGGTTGTCCTTCATTTTGTGATCTGATATAACTACCTATGTGTTGTAAATCCTAACTCTATGATGTTAATGAGGCAAGATTAGAGGCAGTTATGTTAATGAGGCAGGACACAATCTACAGGATTAAGTTGTATCTTGAGTCAATCTCTTTTGAGATATAAAAGAGAAGTGAGCAGAGAGGAGAGGGAACGCCCACCTCCAAGAAATAAGAGCCAAGAGCGGAGCACATCGTTTGGACTAGGGTCCCTGTGCTGAGAAACTCCTAGACCCAGGGGAAGAGTGATGACAAGGACCTTTCCCCAGAGCCAACAGAGACAGCCTTGCCCTGGAGCTGGCACCCTGAATTAGGACTTCTACCCTCATAAACTGTGAGAGAATAAATTTCTGTTTGTTAAAGCCACCCACTTGTGGTATTTTTGTTATAGCAGCACTAGATAACTGAGACAGATGACAAGGGGAAGATCACCATCCCTAGCCTTAGACCAATTGGGTGACAAGGGGAAGAACACCACCCCTAGCCTCAGACTAATCAGGATGTACCCCTAGGGGCTAGGGAGGAGGAGGTCACTTCACTGAGTTTCCTGGGGGTAAACCTGTGCCAAGAAGGAAGAACTGGTTGGAGGGTGTTTCTCAGTGGACAACCAATTGTGCCCACCACAGAGGGTATAACAGGAGGTACCAGGTGGGGGACGTTGTTTAATATTGCAAATAGCATTCTACTGCATATTGTTCACTTCTGTGGCCAGAGTTATCTTTGTGAAACAGAAATTTCGCTAGATGGTCCCTTGCTTGTCTTGAAAATCTCTCTATCTCTGGATATAGAAAGATGACTGAGGCAATGTCCCTGCCTTTAGGGAGCTTATAGTCTAACGTAGGAGAGAGATGTACACACAGGCAATTTCCAAACCAAGTACAGTGGGTATTAGTAGAGTGGGGGAAGGGGATAAGTGGGAGTCCAAGGGAGGAGAGCCTTCCAGTGCCAAATGTGTATGAGCAACAGACCTCTGGGGCAGGACAGGAAAGAGAGGGAATGGGAAGCAGTGAGAGTGTGATGAGGTCAGACCTGAGGAATAAGGGAGAAGCGCTGGAGAGGTAGGGTATGAGCACTTCTGGGTGACTGAGTGACCCAGTTGGAAGAGAGAGGGAAACCTTGGAGAGGATGGATCTTCACCCTGGAGACACACCATTTTGGGTTGTGAGTGACCTAGCTCTTGTGGAGACAGTAAAAGGAGGCTTCTGGGGCAGGGATGGGCTGGGTCTGATCCCTGTTGACTTTGCACCTGGCTTAGTGAAAATTTCTGTCTTTCCTCTACCTTATTGAGAGGGAGGGGTGATATTCACAAAAGCAAATTGCAGAGTAGTTCCCCCAGCATTGTGCAACAGGGCTTTCTCTGAGGATGAAAGCAACCAGAATGAACATGGTCATGAGAACCTGTTGGAACCACCCAAGTCCAAGTAAGGTGGCTAGGTGACTCCAAAGGCTAAAACTATAGAAGTAATAATGATGACCCCCATTACTGAGTAACTGTGACTTGGCAAGCCTTGGTCCAGGATTTTCACCAGGTGCCTTTTTAAATTTCTGACATTTTGGGGCATTCAGGATTTTATTTTCTATCATAAAGAATTTGTCTAATAATAACTAATCTATTTTTGTCATACATAATGCATCAAAGAATATCCCACTTTAAGATCTGTATGCATATCCCTAATAATCCTAGCATAAAACCCTATAAAGGGAATTACTGGTTAAAGGGAGTGACTATTTTAAGAATTTTGATGCAAATTGTGAAATTGCCCTCCAGAAATAGTACAACAATTTTCACTCCCACCAGCAGTGTATGAGGGTGCCCATTTCACCTATTACTCCTCAAGTCTAGGTATTCTCATTAAAAAGAAACAAAACAAAACAAAAACTTTGCCAATTTCATAGATGAAAAAGTTATCATCATGTTTTTTAGAGTGTATTCCTTTGTTGATTAGTGAGGCTAAATATCTTTCGCCAGTTTATTGGCTGTTTGAATTTCTTCTTTTGTGAATTGCCTATTCATATCTTCAATCCCTTCTTTTTCTATTGGAGTTTTAATCTGTTTTACTTTACTGTAAAACTTAATGTTTTACTCAGCTCTTTCTATTAATGGCATTAAGCTAACACTTTCCTGTCTTGTATATTGTGCGTATATTTCCACTTTGTGGGTTGCCTTTTAAGTTTGTTTATGGTGGTTTTAGACAAACAGAATTTTAAAAATATAACAGATTCAAGTTTATCAATATTTTTCTTAAGATTTTCCATTTGGGACCATTTAATTGGTTTGATATTTTTCCCATTTAATTATTTAATCCATCTGGATTTTATGTTGGGGGTCACAAACAAACTATTAGGGTCCTTTACAACCCCACCAACTAACACATTGAATGCAGAATCTATGCTTAGTGGGGCCATGTTAATAAATTCGACCTGATCCAACTTTATATTCCTTTCACCATGATCCTATATCCTTAAGATCCATTCCCGCTCATATTCCCTAGATTTCTGTCTGTATAAATTAGACCAAAAAAAAAAAAAAAAAAAATGCAGTTCTTTTGGTGTGTAGTACACATCCTCACAGATCACACTTTGTACCTCACCCTTTGGGGTCTGCTGGGACTTGAGTCTAGTTATAGATTGGTTGGCTGAAACATGGAACCAAATATGGCCTAAACTAAATGAAGTTAATGTAATATAGAAGAACCTTGGGAGATTGGAATGTTAAAGTGGATTTACCATGTAAGATCTGCTCACCTACTTTAGGAGAATCCAGAGGACACCCATCCACCAAAACTTTGAGAAATAAATTTGTGAGGGGAGCCCCAGCATCCTTGAAGAGTGCCGTTTGTGTTTGTTCCTATTTGTAGGTCATAAATTAAAGTGGGAACTGCAGTCGTTGAATGAGGATTCCTAAATGCAATGGGGATAATGGGATCCTGGAGTGGCAGGGACCAAGTGGTGACACTTAATCATCAAGATCAAGGTAGGCAAGGTTACCATAATAAACAGTGGAGCCAAAGCTGACTTGGCTTATTCTGATTTGTAGAGACTTATGGCACTGGCTAGTTGACCGTGGTGTCCCTACAAAAGAATTAGATGGGTAGGCTACTAAATTCTTACTTGATCTGTATAAATGAAAGAATTCTAGATCTAGTAAACAGAAATATAACTTGAATCACTAAAACAGAGGGTCACAGCCCCTCAGTCAATTCCCAGACTTGAGCCAGTTTATAGACCCAGAAATCCTAAGTGAAAATGAGGATGGGTCCCTTTGAGGAAGGACCCTACTACACTCCCCAAAATTTATGGTGTTAATCTTTCATCTAGTCACCCAAGTAAATGGCCTTAGATTACTGAACAATGGCTCTGAATTTACACTAATTCTTGGAGATTCAAATGTCACTGTGGTCCATCAGTCAGATTAGAGGCTTTTGGAAGTCAAGTGATTAGCTCAGGTCTGACTCACAGTGGGCCCAGTAGGTCCCCAAATCCATCCTGTGGTTATTTCCCCAGTTGCAGAATACATGATTGGAATAGACATACTCAGCTACTGTCAGAATCCCTACATTGGCTCCCAGTAGAGTGAGGACTATTATGGTAAGAAAGGCCAAGTGGAAACCACTAGAACTGCCTCTACTAGGGAAATAGTAAGCCAAAAACAATACTACATCCTTGAAGGGGTTGCAGAGATTAGTGTAACTGTCAAGGACCTGAAAGATGTAGGGATGGTGATTCCCGCCACATTCCCATTCAACTCATCTATTTGGCCTGTGTAGAACACAGATGGATCTTGAAGAATGACAGTGGGATTATTGTAAATTGAATCAGTTGGTAACTCCAATGCAGCTACATTACCAGATACGGTTTCATTGATTGAGCAAATCAACACACTCCCTGGTTCCTAGTATGCACCTACTGATCTGACAAATGCCTTTTGCTCAATACCTCTTAGTAAAGACCACCAGAAACAGTTTGCTTTCAGCTGGCAAGACCAGCAATACACTTTCACTGTTTTATTTCAGGGGTATATTAACTCTTCAGCCTTATGTTGTAATTTAGTCCATATGGACCTTGATAGCCTTCCCTGCTACAAGAAATTATGCTGGTCCATTAAATTGGTGCTATTATGCTGATTGGACCTGGTGAACGGGAAATAGCAACTGCTCTAGGCATATTGGTAAAACACTGGCATGTCAGAGGGTAGGAAATAAATATTACAAAAATTCAGGGGCCTTGTTGTGAGGTTGTTGTCATAAAACAATATGTGTACTACTGTTTCATGAGAAACTATTTGTTCTGTAAGCCTTAACCTGAAGTACCGTAAAAAATTAAAAAAATAAAAAAAAATTCAGGGGCCTTCTACGTCAGGAAGTCCAGTGGTTTGGGATTTGTTGAGATATCCCTTCTAATATGAAGAATAGGTTGTTTCATCTGGCCCCTCCTACCATCAAAAAAGAGGTACAATGCCGAGAGGGCTCCCTTAGATTTTGGAGGCAACATATTTCTCATTTGAATGTGCTACTCTCTCCCATTTAACAAATGACCTTAAAACACTTTAGTTTTTAGTGGATCCCAGAACAACAGCTCTCCAAAAGGTCCAGGCTGTCACGTGAACTGCTCTGCCACTTGGGCGATATAATTAAGCAGATATGATGCTCTTTGAAGTGCCAGTAGCAGATAGAGATGTCCTTTGGAACCTTTGAAAGACTCCTATAGGTAAATGACAGCACAGATCCTTAGGATTTTGGGGCAAAGTCTTGGCATTCTCTGTGAATAATAACTACTCTCCTTCTGAGAAACAGCTTTTGGCTTGCTACTGGGCCTTGTTGTTGTTGTTAGGTGCCGTTGAGTCGGTTCTGACTCATAGCAACCCTCTGTACAACAGAAGGAAACACTGTCTGGTCCTGTGCAGTCCTCATGATCGTTACTATGCTTGAGTCCATTGTTGCAGCCACTGTGTCAATCATCTTGTTGAGGCTCTTCCTTTTTTTCGCTGACCCTCACTTTACCAAGAACAATGTCTTTCTCCAGGGAATGATATTTCCTGATAATATGTCCAAAGCATGTGAGACAAAGTCTCACCATCCTCGCTTCTAAGGAGCATTCTGGCTGTATTTCTTCCAAGACAGATTTATTCGTTCTTTTGGCAGTCCATGGTGTATTCAATATTCTTCACCAACACCATAATTCAAATCCACCAATTCTTCGGGCTTCCTTATTCATTGCCCAGCTTTTGCATGCACGTGAGGTGATTGAAAACACCATGGCTTGGGTCAGGTGCATCTTAGTTTTTAAAGTGATATCTTTGCTTTTTAACACTTTAAAGAGGTCCTTTGCAGCAGATTTGCCCAATGCAACACATCTTTTGATTTCTTGACTGCTTCCATGGGTGTTGACTGTGGATCCAAGTAAAATGAAATCCTTGACAACTTCAGTCTTTTCCCTGTTTATCAGGGTGTTGCTTATTGGTCCAGTTGTGAGGATCTTTGTTTTCTTTATGTTGAGGTGTAATCCTTATTGAAGGCTGTAGTCTTTGATCTTCATCAGTAAGTGCTTCAAGTCCTCTTCACTTTCAGTAAGCAAAGTTGTGTCATCTGCATAATGCAGGTTGTTAATAGACTAAATGCTGAACCATGAATCACCAAGTTACCATGTGACTGAGCTGCCCATAATGAACTGGGTGTTATATGACCCATCAATCCATAAAGTTGCGTGTACATAGTAGTACTCCGTCATCAAATGGAAGAGGTATATAGGAGATTAGGCTTGAGCAGGCTCTGAAAGCACAAATAAGTTATATGAGAAAGTGACCCAAATGCCCATGGTTCCCGTTCTTGCTACATTACTTTCTCTCTCCAGGCCTGCACCTATGGCCTCATGGGGAGTTCCCTAAGATCAGTTGACTGAAGAAGAGATAACTCGGGCCTGGTTTACAAATAGTTCAGCAAAATATTCATTTATCATCCCAAATTGAACGGCATTATGTCCCTTAAAGATGCACTGGGACATCCCTTACGGACAGTGGTGAAGGGAAATTCTCCCAGTAGGCGTAACTTCAAACAGTGCACCTGGTTGTTCATTTTGCCTGGAAGGAGAAATAGACAGAAGTAAAAGTCTATATTGACTCATGGAGTGTGGCCAATGGTTTGGCTGGACGGTCGGGGACTTGGAAGGAACATAATTGGTGAATTGGTGACAAGAAGTTTTGGGGAAGAGGTATGTGGATAGACCTCTATGAAAGGGCAAAGAATGTGAAGATATTTGTGCCCCATGTGAATGCTCCTCAAAGAGTGACCTCAGCAGAGTAGGATTTTAATAATCAAGTGAATAGGATGACTCATTCTGTGGATATCAGTCAGCCTCTGTCATGGATTGAATTATGTCCCCCCAAAAATGTGTGTATCAATTTGGCTGGGCCATGATTCTTGGTACGGTGTAATTTTCCCATGTGTGGTAAATCCTGCCTCTATGATGTTAATGAGGGAGGATGGGCAGCAGTTGTGTTAGTGAGGCAGGACTCAATTTACAAGACTGGCTTGTGTCCTGAGGTAATCTCTTGAGATATAAAAGACAGAAGTGAGCAGTGAGATAGGGGGACCTCATACCATCAAGAAAGCAGTGCTGGGAGCAGAGTGTGTCCTTTGGACCGGGGTCCCTGTGCCAAGAAGCTCCTAGCCTGGGGGAACACTGATGAGAAGGCCGAGAGAGAGAAAGCCTTCCCCTGGATCTGACACCTTGAATTTGGACTTTTAGCCTACTTTACTGTAAGGAAATAAACTTCTCTTTGTTAAAACCATCCACTTGTGGTATTTCTGTTATGGCAGCACTAGATGACTAAGACAGCCTCTTTCCCCAGCCCCTGCAACCATTGACCAATGAGCTAATGAACGAAGTGTCCATGGTGGCAGGAATGGAAGTTATGTGTGGACTCAGCATCATGGACTTCCACCTACCAAGACCAATCTGGCTACAAATCAGAGCCTGATTTAGTGTTTGTTTGTTTGTCTTTCTGTCTTTCTTTTTTTCCTCCTGTTTTCTGGAGAACTGGTTGTTAAACATTTAACATCACTTGTTAAAACCTAGACTAATCCTAGAATAATCCTATACTCAATGGCTGTATGACATTTGGCAAATTCCTAAATCTTTTTCACTTAGTTTCCTCATCTGCACAATAGGGAAGATAATACTATTTATTTCATAGGGATGTTTTGAGAATTAAATGGTTTATGGTAAGTAAAGCACTTAAAAAAATAACAGACACACAGTAAACAGCATCCTATAAGGTTTTGCTATCATCATCATTATTAGTATTGCTGTTATTATCATTATCATGATCACTATTATTATCATCCTATTAGCTTATCAGACCTATATATCCTTCTATTGGACCAGAAAAGATTTCAGTCTTAGGAGACACAAATACCCAAGACTCAGGGTGCTGAGGGCATGCATGGTCAGATTGCCATAATTGATTAATTATTGCTGGACAGATGGCTGACTGTCTTAGTCATCTAGTGCTGGTGTAACAGAAATACCACAAGCAGATAGCTTTAACAAACTGAAGTTTATTTCCTCATAGTAAAGTAGGCTAAAAGCCCAAATTCAGGGCATCAGCTCCAGGGAAAGGCTTTCTGTCTCTTTTGGCCTTCTCATCAACCTTCACCTGGACTAGGAGCTTCTCCACACAGGGACCCAGGGTCCAAAGGACACACTCTGCTCCTGGCACTGCCTTCTTGGTGGTGTGAGGTCCCCCCTTCTCTACTTGCTTCCCTTTCCTTTTATCTCTTGATAGATAAAAGGTGGTGCAGGCCACACCCCAGGGAAACTCCCTTTACATTGGATCAGGGATGTGACCTGGATAAGGGTAGTATTACCATCCCACTGTAATCCTCTTGAATGTAAAATTACAATCGCAAAATGGAGGACAACCACACAAAACTGGGAATCATGGCCTAGCCAAATTGATACACACATTTTTTGGGGGACACAGTTCAATCCATGACACTGACTCTTTCTTCAACTTCTCAGAAAACCAAACAGAAGAGAGCCTGGGGGCAATGGAAAGGTCCATGGCCGGGAGGCAGGACATCTAGTGTAGTCTCCTACACTAATTCATGTAAGCCAACCACTTTTCTTTTCTGAGCTTCAGTTTTCACAACTGTAAAAGAAAAGCAGGGAGCTGTTCATGTTGACCCTAAGCCTCTTCAGATTCAGAGAGCAGTGAAGTCAATAAAAACAGCATCAAGGAATCCTGCAGGGCTGAAGTCATGACAAGCGCTCAGTAATTATTTGTCAGCTTCGCTGTCATCATCAACATCATCTGTAAAATGGGAATGATAACACCTCCTTCACGGGGGTGCTGGTGGGACCTGATGAGAAAATACGTGTGAAAGCACTTTGTAAATCGTAAAGTTCTGTGAGGATGCCCCAAAGGAGCATTAAGATGATCTTGATTATTAGTATCATCACCACCTCCTGCTAGTGCCTTTAGTTCTCCTCCCCAGCCACAAGCCCAGAAACCTTTCTGGGGCACCTGTCTTACCTAATGAGAGCTAATCCCCACAGGGTACCTCCCAGATGCGTTTTCAACCTGGGGCCAATTAGGGAGTCCAGATCCCAGGCCCAAAATTGTTAGGGCTGCTGCAATTCCCAGATTCCCCCTTCTCACTGGCCTTCCTCTTGTCCTCCAGGCTTGTGGGGCTCTCTGGCTCAGAACTGAGCATTCAGAGTCTTATCTGCTCCCTCATACCTATCCCTGGGATTGCCCCAGCCCCACTGATAAACTCAGTCAGCTCTTGGGACAGCAGGAGGGATTTCAGTTAGAGTTCTGGTGCAGCCATTAGTCTAGACTTAGACACTTAAGCACATAATATTGTGGACTCAGCCCTGGCCCTAGAGGCAGGAGCCTGGGCTCTGGTGCTCGTTCTGCCACTGTCTGGTTTCATGACCTTGGCCAGGTCCCTCAGCTCTTCCTGGTCACCATTAATTTATTTGGTAAATGGGGGGAAGCAATATTTGGCAGTCTTTAAGAAATTCTGTCATTAAAAAAATCATAGTTGCCCAGGTTCCATCCTATGATCCTAGATTGCTCCTGACTTTGGGTAGTCACTGCCCCTTCCCTGGCCTCAGTTTCCTCATCCATCCAACAGGGAGATTAATTCTTTCCTGGCCTACCTCCTCAGGGCTGGAGCAATTGTCAATGACTTACGTGAGAAGGGTTAGGGCTCGGGTCAGGGCAAGAGATCGTTATTATCTGTGTTCTGTTTCCATCCTCAGGAAAGGGATTTATGAGGCAAGTTTTCATCTGTCTTGAGTTCTAGATCCAAACTCCCTCCTCCCTCTAAATCTGTGGACCCATCAGACTGGGCCAGAGGACGTATGTGTATGGGAAATGGGATATAGGGGAACCCTTGAAACTTTAGCCAAGTCTGAGGAAGAGCTGAGGGTTGGAGGGGCCTTGGGGATCATATCCATCTCTCCACCAGGTCCCCAGATTGCTGAAGGGAGAGTGGGTCCAAAAAGGAGCCCTGACTTGACCCAGGACACTTAGCCAGTCAGTGGCCTGGCCAAGATTAATATTCAGGCATCCAAACTTCGAGCTCCAAGAGGTTTCCTCCACTCAGTATCACCTTCAAAGCATCTTTTTAGGGAGAGTTATTCCATCCAAGGGGGCTCTGGAGGTGCAGTGGTTAAGCACTGGCTGCTAACCAAAAGGTTGGCGGTTTGAGCCCACCAGCCACTCTGTGGGAGAAAGATGTAGCAGTCTGCTTCTGTAAAGATTACAGCCTTGGAAACTCTATGGGGCAGTTCTACTCTGTATCAGAATTGACTCGATGGCAACGGGTTTGGTTTTGGTTTTATTCCATCCAGAAACAGGGAAGAATGGAAACCTGGACAATAGGCACTTTCTGGGAACTTCTCAGTCCAGGCAGATTTATCTCTGTGGACCTCTGCTGATGCTGAAATCTCCTTGCTGTTTCATCCCTGTTTTGCACATTCTCAGAAATAGGAAGCGTTCTTTTTTTTTTTTCTCATATAGTTGTCTCTTCCTGTTTGCTGGTTGGTATCTCTCCAGTTGACTGTGCATTTGTGAGGGCAGGAACCAAACTGTCTTGTCCACTGCTGTATCACTGGTGCCCACATGATGGCTGGCACATAGCAGGTGTTCAATAAAGAGTTTTTGATTGAGCAAAAATAATATATATTCATTACAGAAAATACAAACAAGGAAAAATGAAAGAAGAAAGGAAAGAAGGAAGAAAGAAAGGAAGGAAGGGAAGAAAAGAAGGAAGGAAGGAAGGAAAGAGATTAGCTATCACTTGTGATACCACATTCAGAGATGATCATTGTAGACTTGTTTGTTTTTTTTAACGTTTTATTGTGTTTTAGGTGAAAGTTTACATACCAAATTAGGTTCCTATTTAGCAATTTTTATACAATGTGTTCCATGACATTGGTTACATTTTTCACAATTTGTCAACATTCTCATTATTTCCATTCTTTTTGTTCTGTTTCCATTCATCTAGCTTCCCTGCCCCTCCTTAGCTCCTCATCTTTGTTTCAAGGTAAATGTTGACTGTTTGGTCTCATACAGTTGATTATTTAAGGGTGCACCGTATTCACAGGTGATATGGTTTACTTTATAAGCCAATTTATTGTTTGGATGAAAGGTGATCACCGGCAGTGGCTTCGGTTCCGAGTTCAAAGGGTATCTTAGGGACATAGTCTCAGGGGTTCCTGTATTCTCTCTCTGTGGTAGCTGAGATTGTGTGTCAACTTGGCTGGGCCATGATTCTCAGTAGTTAGGCAGTTATATAATGATGTAGTTTGGCAGTTATGTAATGATGTAGTCATCATTCATGATGTGATCTGATGTGATCAGCCAATCAGCTGTAAGAATAGTTTCCTTGGGATTGTGGCCTGCATCCAATATATATATGGATGTTCTGCAAAGCTTGGTTGCTCTGGATCCTGCATCTGGCTTGTCCTTATCTGACCTCCAGTTGTTGGGACTTGAACTAGCAGACTGCTGTCTTACCTGCCAATCTTGGATTCATCAGCCCCTGCAGCTATATGAGTCAGGAGAAGCCTCCAGCCTGATGCCTGACCCACGGACTTGGGACTTGCTAACCTCTACAGCCACGTGAGCCATTTCCTTGAGATAAAGCTTTCTTACTCTCTCTCTCTCTATATATATATATATATACCTTCCTGGTTTTACTTCTCTAGAGAACCAGGCTTAAAACACTATCAGTCCAATAAGTCTGGCCTTTTTTAGGAATTTGAGTTTTGTTCTACATGTTTCTTTCTCCTTTTCTGTCTGAGAACTTCTATTGTGTCCCTGGTCAGAGCATAGAGGTAGCGTAGCTGGGTACCATCTAGTTCTTCTGGTCTTAGGCTAGATGAGGCCGTGGTTCATGTGGGCTGTTAGTCCTGTGTAGAAGCCCTGGTGGTGCAGTGGTTAAGCACTCGGCTGCTAACTGGTAGGTTGGTGGTTTGAAACCACCAGCCGCTCCATGGGAGAAAGATGTGGCAGTCTGCTTCCATAAAGATTACAGCCTTGGAAACCCTATGGGGCAGTTCTACTCTGTCCTATAGAGTCGCTAAGAG
>NW_004443951.1:13567623-13618949 GCF_000243295.1 Trichechus manatus latirostris | reverse complement strand
ATGTGGCAGTCTGCTTCCATAAAGATTACAGCCTTGGAAACCCTATGGGGCAGTTCTACTCTGTCCTATAGAGTCGCTAAGAGTTAGAATTGACTTGATGGTTTATTAGTCCTATGGACTAACTTCTCCTTTGAGTCTTTGGTTTCCTTCATTCTCTTTTGTTCCAGATGAATAGGAACTGATAGATGTATCTTAGATGGCAGCTCACAAGCTTTTAAGACCCCAGAAGCTACTCACCAAACTAGGATGTAGAACATTATCTTTATGAACTATGTTCTGCCATAGTCCCGCTAGACTATGGTCCCAAGCCTTCAAATCCAGTAATCTAATCCCACGAGGTGTTTGGTTATGTCTAGGAAGTATCCATAACTGCGCTTCCTACATGGTTTATCACATGTATGAATATATATGCAGTATAAATAAACATGTATATGCATATGCCTACACATACACCTGTAGATGCACACCTATATACTTATATGGCCTTCCTATACAAATATATGCATATATGTATACCTATGTAACCACACATATATTTTTTGGTTGTTATTATTTTTGTTGCAAAGTTGTATGTTATAGCATTTACCGAAATTTTCCCTTATTCTTGGATACTTTTTAGTGTCTTCATTTACTTTGGACAAGTGGTGCAGACTTCATCTATGTTGGGTATTGCCTTTCTCATCACCAAAAATAACAAGTGTCTACTATCTGGAAAGTGATTCCCCCTCCCTCCCCCTCCCATCCCTGGTAACTATCAACGAACTTTGCTTTCTGTGTGTATACCTATTCTTGACTTTTTATAAAAGTGAGACTATACAATATTTGTCCTTTTGTGATTGACCTATTTCACTCATCATAATGTCCTCCAGATTCATCCATGTTATGTTTCACAGGCTCTTCATTATTCTTTATAGTTGTGTAGTATTCTGTTGTATGTATGTACCACAATTTGTTTATCTATTCATCTGTTGATGGGCACTTAGGTTGTTTCCATCTTTTTGCTGTTGTGAATAAAGCTGCAATGAACATAGGTGTGCGTATGTCTATTTATGTCACTGCTCTTATATCTCTAGGATATATACCTGGGAGTGGATTGCTGGATCATATAGTATTTCTAGCTTTTTGAGGAAGTGCCATACTGTTTTCCATAGTGGTTTTACCATTTTACAATCCCACCTGCAATGTATAAGAGTTCCAATCCCCCCACAACCTCATCAGCATTTGTTGTTTTCTTTTTTTTAATCTCTACCATTTTTGCAGGGATGAGGTGGTATCTCATTGTAGTTTTGATTTGCGTCTCTCTAATGGCTAATGGAAGCCCTGGTGGTGCAGAGGTTAACAGCTAGGCTGCTAACCAAAAGGTTGGCAGTTCGAATCCACCAGCCGCTTCTTGGAAACAGTATGGGGCAGTTCTATTCTGTACTATAGGGTCGCTATAAGTCGGCATCCACTTGATGGCAACGAGTTTTTTTTTTTTTTTTAAATGGCTAATGATTGTGAGCGTCTTTTCATGTATTTGTTGGCGGCTTGAATATCGTTTTCAGCGAAGTGTATGTTCATGTCCTTTGCCGAGTTTTTAATTGGATTGTTTGTCTTTTTGTTGTTGAGTTATCGAAGTTTTCTATAGATTTTAGAGGTTAGACCTTTACCAATTGTGTTGTCAAAGATTTTTTCCTAGTCTGCAGGTTCTCTTTTTACTTTCTTGATGAAGTCTTTTGATAAGCATAAGTATTTAAAATTTTGGAAACCCCAGTTATCTAATTTATCTTCTGTCGTTTGTGCATTTTTAGTTTTTTTTGATAGACTATTTATGCTGAAAATTAGGTACCCTAGTATTGACTGTGTGTTATCTTCCAGGAACTTTACAGTTTTAGCTTTAACATTTAGGTCTTTGATCCACTTTGTGCGTGGTGTGAGGTATGGATCCTGATTCATTTTTCTGCGTATGGATATTCAGTTTTGCCAGCACCATTTGTTGAAGAGACTGTTTCTTTCCCATTGAATGGACTTTGACACTTCTGTCGAAGATCAGCTGCCTATAGATGGATGGATTTACTTCTGGCTTCTCAGTTTTATTCCATTGGTCTACGTGTCTGTCATTGAACCGGTACCAGGCTGTTTTGATTACCTTGGCTGTATAGTAAGTTTAGAGATCCGGAAGTGTGAGGCCTCCTTTGTTCTTCTTCAATTTTGCTTTAGCTATTCGAGGCCTCCTTCCTTTCCATATAAAGTTGGAGATTAATTTTTTTATTTCACTAAAGAGTGTTGTTGGGATTTGGAATGGGATTGCATTATATCTATAGATCACTTTTGGTAGTATTGATGTTTTCAAAATATTAAGCCTTCCAATCCATGAGCATGTAATTTTTTTCCATTTATGTAGATCTCTTTTAGTTTCTTGCAGTAGTGTTTTATAGTTTTCCCTCTGTAAGTCTTTCATGTCCCTGGTTAGGTTTATTCCTAGGTATTTTACCCTTTTGGGGACTATTGTAAATGATATTGATTTCTTGATTTCCTTTTCAGAGTCCTCCTTGTTAGTGTAGAGAAACTCAACGGATTTTTCTGTGTTAACTTTGTAACCTGCCACTTTGCTTAATCCTTCTATTAATCCTTCAGTAATTTTCTTGTGGAGTCTCTGGGATTTTCTATGTATAGCATCACATCATTTGCAAATACAGATAGTTTTACTTCTTCCTTTCCAGTTTGGATATCCTTTATTTTCCTTTCTTGTCTTATTGCTCAAGCTAGAATTTCCAGTACAATATTGAATAAGAGTGGTCATAAAGGGCATCCTTGTCTCATTCCCATTCTCAAGGGGAAAGCTGTCAATCCTTCTCCATTGAAAATAATGTTGGCTGTTGATTTTGCATATATGCCCTTAATTACATTGAGGAATTTCCCTTCCACTCTTATTTGAGTGAGAGTTTTTATCAGGAAAGGGTGTTGGATTTAATCAAATGCCTTTTCTGCACTGACTGAGATGATCATGTGATTATTTTCCTTTTTTTAATTTATGTGGTGAATTAAGTTGATTGATTTTCTAATGCGGAACCATTCTTGTATCCCTGGTATAAATCTTACTTGATCATTTTTTTTTTTTTTTTGATATGCTGTTGAATTCTGTTGGCTAGAATTTTGTTGGGAATATTTTCATCTCTGTTCATGAAGGTTATTAGTCTGTAATTTTCTTTTTCAGTGGCCTTTGTCTGGCTTTGGTATGAGGGTTATGCTGGCTTCATAGAATGAATTAGGGAGAATGCCTTTCTTTTCTATGTTCTGAAATAGTTTGATGAAATAAAACTGGTGTCAGCTCTTCTCTAAATGTTTGGTAGGGTTCTCCAGTGAAGCCGTCTGGGCTGGGGCTTTTTTTTGACTGGGAGTCTTTTTTATGACATCTTCAATTTCTTCTTTTGTTATGGGTCTGTTCAAATTTCTACCTCTGTTTGTGTTAGTTTAAGCAAGTAGTGTGTTTTTAGAAATGTGTCCATTTCTTCTAGGTTTTCAAATTTTTTGGAATACAGTTTTTAATAATATTCTGTTATGATCCTTTTTATCTCAGTTCTGTTGTAATGTCAACCATCTCATTCCTTATTTTGGTTATTTGAATCTTCTCATTTTTTTCCTTTGTTAATTTGGCCAGTAGTTTGTCAATTTTTTCATTCTCTTAAAGAAACAGCTTCTAGTCTTGTTGATTCTTTTAATTGTTTTTCTGTTTTCTGCTACATTTATTTCCGCTCTGATGTTTATTATTTCCTTTTTCTGGTGACTGTTGACTTCTTTTTCTGCTTCTTTTCTATTTGTTTGAATTGTAGGGATAAGCTATTGATTTTGGCCCTTTCTTCTTTTTTATGCGTACATTTATTGCTATCAATCCTCCTCTGAGCACTGCTTTGGCTGTGCTTTAAAGGTTTGGGTATGTTGTGTTTTCATTCTCATTTGATTTTAAGAATTTTGAAATTTCTTCTATTACCAGATATTTTTTAAGTAAGATGTTATTCAGCTTCCATGTATTTAATTTTTTTCCTTGTTCTTTCTGTTACTGATTTCTAGTTTTATAGCGTTATGATCAGAGAAGATGCTTTGTATTATCTCATTGTTTTTAGTTTTTTGAGACTTGTTTTCTGTCCTAACATATCACTGTAGACTTTTTGATGAATTGCCTTCCAGCACATTTTCTTTGTCTATATATTTTACACAAAACTGTGTAAAACTGTTTTTGTGACTTGTGTTACCACCTGTGTTACTTAATTATGAATTAATTATGCATATTTTTCTTCATTACTAATTATTTTTATCGGCTGCAGAGATGCCCCTTGTGTGAAAGAACCATTATGTGTTTAATTGATCCCTTATTCTTTCACAATTGGGTTATTTCCATTTTTTACTTTTGTAAACAATGGTGCCATGAATATCCTTGTAGCTAAATCTTGGCACACATTCATGATTACTTAATTATTTCACATTTTTCATTCTAATTTCATTATTAGAGAATAGTCTAATAACCCTAGGACTGTCTTTTATTCTGGAAAGTATGCTGTTGGTAGTGCAGCTCAAGATTATATTAGCTCTTTAGGCAAAAGAACTACCTTGTTGGTTCAGACTGTGGCCTTGTAGGTAGTAATGGACTTAGTTTGAATCTAGGCTCCTCCCCTTAGCAGCCATGCAAACTTGGGAAAGTTCATTATCCTTTCTGAGACTCTGTTTTCTCTTCATCTGTAAACCCCTACTCCTGGGGCTAGAATGCACCTGGCATGGTGTCCAGCACAAAGTAGCAGAGTGGGATGCCTCCGGCATTAGAGTGGCCTGAAACATCTAGATTCTTAGGGGTGGAAGTAGTGGTGGGCTGGTAAGTGTTTAACAGTTGGTCCTGGGGGTGGAAGAAAGTTCTGATTTGTAGTGTTTGCCAATTTCTATGGTGTAAATACACCTATCATGGCCAATTTCAAACTACTAACATGATGTCACTAAACTTGGAGCTGGGAAGAGATGCACAGTAGCCACCATTGTATAGTATTTCCACTATATGGGGAAGATAGATGAAAACAACTGCCAGAGCATAGATAACCATAAAATGTAGCAAAATAATTAGTGTTTGATGAGTTCCGAGCATATATTACGTTTGTTCTTAATAAAATTTATTTCATTGAAAAAAATGCATTCACTGTAGTTTGTAAATTTTAAGGTTTAATAAGAGCGTGTTTAACCACTGGCTCACAACATTTCTGAAAATTTAACGATCTGCTGTACTGGTTTGTCACCAAGTAGGAGGGACCTCAGAGTCCAACTATGTCACTCTGAATAGATGGTGTCACGGATTGAATTGTGTCCCCCCAAAATGTGTGTCAACTTGGCTAGGCTGTGATTCTTAGTATTGTGTGATTGTCCTCCATTTTGTGATCTGATGTAATTTTCCTATGTGTTTTAAATCCTAATCTCTGCTTGTGGTTAATGAGGCAAGATTAGGTTATGTTAAAGAGAATTAGGGTAGGATGCAACATCCTTAGTAAATTCATAGCCCCGATCCAATGTAAGGGGAGTTTCCATGGGGTGTCGCTTGCATTACCTTTCATCTTACAAGAGATAAAAGGAGAGAGAAGTGAGCAGAGAGATAGGGACCTCATGCCACCAAGAAAGAAGCACCAGGAGTGGAGTGCATCCTTTGGACTTAGAGTCCCTGTGCTGAGAAACTCCTAGACCAGGGGAAGATCGATGATGAGGACCTTCCCCCAGAACTACAGAGAGAGAAAGCCTTCCCCTAGAGCTGGTGCCCTGAATTCAGACTTCTAGTCTCCTACACTGTGAGAGTATAAATTTCTGTTTATTTGAAGCCATCAACTTGTGATATTTCTGTTATAAAAGCAATAGATAACTAAGACAGATGTGGAAACCGAGGCCCAGACAAAGACTAGGAACAGGAACTCATAATCATGGAAAGAATGGGTGAGATTTGTGTGAGGCCTTTACACACACTATCTCATTTAATTCTCTCAGCAACACCAGAAAGGAGGAGATTATGGGCAGAATAACAAGTTTAAGAGAACAGGCACCAGAACTGGGTTCAAATTCTGGTCCTGCACTTATAAAACATGAGCTCTTGGGCAGGTTTCCTCATTCCACTGGCCTCAACATCCATGGAAACAATAATACTTATCTTCTAGGTGTGTAGTGACAATTAAAAGGGGCACTGTTTGCAAGGACCTGGCTCAGGACCTGGTATAGGGAAGGTGCTTGATGGTCAACTCTTAATTATCATCAAAAGGCTGAATAACTTGCCCAAGATATTTTACTGGTGGGCAGTGGAGGATGGGTTTGACTTGCCCATGGTAGCTCAGTAAGGACTGGAGGTGTAATTCAAACATGTATTTAACTGACAAGTCAGAACACAGGGAATCAGAATGGGGCCTTCGGTTCTCGACATTTTTACAGGGTGGCTAGGACTGTCCCCCCCTCCCCTGACTGGTCATAGCCCCAGAGAAGCCTGAAAAAAGAAGTAGTCAGATCACAACTCTCCCCACCCCACAGCATTGCTTGCTCCTGCCCTGTCCCCAGAGGCCTCTCCTTTCAGGGATCTTGTTGTTGGCACATTCAGGGAATTCCATCTTGACATCCTCACTTGGGACAGGGACGGGGTGACAAAAGTCAGAGTCCCTGTGTCTGGGGGACACCGCTCCACAACTCTGCCAGAACAGCCTGATGAGGAAGCAGGAGCATAAAGCATAGGTAGCTCAGCACGCTGGGGGGATCTTGGAATGGCGGAGGCTCCCTCCGTCCACGTCCCAGGACCGGACAGGCAAGGCTTCAGGATCCAGGGTTGGCCTGTCTGGGTTCAGAGAAGGCAGGGTCTCCAGTCCCTAACCTCTCAGAAACCTTGGGCTTTTTTTCAGACTGTGTTGCCTGGAATCCTGTCTCAGTGGACTCAGTCATCCAGGGAGCTTCCTGTTCAGCCCCTTTCCCTTAAGAGTCCATGACAGCCTCTCAGCACCTTGTTTCTGCAGATGTCTGAAGGTGAGATGGTCAGTGGGACTTGGGGCTGGGGGTTGGGATCTTCAGCATCCATGGAGGTTGGAGGTCAGAAGTGGCCAGGTCACCCAGTCCCTGGGTCCTCTCTGTGGCTACATCCCAGCATCCCTCTAACCCCCTTTCCCTTATTTTCCAAGTCTTTCCTCACCATCTCATACCTCAATCCCTTCCCATTCCTTCCTCCCTCCTATTGCATCCTTATTTTCTTCATTTAATAAATATTTATTGGTAGTTCCTCTGTTTCGTGCCATGTTGTAGGCACTAGAAACAGAGAAAGAATAAAATACTATTTCCTGAGCTCAAGGATCTCCATGTTGGCGTGGAGAGACATTCATGAAAGGACAATGATGGTCATGCTGGAGAAGCCTGTGTGACCACAGGGGTCACCAGGATCATTAGGACCCACCCTCCATGCTCTCTAGAGGCTGGGGCATTGTAGATTAAGATTCTGGGCTGACAGAATCTTAGGAGATTTTTCTTTTTTTGACTAAATGATGTCCCCCATTCTATGGAATCAAGTCTGACTCAGAGATAGAAGATTTTACAAAGATTTATTTACTAAGCTACTAAATGCGTTTGAGAAATGAGGGCTCCTGACTAAGGGCTGAGGAAGGAATGGCTCTGAGGAATGTGTAGGTGGTAGACTGGTCTGTTGAGGAGGTACAGACAAAGAAATTGAAGACCTAGGATGAGGTGAAGTCTCCTTCAAGTCTCTACTCCAACCAAAGGTAACCTCAATTCTGACTTGTAACATCTTAAATTAGTTTTGCCTATTTTTAACTTTATATTAATGAAATCATGTAGCATATATTCTTTTGTGTTTGGCTTTTTTCATTCAACTTTATATTTGTGAGATTCATCCATAGCCTGTGGTTATGGTTTATTCATTCTTGCTACTATATAACACTATGGATATACCACAATGTTTTGATACATTATACTCTGGGTTGATACTTGGGTAGTTTCCTATTTGTGACTATTCTGAACATTCTCGTGCATGTCTTTTATTGAACATGTGTACATGAGTGGGAATATAGTTAGAAATAGAATTGCTGAGTGATGGCGTATACATAAGCAGCTTTGGGAGATACTGTCAAACATTTTCCCAAAGGGATTGCACAAATTTACACTCCCATTGGCAGTATAAAATGTCTGTTTGCTTTTGCCAACAGCAGGTATTTTTCACTTTAGCAATTCTGGTGAGTGTGTAGTGGTGTTAAATCGTGGTCTTAATTTGCAATTCCTGGATGACTAATGGTATTGAGTACCTTTTCACATGCTTAATGATCAACTAGTTAGCCTCTTTTGTGAAGGGTCTTTTCAAATACTTTGCTCATTACTCTATTGGGTAGTCTTTGTTTTCTTGTTGATTTGTAGGAGTTCTTTATTCTGGATACAAATCTTTAAAGTTCTTTTTTTTTTTTTTTTGTCACAGAAAGCAACCATTTTTAGATAAGATTTTATCAGAAGTAGGCACAGAAACAGTCGTATTATCTGGAAGCTCAATGAAGTCCCAGCTCTTGGTCCTTCTATGTGCTACAACCATTCTTTGAATGACACATTCTCCTTTTTATTTTCCTAAATTCTATTTTGTTGCTGTCATTGAGAAAACACACAGCAAAACATGTACCAATTCAACAGTGTCTACATGTACAATTTAGTAACATTGATTATATTCTTCAAGTTGTGCAACCATTCTTACATTCTTTTTCTGAGTTGTTCCTCCCTCATTAACATAAACTCACTGCCCCCTAAGGTTCCTATCTAATCTTTGGAGTTGCTGTTGTCAGTTTGATCCCATATAGACAGTTCTTAAAAGAGCATAATGCTCAAGGCAGAAATTTTTTACTAGTTAAACTAAACTATTGTTCAGTTTTAAGATGACTTCAGGGGACATTTTTGGTTTAAGGTTCAAAAATTATCTCAAGACTATAGTTTCAGGAGTTCATCCACCTTACATGGCTCCAAAAAGTCTAGAGTCTGTGAGCATTTGAAATTCTGTTCTGCATTTTCCACCTTTTGATCAGGATGCTTCTATGGAATCTTTGATCAAAATGTTCGGTAATGGTAGCCAGGCACCATCCAGTTCTTGTGGTCTCTTGGTAAAGGAGGCTGTTGTTCAGGGAAGCAATTAGCCACACATTCCATATCCTCCTCATATTCCTGACTCTCCTTCCACTGTTGCTCCTGGTGAATAGAGACCAATTGTTGTTTCTATTCACCAGTTAGATGGCCACTTGCAAACTTTTAAGACCCCAAGCACTATGCAATGAACTAGGAGGTAGAACAGAAGCAATAAATGTGTTATTAGGACAATTAACTGGGATGTCTCATGAAACCATGACCCTAAACCTCCAAACCAAGGAACAAAATCCCAAGAGGTGTTTGATTCTATATAAGCAGCCTCAGCAGCTACTTTTTTTTTTTGTAAATATATCTATCACACAACTTTTGCCAGTTCTACTTTTTACAGGTGTACAACTCATTGACAGCAATTACAATAATTGGCTGTCCAACCCTACCCTTAATCAGTGCTATTTTTCCATCACCATTAACCCTCCTTTCCCCCTCCCTCCTGCCCCTGGTAACCACTAATATGTTTGCCTTTTCTTGTCTTTTTATATAAGTGAGGTCATACAGTATTTATCCTTTTGTGATTGGCTTACTTTGCTCAGCATAATGTCTTCAAGCTCCATCCATACTGTAGCATGTATCAAGACTTCATTTCTCCTACTGGCTAAGTAGTATTCCATTGTATGTATGTACCACATTTTGTTTATTCATCTGTTGATGGGCATGTAGATTGTCTCTACCTTTTGGCTATTGTGAATAGTGCTGCAATGACATTGGTATACAAGTCTCTTTTTGAGTCTCTGCTTTCGAGTCCTTTGGGTATACACTTAGGTGTGAAATTGCTGGGTCATATGGTAGTTCTATTTTTAGTTTTTTGAGGAACCGACACACTGTTTTCCACTATGGCTGTACCATTTCGCATCCCCACCAGCAATGGATAAGGGTTCCAGTTTCCCCACATCTTCACCAACATTGTTATTTCTGTTTTTTTTCTTTCTTTTTCCTACCTTAGCCATTCTAGTGGGAGTGAAATGGTATCTTATTGTGGTTTAGACTTGCATCTCTTTGATGGGTGATGACACTAAGCATCCTTCCATGTGTTTGGTTGTGAATGTCTATTCATCTGAATGTCCTCTTTGGTAAAATGTCTATTCAAGTCCTTGGCCTATGTTATGATTGGATTATTTGTCTTTTTGTTGTTAAGTTGTCAATGTTTTATATGTATTTTAGTTATTAGATTTTTGTCTGATACATGGTTTCAGAAGATATTCTTCTAGTTGGCAGCTTGTCTTTTCACTTTTTCAGTAAAGTCTTTTGATGAACAGTTTTTATGAGGTCCCATTTATTTATTTTGTCTTTCGCTGTTTGTGCTTTTGTTCTTTTATTAAATAATCCACTGTTGAAAGCTAGGCCTGACAGCATTACCCCTGCTTGTTCTTCTAAGAATGTCATGGTTTTAGTTTACAATTTAGGTCCTTAATCCATTTTGAATTTGTTTTTGTGTAGTGTGAGGCATGGATCCTGTTTCATTTTTCTGCAAGTGGAAATCCAATTCTCCCAGCACCATTTATTGAAAAGACTCTTCTTTCCCCATTGAATGGACTTAGCACCCTTGTCAAAAATCAGTTGACTATCTATGTGGGTTTATTTCTGGAGTCTCAATTCTATTCCATTGATGTGAGTCCTCCTACTTTGTTCTTCTCTTTCAACATTGTTTTACCTATTCAGGGTTATTGCCATTTCATATAAAGTTGAGGATTGCTTTTTCTATTTCTGTAAAGAAGGCTGCTGGGATTTTTATTGGGATTGCATTGAATCCATAGATTGCTTTGGGTAGTATTGTTATCTTAACAATATTAAGTCTTCCAGTCCATGAACATGGAACATCTTTCCATTTATTTAAGTCTTCTTTAATCTCTTTCAATGGTGTTTTATAGTTTTCATTGCATACTCCTTCATATCCCTGGTCAGATTTATTCCTAGGTATTTTATTCTCTTAGATGTTATTGTAAATAGAGTTGTTTACAGTTCCTAATTTCCCTTTCACATTTCTCATTGCTGATGTCTAGAAACACCACTGATTTTTGTTTGTTGACCTTGTACCATGCAACTTTGCTAAATTCCTCTATTAGTGCTAGAATTTTTCTTGTGGACTCTGGTATTTTCTATATATAGAATCATATCATCCTCAAATAGGGATAATTTTAGTTAGTCTTTTCCAGTCTGCATACCTTTTATTTCTTTTTCTTGTCTTATTGCTCTGGCTAGGACTTCTAATACAATATTGAATACAAGTGATGAGAGTGGGTACCCTTGTCTTTTTCTTAATTTCAAGGGGAAAGCCCTTAGTCTTTCTCCATTAAGTATAATGTTGGCTGTTTGTTGGCTTTTCCCCTAAATTTGCTTTTAATTGCTAGTTTTATTGCATTGTGATCAAAGTGTTTTTTAGTGTTTTTATTTTATGGGACTTGCTAATATTTTATTTGTGACATGACTGAAGAATCAGTTGTAGTGTATGTTCTATGTACACTTCAGAAAAAGGTATATTCTTTATTGTTAGGGTGTAGTGTTCAATATATAGCCATAAGATCTTCTTTGTTCATCATGTTGTTTAGATCGCCTATATCAGCCTGTCCAATAGAAATATAATGTGATTCACATATAATTAAAAATTTTCTAGTAGCCACATTAAAAAAGTAAAAAATAAGCAGGTAGAATTACTTTCAATAGAATATTTTATTTAACTTAATATTTCAAAGTATTATCATTTCAACATACAACCAACATTAAAATTATTGAGATACTTTACATTCTTTCATTACACTAAATCTTCAAAATCTGATGTGTATTTTACCCTTAGAGTAAGTCCATTTCAATATGGACTAGCCTCATTTAAGTGCTCAATACCCACATGTAGTTAGTGGTTACTATAATGGACAATACAATTCTGTAGCCTTACTTAAAATTTTTGTCTGTTTGAACTGTCTGTACTAGAGTGCTTTGTTAAAGTCTTTAATTTATAGCATGTTTCTATCTTTTTCTCCTTACATCTTTAGTTTCTGTATTATATAGGGGATTCTGTGTTGTTTTGTGCATAGATATCCATACTTTATATATTCATTGTGAGTTACAACATTTGGAATTACAAAAAGCTCTTTTTGTGTAATATAATGCTTTTTAGCATGAATTTTACATTGCTTGGTATCAGGATTGCAGTCCCTGCTTTCTTATTGTTTCAATTGCCTGGTGTATCTGCTCATCCTTTTATTTTTAACTTTTTGAATCACTTTTGGGTATGTGTCTTGTATACAGCATGGAGATATAGTTTGCTTTATGAACTAATTTGAATATATTTTTCTTTTAATGAATTAACCTCAGTCACATTTATTGATGTGACTGATATGTTGGTCTCAACTGTATCATTTTTTAAAAAAGATTCCTATGTGTATTATGTTATAGTTCTTCTTTACTCTTCTATTTTAAATTTCTCTTGGAATTTTGAAAGTTTTTTTTTTCTGGTTTTGTGTTTACTTTTGTATATTTTATGTCAAGTTTATTTTGGTTATGCAATTAAATGTATTTTATGGTCAACACCAATTGTTTTGCTGAAGTTTTCTCAGTAATCTTTTAGTTGAATAAAGCTGATTTTTTAGTATATTGTCAGGAAGCGTTCATGAATACAACATTCCCTAACATTTTGCATTTTAAATCTATTTTTCTATAGACTTGATACTTAGAGGACGACTTAGCTGATATAGTTTTCTCACTCTTTTTTTCTTGGATTTCTTCAAAATGCTACTTGATTGTTGCTTTACTTTTTAATGTTGCTCTTGAGAGGTCTGATGCCAGACTATTTTCTTAAGTAATTTGGTCTTTTGCCTGGAGTCCCCAAGGATTTTTTCTTTGTGTTTAAAGTCCAATTGTTTTACCAGAATAAGTCTTAGAGTTAATTATTCTGGGCTTATTTATGATTTCTCTTTTTCTACAAAATTTTCTTGGATTACAGTTTTATATATTCATTTTCTTTCATTAGCTTTTCTTCTTCAGGGACTCCAATTATACGTATGTTATCTTGAATTTCGATTTTAAGTTGTTTTCTTTCTTTTTATGAATATCTCCAGATGTGTGTTAAAGATATTCAATTCCATTTGAAGTGTTGTGTTACAGTTTTATTTTGCTTTCTGTGTTAATTTTTTGGTGGTAGGGGAATTTTCATTAGCTGAAATGTTTTGATTTTCATTTTATATTTTCTTTTTAGAGTAGCTTTATATGGAGTTGCTCTGCTTTTCCTCTTCCCTATACATTTTGTGGACATAGTTTCTTGTTCAAGAGCACCCTTTCCTATCAGTATGGTGAAGTATGGGTGTTGGTAGTGGTGTTGTATAGGAAGAGAAGTTGATGTGTTTTGTGATTCTCCTTTATATATGCAGTATCCTTAATTTGATCCTCTAGCTTTTTTTCTTTTTCTTCACCCTCATATCTTTGATGGGCATTTATTCTTTTCTATTAACTTCCTTCTCTGCCCTAAAGCAATACTTCTTCAATACTGCTATATCTGGGACTGCCGACTTTTAAGCCCTTCTCTGTAGCTGTGAACAGTCAGTTTTCAAATAGAGTATTTTGGCCTTTCAGTGTTGGACTTTCATTTTCTGAGGGTGATATTTTCCCTTACTTCAGCTATGTCCTTTTAACCCCTCTTCTCATTTTCATGGAGTTTCTTAACCCTCTACCTTCCTACTCTCATCACCCTGGTTTCCAGAAATAGCAAACACATCAATGGTAACCCTGTTGGTATTTGGAGTTTATTTCTCTACTTACAGGTAATTTAAATTCCGTAATATTCTGTGTCTCCGAGTATTGTTGAAAGCATGGGACATGTGTGATTATTTTTCTGTCCTTTGTAGATATTTTGGTTTTTTGTTCAGAGGATGTGTGAAGAGATTTGGAATCATATGACTAACGTTATGCTAAGGCCAACTATAGTTATCATCTTTATTTTTAAGGATGTTTCATTGAATCTAGACTTCTAGGTTGGCAGATATTTTCTTTCATCACCTTAAAGTTGCATTCAATTGTCTTTTGGCTTCCATTATTTCTTTTGAAAAATTGATGTAAGTCTCATTGCAACCATTTTGATCATAATGTACCTTTTTTCTCTGGCTGCTTTTAACCTGGTTTCTCTGTCATTTTTCAAAAGTTTTACTACAAAGTAAAACTTCGAGGTGGTGTCTTGTGTATTTATTTTACTTGAAGTTTACAGAATTTCTTGCATCAGTCATTTCATTTCTTTAAGTTCTGGATAATTCTTGACAATTATTTTTTCAAATATTGCTTCTGCTGCATGCTTTCTCTTTTTCTGGGACTCCAATTACACATCTATTAGAACTTAAAATTGTGTCCCATATGTATCCTAAAGTTTTTTTGCTATTTTCTATTTTTCTTCTCCTCACACAATTCAATTTGTATATTTTCCATTGATCTGTCCTCCAGTTCACTAATCTTCTGCTCTGTCTAATTGTTAAAATCACTTGTTAAATTCTTAATTACAGCGATTACTTTTTTTAGCTCTAGAATTTTCATTTAATTTCTTTCAATGGTCTCTAATTATTTTGTGAAATTCTCTATATTTTTATTTTTCTTTACATTTTCCTCTGTTTTCTTGATTCTGTTCATCACAGTTATTTTAAAGTCTTTGTCTGGTAACCCCAATAGCTGAATCAACTGTGGGTCTGTTTACACTGTCTGTTTTATTTTATAGCTTTCAGTTATATTCTATTGTCTTTTTTCATGCCTGGTAATTTTTTTTTTAATTTAAATACTGGACATTGTGTATAAAAATTTTATAGCTTCTGCATGAGCCTTCATATAGAGTTCAATGTTCCTTCTGCTAGCAAGTTAGAGTGAGGGTTAATTCTCTTTATCCAGAAAGGTCAGAGCTGAATTGTGGCTGGGGTGAAGTTTTAATAAAGCTCAGATTATTGCTGGTTTGCCTTTGCTGTTAAATCATTAGCCTCCCAAGAATTTCAATCGAGAGCTTGATACATACAGCAGAGTGCCTCCTTAGCAGACCCTGAACTGTAATCTCTGTCTTTACTGTACACAAAATTGCTGAAAACTTAACTTTGTTTATGTTCTGCTTATATTTAGGCTCCTACTCCTCACAGTTTCAAAATTTGGCAATTTTATTGGAGGTAAAACTGAGTGTACGTTTTAGGCCCATCAAATCTCCAATTTGTCTTTATGGCCCACAAGACCATTAGAAATTCTGTTGGCTTCTCAGTTCCCCAGCAGAGACATTTTGCCTAGACCTGTCCCAGATTATCAACCTTTTGCCTTAGGCCTAAAAATAGCAAATGCTTCCAAAGAAAATGTGACTCTAATCAGGATAAATGTTATTACTTTAGCTAAGTCCTTGCTTGTGCAAATGGTGAAATTCTTTCCATAGTCCCATATGTGTCCAAGCCCCAGTACCATACACACACAAGTAACATTATTTCTGCCCCTATCTTGAATAAAAATCCCATTTTTCACTTTAGCCTTGGTTTACTGGCGAAACTATCTCAGCCATTTTTGACAGGTGAGTAACATGATTCCAGCTCCTGGCTTTATTCAGAAAGTTTTATGCAGTTGAACCACTCTTGGGAGAATGTTCAGACCTTGTCTCTATATGAGCATTGAGACTCTGACTCTGACATCCCTTATTTGTAGTATCTGCTTTACATTAGTATCTTGTGAAAAAATAACTATTCATTACAGATACAGATCAAACACTCCCCTCGTTTATCTCCCTTTCTTTCTTTTCCAGAGGCACTCAATATTCTGAATTTTGTATGACTTATTCTCATGCATATTTTTTTACTTTTACGACAGTATGAATATGAATATATCCATATAAATAGATAGTATTATTCTGTGTGTTTTTAATATTGAAACCATACTGATGCATCTTTTGCAACTAGTTTTTCACTCAATATTATGTTTTTGAAATTTTTCTATATTGATATATATAGATCTAGGTCATTCATTTTAAATGTTCTATATTATTCAATTATATGAATAAATCACATTTTATTTATCTAATCTTTTAGTGATGGACTATTCCTCAATTTACGCCTTTTAATCTATTCAAATGGTACATATTTGAGCATCCTCGTACATATTTTGTTGTGCACATGTGTGAAAGTGTTTCTAAGGTTGATTTGCTGGATCATAGCTTGTTGCACATCTTCAGTTTCACTAGATATTGATAAGTACCATTATCTCATTTGCAATCACTTTGCTCTTCAAAGTGGTTGTACTAATTATAGTACAACATCAATATATAAAAGTTTCAACTTATCCACATTATCAACAAAATTTTGTATTTTAAACATTTGTATTTTTGCCAATCTGATAGATTTAAAATGTTATTTCATTGTAATTTTGATTTTCACTTTCTTGATTGCTAGCAAATTTGGGATTGTTTCACAGGTTGATATTCTGGTTTCTTTTCTTTGTAGCTATGTTCTTTTTACAATTAACATTTAATTCATCATTTCCATGTATTTGGACAGGAAGGGAATTGTTTCTGTCTGTGTTTAGTCTGCCAGATTGACCTAGAAGACTAAGCCTAGAGCATATTTAAATACTGATGAGTCAGAAGAAAGAGATATGTTGAAGGTATAGAAGAGATTCTAGAAATTTATGGAGGAAAGTCATAAAAGAAAAAGGAAAGGATACACTCCAGAGCACAAGTGTTGGGATTTGGAGAAGTAGGGGGAGGGGGGATTTTTAAAATGAGAGTGGAGCTTTCTGAAATGAGGATAGGCTAGGGATTTGTACATGTTAGATATTGTAAATCATAGAATGGGGCAAGAGACTAAGGATGTTTGGAGCTTAAGGTCTTGATTCTCTGTGAAATAGGAGTCGAAGTCATTCCCTGAAAGCAAAGGAGGAATTACATTAGTTATATTTGAGGACAGGAGTAGAAATTTGGAAAACATGATGGGAAGAAAGAGGAAAGTTGCCGACCAAAGCCAAATAAAGGGATTGAAGTACAGTGCTGAGGGTCCCACGGAGAGTGGAGAGCTTGAGTTTAAACTATAACAACTTGATTGGTAATATGATTATCTCCAGCTGGCATTATTTAAAAAGCTGAGTGTCAGGGGCAAAGCTGGATGGTAAATTTCATCCAGGAATGGAATTTTGCTGGTCTCGTGCAATGGGAAACGCAGGACTCACAAAGGAGTATCAGTAAGATAGTTCTTGGAATGAGAGACCATAGGCAGTACAGTGAAGAAAACAAAGCTGGAGAGGACAATGACTGGAAGAACAGAAATGATTCAAAGCGTTGAAAGTCCTGATGAGAGAATAGGTGAGAGACAGGTGTCACAGAAATGCAATGATGGTTTAATTTCAGAAAAATGTGTCAGTGAAATCCATGCCATTAATGAACTAAAGAAGGGAAATCGCCCAGTTATCTCTAAACAGGTAAAAATGACTTTAATAAATTTTAATGGTTATTTTTGTTGAAACTCTCTAAAAATAAGGAATAGAAGGAACTCTCTTAACTTGATAAAGGCTATTTAAAATCTGCAACAAGAGTCAAACATAACAGAAAATTTAGATGGATTACATTCAAGATGACGCAAAAGGCAAGAAGTCTATTATCACCCTTACTGTTCAATAATATAGTACAAGAATTCCTGGATAATGCAATAAGAAAAGACAAAGAAGCATAATTAATAAAAGGATTATAAAGAAAGAAATCATTATTTTTCTTACATAGATCGTACATTACATTATTAGAATGAATAAGAAAATTTATTGTTTGATAATACTTGTAATTTATAAAAACTAATAGTATTTCTGTAAAACAGCAATAACCTTTTAAAAATATATTGAAAATTAAGATACTATTCACAGTAATAATAAACATGTTTCTTATAAAGTAACTAACTTAACAAAAAATAAAGAAAACTTTTACAGAGAAAAATGTTAAACTCTATAAAGGAATGAAATAAAATCTATCTTACTAAATGGAGCTATGGCACTGAATTAGAAGTATAGACAGCAACATGGATAGATCTTTAAAACAGTATCAAATATAAAAAGTGACAATAAAGTGAGATTTATCACACAAAACTGTTTATGTAATTTAAAAATACATATGCATTAAAATGTGCACTACAAGGATACATACACATCCAAGGACATACAGCAGAGACTTTAGCAGAGTGCTTATCTTTGGTAGGGTAATAAGAGTAGTGATTGAAGATGAAGAGAAAAAAATTAAATGAAATAAGACAAGTGTCCAGTACGGATTGAAGATAACAGTGTGTCATGAATTGTCAAATGAGGTTACTTCAACTTTCAGTCTCCTGAGGGGTCCAAAATAACTAGAAACAGGTGTAGTGGGAGTTAGAAAGGGATACATCTGGAGAGATAGAAGGATGTAGTCAGAAAGTGAGATGAAAATGGACTAGTGAATTCAAAGACATTACAGTTCAAATGATGACAAGGTCCAGGATTTGGCCATGAGAGAGAGTGGGCAAAGGGATGTGAAGTGAAGGTCATTAGAATTGAAGAAGTCAACAAAATGAGAGACTGAGGTATGGAATGATGAGTCAGCAACATGAGCATTGAGGTTATTTTGAAAAATGGCAAGTCTAGGGACAGAGAGAAACACTGGGATTCAGGTGTCGAAGGCTTTGATAAACGAGGGAAAGCAACTAGGAGGATATTTGCCGATGGAAGGGATGAAGAGAGGTCGAGTGTGGTAGAATTAGATGACATAAGTCTCTGTTCTTTCATGCCTTTGTGATTTGGTCTGACAAACACCTGATGGGGTGCTCGTGTGGCTCTGCCAAAGTAGAGAGAGTCATATAGATGGAAATTTCTATTGATGAGTCCTGAAAGATACAGTTCTTGATTTTCACATCTGTAAAATGGTTAGACAAAAGAATTGAAGTAGAGGGGTTAGATATTGTTCTTGAGTGCCATTTTATCCCAACTGGTAGTAGTTGACTATTGTTTCATATTAAGAATTCTGAACCTCCCTCAAGCTCAGTAGGAAAGATAGATGGGACGATTATCAATGTCTTTGTGTGAGGAGGAGTGGGATATAACCATCTGTTTGGGCACATTCAGACAAATAGTACTAGAGATACTTCATCTCTCAGAGGTTTTGGGACTAGAGTTGATGTGGTGTAAATGGATTTTTGCTAGACATGTGAGTGACCATTTTGTCTGCTGAGGGGTTTGGAATGAGTGTAGGGAGGTTGCATATGAACATTTTACATGTTACTTTTGTTTTTAAGGCATCATAATACATGCTTCATATACCTTGACTCTATTCCTTATAAAAACCTTGAGAAATGAATATTATTAGCTATGTTTTACACATGAGGAGACAGAGGCTCAGAGAGGTTAAATAATTTGCTCAAGATTACACAGCAGATGAGTAGTGGGACCAGAATTAAAATCCTAGCCCATCTGCCTCCACAGCTGACATTCTTGTCGGGCTACCATACTTTGGGTGACATTTATATGAGTGTAGTTCTCTTATAGGCTTCACCATGTGGATGCTTCCAGAGCAGAACCAAAGCTGGGTTTCTGAATTTATCCTGCTTGGCTTCTCCAGTGACCCCACCTCCAACAGGATCCTCTTCATTGCCTTCCTTCTCCTGTACCTGAGCTCGATCCTGGGCAATGGACTCATCGTCACTCTGATCTGCCTGGACTCACATCTCCACACTCCCATGTACTTCTTTCTCTGTATCCTCTCCCTACTAGACATGGGTTACGTCACCACCACCATGCCCCAGATGCTGGTGCACCTTCTTGCTCGTTGTCAGACCATCTCCTTTGCTGGCTGTTGGCTGCAGATGTATGTGTTTGGTGCTCTGGCCCTGACCGAGTGCATCTTCTTTGTGGTCCTGGCTTATGACCGATATGTGGCCATTTGCTACCCACTGCGTTATACTGTTATCCTCAGCTGGAGAGTGTGCACACAACTGGCAGCTGGGACCTGGGCCTGTGGTTTCTTCCTCTCTCTGATTCACACCTTCCTCACCATGAGGCTGCCCTACTGTGGTCCCAGCATCGTCAACCACTACTTCTGTGAAGGTCCCTCAGTACGGAGTTTGGCTTGCATGGACACCCACCTCATTGAGACGGTGGACCTGGTCATCAGTGTGTTTGTGGTTGTTACTCCACTTTCCCTCATTTTGGCCTCTTATATCCATATTGCCCTGGCCATTTTCAAGATCAAGTCCACCAGGGGCCGTTGCAAGGCCTTCTCCACCTGTGCTTCCCATCTGACTGTGGTCATACTCTTCTATGCTCCAGCCACTTACATCTATATGAAGCCCAATTCCAGCTACTCTCCTGAACGTGACAAGCAGATATCACTCTTTTACAATGTCTTCACGGCTCTGCTCAATCCTGTGGTCTATAGTCTGAGGAACAAGGACATCAAAGGGGCTTTTCTCAAGGTGATGGAGCATGGTAGGGTGACCTGGTGAATTGGGATTCAAAAGAGGCCTGAGGTAGAATGTCTAGTGCTGAGGAAAGGGACAGTAGCTATAATGTCCTCAATCAACATAGTACAGCTGAACCAGCATAGTACTCATCCAGTGGAACAAATATGGTACACTAAACCAACATGGCTGTATTAATCAACTTGCTACTTTGTGGTGCAATAACAAACATCTCCATAATCTCAGGGGTCTACAACAGCAAATGTTCATGTATTGCTCATGTTCCATATCAATTGTAGGTTGGCTATGGCCTTCTGCAGTCTCAGATCCAGGCTGAAGAAGAAGCCCTACCTGGAATGTAACATTCTTGTGACAGAAAGAAAGGAAAAATAGCTAATTAACAAAACAAAACAAAAAACGGATGATTCTTAAAACTTGTGCTCAGAAGTGACACGTCTCTTTGTTCACATCCCATTGGCCAAAGCAAGTCATATGGTCAAGCCTGATGGTAAAGGCGTAGGCAGTATTTTCTTCCCACAGAGAAGTAATGCAAGCGACAATAACAGCGGGCAGGGATACGTAATCCCTGTATTGAGAGGGCAGCAAATTATAGAGCTAATACTTTAATTAACCGTAATGGCACAGGAGCCAACCCTGAAAATTAAACCAATGGTATATGGAAAGAATACCATCCAGGGCCTTACGTGATGCATGGAACCAATGTGGTTCCTGGGATTTATGTGATATACTCTGTAATGTGTTATGGAAAAGATACAGGACTTGACATAAGTGACCTGGGCTCTAGTCCCAATCTTGCTAACTTGCTGTGTGACTTTGGGCAATTTACTTCTTTTCTCTAGACCTCACTTCACTCATTTATAAATTGAACACCTTGATTTTAATGGTCTCTAAGGCCCCTTGTGACTCTAAAATTTTATACCACAGTGGATGGAGTGGGTACAGGGCATGAAAGTCGAATGCAGTAAGTTTGAGAAAGTCCTCTGTGAACATGGAGAATAAGAAAACCATAATGAGAAGAACTTACAGCAGTGACTCTTATTCTTCCATGGACCAAAATGATATGTGGGGCTGTCTTAGTTATCTAGTGCTGCTATAACAGAAACACAACAAGTGGATGGCTTTAACAAAGAGAAATTTATTCTCTCACACTCTAGTAGGCTAGAAGTTTGAATTCAGGGCACCAGCTCCAGGGGAAGGCTTTCTCTCTCTGTCAACTCTGGAGGAAGGTCTTTGTTATCAATCTTCCCCTGGTCTAGTAGCTTCTCAGCTCAAGGATCCTGTGTCCAAAGGATGCACTCTGCTCCTGGCCCTACTTTCTGGTATACTTTCAAAGTATCACCCCACAAGATGCTTACTAATTACAAAGGGAAAATAGTAACTTTACAAGGAAGAAGTCTGTCAAACATTACTTTAACCAAGTGAAGAAACTTAACATATTGACATGATATACCTCTTATTATGATGGAAATAACATCACTTCTGTGGTATTCTTGTCAAAAATGCATAACTTCAATCTACTCATGAGGAAACATCAATCAAATCCAAATTGGAGGACATCCTACAAAATAACTGTCCAGTAATTCTCAAAAATATCAAGGTTGTGACAGACAAAGAAAAACTGAGGAATTGTCCGAGATTGGAGGAGAAAAGGAGGCATAACAATTAAATGTAATATGGGATCCTGGATTGGACCTTAGACAAGGAAAAGGGCACCAGTGGAATAGCTGGCCAATTTTTAAAAAATTAATTTATTTTATTTTTGTCGTTGTTTAGAATTTACACAACAGAACACACACTGATTCAACAATTTTTGCAAGTACAATTCAGTGATATTGATTTCATTCTTCAAGGTGTGCAACCATTCTCACCCTCACTACACCCTAAGTTTCTTATCTAATCTGTCAAGTTGCTGTTGTCAATTTGATCCCATATGGATAGATCTTAAAAGAGCACAATGCTTAAGGCAGACATTTTTTACTCGTTAAGCTAAACTACTCTTTGGTTTTAAGAAGAATTCAGGGGAAATTTTTGGTTTAAGGTTTAAAGATTATTTCAGGGGTTCATCCAGCCACCATGGATCCAGAAATTCTGGATTCCATCAGAATTTGAAATTCTGTTTTGCATTTATCCCCTTTTGAGCAGGATTCTTCTATTGAATCTTTGATGAACAACTGGCCAATTTTGATTAAGGCCTGTAGGTTAGTTAATATCAATATTAATTTCCTGTTTTGGGTAATTGTAATATCGTTTTGTAAGATGTTAACATTAAGGAAACTGGATGAAGGGTATATGGAAATTCAGTGTACTGTTTTTGAAACTTTTTTGTCAATCAAATTATTTAAAAACAAAAAGTTTTGTAAAACTTCCTTTTCATATTAGGGTACATTTACTAAGGTTCCATATGTAAAATCATCTTGTACGTATCACATCATTGATCAAAATACCTTTTGTATTGAACAAGGGTGAAGTATCAAGGTTATTTAGTAGAAACAGAATGGGTGAAATAAGTGAATTCAGAGCAGTATGTATATAACGTCCATTGAGGTCTTGTGGAGAAACAGTAAAAAATAAAGAGGATACTAGAGAAGGTTAATATATTTGTCACCACAGAGGTTGAGTGGCTGAACACACAGTTGGAGATTGTCCGATAGAATAGAAGTTCCCCATGGTAAATGGGATGCTAGTAATCCACACAATGCAGTAGCATCACAGTTAAGCAAGCTATCACCATGGTTGTTTGGAATGAAATGCTAACTGAAGCGCGTGCTTTGGGAGCTTAAGTGGCTGCTTTGCCTGACCATATGGAAATCTATAAAAGGACTGACCAGAAAGGATTTTGGTGTGGGATAAATTCTTTTGAGTTCACTTGATCACTTATAGAGAGAAAATGATAAGTTCCGATCCATTAACCTTCAGCCCAATTTACGGTCTAAGAACCATAGGGCTTCCATGACAGCAATAAAAAAATCTCTTTTATCTCGTAGTCACACGAATGATACTGCTGAAAACCAAATATCAAATCAATTGTGCAGGTTGCTAAATAACAACAGTTGAAGTGAAATTCTAGCCAGGTTTCTCATGTGAAAATTAGTGCATTGATTAGGGAAAAATGCAGTCCTGAAACTTGGAATGAGACTTCTACCTGGTTATTTTGGGCTTCTTATGCACTGAACTAACAAGCAGAATAAGGAGCTAATCTACTTGTGGAGTCATTGATTGTGATTACAAGGGAAAATTGGGGTGCTGCTACAAAATCGAGGCAAGAAGGCCCATTTCTGGAACCCACAGAATTCCCTGGGGGCAATTCTTAGTACTTCTATGTCCAAAAGTGAAGGTTAATGGAAAAATACAGCAAAGAGAGCGAGAAGAGAAAGAAGAAAAGGAGGGTTACTGAGGACTCAGGTTCTTTAGGAATGAAGGTTTTGGTTATTCCATGAGGTAAATAACCCAGAGAAGCTGAGGCTTTGCTAAGGGCAAGGAAAATACGGAATGAGTGGTTGAAAAGAAAGCTATGGATACCAACTGTGATATCACAGCCAATCACAGAACAAGAACTGTAGCAGCTTTGAATATTTTCTCCACGCTTGTAACATGCATATGTTTGTTTGTATACAATAATCATTCTCTTCTTTCTTGTTCCCATTAAAAAAAATCATTTTATATAAGAATATACAAATATATAATATAAATAAATATAAATATATAAGAATATGTAAATCATTTTATATAAGAAGGTTAACTTTGCAATTTTATCTTAAGGGAACAAAATATTCAGGGTGACTGAATTTGAGAAGTAATTAATACAGCCTGCAATGGATACAATGACTGTCAGGACTGCATCTTCTCATTCTGGGGAAGAGTGAGAATGTCTTCACTTATAAGAAGGGTAAATGTATCTCAACATCCAACATAAAGAGGGCATTTCTTCTCATATGTCTTCTATATAAGTTAGGCAAGCCTTTGCTAGAGGCCCCCAGCCGACTTCACATGAGTCTGAATGTGCAGGATCAGGTCACATGCCTGTCTAAACCAATTGATGAAAAGGGAAAGAACACCACCCCTAGCCTTAGACCAAATAAGGATGCACCCCTGAGGTTGCAGAGGAGGTCACTTCCCTGAGATTCCTGGAGTGAACCTTTGCCTGCCAGGAAGAACTGGGTAGGGGGATGCTTGCTGGGTGGACAACCAACTGTGCCTGCCACATAGGGTAACAGGAGATACTGACATTGTGGGCCTTCTCTCAGGATGAAAATAACCAGAATGAACATGGCCATAAGAACCTGTTGGAATCACCCAACTCCAATTAGGGTGGCTAAGATGACTCCAAAAATATTTGGTTAAAACTCAGACTCCCACACTGAGTAATTATGACTTGGCAAGCACTGCTACAGGGATTTTCACCATATGCCTTTTAAAATTCTTGACATTTTTTGGTATTTAGGATTTCATTTTATCTTCTATTATAAATTATTTACCTAATAATAAATAACTCACATTGATTTCTATAGTAAATAATGTATAAAAGAAAATCCTGTGTTAAAATCAGTATACATATCCCAGATAATTTTAGTATAAACCCAAACCAGTTGCCATCCAGTTGATTCTGACTCATTGCGACCACACGTGTGTCAGCGTAGAAATGTGCTCCATAATGTTTTCAATGGCTGATTTTTTGGAAGTAGATCACCAGACCTTTCTTTTGAGGTGCTAAAACCCTATTAAATGAATTGCTTATCAAAAGGAATGAATATTTAAAGGCTTTTGATACAAATTGCTAAATTGCCCTCCAGAAATGGTAGCTATTCCAGCAATACATGAGGATTTCTATTTCACGTGTTCTTATTGTTGTTTTTAGGTGCGATCGAGTCAGTTCCGACTCATAGCAACTCTATGTACAACAGAATGAAACACTGCCCAGTCCTGCGCCATCATGATGATCGTTGATATACTTGAGCCCATTGTTGTAACCACTGTGTCAGTCCATCTTGTTGAAGGTCTTCCTCTCTTTTGATGATCCTCTACTTTACCAGGAATGATGTCTTTCCCCAGAGACTGATCCCTCCTGATAACATGTCCAAAGTATGTGAGATAAAGTCTCGCCATCCTTGCTTCCAAGCCAGATTTGTTCATTCTTCTGGCAGTCCATGGTATATTCAGCATTATTCACCAACACCATAATTCAAAGGCATCAATTCTTCTTTGGTCTTCCTTATTCATTGTCCCGCTTTAGCATGCATATAAGGCGACTGAAAATACCATGGCTTGAGTCAGAAGCACCTTAGTCCTCAAAGTGACATCTTAGCTTTTGAACACTTTAAAGAGGTCTTTTGCCGCAGATTTGCACAATCCAATAGGTCGTTTGATTCCTTGACTGCTGCTTTTGTGGGCATTGACTGTGCATCCAAGTAAAATGGAATCATCGACCACTTTAATATTTTCTGTTTGTCATGATGTTGCTTACTGGTCCACTTGTAAGGATTTTCGTTTTCTTTATGTTGAGGTGTAATCCATAGCAAAGGCTGTAGTCTCTGGTGTTCATCAGTAAGTGCTTCAAGTCCTCTTCACCTTCAGCAATCAAGGTTGTGTCATCTGCATAATGCAGATTGTTAGTGAGTCTTCCTCTAATCCTGATGCCGCGTTCTTCTTCATACAGTCCAGCTTCTCGGATTATTTGCTCAGCATACAGACTGAATAAGTATGGTGAAAGGTTACAACGCTGACACACACCTTTCCTGATTTTAAACTATGCAGTATCCCCTGGTTCTGTTCGAACCACTGCCTCTTGGTCCATGTACAGATTCCACATGAGCACAAAGACGAGTTCTGGAATTCCCATTCTTCACAACGTTATCCATAATTTTTTATAACCCACACAGGATCCACACATGGAGTCTTGCTATGTACATACAAGATATGTCTCCCTATTTATTAAGTCTTTTAGCTCCCTATGGAGACATTTGTGTTTTTCTTCATGTAAGTCACACATTTTCCTAGTATGGAAAATAATTTTGGTTTCCATTTGAATAAAATCATTTTTACCATATTTTTAAATTGGTTACTGCTGGTTTATAGGGGAAATATTTATTTTAAAACTATTTATTCTGTATCCAGACATCCTATACGTTTTCAGTTGATTGTCTTTGCTTTTGCTTACATATAATCATCACATCATCTGAAAATTTCTTTTATAATATGCTTCCTATTTATATTTTTTGTCATCACATGAGCCAGACCTTTCAGAACAATCTATTCTAATTACAAAAATATTAGCTGTCCTTGATTTGGTCCTGATTTCAGTGGAAGTGCTTCTGTCTTCCATTAGTACGTTTCCTATATCCTTGAGACAAACAGATCCATATGAAGCCATGGGTGCCACAACAGTTTTCAATGTTCTAGTATAGTATATGTGAGAGTTTGCATCCTCTGAGGGTTAGATGTGCAAGAAATGTATTTAGGGAAATGCCTGTGAAGAGTAAAGGGGAAGAAAAAATGGGGAGTTCCTTCAGATTGCTGCAGGTGGGCCTGGAGGCAACTGGGAGTTAGAATTTTTTTGTAAATTTTATTGATTTTGTTGTTGTTGAGAATATGCACAGCAAAACATACACCAATTCAGCAGCTTCTACATGTACAATTCAGTGACATTGATTATATTCTTCAAATTATGCAACCATTCTCACTCTCCTTTTCTGAGCTGTCCCTCCCCCATTAACATAAACTCACTGCCCCCTAAGTTTCCTATCTAGTCTTTCAAGTTACTGCTGTCAATTTGATTCCATATAAATAGAACTTGAAAGAGAACAATAGTCAAGGTAGATACTTTACTAGTTGAGCTAAAATTAAGCAGACTTCAGGGGGTATTTTTGATTTAAGATTTAAAGATTATCTCAGGGTAATAGTTTCAGGGGTTCATCCAGCCTCCATGGCTCCACAAAGTCTAGAGTCCATGAGAATTTGAAATTCTCTTCTGCATTTTCCCCCCTTTGAATCAGGATTTTTTTTATAGAATCTTTGATCAAAATGTTCAGTAGTGGTAGCTGGGCACCATTCATTTCTTATGGTCTCCTGGCAAAGGAGGCATTTATTTGTTCATGGAGGCAATTAGCCACACATTTCATATCCTCCTCCTATTCCTGACTCCTTCTTCCTCTGTTGCTCCGGGTGAACAGAGACCAACTGTTGTGCTTGGATGGCCACTTGCAAGTTTTTAAGACTCCAGGCACTACATAACAAACTAAGAGGTAGAACAGAAGCACTAAACACATTATTAGGCCAATTAACTGGGATGTCCCATGAAATCATGACCCTAAGCTTCCAAATCAAGGAACCAAATCCCACGAGGTTTTGACTGTACATAAGCAGCATCAGCAGCAGCTACTCTTTTTTTGTCATTGTTTTAAGTATACATATCACATAACTTTTGCCAATTCAACTTTTTACAGGTGTACAACTTATTGACAGCAATTACAATAATCAGCTGTGAACCCTATCTTTATCAGTGTGATTTTTCTGTTACCATTAATCCTCCCTGCCCCTGGTAAGCACTAATAAACTTTGGTCTCTATACATTTGCCTTTTCTTGTCTTTTTATGTAAATGAGGTCATTCAATATTTGTCCTTTTGTTATTGACTTATGTCAGTTGGCGTAATGTCTTCAAGCTCCATCCATACTGTAGCATGTATCAAGATTTCATTTCTTCTACTAGCTGACTAGTATTCCATTGTATGCATTTAGCACGTTTTGTTTATCCATTCTTCTGCTGATGGGCAATTAGGTTATTTCCACCTTTTGGCTGTTGTGAATAGTGCTATAATGAACAATGGTGTACAAGTCTCTGAGTCACTACTTTCAAGTCTTTTGGGTATATGCCTAGAAGTGAAATTGCTAGGTCATATGGTAGTTCTATTTTTAGCTTTTTGAGGAACCATCACACTGTTTTTCACAACAGCTGTACCATTTTGTATTCCCACCAGCAATGGATAAGTGTTCCAATTTCCCATATCCTTGCCAACATTTGGTATTGTCCGTACTTTTTTTTTTTTTTTTAAATCCTAGCCATCCTAGTGGGAGTGAAATGGTATCTTATTGTGGTTTTGATTTGCATCTCTCTGATGGCTAATGACATTGAGTATCTTTTCATGTGTTTAGTGGCCATTTGAATGTCCTCTTTAGTGAAATGTCAATTCAAGTCTTTGCCCATTTTATGACTGGGTTATTTATCTTCTTGTTGTTAAGTTGTGAAAGTTTTATATATACTTTGGTTTTTAGATTCTTATCAGATATATGGTTTCTGAAGATATTTTCCCAGTCAGTGGCTTGTCTTTTCACTCTTTCAGTAAAGTCTTTTGACGAACAAAACTTGTTAATTTTTATGAGGTCCATTTATTTATTTTGCCTTTTGGTATTTGTGCTTTTGTTATTATTTAAGTAATCCATCGTTAAAAGCTAAGCTCACGTGTTGCCCCTGCATTTTCTTCTAAGAATTTTATGGTTTTAGTTTACACATTTAGGTCCTTAATCAATTTTGAATTTGTTTTTGTGTGTGGTGTGAGGCATGGATCCTGTTTCATTCTTCTGCATGTTAAAAATTTTCCAATTTTCACATCACCATTTATTGAAGAGAATCTTCTTTTTCCATCTAATGGACTTAGCACCCTTGTCAAAAATCAGCTAGCCATAGATGTGTAGGTTTATTTCTGGACTCTTAATTCTATTCCATTTATCTATGTGTCTATTGTTATACAAGTATCAGGCTGTTTTGATTACTGTAACTGTATAGTATGTTTTAAAATCAGGAGATATGAATCTCACTTTGTTCTTCTCTTTCCGTATTGCTTTAGCTACTTGAGGCCTCTTGCCATTTCACATAAAGTTGAGGATTGTTTTCTCCATTTCTGTAAAGGAGGCTGTTAAAGTTTTGATTGGTATTGCATTGAATTTATAGATCGTTTTGGGTAGTATTGACATCTTAACAATATTAAGTCTTCCAATCCATGAACATGGAACAGCTTTCCATTTACTTAAGTCTTCCCTAATCTCCTTCAGTAGTATTTTATAATTTTCATTGTATAGATCCTTTGCGTCCCTGGTTAAATTTATTCCTAGGTATTTTATTCTCTTCGATGATATTGAATTGTTTACAATTTCTAATTTCCCTTTTGGATTTCTCAGTGCTGGTATATAGAAACACAGCTGATTTTTGTATGTTGACCTTGTACCCTGCAACTTTGCTAAATTCCTCTATTAGCTCTAGAAATTTTCTTGAGGACTCTTTGGGATTTTTGGGAGTTAGAATTTTCAAGGGTATAAAAAGATGACTGAGACAATGTCCATGCCTTGAGGGAGCTCACAGTCCAATGTGACAGAAAGATTTACACATATACAATTCCCAAACCAAGTACAGTGTGTAATAGCAAGGGAGTAAGGGGGAGCCCAGGGGAGGTGGGCCTGCTGTTGTCCGGAAGTGTGTAAGCAACAGCCCTCTGAGGTAGGACAGAAAAGAGGAGGGCATGGGAAGCAGTGAGACTATGATGAAGCCCTATATGAATTACAATGCAAATTGAATTCCCAACATTGCAGTGTGTCTTCTGTTACAGTGAGGCATCATTGGGAAGGAATGAGATCCTGAAAAATGGAATGGGGACACATGGGCAGATCCTGGTGAAACTGGTGTACTCAAACCCTTAAATTCTGCCAAGTCTTCTTTGCCAGTAGAAGCAGCTCTTCTACCCAAGCCTGAGAAGATTATCCCTCCTTTGCCTGAATAGCCTGCAATGGCCTCCCCTGAGGTAGTTGCCTTGCAAGGCACTGCAGGTTCTCCACAGAATCTACCCTGCCATCTCTCTTTGCTTCTAGACCTATAACTAGACTCAAGTTATAGGGAAGTTATACATGAACTCAGCAACAATGGAGTTCTACTTACAAAGGCCAGTCTGGCTCCAAACCCGGGCTTGATTTAGTGTTCTTTCTCCCCATCCCCTTTTTTGCTGGTTTTTAGACATTTAACATCACACCACTTGTTAATACGGAGACTAATCCTAGAGTAATCCTATACTTAGTGACTCTAGGACATTGGGCAAATTACTAAATCTCTATGACTTAATTATTCATCTGCAAAATGGTGAAGATATTACCTATTTCATAGGGATGTTTTGAGAATTAGATTATTTTGAGTAAAACACTTAGAAAAATACAAGGCAAACAGTAAACAATACCTGTAAGCTTTTGCTATTATTATTATTTTTGTTACTACCGTTATAGTCGCTATTATTATCCTATTAGCTTGTCTAATCCATATAGCCCTCCGTTGTCCCAGACAGGATTTAGAATCTTCGGGGATACAAACAGTCTGGACTCAGGTGCTGAGGACACGGTCAGATTGCTATGATTGACTATTGCTGGACGGATGGGTAGCTTTTTCTTCAAATTCACAAAGAACAAAGCAGAAGAAGGAGCCTGGGGGCATTGGAAAGGGCCCATGGCTGGGAGGCAGGACACCTAGGTTCTAGTCTCCTACACTAACTCATATAGGCCAATCACTTTTCTTTTCTGGGCTTTAGTTTTCATGGCTGTAATAGAAAAGTAGTGAGCTAGGCATGTTGACCTTGAAGCCTCTTCAGACTCAGAGAGCAGTGAAGTAGCCAAAAACAGCATCAACGAATCCTGCAGGGTTTGAGTCATGAGAAGTGCTCAGTAATTATTTGTCAGCATCATTGATATCATCAACATTGTCTGTAAAATGCGGATGATACCACCTCTCTCACAGCAGTGCTCTTGGGACCTGATGAGAAAATACATGTGAAAGCACTTTGTAAATTGTAAAGTTCTGTGAGGATACCCCCAAAGGAGCATTAAGATGATCTTGATCATTACTGTCATCACCACCTCCTGCTATTCCCTTTAATTCCCCTCCCCAGACACAAGCCCAGAAAACTTTCTGGGGCACCTGTCTTACCAAATGAGAGCTAATCCCTACAGGGTACCTCCCAGATGCCTTCTCATCCTGGGGCCGATTAGGGAGTCCAGGCTCCAGACCCAAGATTGTCAGGACTGCCAGAGCTCCCAGATGCCCCCTTCTCACTGGCCCTTCGTCTTCTCCTCCAGGCTTGTGGGGCTCCCTGGCTCAGAACTGAGCATTCAGAGTCTGGCCTGCTCCCTTATACCTATCCCTGGAATGGCTCCAACCCCACTGATGAACATGGCCAGCTCTTGGGCAGCAGGAGGAATCTCAGAGTCTAGGTGCAGCCACTAGTTTAGACTTAGACACTTAGACAGATCTTCTTGGCTGAGGGCAAGGGATGGTTATTATTTGTGTTTTGGCTCCATCCTCAGTAAACGGATTTATAAAGCACATTTTCTTCTGTCTTGAGTTCTGGGCCCAAACTCTCTTCTCCCTCTGAATATCTGAACCCATCATGCTGGGCTGGAGAAAGTGTGTGTGGGGCAGTGGGGTACAAGGGAGGACACCAACCAGGAAGTCCTCTGAGACCTTAGCTGAGTCTGAGGAAGAGCTGAGGGTTGGAGGGGCCTTGGGGATCACATCTACCCATCCCAAAGTCCCCAGGTTGCTTAAGGAGAGTGGGTCCAATGAGAGCCCAGTACTTGCCCCAGGACACTTAGACACTTAGCCAGTAAGTGGCCCAGTTAAGACTGGAGGGAGGGAGGTTAGCTATCATTCATGATACCACATTCAGAGATGACCATTGTAGATTTTTTGATGAATTGCCTTCCAGCACATTTTCTTTGCCTATATATTTTACATAAACAGGATTATGGTATACAACTGTTTTTGTGACTAGTGTTACTCACCTGTGTTACTTAATTATGAATTAATCATGCATATTTTTCTTCATTACTAATTATTTTTAATGGCTGCTGAGATGCCCTTTGTGTGAAAGAATCATTCATTTAATTGATTCCCTACTCTTTCACATTTGGATTATTTTTCATTCTTGAAAACAATGGAGCTGTGAGTATCCTTGTAGTTAAATCTTGGCACACATACATGATTATTTGATTATTTCCACATTTTTTCATTCAAATTTCATCATAGAGAATAATCTAATAGCCCTAGGAGTGTTACCTCTCTTATTCTGGAAAGTATGCTGTTAGTAATGCAGCTCAAGATTATATTAGCTCTTTAGGCAACAGAACTACCCTGTTGGTTCAGACTGTGGACATGTGGAGTAGTAATGGACTCAGTTTGAATCTAGGTTCCTCCCTTTAGCAGCCATGTGACCTCAGGCAAGTTCCTTACCCTTTCTGAGACTGTTTTCTTGTCTGTCAACCCCTGCTCCCAGGCCTGGAGTGCAACTGGTATAGTGATTAGCACAAAGCAGCAGAGTGGGATGCCTCTAGCATTAGAAGGTCCTGAAACGTCTAGATTCTTAGGACTCAGGGCTGGGAGCAGCGGTGGGCTCGTAAGTGTTTAACAGTTGTTCCTTGGGGTAGGAGAAAGTTCTGATTTGTAGGGTTCACCAACCTCTGTGGTGTAAATACACCTATCATGGTCAATTTCAAGCTACCAACATCATGTCACTGAACTTGGATCTGGGAAGAGATGCACAGTAGCCACCATTTCATAGTATTTGCATCATACAGGGACAAAACAAACTTATTGACGTCCAGTCAATTCAGACTCATAGTGACCCTTTAGGACAGAGTAGAACTGCCCCATAGGGTTTCCAAGGAGTAGCTGGTGGATTGGAACTGCTGACCTTTTGGTTAGCAGCCTGAGCTCATAACCACTGTGCCACCAGGGCTCCTATACAGGGACAATAGGTGAAAACAACCCCCAGAACATAGACAACTGTAAAATGTAGCAAAATAATTAGGTGTGATACGCTCTGAAAATTTATTACCTTGTTTTTAATGAAATTTATTTCATTGTATTTTGTATAATTTAGTGTTTAATAATGGCTGTGTTCAACAACTGGCTCACAATATTTCTGAAGATTTAACAACAGACCTAGTAGCTTGTCCTCAACTAGGATGAACCCCAGAGTCCAACTATGTCATTCTGACTAGCTTGGGAAACTGAGGCCCCAACAGAGGATAAGAAGACAAGTACAGGAACTCGCAATCTTAGAAGGCATGGCTGGGACTTGTGCCAGGACTTTGCACACATTACCTCATTTAATTCTCCCAGATACCCCAGAAGAGTGGAATATTGGCAGAATAACAGCAAGCTTAAGAGAACAAACATTAGAACTAGATTCAAATTCTGGTTCTGTACTTACAAGATGTGAGTTCTTGGACTAATTTTCTCACTCCATGGGACTCAACATTGCTGTGTGAAAAATGGGGATAATAATACTTATTTTCTAGGTGTGTGGTTATAATTAAGAGATACTGTTTGCAGGGACCCGGGTCAGGACCTAGTATGGAGTAGGTGCTCTATGGTCAACTTTTAATTATCATCAAGAGGTTGAATAATTTGCCCAAGGTATTTTACTGGTGGGGAATGGAGAAGGGTTTTGACTTGTCCATGGTAGATAGTAAGGACTAGAAGTGTAATTCAAACATGGGTTTAACTGATAAGTCAGAGCAAAAGGAATCACAATGAGGCCTTTAGTTCTCGACATTTCTGTAGGGTTACTAGGTTCCTCCCCCTCTCTCCCCTGGGCTGGTCATAGCCTCTGAGAAAACTGGAAAAGGAAGTAGTCAGATCACAATGCCACCAAACTCCCAGCATTGCTTGCTCTTGCCCTTATCCCCAGAGGACTCTCTTTGCAGTGCTCTTATTGGCAATGTTCAGGGAATTTCATCCTGGCATTCCCACTGGGTTCAGGGAAGGGATGGCAGGAGGCAGAGTCCCTGGGCCTGGGGAACAGCCTCTCCACCTCTCCACAGCTCTCCTAGGATAGCCTGGTGAGAAGGCAGGAGCATAAAGCTTCAGCCATTCAGCCCTCTGGGAAGATCTTGGGATGGCCAAGCCTCCCTTGGTCTGCGTCCCATGACCGAATAGGCAAGGTCTGGCCTGTCAGGGTGCAGAGACCCACACCACAGAGGGAAGGAAAGGGTTCCAGCCCCCAAACCTTTGGAAATCTAGAGCTTATTTAGAGACTGGGTTGTCTGGAATCCTAGCTCAATAGACTTAGTCGCCCAGGGGGCTTCCTGTTCAGCCCTTTTCCCCTAAGAACAAGTGACAGCCTCTCAGTGACTTGTTTCTGCAGATGTCTGAAGGTGAGATGGTCGGTGGGGCTTAGGGCTGTGGGGCAGGATCCTGGTCATCCGTTGGTGTTGGAGGTCAGAAGTAGCCAGGTCACCCAGCCCTTGGGTCCTCTCTGTGGCTACATCCCAACATCCCTCTAGCCTCCATTCCCTTATTTCCCAATAGTCTTTCCTTATCATCTCATACGTCAATCCCCTCCTACTCCTTCCTCCTTTCTATTCCATCCTTTCTTCCTTCATTTATTTATTTAATAAATATTAATTGATATTTCCTCTGTGTCAAGCCATGTTCTAGGTTGAAGTTTGCAGAAAGCAGATCATTTAGGAAAATCTCTGTATTTCTGGCTAAAGGGATGGGGCATTGGAAGTCCTTCAAAGGTTTTAAGCAGGGAGCAGATGGAATCAGTGTTGTATTCTGAAACAATCACTTGCAGCAGTCTATGTGGAGGGTAAGTTGAAGGAGGAGAGCCCAGAGCCTGGAGATCAGAGAGCAGCTCATGCTGGAATACAAGTGAGAAGTGATGGGCTCCTGACTAAGGGCACAGGAAGGGATGGCCCTGAGGGATATGTAGGTGGTAGATTGTTCTGGTAAGGGGGTGGAGGCTGGGAAAGTGGAGACCTAGGATGACTTGAAGTCTCCTTTGAGTCTCTGCCCCCACCAGAGGTAACCTCTATTCTGACTTGTAACATCTTGAGTTAGTTTTGCCTGTTTTGAACTTTACATAAATGAAATCATACAGTATGTATTCCTTTGTGCTTGGCTTGTTTTGCTCAAAACTATATTTGTGAGGTTCATCCATAGCTTATGGTTGTGGTTCATTCATTCTCATTACTATATATCCATTATACTCTTGGTTGATACTTGGGTAGTTTTCTATTTGTGATTATTTTGTGTAGTGTTTTGCACATTCTTATACATATCTTTTCTTGAATATATGTACGTGTGTGTAAGTATGTAGGAATATAGCTAGAAATAGAATTGCTGAGTAATAGGGTATGTATATGTTCAGCCTTAGGAGATACTGCCAAACATTTTCTAAAAAGAATTGCACAAATTTACACTCTCATTGGCAGTTTGAGAAAGCTCTGTTTGCTCTTGCCAATATTAAGTATTTTTTCATTTCAGCCATTCTAGCAGGTGTTACGTTGTGGTTTTAATTTGTAATTTCTGAATGACTAATGACGCTGAGTTCCTTTTCACATGCTTAATGACTGTCTTAGTTATCTAGTGCTGCCATAACAGAAATACCACAAGTGGATGGTTTTAACAAAGAGAAGTTTATTTCCTCACAGTAAAGTAGGTTAAAAGTCCAAATTAAGGGTGTCAGCTCCAGGGGAAGGTTTTCTCTCTCTCAGCCTTCTCCACAGTGTTCTCCCGGATTAGGAGCTTCTTGGTGCAGGGACCCTGGTCCAAAGGATGTGCTCTGCTCCCGGCACTGCTTTCTTGTTGGTATGAGGTCCCCCTGTCTCACTGCTTACGTCTGTCTTTTATATCTCAAGAGATTGCCTCAGGACACAATCCAGTCTTATAGATCAGGTCCTGCCTTACTAACACAACTGCCACCCATCTGCCCTCATTAACATCATAGAGGCAGGTTTACAACATACAGGAAAATCACACGGTACCAGGAATCATGGCCTAGCCAAACTGATACACACATTTTTTGGAGGACATAATTCAAACCATGACAATGACCATTTAGATAGCCTTTTTTGTGAAGCATCTTTTTCAAATATTTTGCTCATTATTTTTTCAGGTAGTCTTTATTGTTGATTTGTAGGAGATCTTCATTTTGGATACAAATCTTTTGAGTTCTTTATTGTAGTATAATTCAGCTGGTCATTTTTCTCTCTGTGATGAGTGCTTTTTCTGTGTTTTAAGAAATCTTTGCCTACCCCACGATAATGAAGATATTTCCTTTGTCTGGTCTAAAAATTTTATCTTTACCTTTTAAATCTACAATACATCTGGAATTGATTGTTATATACAGTGTGAGGTAGGGATCAAAAAAAAAAATTTTTCTGTATGAATATCCACATGATCCAGCAGCATTTACTGAAAAGAACATCCTTTCGCCATTCCATTGTAGGATCAACTTTGTCATAATTCAGGTGACTATATATGCATGGGAGCCGTAGTAGCATAGTGGTTAAGCACTCGGCTGCTAACTGAAAAGGTTGGCAGTTTGAACCCACCAGCCGCTCCATCGGAGAAAAATGTAGCAGTCTGCTTCCATAAAGACTACAGCATTGGAAACCCTATGAGGCAGTTCTACTTTGTCCTATAGGGTCACTATCAGTTGAAATTGACTCAACAGCAACGAGTTTGTTTTCAGGTTTTATGTATACATGGGTCCCTTTCAGGACTTTGTTCTGTTCCATTGATATACTTGTTTATTATTGTACCAATTTCACACTCACTTAACTATTGTAGCTTTATAATAAGTCTTGATATCTGGTAAGTTGTCCAGATTTGTTTTTCTTCTTTGGGAGTCTTCAAGATTTCCATATAAATTTAACGAACAGGTTCTCAATTTCTGCAAAAACAAAAAAACACAAAACCTGCTGGAGTTTTGTCTGGGATTGTATTGAATCTATAGATCAATTTTACATCTTTACAATGTTGAGTTGTCCAACCCATAAACATGGCATATCCTTCTATTTACTGACGACTTCATTAACGTGTGTATTGTTTTTCTGCACATGTTTCATTGCTTTATTCCTACATATATGGTTTTTAAAAAATGCTCTTATAAATTTTTATTTTCTACTTGTTTGTTGCTGGTATAGAGAAATAAAATTTATTTTTATGTACTTACTAATTTCAGTTTGTCTTTGAGTTCTTTTAGATTTTCTACATACACAATTGTGTAGTCTGTAGATAATGACAGTTTGTTTTTTTTCCTTCCCTTTGAATCCTTTGGCCTTTTATTTCTTTCACTTGACTTATTTTACTGGCTAGGGCCAGTGGTACAATGGTTAACAGAAATGTAATAGTGCACATGTTTGTTTCACACCAATCTTAGGGAGTTAAGTTTTCAATATTTCACGGTTAGGTATGACATGTACTGAAGGTTTCTTTCTTTCTTTTTTAGATAATTTTTATCACGTTAAGAAGTTTCTGTTCTATTCCTAGTTTGCTAAGAGATTTGTTTCTAATTGTGAATGATAGTTGAATTTTAGAAAATGCTTTTTCTACATCCATTGAGATAATCACATAGTAATTCCTTCCCTGTGCTTTCTCTCTCTTTCTTTTTTTATAACTTATTTTTGTGGTTGTTGTTGAGAATATACACAGCAAAATATACACCAGTTCAACAGCTTCTACATGTATAATTCAGTCACACTGACTACATTCTTCCAGTTGTGCAACCATTCTCATCTCCTTTTCTCAGTTGTTCCTCCTCCATTAACATAAACTCGCTGTCCCCTAGGGTTTCTAGCTAGTCCTTCCAGTTGCTGATGTCAATTTGATCCCATATAGATAGATCCTGAAAGAGCACAATGCTCATGGCAGACATTCTTTACTAGTTGAGATAAATTATTGTTTGGTTTTAAGAGGACTTCAGGGGATATTTCTGGTTTAAAGTTTAAAGATTATCTTAGAGCAATAGTTTTGGGGGTTCATTCAGCCTCCATGACTCCAGAAAATCTGGATTCCATGAGAATTTGAAATTCTGTTCTGCATTTTCCCGTTTTGATCAGGATTCTTCTATAGAACCTTTCATCAAAGTGTTCAGTAATGATAGCAAGGCACCATCCAGTTCTTCTGGTCTCATGGCAAAGGGGACACTTGTTCATGGAGGAAGTTAGACTTACATTCCACCTCTTCCATCTATTACTGACTCTCCTTCTTCCTTTGATGCTCCAGGCGAATAGAGACCAATTGTTATACCTTGGATGACTTCTTGCAAGCTTTTAAGACTCCAAGGACTAGGCAATGAACTAGGAGGTAGAGTAGAAGCACTAAACATGTCATTAGGCCAATTAACTGGGATGTCCCATGAAACCATGACCCTAAACCTCCAAACCAAGGAACCAAATCCCATGAGGTGTTTGGTTGTTCATAAGCAGCCTCAGCAGTTACTGTTTTTGATTTTGTTTTTGCTGTTGTTGTAAATACGTCTATCACACAACTTTTGCCAGTTCAACTTTTTACAGGTATACAACTTATTGACAGCAATTACATTCATTGGCTGTGTAACCTTACCCTTAATCAATGAAATTTTTCCATTACCATAAACCAAAACTCTGTACTCCATAAGCAATAATGCACATCTCACCCCAGCCCCTGGTAACTGCTAATGAACTTACTTTGGTCTCTATATATTTGCCTTTTCTTGTCTTTTTATATAGGTGAGGTCATACAATATTTGTCCTTTAGTGATCAACTTATTTCACTAAGCGTAATGTCTGTGAGCCCCATCCATATTGTAGCACGTATCAAAACTTCATTTCTCTTACTGATTGAGTAATATTCCAATGTATGTATGTACCATATTTTGTTTATCAGTCATCTGTTGATGGGCATTTAGGTTGTTTTCACCTTTTGGTAATTGTGAATAGTGCTGCAATGAACATTGGTGCACAAGTATCTGTTTGAGTCTCTGCTTTCCTTGTGCTTTCTCTCATAATCACAATATTTACTATTAAATTATCTGGACTTTGACTTTTCTTTCTAGAAAAGATTTTAATTATGGATTCAATTTTTTTTAAAGATAACGCACTCTTCTTATTCTTATTTCTTCTTGTGCCAGTTTTAGTAATTTGTGTTTCTCAAGGCATATATCCATTTTATTTAAATTTCCAAATTAATTGGCATAAAGTTGTTTGTGATGCTTTTTATTATCTTTTAAATGACAGTAGGATCTGTAGTAAAGTTCCTGTCTTCATTCCTGATATTGGTATTTGTGTTTTATTTCTTTTTCTTAATAAGTCTTCTAAGGACATATCAATTTATTAAGTTTTCAGAAAAACAATTTTTTGCTTTGTTGAGTTTTTTTTAGTGTGTTTCCCATTCAACAATTTTCTGTTCTTTTGGTTATTTCCTATCTTCAATTTTCTTTGGGTTTGATTTGCTGTTCTTTTTCTAGTTTCTTGAGAAGAAAGGTTAGTTTGCTAATTTTCAGCCTTTTAAATTCTAATATATGCATTGAAGGCTATATATTTCCCTCCCAGCACTGGTAATGTTTATCTTCATCATCATTTAGTTCAAAATATATACTAATTTCCTTTTTGATTTTTCTTTGTCCCATAGATTATTTACAAGTGTATTGCTTATTTTCAAAGGAGTTAGGTATTTTCTATTACACTTAATTTTGAACTTTATTTCTGCTTTATTTCCCTCTAACCAGAGAATATAATCTAAATAATTTCCAACCTTTGAATTTTTTTTTTTTGATGTTACATTTATGATTCATCATACGGTCAATTTTGGTAAATGTTTCATGAAGCTATAACATGTTTCTTTCGGTTAGTTTTTACATGGTTTCTTTTCTTTCATTCTTTCTTTCTAGTGTGTCTGTGTCCTTCTTTAAAGTGTGTTTCTTGTAAGCAATATGTAGATTGTTTTTTTAACTCAGTCTGAAGATCTAACTTTTTAATTAAAATATTTTGCAATTAATTACCTACATAATTGGTATTTACCATCTCTTTATTTTCTACTTGATCTGCTTGTTTTATGTTTCCTCTCTCTCTTGCTTGCATTATTTTGGATTAATAAAGGACGCCATGCATCAGAATCGACTGGATGGCAACTAACAACAACAACCATTATCTTACTAGTCCATTTTCTCCTATTTTACCTTGTTAGTTATTCATTCTTTATTCTTTCAATGCTTTCTGTAAATATTAAAACATAAATATTGAACTTATTACAGTCTCATGCAAATTATTAGTTTCACCACTTTTCCAGTTATGCTAAATATTCAGAAGACTTTAACACTACTCACCCCTTACTTTGACATAACATGCTATTGTTGTCATATTCCTTAATTTTTAATTTGTTTCTAATCCCATAAGACCTTATTTTTGTTTTGTATAGTCATTATTAATTTATATTTATCCACATATTTATCCCTTCACTGAGGGGCTCTTCATTCTTTTTTGTGTTTCTGTCTGGAATAATTTTTTTCCTACCTGAAGAACTTCCATTAAAGTATGTCATTTGTTGTTTGTCTAAAAAAGTTTTTATTTCACATTTAAATTTTTTTTAATTTAAAAATATCTTTATTTTGAAATAATTTCAAACTTACAGAAAAGCTGAAAGAATAGTATGAAAAAATTCTGTGCACCCCCTACCTAGATTCATCAATGTTTAACATTTTGCTACATTTGTTTTATCAGTTTGTCTGTCTATATAAACATATTGTTGTTGTTATAATTTTCTGAGCCTTTCAAGAATAATTTACACATATCATGTTCCTTTATCCCTTAATACCTTCATAAATATTTCCTAAGTACAAGGAGTTTCTCTTACATAGTAGTTATCAAATTCAGGAAATTTAACATTGATACAATACTTTATTTAATCTGATCCAATTCATATCCCAATTTTATCAATTGTCACAATGATGTTATTTATAACACTCCCCTTCTCCCAGGATAACATATTGCATTAATCGTTATGTCTTTTTAGTCTCCTTGCATCTACTCTAGATACTCAGCATTTCTTTGCCTTTCATTATTGCAGTGCATTCACATCACATCTGTAATGCACTTCCTGGTTATTTAAACAATACAAAGTTATTATTGTGGTGCACACACCGGTGGTTCGCTACTAATATCACGTTCATTGATCAGAGCCGGAACACAACACATCAGAATGCACTCCCAGAGCATTAGCTCATGGAAAATAGATAGCAAAACAATACATAATAACAGTTTCATGGTGGGGAATCGATGTTTACTCTTCTGACACTGGGCTGGCACGTCTCTTGGCCCCGCCCCCTTTGCTGTTGGTCCAGCTCTCAACCAGTAGCCTCAGGTCAGTCCTGGACCAGCTTCTCTTAAAGCAGACCTGCTCTGAGTGCAGCCCCTATGCGGGGTGTAAGTAAGGTTGGCTGGCAGGCCCCCTAAGCTTTGGATACAGCCCTAGCTTCAGACAGACCTCTTGCGCCTCCTCTGGGCCTCTTGCTCTCTGCTGCTGCCCAGGCCAGCTAGTGGCTGCCTGGGCTCGCTTGCGGTCTCAGCTGCCTTCAGTGTTGCTGCAGCCCCAAGTGTGTTACAGTTCTTGGCCCACTCCTCTCATGCCTCTCTGCTGCCACTTGTCTGGTCAGCAGAGGCTGGCTTCTGCTTCTCCAAACCTCTGCTGCTGTTTTTTTCCCATCTCTGCCTTTTACAGGCTCCAGGGTTTCTACTGCGTCTGGTGCCAGTCTCTTCTGATGAATCTTGCAATCTCTTTTTCCCTGGGCTGATGTCTCTATCCTGGAACAAGGATTGGTGGTAGTGGTGGTAGGTGTTCTTCAGCCCAGAGCTCCTGTGTCCTCAGGGAATTTGTTCACCCCTCCTCCAACAGCTGAATGTTCACAAACTCCAGTGAGCCTTCATCTTCCAAGGCTTTTATTGGCCTCACCCTCGGCCTCCTGAGGCTTGGTTAGCATCAGGCCCCCAAGTAATCCCTCTTAGTTGGGTTGGCCTCACTTGTGGTCCTACTCTCAGAACCAGGACCAAAGACCAAATCATTCACTGCAAAGGAGTTCCCAGCAATTATATTGACATTTTTGAAGGTTCTAAGCTAGTTATAGAATTTTTCTCAGTTTGAGTTTCTCTGATGTTTTCTTATGATTATATTCAGATTTTGCATTTTTGATTGAAATAATACATAAGTGATGTATTCTTAGGGTATCACATCTGGATACACGTCTATTTGCTCCCTGTTGGTGATGTTGTGATCATTTGGTTAAAACATTGTCGTTTTCCCACTGTGTAACTACTATTTTTTTCTTTTGTAGTTAATGAAAGGAGCCCTGGTGGCACAGTGGTTAAAGCGCTCAGCTGCTAACTGGAAGGTTGGCAGTTTGAACCCACCAGCCACTCAGTGGAAGAAAGATGTGGCAGTCTGCTTCCATAAAGATTTCTAGTTCTAGTCTGTCCTATAGGGTCGCTATGAGGTAGAAACAACTGGACGGCAACGAGTTTGTTTGTTTGTTTTGGTTTTGGTAGTTAATAAGTAATTTGTAGGTAGTTTGTAACTATGTAAATATTCTATTCTTTATTAAACTCACTCCCCATAGATCTAGTATCTATATCAGGATCAAGTCAGGAGACAGAACACACTCAAAATTTGAACAGAGGAGTTTTAATATAAAGAACTGTTAACTAGTAAAAGGTGGGTAACTATCAAAAGGGATAAAAGAGGATTCTAAGAGATCCAGAAGTAGCAAGAGAGAAAAAGCAGCTACTACCTCTAGGCTGAGAGAGAGTACACATTGAAGAGGCTAAGGATTTAGGAGATACCTTCCTCGCTCTACCTGTTCCCTACCAAAAAATAAATAAATAACCAAGGCTGAGATTCAGACTTTTTCAAAGACGGTGTGACTACAATAGGAATGCACAGGCCAGTGTCTGCCTAAAAGTGGCCACTGTCTGGGGAAAGTACTGCCTGAGGGTTTGTTCAGAGCTGGCCTGTAGAAGGAAACCCTGGTGGTATAGTGGTTAAGTGCTATGGCTGCTAACCAAAAGGTTGGCAGTTTGAATACACCAGGCGCTCCTTGGAAACTCTATAGGGTAGTTCTACTCTGTCCTATAGTGTCGTAGTCGACTCAGCTGCAACAGGTTTGGTTTTTTTTGGTGGCCTGTAGAAATGGCCTGTCAGTGGGGAAACGGTTGCCTGAGGACATGGCCAGACGCTGCCGCAAAAGCAGCCTCCTGGAGCTGCCAAGAATGTAGCTGCTGGATGAGTAGGTGTGACCAGAGTATGTGGCTGCAGTCCGTCTATTGAGGTCAGTTGAGGTGAGTCTACTACCTTCTACACAAAATAATCCACTGACTCTCAAGCTGAATAACAAAGGACACCCAAACCCAAACCTATTGCCGTCGAGTTGACTCCAACTCATAGCAACCCTATAGGACAGGGTAGAACTGCCCCATAAGGTTTCCAAGCAGCAGTGTCACTAGGAAGGTGCAGGGGGTGTGGGGGTGCAGACCTTACTGGGTGACACTGTCAGAAGGGGTGACACCAAAATGATTGTCTATAAAATTTTTGTGCAGTGTTTTAGCAGAAATTTATTATTTTTTATAAAAATATCCCTGTAGTTAGTTGTAACAACAAAAACATTTTTCATAAGCCCAGCTTACATGTATCAATATACCTGCAAGGCTAAAACTCTATGCTAATCTACTTTTTGAACCTTCTAACGCACTCTGGTCAGAGTTGACATTATTACCCAATTACAACGACGCTTCTAATCACATAGTTTTTTCTGTATGCACTAAAACACGTGTTGTTGTCTTCATTGCTGCTGGTGTGTTTACAGTCCCTGAGTTTGTCAAATTTTCTGGTGTTTTAGCTACAGATTGTGGTAATTAGTATTTGAGAACCTATACCAATAATTTTTTTTTGAGAATGAAGTAGTAGTAATTAAAGGAACAGAAGGAGAAAAGTCAAAAAAGTCTTCTAACAATATTGTAACTAATAATATTGTAATTCAATGTAGAAAGATTTTACAAAACAATTTTGTTATTAGTATTCATATAATCTAAGAAATATTACATTTATGCAATTTACAACTGTATTTATCACATATTATTCTATGATTAAAATTGATAATAAACATTACTAAAGATTTTTTATGGTCTGATACCGGAGGAGGTCCATGGGGGAGAGGGGTGACACCATGGTTTACCTCACTGGGTGACAGCAACCCTAGTTATGCCACTGTTTCTAAGGCTGTAATCTTACAGAGGGAACCCTGGTCGTAGTGGTTAAGTTCTATGACTGCTAACCAAAAGGCTGGCACTTTGAATCCACCAGGTGCTCCTTGGAAACTCTATGGGGCAGTTCTATCCTGTCCTATAGGGTTGCTATGAGTTGGAATCCACTCGACCGCAAAGGGTTTGTTTTTTTTTTAATCTTACAGAAGCAGACTGTTGTATCTTTCTCCTGCAGAGCAGCTGGTGGGTTCCAACCACTGACGTTTTGTTTAGCAGTCAAGCACCTAACCACCTTGCCACCAGAACTCCTAATAACACGTGAAGGAGGACTGAAACCAGGAACAAATATACCTTCCAGTTGCTATCACATTACAGTGTCCCTACATCGCCCTCTATTGACAAAGCTTTAACATCGTGCCAGCTGGCAGAGGAGAAATGTTTACAGGGTGGATCCAGTATCATAAAGCAGGACAAAAAAGAAGGGAATTTCAGGACTGGGAGACAATAAACTGATAACTGGCACAGTACAGCATCCACTGATGATTATTGTCCAAATTTGTTTTACTATGATAGTTGCAAAATAGTGACTTTCTAATCCTCTGATTTTGTCAATATGATGAATTAGAAATGCTTGTCTTGGAGTAGTTTTAATTAACATTATTTCTCTTATTATGAGTCAAGTAGACTATTTTCTTTTGTGAATTATTTGTTCATGTCTTTTGTACATGTTCTATGGGATTTTTGGCCTAATTTTCCTTGATTAAAACTTCTTTATGTATTTGTATTCTTTTTTATATTAGGAATGTAAGCCTTTCATCTTATATACTGCAAATATTTTCTACCAATTTCTTATTTATCTTTTTATTTTTGCTGTGTTATATACTGAAATATTTTCTACCAGTTTCTTGTTTGTCTTTTGATTTTTGCTTACGATGTCTCTTGCCACACAAAACAAATATTTTTGTTTTCACATTGTCAAATTTATCAATCTTTTCTTTTATTGCATTGGGATTTTGAATTATAACTAGAAAGCTTTCTCTTAACCCAAGTTTTATTCTAGTTCTTGTATAGTTTCAGTTTTTTAATCATTTAAATCTCTGATCCTTTTGGAATTTATTTTTACATGTGGAGCTAATTTTATCCTTTTCCAAATGACTACCTGGTTATCCTGGGACCATTTAGTAAAAAGTTTGTCTTTATTCCAGTGATTTAACCTATTTATCATAAATTAAAATTTCCAAATGTTCTTGGGTCTATTTCTGGACTTTTTCACTAATCTCTTGCTCTACTTGTGTACCAGTACCACACTTTTTAACATATAGAGGCATTGTAATACATTTTAATATCTGGTAGAGCTACTCCTCCCTCAATATTTTTGGATAGCTATTCATGTGTTCATTTTTTTATATGAACTTTATTAACAACTTGTCTAGTTCCAGAGAAAATCTTGGTGTTTTATTAGGATTGTATTAAATTTATAAATTAATGTGGAGAAAACGTACATCTTGATGTTGAAACTTCCTATTCAAGAATGAGGGAGCCTTTCCATTTGTTCAAGTCTAGTTTTGTGTCTTTCAGAAGTGGTGTATAGATTTCTTCATACAGGTTTTTCATATTTCTTGGTAAGTTTATTCCTAAGAATTTTATTTTTGCCATCATGAATGGAGAAACTCTGGTGGTGTAGTGGTTAAGAGCTATGGCTGCTAACCAAAAGGTCAGCAGTTTGAATCCACCAGCTGCTCCTTGGAAATCCTATGGGGCAGTTCTGCTCTGTCCTATAGGGTCACTATGAGTCGGAATCAACTTGACAGCAATGGGTTTGTTTTTTTTTGTTTTGTTATAAATGGAGTTTTACCTGCCATTATATCTTCTAATTGATTATTATTGGTGTATATGAAGGCTATAGATTTTAATATTAATATTATATCCCAATACCTTACTGGATTAGTTTCCTAGGGCTGCCATAAAAAATCGTCACAAACTTAGTGGCTTAAAGCAACAGGAATTTGTTCTGTCATAGTTCTGGAGACTAGAAGTTCAAAATCAAAGTGTTGGTAAGGCTATGCACCCTCTGAAGGCTCTAGGGAGGAATCCTTCTTTGCTTCTTCCTAACTTGCTGGTGGTTTCTGGCAATTCTTGGTGTTCCTTGGCTTGTAGCTTCATCAGTCCAATGTTTGCCTCTGTCAGCACATAGCCTTCTTCCTTCTGTGTCTCTGTGTCTCCAATCCTCTCTCTCTTTATAAGGACACCAGTCACTGGGTTTAGGGTCCACCTCAATCCAGTATGACTGCATCATAGCTTGATTACATCTACAAAGACCCTATTTCCAAATAAGGTCACATTAACAGGTTCTGGGGGTTAGGATTTCAACATGTCTTTTGGGGGGACACAATTCAACCCACAACACTTACTAAATTCTTTGTTTGAATTGGTTGTCTTCTTGATTCTCTAGGATTTTCAAAGTGTACTATCATGCCTTCTAAAAATACAAATAGTTTTACTTGCTTTTTTCCAATTCTTATACGTTTAATCATTTTATATAATTGTGTTGACTGATATCACTAGTACAGGTAGTCCCCAACTTATGACATATTCAAGTTACAATGAAGCGCACTTACGACTGTCTATTTTTTTCTATCTTATCATTGGTAATATGTACTATATACAGTGTTGCAGTGTGTAATTTGCTGATGTTATCATTCTCAGATGTTCACTGTCAGATGTTCAAAGATAGGATTTATGAAGAGACTGATAATACAAGGCAATAGTAATGAAAACTAAAAAAAAAAAAGAGGTGTTTGACTTGAGTTAGAACCGACTTACAATGGAGTTGTTGGAAGGGAAGTCTGTCGTAAGTGGGGGACTACCTGTACAATGTTAAATAAGAGTGGAGACAGTGGACATTCTTGTCTTATTCCTTATGCCGCTAGTGTTTCCCTATTAAGTAACATGCTAGGTTTGGGACTGAATATATATATATATATATTTCCAATGTATTATTCCATTGCTATTTTCTCAAGTGTTTTTATTAGAATGAGTACTGAGTTTTGTCAAACATGTTTTCAGCGTCTATGGAAATACCAAGTGATGTTCTTTTTATAACTGTTAATATGGTCAATTATGTTAATTAATTTCCTGATATTGCACCATCCTTGCATTTTTGGTGTAAATCTCACTTGATTGCGGTATATCTTTAAAATTTCATATAGTTTTTAAACAATATTTTATTGTATTTTGGATGGACGTATACACAGCAAATCAGGTTCCATTCAACAACTTCTACGTATAATGTTCAGTGACATTGGTTACGTTCTTCACATTTTGTCAACATTTTCATTATTTCCATTCCCATTAACTTAGTCTCACTGCCTCCCAAACTTCGCATCCATGCTTTAGAGTAACTGTTGTTCATTGGTCTCATATAGATAATTTTTTTAAAAGAGCACAGTACTCAAGGGTGACATTCTTTACTTTTGTGCTAAACTAATATTTAGTTAAAAGGTGACTCGAGGGGATAGTTTCAGTTCAAGGTTTAAAGAGTATCTCAGGGCAATAGTCTTGGGGATTCCTCCAGTCTCAATGGGTCCAATAAGTCTGGATTCTTTGAGAATTTGAAGTTCTGTTCCACATTTTTCTCCCTTTCTATCAGGATACATCTGTTGTGACCCTGAGCAAAATGTTTGGTACTGGTAGTCAGGCACTATCTAGTTCTTCTGGTCTTGAGGTAGAGGAGGCCATGGTTCATGGAGACAATTAGTCCTGTAGTCTGGTTCCTTCTCTGATTCTTGGGTTTCCTTCTTTCTCTTTTGCTCTAGACAAATAGAGACCAAGAGTTGTATCTTAGGTGGCCACTTGCAAGCTTTTAAGATCCCAGACACTACTCACCAAATTAGGATGCAGAACATAAACTTTATGAACTATATTATGCCAATTGACTAAATTGTCTTGTGAGACTATAACCCTAAGTCTCCAAACCAAGAAAACTAATCATGTGAGGTGATTGGTTATATCTAAGAAGTATCAGTATTTGTAGCCCCTATTTGTTTGTTTTATATATATATTTTTGTTGTTGTTGTTGCAAAATTATATATAACATAGCATTTACCAATACATCATTTTTCTTGTGTACAACTTAGTAGCATCAGCTACACTAGTCAAGCTCTGCATACTTTACCCACATTTGGTGCTATCTTTCTCATCGCCATAAACAAAAAGTGACTACTATATAGGGAATGACTCCCCCTCTTACCCACTCCCCACCTCTGGTAACCACCAATGAACATTGCTTTCTGTATATATACCTATTCTTGACATTTCATAAAAGTGAAATCATACAGTATTTGTCCTTTTGTGATTGACTTATTTCACTCAGCATAACATACTCCAGGTTCATCCGTGTTGCAAGATGTTTTGGAACTTCTTCTTCTTTATGGCTAAGTAGTATTCCATTGTATGTATGTACCACATTTTGTTATCCATTCATCCTTTGATGGGCACTTAGGTTATTTCCATCTTTTTGCTATTTTGAGTAGTGCTGCAATGAACATAGATGTGCATATGTCTATTCGTGTCTCTTCTATTAGATTCCTATGGTATATACCTAGGAGTGGAATTGCTAGGTCATAAGGTAGTTCTATTTTTAATTTTTTTGAAGAATTGCCATACTGTTTCCCACAGAAGTTGTACAATTTTACGTTCCCATCAGCAATGGATGAGGATTCGAATCTCCCCACATCCTCACCAACATTTGTTGTTTTTTGTTTTTTTGATTAATGCCATTTTAGCAGGTGTGAGGTGGTATGTCATTGTAGTTTTGATTCACATCTCTCTAATAGCCAATAGCCCTGGTAGTGCAGTGGCTAAGAGCTCAGGCTGCTAACCAAAAGGTTGGCAGTTTGAATCCACAAGCCCCACTCCTTGGAAACCCTAAGGGGCAGTTCTACTCTGTCTTATAGGGTCACTACTCAACGGCACTGGGGTTTTCTAAAAGCTAATGACAATGAGCAGTTTTTCATGTGTTTGTTGGCCATTTGAATGTCCTCTTTGAAAAGTGTCTGTTCATGCCCTTGCCTATTTTTTGATTGGATTATTTGGTTTTTGTTGTTAAGTTTAAAAGTTTTATATATTTTTTGGTTATTAGATCCTTATCTGATATGTTGTTCCTGAAAAATTTTTCCCAGTATGTTTTTGTTGTTAGGTGCCATCAAGTTGATTCTGACTCATAGCGACCCTATGTACAACAGAATGAAACACTGCCCGCTCCTGCACCATCCTCATGATCATGGTTATCCTTGAGCCACATTGTTGCAGCCACTGTGTCAATCCATCTTGTTGAGGGTCTTCCTCTTTCTGATGACGCTGTACTTTACCAAGCATGATGTCCTTCTCTAGCAATGGATCCCTCCTGATAACATGTCCAAAGTATGTGAGACGTAGTCTCGCCATTGTTGCTTCTAAGGAGCATTCTAGTAGTGCTTCTTCCAAGACAGACTTGTTCATTTTTTTGGCAGTCCATGGTATATTCAATATTCTTTGCCAACACCACAATTCAAAGGTGTCAATTCTTCTTCGGTCTTCCTTATTCATCGTCCAGCTTTCGCATGCATATGAGCCAATTGCAAACACCACTGCTTGGGTTAGGTGCACCTAGTCCTTAAAGTGACATCTTTGCTTTTTAACAGTTTAAAGAGGTCTTTTGCAGCAGATTTGCCCAGTGCAATGGGCCTTTTGATTTCTTGACTGCCGCTTCCATGGATGTTGATTGTGCATCCAAGTAAAATGAAATCCTTGACAACTTCAATCTTTTCTCTGTTTATCATGATGTTGCTTACTGATCCAGTTGTGAGGATTTTATTTTCTTTATGTTGAGGTGTAAGCCTTATTGAAGGCTGTGGTCTTTGATCTTCATCAGTAAGTGCTTCAAGTCGCCTTCACTTACAGTAAGCACAGTTGTGTCATCTACATATTGCAGGTTGTTAATGAGTCTTCCTCCAATTCTGATGCTGCGTTCCTCTTCATATAGTCCACCTTCTCTGATTATTTGCTCAGTATACAGATTAAATAAGTATGATGAAAAGATACAACCCTGATACACACCTTTCCTGACTTTAAACCACGCAGTATCCCCTTGTTCTGTTCCAACGACTGCTTCTTGATCAATGTATAGGTTCCGTGTGATCACAATTAAGTGTTCTGGGATTCCCATTGTTTACGATGTTATTTATAATTTGTTATGATCCATACAGTGGAATGCCTTTGCATAGTCAATAAAACACGGGTAAACATCTTTCTGATATTCTCTGCTTTCAGCCAGTATGTAGGTTGTCTTTTTCCTCTTAAGAAAGACTTGATGATCATATGTATCTAACTTTTTTGAAGTACCAGTTATCTAATTTTTCTTCTGCTGCTCATGCATTTGTAATTGCGTTTGATAATCTTATCATTAAAAAAAATTAGGTTCCATACTTTTGCCCCTATGTTTTCTTCCAAGAATTTTATAATTTTAGCTTTAACATTTAGGTCCTTGATCCATTTTTTTAAAAATATATTTTATTGTACTTAAGGTGAAGGCTTCCACAACAAATAGTTTCTCCTGAAATAGTAGTACACATGTTGTTTTATGACATTGGTTAACAACCCCACAACATATTAACCCTCTAACTTCTCAACCTTTTTTTTTTGGTGAAAATACACATAGCCAAAGATACACC
>NW_004443951.1:13534254-13564081 GCF_000243295.1 Trichechus manatus latirostris | reverse complement strand
TCTCTTCATTTGATGTTTTAGGGTTTCAGGATTGTTGTTTTCTCTGTTTGGCTTAGTTTTTCAGATCTTTGCTGTGGAGGGACAGTGTGGTGCTTCTGTCTAGAGCGCCATTTTGCCGAAGTCTCTCGCCTTTTATTTTTAAGGATATTTTCCTTGGGTCTAGACTTGTATGTTGGCAAATATTTACTTTCAGCACCTTAAAGATGCATTCAGTTGTCTTCTGACTTCCATTACTTCCTTTGAAAAATTGGTTGTAAGCCTCACTGTAACCCTTTTGCTCATAGTGTGCCTCTTTTATCTGGCTGTTTTTAAGGCTGTCATTTATCAAAAGTGTTACTACAATGCAAAACTTAGGTTGCTGATTTGTTTATTTATTCTTCTTAAAATTTTCAGAATTTCTTACATCTGCTGCTTAATTTCTTTAGTAAGTTTTGGACAATTCTTTACAATTATTTTTTCAAGTGTTACTTCTGCTGCATTCTTTCTCTTCTTCATGGACTCCAATTACACATCTATTAGACCTTTTAATTGTATTCTATATGTATCTTAAATTTTTTTGTTATTTTCCTCCCATGTTCAGTTTGAATATTTTTTATCAACCTGTTTGTCTAGTTCACTAGTCTAATTTTCTGTTAAAATCACCTCTTAAATTTTTAATTTCAGCTATTGCATTTTTTTAGTTCTAGAATTTTTATTTGGTTTCTTTTTATGAGCTCCAATTCTTTGGTGAAATTCTCTATATTTTTATTTATTTTTCCCTACATGCAAAGATTGTTTAATTTTAGAAAAATCTATCCGTGAAATACATGACATTAATGAACTAAAGAAGAGAAATCACCCAGTTATCTCTAAACAGGTAAAAATGCCTTTAATAAATTTCAATGATTATTTTTGATAAAACTCCCTGAAAATAAGGAATAGAAGGAAAATTTTTAACTTGATAAAGGCTATTTAACTAAAATCTACAACAAGAATCAAGCAAAACAGAAAATTTAGATGGATTAGATTTAGGATGAAGCAAAAGGCAATATAATCACTATTGTTCAATAACATAGTACAAGAATTCCTGGCTAATGTAATCAGTTAAAACAAAGATGTATAACTAATAAAAGGATTGTAAAGAAAGAAAAAAATCATTATTTTCAGAGGATACAATCTATGCAGACCACACAATACATTATTGGAACTAATAAGAAAATTTATTAGTTTTGCTAATACATTGTAATTTATAAAAATCAATAATATTTCTCTAAAACAGTATAACCTACATTGAAAATAAGATGCTATGCACAATAATAAATATAATTCTTATATAGTAATTAACCTAACAAATACAGATGAAAATTTTACAGAGAAAAGTTTTAAACTCTATAAAGAAATGAAATAAAATCTATCTGACTAAGTAGAGTTATGGCACTTAATTAGAAGTATAACAGCAACATGGATATATCTTTAAAACAGTGTCAAATATAAAAAGTGACAATAGAATGAAATTTCTCACACAAAACTAAGCAAATTAAAAATACATACACATTAAAATGTGCTCTACAAGGACATATCCATATCCAAGGACATACATCAAAGAAATTATCAGAGTGGCTATCTTTGGTGGAAGTAATCAGAGTAGTGATTAAGGATGAAAAGAAAAAGTTAAATGAAATAAAGCAAAAAGAAGTCCAGTGTGGACTGAAGATAATGGTATGTCATGAATTATCAAATAAGGTTACCTCAACTTTCAATCTCCTGTGGGATCCAAAATAACTTAAAATAGTAAGTGTAGTGGGAATAAGGAAGGGATACACCTGGACAGATAAAAGGATGAAGCAAGAAAGTGAGATGGATTAGTGAATTCAGAGGCATAACAGTTCCAAGTGATGGCAAAGTCCCGGATGTGGCCATGAGAGAGAGTGGTCAGAGTGAAGTGAAGATCATTAGAATAGAAGAAGTCATGAAAATGAGAGGCCAGGTTGTGGAATGATGAGTCATCCTCATGGGCTTTGAAGTTATTTTGGAAAATGGCAAGTCCAGGGACAGAATGGGACATTAAGACTCAGGTGCCAAAGCTTTGATAAATGAGAGGAAGTAACTAGGATATTGGCAGATGAAAGGGATGAAGAGAGGCTGAGTGTAGTAGAACTAAATGATGTAAGTCTCTGCTCTTCCATACTTTTATGATTTTGTCTGACAGACACCTGCTCACGTGGATCTGCCAAGATAGAGAGAGTCATATAGATGGATATTCCTATTGATGGCCCCTGAAAGATACAGTTCTTGATTTTCACATCTGTAAAATAGAGGAGAGAATTGAACTAGAGGGGTTAGATGTTCTTCTTGAGTGCCAGTTCATCCCAACTGGTAGTAGTTAACTATTATGTCATGTTAAAGGTTCTGAAGCCTCTTCAAGGCTCAGTAAGAAAGAGAGATGTGACAATTAGAAATGTCTTTGTATGACGAGGAGAGACACGTAACCATTGGTTTGGGCACATCCAGATAAATGATATTAGGAGGACTACGTCTCTTAGAGATTTGGGGATTGGAGCTGATGTGGTGTAAATGGGTTGTCGCTAGACATGTGAGTGACCACTTTGTCTGCTGAGGGGTTTGGAATGAGAGTGAGGAAGTTTCATATGAGCATTTCACATATTACTTACTATTTTAAGGCATTGTGTTAGATGCATCATTTACATTGCCTCTACTCCTTATAAAAATTCTGAGAGTTGTGTATTATTAGCCATGTTTTACAGTACGAAGAGACGGACGCTCAGAGAGTTAAATAATTTGCTTAAGATTGCACAGCAGATGAGCAGTGGGGCCAGAATTAAAATCCTAGCCCATCTGCCTCCACAGCTGACATTCTTGTAGGCTACCATACTTCGGGTGACATTTATATGAGTGTGGTTCTCTTATAGGCCTCACCATGTGGATGCCTCCAGAGCAGAACCAAAGCTGGGTCTCTGACTTTATCTTGCTTGGCTTTTCCAGTGACCCCACCTCCAACAGGATCCTCTTCATTGCCTTCCTTCTCCTGCACCTGAGCTCGATCCTGGGCAATGGACTCATCGTCACTCTGATCTGCCTGGACTCACATCTCCACACTCCCATGTACTTCTTTCTCTGTATCATCTCCCTATTGGACATGGGTTATGTCACCACCACCATGCCCCAGATGCTGGTGCACCTTCTTGCTCGTTGTCAGACCATCTCCTTTGCTGGCTGTTGGCTGCAGATGTATGTGTTTGGTGCTCTGGGCCTGACCGAGTGCATCTTCTTTGTGGTCCTGGCTTATGACCGATATGTGGCCATTTGCTACCCGCTGTGTTATACTGTTATCCTCAGCTGGAGAGTGTGCACACAACTGGCAGCTGGGACCTGGGCCTGTGGTTTCTTCTTCTCTCTGATTCACACCTCCCTCACCATGAGGCTGCCTTACTGTGGGCCCAACATCGTCAACCACTACTTCTGTGAGGGCCCCTCAGTACGGAGTTTGGCTTGCATGGACACCCACTTGATTGAGATGGTGGACCTGGTCATCAGTGTGTTTGTGAATGTTACTCCACTTTCCCTCATTTTGGCCTCTTATATCTGTATTGCCCTGGCCATTCTCAAGATCAAGTCTGCCAGGGGCCGTTGCAAGGCCTTCTCCACCTGTGCTTCCCACCTGACTATGGTCACACTCTTCTATGCTCCAGCCACCTACATCTACCTGAGACCCAACTCCAGCTACTCCCCTGAACATGACAAGAAGATTGCGCTCTTTTACAATGTCTTCACAGCTCTGCTCAACCCTGTTGTCTATAGTCTGAGAAACAAGGACATCAAGGGAGCTTTTCTCAAGGTGATGGGGCGTGGTAGGGTGGCCCGGTGAACTGGGATCCAAAAGGGTCAGTATCTGTAATGTTTTCAACCAACATTGTATATTTGAACCAACGTAGTATTTGTCCAGTTGAACAAATGTGGTCCATGAAACCAACATGGCTGTACTCATCAACTTGCTACATTGTGGTGCAATAACAAACATTTCCACAAACTCAGTGGCTTACAACAGCAAAGGTTCATGTATTACTCATGTTCCATATCATTTATAGGTTGGCTGTGGCCTTCTTTAGCTTTGGATCCTGGCTGAAGAAGGAGCCCTACTTAGAATATGCCATTCTTGTGACAGAAGGAAAGAAAAAATAGCTAAAATAAATGAACACCTTTAAAACTTCTGCTCATGAGTGACACACATCTCTTTCATCACATCTTATTGTCCAAAGCAAGTCATGTAGTCAACTCTGATGGTAAAGGTGTAGGAAGTATTATATTCCCACAGAGAATTAAAGCAGGTCACATGGCATTGTGCAGGGATGTACAGTCCCTCTATAGGGAGGGCAGCAAATTGTGGGTTAACAATTTAATTTACCGTAATGGCACAAGAACCAATGGAATACATGTAAACAACATGAAACATGGTAAATTTAAGTGACATGGTATGGTAAAAGAAAACAGTAAAAGGCTAAGGTGATAAATACTATCAGAGTGGTACATGTACACAGCAAATATCTGTAGCCAACTCTGAAAAGTAAACCACTGGTATATGGAACCACTACAGTCCATGGGCCTGACTTGATGCATGCAACTAATTAGCTCATGGGGCTAATGTGATATAGTGTTGTGGAAAGAATACAGGACTTGACATTAGTGACCTGGCCTCTAGTCCCAACCTTGTTAACTTGCTGTGTGACTTTGGGAAATTTACTTCCTTTTTCTGGACTTCCCTTTACTCATTTATAAAATAAACACCTTAAATTTAATGGTCTCTACGTCTTCTTGTGACTCTAAAATTCTATACCACAGTCGATGGAGTGGGCACCACACATGAAATGCAAATGCAATAAGTTTGTGAAAGTCCTCTGTGAACCATAAGAAGAATAAGAAAACCATAGCAGAATAAGAGTTGCTGCTATACGCACTGCACATCTGTAAACCATAATGGGCAACACACATAGCAGTGACTGTTATTATTTCAAGGGACCAAAATGACATAGAGGGCTCTCCAAGAATTGTGACATGGGGCCTCAGAGTTAGCCTGGTCATCCAGCTTTCTTCCAGGCGTCATTGGTAGCCCAGAGGCATTGGGGATAAACTGTTTCAATTTCAGTATTTCTTGAGCATCCATTATGGCCCAGCTAGTACTAAGCCCTGTGGAAACCAAGAGAGATATGAGGAAGTATTTACAATCAAGAAATTACAATACCACAACTCAAGAAGATGCCACAGTGATCTGTGATGACCGCTAACCTCATGGGAATAAGGTTCTTTCAGTGGGTGTCAGACGTGGAGAACCAGATTACCTCACTCCCATTCACTACTGTATACCTTAGCACTTTGTAAGCTCTTCAGAGGTTGGGGTCAGAGAAAGGAGGAGGGCCACCCAAGAAGACTAATATTATTTCCCCACAAAGGGAATGAGAGCTTAAAATATAAACTGAGTTTAGTTACTGAAAAATGAAGTTGCAAAACTCTGAAGAAAACAAATAGGCCTCTATAATAGAGAAAAATGGAGGGAGGAAATCTACTTACCAAGAGTGGACAGATAAGGCCTTGGTGAAGAATTAAGATCTAACTGAGACCTGAAGATGAGAAGGAGCTAACCATGCATGGAGTCAGTACTAATATCAGTTGCTGTGGAGTCGACTCCAACTCATAGCAACCCCATGTGTGTCAGAGTAGCACTGTGCTCTATAGGATTTTCAATGACTAATTTTTTGGAAGTAGATCACCAGGACTTTCTTCTGAGCTACTTCTGGGTGGACTCAAACTGCTAATCTTTTGGTTCACAGCTGAGCACATTAACTGTTTGCACCACCCAGAGACTCCTGCAGAGAGCCAAGAGAAGGACGTTTCAGGCAAGGGGATGCCAGATACAAAGGCCTCAAATCAGGAGAGGACTTTGCATTGTTTGAAAAACCTGAAAGAAGGCTCATGTGGTAATAATAAAGCAAATAAGAGAGGGAACGATAACACTGGAGAGGTAGTCAAAGGCCAGATCCTAAACAGCCCTATAGGAAGAGTTTACTTTATGCTAAGTGCAGTGGGAATGCTTTGATTCTTATTGGGGAAGTGGCACCATTTTAGGGATGATATGCTCCAGCATAGGTGTAACTTTAGAAGAGGGTGACTGGAAAGGGGGTGGGAGGAAAGGTCACTGAGAATGTCAGGGAACTCAGAGGCCAGGGGTGAGACTAAACAACTTCCCTTCTATAGAGCTGCAGGGGATGTAGTCTCCCCAGGAAGAATTCCAGGTTGAAGGTATTGGGATGGCGGCTGCTGATTCTAGTGCTGGAGTTTAGATGAGTGAAGAGGGAGAACTGGGGAAGGGGAGGAGAAATGGAAAGTTAGGCCAATAAAGGGATGAATAGAGAGATTGTTAAGGAATTGGAGTCTGGAAATAATGAATTACTAGAGAGTTCTGAACTTCTGGTGGGATAGAGATTTCATCTCTTATATTTGAGTGCAAATTTGGGCTTGGTGGTATGGTCCTGAAGCATTTACTCAGTGATGTAACAAGATAATAGATAGGTGAGTCTTGTGACTAAAGTGTGATGAGGTGTTGTCTCCCTTCTAGGATAGTTTATAATAGAGTTTGAAATTTAGGATGAGATTGCATTTTATCTTGAAGGTATGAACAACATATTTTTTTAAGCACGAGGGATGAGGGATGAGATGGAGGGGAGATGAGAACACAGTATTTTCAGAAGTATGGCTTGGAGAAATTGATGTGAAGGGTTGGACTGAAGAAGAGCACTTAGTGGAGATGCTAGACTTAGATGCTTCTGTCTCTGCTGAAAGAGGTCACAGTGCCTGTCCCCGTGACATTTGCAGTCCACAAACAAGCATAGTTCACAGGAAGCAGATATGTACTTTAATTAAAAAAAAAAAAAAAATCACCAAACCCGTTGCCATTGAGTTGACTCCGACTCATAGAGACCCTATTGGACAGAGTAGAACTACCCCATAGAGTTTCCAAGGAGTGGCTGGTGGATATGAACCAGGGACTTTCTGTAAGCAGCCGAGCTCTTAACCACTGCCCTACCAGGTCTCCAATATACACCTGTAGGGGTGGATTTTTAAAAAAAAACATTGTCATTAAATAAATTTTCCATTGATCTAGATCCGTATGATTTTTCTGTTTTCTTTGCTTTATTTCAATGTTTAAGTGAACAAAGAACATGGAGGCATATTGAGTAGTAACTGCCTAAGTCTGGTGGCACACAGGTGAGCCATCTGAGGGAAGCAGTCTAGTACCTCTCCAGACTTTGTTCCATTTAGTCCCGTTTCTCCATGATCTCAACATTTCATCATTAGCAGACTGGTAAGAGCACTCCACCATTTATTAGCTGTTTGTTCTTGTGCAAGAAACAGAAGTTCCCCAAGTCCCAATTTTCTCCCTTAAGAATGGAAGTCTCCATTCTCAAAGGTTCTCCATTCTTAAAGTTCCATGAAAACAGGATATCTAAAAAATCACAATACTTTGCAGAGGTCTATGCAAATAAATATGAAATAAATACAAAACCTAAGATGAAATGGATAGTTTCTTAGGGAAATACAGATTACCAATCTTAACCCCCTAAAGATAAAAAGTTTAAACAGACCAATTTTTATAGGAGAATAAGAGAAAATTATTAAGAAATCACCCACTCTCCCACACACATACTCAACCAACCAATCAACCAAACAAAAAACAAGGTCCAGATAGTTTCACCGTGGAATTCTACCGAATCTTTAAAGTCTGTATAGTCCCTATACCCTATAAATTGTTCCAGAGCTTTGAAAATGAATGAAAACTTCCTAATCCCTTTTATTAAGAACTGTGGTTGTTGTTAGGTGCCACCAAGTCATTTCCAACTCATAGGTACCCTGCACAAGAAAACGAAAAGCTGCCTGGCCCTGCACCATCTTCACAATTATTGTTATGTTTGAGCCCATTGTTGCAGCCACTGTATCAATCCATCTCATTGAGGGTTTTCCTCTTTTCCATTGATCCTGTACTTTACACCACCAGGTCTTCTTTATCAAGAACCAAAAAACCAAAAACCAAACCCATTGCCCTGTTCTTCTTCATATAGTCCAGCTTCTCAGATTATTTGCTCAGCATACAGATTGAATAAGTATGGTGAAAGGATACAACCTTGATGCACACCTTTCCTGACTTTAAACCACACAGTATCCCCTTGTTCTGTTCAAACAACTGCCTCTTGATCTATGTACAGGTTCCTCATGAGTACAGTTAAGTGTTCTGGAATTCCCATTCTTGGCAATGTTATCCATAACTTGTTATGATCCACGCAGTCGAATGCCTTTGCATAGTCAATAAAACACAGGTAAACATCTTTTCTGGTATTCTCTGCTTTCAGCCAAGATCCATCTGACATCAGCCATGATATCCCTCATTCCATGTCCTCTTCTGAACCTGGCTTGAATTTCTGGCAGTTCCCCGTCCATGTACTGCTGCAATTATTTTTTTAATTATCTTCAGCAAAATTTTACTTGTGTGTGACAGTAATGATATTATTTGACATTTTACTCATGCTGTTGGATCACCTTTCTTTGGAATGGGCACAAATATGGATTTCTTCCAGTTGGTTGGCCAGGTAGCTGTCTTCAAAATTTCTTGGCATAGACTAGTGAGCACCTCCAGCGCTGCATCTATTTGTTGAAACATCTAAGTTGGTATTCAGTCAATTCCTAGGGCCTTGTTTTTCACCAGTGCCTTTAGTGCAGCTTGGACTTCTTCCTTCAATACGATTGTTTCTTGATCATATACTGCCTCCTGAAATGGTTGAACATCGACCAACTCTTTTTGGTATAGTGACTCTGTGCATCCCTTCCATCTTCTTTTGATGCTTCCTGTGTCATTCAGTATGATTTTGAGCATAGAATCCTTGAATATTGCAACTTGAGGCTTGAATTTTTTCTTCAGTTCTTTCAGCTTGAGAAATGCTGAGTGTGTTCTTCCCTTTTGACTTTCTAATTCCAGGTCTTGGCATATTTCTTTATAATATTTTACTTTGTCTTCTCAAGCTGCCCTTTGAAATCTTCTGTTCAGCTCTTTTACTGCATCATTTCTTCCATTCACTTTAGCCACTCTGCATTCAAGAGCAAGTTTCAGAGTCTCTTCTGACATCCATTTTTGTCTTTTCTTTCTTTCTTGTCTTTTTAATGACCTTTTGCTTTCTTCATGTGTAATGTCCTTCATGTCATCCCATAGCTCATCTGGTCTTTGGTCATTAGTGTTCAATGCATCAAATCTATCTTTGAGATGATCTCTAAATTCAGGTGGAATATACTCAAGGTTTTTGGCTCTTGTGGACTTGTTTTTTCTTCAGCTTGAATTTACTTATGAGCAATTGATGACCTGTTCCACAGTCGGTCCCTGGCCTTATTCTGACTGATATTGAGCTTCTCCATCAGATGTAGTCTTTCCACAGTTGTAGTCAATTTGATTCCTGTGTATTTCATCTGGCAAGGACCGTATGTATAGTCACCATCTATGTTGTTGAAAAAAGTTATTCGCGCTGAATAAGTCTTTGGTCTTGCAAAATTCTATCATGGGATCTCCAGTGTCATTTCTATCACCAAGACCATATTTTCAAACTACCAATCCTTCTTCGTTTCCAACTTTCCCATTCCAATCTCCAGTAATTATCAATGCATCTTGATTTCATGTTTGATCAATTTCAGACTGCAGAAGATGGCAAAAATCTTCAATTTCTTCATCTTTGGCATTAGTGGTTGGTGCATAAATTTGAATAATAGTCATGTTAACTGGTCTCCCTTGTAGGCGTGTGGATATTATTCTATCACTGACAGTGTTACACTTCAGGATAGATCTTGAAATGTTCTTCTTGATGATGAATGCAATACCATTCCTCTTCAATTTTTCATTCCTGGCATAGTAGACTATATGATTATCCAATCCAAAATAGCCAATACCAGTCCATTTCAGCTCACTAATGCCTAGGATATCCGTCTTTATGCATTCCATTTCATTTTTGATGATTTCCAGTTTTTCTAGAGTCATACTTCATACATTCCATGTTCCGATTATTAATGGATGTTTGCAGCTGTTTCTTCTCATTTTGAGTCGTGCCACACCAGCAACTGAAGGTCCTGAAAGCTTGACTCTGTTCATGTCATTAAGGTCGACTCTACTTTGAGGAGGCAGCTCTTCCACAGTTGTATTTTGAGTGCCTTCCAACCTGAGGGGCTCATCCTCTGGTACTGTATCAGGCAATGTTCCACTGCTATTCATAAGGTTTTCACTTGGCAATTTTTTTAGACGTAGATTGCCAGGTCCTTCTTCCTAGTCTGTCTTAGGTTGGAATTGCCACTGAAACTTTTCCATCATGGGTAATCCTGCTGGTATTTGAAATACTGATGGCATAGCTTCTAGCATCACAGCAACATGCAAGCCACCAAAGTACAACAAACTGACAGATGAGTGGTGGCAATGCAACCTTAGTCTTCAATGTATGCTCTTTGATGAATAACAGAATTCCTTCTAACATTTCTCCTTTAAAGGGAATGTGATGTTAAGCTTTCTCAGTAGAGAACGCTGGAGGGACAATGCAGGAGAACAACGTTTCCTGCAATTTCCGTGCAAGCCACTGGCTGCACTCTCCACAGTGAACCCTGTCCAGAGCCCCACACAGTCAGCCTCCTGTTGGATGCCCTCAGTAAGCCCCCCTATGACACGCATGCAGCTCCTTGGTCTAGAAGATCGCATACCTACCAGAGCTTCCTTCTGAAAGCCCCACACACTGTGAAGACATTATGGCCCCACTGGAGCTCAGTTTCCAACTGCACTTCCACGGTAATGGTTGCTAATTGCCTTTGCCTGCACACTGGAGGTTGCTTGTTGTTGGCATAGCAGCTCCAGACTATCTCTGGCCTGGCTAAACCAGATAATTCATCTCTGCTATCCATTGCCTGAACCACACTCTCTGCAAGAGGTCTGAACACCTTCCAAGTTTGCCCTTCCTTGAATACTCTCCCTTAGCCTTTCGTTACCATATAGAGTTTCCTTACATTTATAGTTTCTCCATTATTATAGTTAATACTTTCTTATATTAAACTTCCCCTGCTTAACCTACTTCATAATTTCTATCTTCTGATTGGACCCAGACAACTACAGTCTAACCTTTCAAAGTAGGTATCATTATCTTCATTTTACTGAAGAGAAAGAATAAAACTCAGAAAACTAATGCTCAGAGTGGTTAGGGGATATATCCAAGGTTGCACAGCTAGTCAGTGGAGGAGCTGGGATTTCAACCTTGTTCTTTCTGTCCCATCTCTATCACCACCACTCAGATGTTCAATCCTGGACATCCATCTGAGCTTCTTCTCCTCCTCTTGCATCTTTTTTCTGAAAATGTGTTTCCTAAAATTATCGCATATCCTAAATCTCTTCAATGAATATTTCCTTCACCTCTTTTCCAAAATCTGAATTTTCCCTAGAGACTTTTTCATAATCACCTAGAAATTTTTCTCACTCTGAAATCTAAATGTCCTGTATCCCACTCTCTTCCAGAAACTCCTCCAGTCATCTCCCATTTTACTCCAACCATACATGTTCTCTGGTATAATCAAATCCCTTTGTCCTTCTCCCAGTGTACCACTATTAACTCGATGAAGCCTGGCTAGCATGATCAACTCCTATAACATCTCTACTACCCTTCTCTTTGTCCTTGTGATTTGGAGGCTTGGTGATTCTTGCCAGTTTTTCTGTGTGGCTCCTGCCAGTTCTCTCTCCCACTGCACCCAGTATCTCTACTTAAGCCGCCTTCCTTACCATTTTCCAAAACATGTTCATCAAATGCTCTATAACCAGCTAAGCCAAATATTCTTTCTTATACTAGTTGTAGGAGCCTTGGTGGCACAGTGATTAAGTGCTTGGTTGCTAACTGAAAGGTAGGTGGTTCAAACCAGCCACTCTGCAGGATAAAGATGTGGCAGTCTGCATCCATAAAGATTACAGCCTTAGAAATCCTATGGGGCAGTTCTACTCTGTCCTATAGGGTCAATATGAGTTGGAATTGACTCAACAGTGACAGTTTTATATATATATGTGTGTATATACATATATATACATATATATATATATATATGTATATATATATACCAGTTATAGTCATCATAGCTGTCATCAATACCACAATCTTATTTTCCTACTGAGTTTAAAGTACTTTTGTTGATGTCTGGTTGGATTGACTCTGTAACACCTTCACTGCAATCATTACTGTTTTTTTGAGGACTATTCGTTAATGAGTGTTCTATAATTCTGATGTTACAGAGGTCTAATATTAATCACAAGGAGGCCTAATAATTTTTAAATTTCCTTTGTGTCCAAACAATAATCTGATAGTATTTCATCAAGGCAGTATTTCCTTGGATAACATGTTATTTGAGTTTATTGGGTGATTTGGACTTTCAAAGCCAAAGCCAAATTTGGAACAAGAAAGTCTGGCATGGTTCTATGAACTGTGGGATGTTAGAATGATGACATGGAGGATAATTCGAATGCCAGGAACCTCCCCTCCTGCTTGTTTTTCTCTGGTGGTGGAAAGGGAGAGGGCAAAGCTTGGAGGAGACCAGGGAGAGTCTATGAACTTGGGCAGAAGCTCTTTGTGAAAGATTCCCTCTCTGAGTTGGGCTTCACTGGAGTGTTGACTGCCTTTCTTGGCATTATAGATGCTGTGTGGTCAGTACAATTTTCTAAGATTCTGTGGAGCAACTTGCCTGTACACCTTCCAAGGTGCCAGGGACCCTAAGGGCCTGGGCAACAGCTATGGGTGAAGGGTTCTGACACTGCTAAGAGACACCAGCACCATTATGATCTTAACCTCCTCCCTTTCCTCTCAACATTCTCTTGAATCAAGTACCCTATCAACATTATTACTCAATTCATATTTGAATAAATGGTTGTTAAAGTTCTACCGTGTGGAGATATTGATGAAGATATCTTGCAGGAGTGCTGGCTGGCTGTAAGCAGGGTCTCTTCATGCAGCATCTCAGAAATTTGGCAGACTCAAATTTCATGAGCCTATTGGTGACAGATGCAGGCTAACTAAATCCATACTAGACTGAAGTATTAAAAAACCCAATTATTTGTTAATGTTATCTATCCCTTTCTAGTGATCAGAATGGCTCCTTTATCTAGGCTGAAACAGGCTCAGATGTCTCCTTGGTAACTGTGGCATTAGGACAGAAAAATAGAATATAATAGGAAGAATAGCAAAAGCAATGTGTTAAGCACTGTTTTAGGAACTTTATCCACATTAACTTTTTACAACAATCCTACAAGGTGGTGATTTGCTGTTATTATCATTATCTCCATTTTACAGATGAAGAAACAGTATGGTTCCAAAATATGTGTCCTTAACTACAATGACATGGTTTGGGGGATATTTCATGTGTACTAAGAGATTCCCCAGAATATCTCTTCCCCACAGCAGGGGCTCACCTCTCCAAAGATCAGATGGTTCACACACACTGGTACCTATGCTTCCCTGGAAAGTCCTGGGTGGCCACTAATGAATTTCTATTCCTGAAGTCACCTTTCCTTTCTCCTGAGACTGTTTCTTTAGACATTTTCATGGTTCTGATTGAGATAAAAATGAGATCACTGATCTGGGGGCCTGGGAGTCATCTTGTCCCGTCTATTCTAAATTGTTTTAATGGGCTCAATACTCATGCACTCAGTCACTCAATCTGCAAATGTTAATCATGGTTTTTGCCAAGCCTTTTGCTGGGCCCTCAGGAAGCAGAGATGAATCAGACACAGGCCCCGCCTTGGCACCCCACCCAAAGTTGTGTCTCTTGGTGTCTGAGGACTGCCTAGCTGCTGGCACCATCATCAGGTCCCACACCACATATCTTCACACATCATATCACTGAAACCATCCAGTCAAAGATTGTTGCCTGTCCATCGGGTGATGGGAGGGAAGAGTGTGGAAGGACCACATAACCCGTAGCTTCAGGTTTAGTAGTGGCCTTCTATGCTGTAATGACTCACTCAGCGGTCTTGCCCCAGCCTGTTACCTTGAGGAAAGCCCTCTTCACATCCTTGTTCCAGAGGCTGTAGATGATGGGGTTGAAAAAGGCAGAGATGACATTGTAGAACAGAGCCAGTTTCTTGTCCCTCTCTGGGGAGGCATTGGCCCCAGGGTTCAGGTACATAAACATGGCAGGTCCACAGAACATGGTGACCACAGTGATATGGGATGCACAGGTGGAAAAAGCTTTAAGTTGACCCTGAGTTGAGTGGATTCTAAAAATGGTGGCAAAGATTCAGACATAAGAGGCCAGAATGAAGGAAAGAGGTACCAGGAGAAGGACGAAGCCCAGGATGAAGTCTACCCGCTCATTGAGGGATGTGTCTGCCCAGGCCAGCTTCAGGACAGCAGGGACCTCACAGAAGAAGTGGTTGATCTCATTTGGGCCACAATAGGGCAGACGCATGGTGAAGGCAGTGTAGACTAGAGAACAGCTGACACCCCACAGTCCACAAAAAACCACCATTGCCCCACATAACCATGGGCTCATGATAACCTTGTACCTGAGTGGGTAGCAGATGGCCACATATCTATCATAGGACATGACAGAGAAAAGCCAGCCCTCAGTAATGCCCAACACCAGGAATATGTACATCTGGGCCACACATCCAACATAGGAGACAGTTTTCTTCTGGCCGACCAGATGCGCTGACAACTGGGGCACAGTGGTGGTGACATAGCTCCTGTCCAGCATGGAGAGGACACTGAGGAAGAAGTATATGGGTGTGTGGAGGCAGGAGTCCAGGTGAATCAATGTGACAATGAGCCCATTGCCCACAAGCGTAGAGAGGTAGAGGAAGAGGAATATGCTGAAGAGAATTGCATTTATTTGGGAGTCTCTGGAAAAGCCTAGAAGGATGAACTCAGACACAGAGCTGTGGTTCTCCCATGGGAAGTCCTGCTTTCTCCTTCAGCTGCAGAAGAAGAAACAGATCTTCTAGTGGCTCTGCTCAGGGTACATATTCAGGCAACACGGCCATTCTGTTGCTGGAAAGACCGGTGGTTATTTGGATTTTAGTTAGGATTAACTAATGCAGTCAGGGCAGAGACTGAGGTTTACCTGGGGTAAGGCTAAATTTGGGGAGGGGAAGGAAATCTGCATGGAATTTTCTACTTCTCAGACCCAAAATCTTTTCTCCAGACCCCCAGATCTCATTTCCTTTCCTTTATCAGCCCCAGCAAGGCCACGTGCTTTCCTCTCCTTAAGGAGCTACCATCACTTAATACATTGCTTGGTGTTCTTCTGCCCTAGTCCTATCCACTGAGTGGGATGATGAAGATTTGAAGCTCTCCTCTTCCTCTTTTCCTCAGAACTAGCACTGAGGACTTTTTATTTTGATGTTTCAAACTTCTGGTAACTATAGAGAAATAGATAGGGGGAGTAAAAAATTGGAGAAGATAAAACTGCTCCAGAAGCATTAAAAGTTCTTAGAATATTTTACTCAGGTCTGTATTTCTCGATGCGTGAGCCTCTGGAAACTTTCTCACATATCATTTTATTTTAGATGAAGGGGCACACCCACCCTGTTTCTTCATGGCCTTAACCAGACCTGGAGGGAAAGGATTGTCTTACTTGACCTCAGAACTATAATTAAGGCAGAATACTCATGATCTTTTCTGTTTAAAGGGAGTTTTGGCATTTCTGAATCCCTCCATCCTGATGGCAATATCCCTCCCAATGGTAACCTGCTCCTTGGAGGCCCTTTTTCTCTGGAATTGAGAATTATAATTGGCAGAAAACCCGGGTTAGGCCTGCATGTGGAGTTAGTTTATCTCTTCAAAGCTGAAGACTGATTCACTTGTTCATAGTGCTATAGGAGTTGGTGTGTTGTAGTGGAGGAGCATAGGACCTGGAATTAGAAGACTTGGGTTCAAATCTTGGTACTTCTACCATAGTCCTGTTCAAACAGTTTAATCTCTTTGAGCCTCAATTTCCTACCTGCAAAATGGACCTAATACTTACCAGGGAGAGATTCTGTAAGAAATAATACATGATATGTGTGAAACACCTAGCACTGCGACTAGCACTGAGCAGGATCTCAATAATGCTAGTTCCCATCCTGACAGTGTCATTCACTTAATTGTCAACAAACATTAATTAAGCACCTACTACTTAACAAGTCCTATACTAGGAGCTGGAGAGACAAGGACAGTCAAGGTATATTCCCAATCCTCAAGGAGCTTATATTATAGTTGGGGAAACAGAGGAATAGAGACACAAACGATATTCCAATGTACTTATCACCATGGTAGAAATATGTTATGGAGTCATAGCTCTGTGATAAGTGCTAGGAACACATAGTTCAAAATCTATACTCTCAAGGAGTGCACACAGTGAGGTAAACAATGAACAGCAGTCAAGTGATAAATGCTGTGATAGAAGTAGGCACCATGGGAGCTCACAGAAAGAGCACCTGGACCAGTCTCTGGGGTTCGGTTTTCCACAATAAGAGCAAATCTGATGCGAATCTTAGCGGATGAGCAGGAATTAGCCAAGCAAAGAACTCAAAGAAAGGTGTTACAAGCAGAGGGAGCAGCAAGTACGAAGGATCATAAAGCAAGACAGAGTGTCATAGAACCAGGGATCACAAGTAATAAAGTCTAAAGGTAGGCTTGTCAGCATGGGGCTAGAAGGAGATGGGATCCTGGAAGATGAGCCTGAGAGGTAGAAAGGAAAAGGTTATAAAGGGTATTGTATACCTTGCTAAGGAGCATGAACTTGATTCTTTAGGCAGTGGTGAGCCATTGGTGAGTTTTAAGCAGAGAAGTAACGAATTCAGGCTTAGAATTTGAAAATACTACTACTTGGATAGAAGTGAAGAGAAGGCATTGGAGGAGGACCAGTTGAGAGTAACGGGGGAAAAGCATAAGAACTCTAGTGTTCCAGACAGCAAGAAGAGAAGAGAGATTAGAGAGTGGTGAATAAATTTTAATCAACAGGACCTGGTAACTGAGGGATGTAGAGGCAAGACAGTAGAAGGAGACAAGGATGAATTGAGGTTTCAGGGAAGATAAGTTGATACTAGTACTGTTCAACGAGAGAGAACCTAGGAGGAGGTGGAGGCGGAAGAGACTTGGGGTGGAACAGGAAACGGCAGGGAGGAAACAATTCTATTACAGACATACAGAGATTAAAACGTGGGGTATTCTTGAAGATAAAGCCATTAGAGAGTTAGACATATTGCCCTGGAGCTCAGGAAAAAGATCGAAGTGGATCAAAACTTAGGCAGCGCCAGCATTTGGAGGGCAGTTAAGGCACAGAATGGATGAGGACTGTCAGGGACAGCTCAGCAAGAGAGCAGAGGGTCCAAAGATACAACCCAGGAGCATGCACATTTAACAGATACGCAGAGGAAGAGAAAAGGCTTGAGAAAGAGCATCTAGAGTGGCAGGAGAGCTTGATGCCACAAACCCAGGGAGCTAGAGTCTCTGGGTGAGAGGGGAATGCCAATGGTGCCAAATGCAGCATAGAGGGAAAGAGGAAAGAGGAGAAAAACTGTCCAGAAAACTTAATAATATGGAAGTTATTGGAGGCTTAGATCTGGAAATTTTCTGTGGTATGATGAAGGCAAAAATCAGAATTCAGTGGGTTGTGAGGAGTGAACTGGGCTGTAAAGAGGAGTGAGATGAGAAATATCTAGATAAAGATATAAGGTGGAGAGAGTGTTGTTTTTGTTTTCCCCTAAGGTAGAAAAGATTTCAGAATGTATATATACTGAAGGGAAAGCCAAAAGAGAGACAGAGAAGTGATGGAGCAAGGTCTCCGAGGAGGTGGATACCAATAGGGCTAAGAGCACACAGGTCATAAGAAGGGGCGTAAGTAAGAGTAGAAACGGAAGGGGTGGAGGTAAGAATGAGGTGGATACAGATCATTTAAAATTTTGACCACCAGAAAATTCAAGATCACATTCCCATGGACCAGCCAATTCCATGGGTTCTTCCTTCACAGCATCTTGTGTACACAGTGAGGAAGAAGAGCTGATCCAGTGATTGAAAATCAGATGTCAAGAGTCTCAACTGGATAGAACAACAGGCCAGTGCCAACAAAGAGAAACATCACAGCATAGATATAAAATCAACTCTCTTGTCCCTTGGACTAAAAAACCCACTACACCAAGTTCAGATGGGACAGTAGTTTGTTAGGAAATAACTGAGAATTTAAAGTGGATCAGTGTAAGGAAGGTGCTAAAAAGTCAATCTGTGGCTACATCATTGAGAAAGAATCCTGGAAGATCATGGGAGGTGGCATGAACCTGTCCTTTGTTGTAACCAGACTACACTTGGAACATTATTCTCACTTCTGGGGACACATTTTAAGGAAAATATGGACAAGTTGAAATGTTACAAAGAAGAGTCTGGAGACCACACCATGTGAGGAAGAGGTGAAGCAACTGGGGATGTTTGCCTTGCAAAACCTGGGAGCATACGGAAGCTGAGGACCAACCCTCTGAAAGGTTTTGTGTGAAAGACAGACAAGGCTTGTTCTGAGTGGTCCCAAGAGGTGCAATTGAGAGTTACAGCGGGAAAACAGGTTTCAGCTTGATACAAATAACTCACACTAGTGAAGACAGTCCACTGATAGGATAGACTATCCTGGAGGTAGTAAGTTTCCTGATCGTATGAGAGGATCAAACAGAAACTAGCTGATCCCATGCCAAGGATGCGTTGTGCCTAGTTTTGCACCTGGTGTGAGGCTGGGTAGGAGGATCTCTGTGCTATATATACTCCATTTGGAAGAGTTGAGGATTTTACTATCCCTCTGTCTTCTCCTTTACCCAGCTTCATCTGGACCTGATGCTTAATACCTGGTATCTCTCAGTAGGCACCCCACTCCCAGTCCCTGCTACATCGTCAGTGATCAGAATAAGGTAAATAATGACGGAAAAGAGAGGAAAGGAATAGTAGGACCAGGAATAGATGAATGGGGAGCTCCAAGCCCGCTATGATCCTCCTTTCCAGCCATCCTAAGGCCTAGACTGGGGTTGTACCAGGGTATCAGTATCATGTTTGGAGGTAGTTACCTCACTTTCCTTCTCCAATGAGAGCATCACACCTCTTCCCAGTTCCAACATCTTCCTCCAATTCCCTAACTCCTCTGAACCCTCAAATAATCCTTTTCCCAAAATCCTACAACTAGTAACCCCTATCTATCTCTCTCCTACCATTCCCTTGTCCTGCATCCTCAATCCAAGATTCCAACCTCATTACTGGGGTTCGGAGGAGAGCCAACTGCCTCAGCTCCATAGCATTAGCCTTTGCCTTCTTCCAGGTGTCTTACCCCTTGTCATGGATTGAATTGTGTCCCCCCAAAATAAGTGTCAACCTTGCTAGGCTATGATTCCCAGTATTGTGCAATTGTCCTTTATTTTGTGATTTGATGTAATTGTCCTCCATTTTGTGGTATTGTGTAATTCTGTATGTTAATAAGGCAGGATTAATGTGGGGTGTATCTTGAGTCATACCCTTACTAAAGTCACACCCTTGCTTGAGTCACACTTTTTATCTTACAAGAGATAAAAGGAGAGAGAAGTGAGCAGAGAAAGGGGACCTCATCACCACCAAGAAAGAAGAGCCGGAAGCAGAACGTGTCCTTTGGACCTGGAGTTCCTGTGTTCAGAACATCCTAGACCCAGGAGACAGAGAGGTGTAACACCAGAGATAGTGCAAGACACTGAGAAGCAGTGGCAGGGAACCGGCAGCAGGAGAACTAGGAGACTGTCGGGAGATAGTGCAGTCGGTGGGCCGACCCACAGAGCGAGACAGCTGAGCACCTTCAGGCTTGCTGGCAGAGTAGGGTGACTTCAGGCACTTGTTGGCAGATCTAGGCTTGCCAACCCACGGAATTAGAGAGCTGAGCACCTTTGGGCCAAGGCTTACTGGCAGAGTGGGGTGCCTCTGGGCACTTATCATTGGACCTGAAGAGCTTAGTAACACTTGCCCAAGCAGGGCAGAGGCCAGGCCAAGGGACTGAAGGGCCAAGGGCTGAGAGAGAGAGAGCCTGTCTGTGGCATGGCTGAGAAGCTGTCCTTACCAAAGAACTGTATCCTGAGTCATTTCTTATCCTGAATTGTAACTTGTTATGCCAAGATACATGGAAATCTCCAAGGAATACCAGGCCCACAGATGCTGAAATGAGACAAGGACCTTTCCCCAGAGCCAACAGAGAGAGAAAGCCTTCCACTAGAGCTGGTGCCCTGAATTCGGACTTCTAATTGCCTGAACTGTGAGAGAATAAATTTCTGTTTGTTAAAGCTAGCCACTGTGGTATTTCTTTTTTAGCATCACTAGATAACTAAGTCACCCCTCAACTGAAGAACATACCCAAAAGACAGATAAATAGGGAAAGAGAAAGACAGAGACAGACAGATAGCTGGATAGAGAAATCAATGAACAGAGCAGGACAGAGGTCAGAGAGAAAAACAGATGCCCAGGCCTGAAGGGCCTGATGAGATGGAAAGGAGGTAGAGGCAGGTAGACCCCTAGTCATACAGAGACAAAGATAGTTGGAGATCATCAGGCTGTGATGACCCAGGTGTAGGGACTGTCACGTCTCAGGCCTCTGATTCTGCCTCCCCTGCCCACCACAACCATCCTTACCTAGCTCTGCGCTCTGTGTGAGGGATGGATCAGGAGCCTACTAGGTTCTCCTTTAATATTCTGCTATTGATCCTCAGGGAGGACAAATGAGACAGCCATTTAATGAGCCCTCTGTGCCTTGGGATTCTCCAGGCCCAGCAGCATGCCTCCCAAGGCTGAATACACATTTCACCTCCTCAGTTTGACATTCAAAGCCTTCACACCCCAGCCCCCTGACTCTCCCAACTGAATACCTTCTGCTCCCTATAGGCCTCTCCCTGCTCAGCCTCAAATTTCAGTAGGGATAGATTTGTGAGCAACAGTTAGAGTAAGTGCATTGATTGAGAGGCACAAGCTGGTGAGGACTGGGCGGGTGTGTCAGGGAAGGCCTTCCACGGGTCATAAAGAATGAATGTAGGTTTTCCAGTGGGGGTGAGGAAGGGCTTCGCTCTGCTCTCAGCCCTCATGTTGTCCTCTAGTCCTGGATCCACCCTTTCCCCCATGCCCTGTTGGGTCCTGACCTCTGTGTGTCTTGGTGTTTTGTATTCCAAGAAACTGTGATCTCCTTTACGGAAAGGAATACATGCCAAACAACTCTGGTATCCTTCATGGAACCTAATTCAGAAAGTAATCGATCATATTCCACCTGGGTGAAAAGCTCTGGACAGTTGGAAGACCTGAAATCAAATTCTGGCTCTGCCACATGCTAATGGTGTAATGTTGGACAAGATGCCAACATCTCTGTGTTTCTATTTTCTCATCAGTAAAGTGGGGGCAATAACAATATGGAGTAGTTGTGAAGATAGTTGTAAAAGATATAGTAAAATGTGCTTTGCACATAGTGTATGCTCAACCTGACTCCTATGCAGAAGGGAACAAGAAAGAAACTTGCCTATCTGAACCCTGGTACGGGGAGCACAAAAAATATCCCCTCTGAGATTTTTATTAACCAAAATTTTAGCCTTGGGAAGGTTTGAAGTCCAGATTTTTACTACTTGCAAGGTCTAAAATAACCTCAATAAAAGAATTCAATTTAAAGTAGTGACAGATTAGTAATATCCCTCCCCTCAGGCAAGTGGCAGAAACAAATGAAAACCTTTCCTGGAGAAACTCAGCTTTCAATCCTGGTCTCAAATAATTCCCTTGCTTCAAGTTCAAAGGAACATGGTCAGCTCATAGTCAAAAATCAAGAATATACACGAAACAACACACCATACGGGAAGAAAAAGAAGAAATGTGAGATAGTAGAAGCATACCACAGACATTAGAAGTATCAGACACAGAATAGAAAATAAAAGCTTTAAAACACGATTAGGGAGTGAGACTCAATAATGAATGATCAAAAAGATTTTTAAGAGAACCTAATAGAATTTTTTTAAATTAAAAAAAAAAACAACAACAAAATTTAAAACTCAATGGATGGATTAAGGAGAAATTAGATGTAGTTGAAGAAAGAACAGGTTAACTGGAAGATCTATCCAATTAACTTCAAAATATCCAGAGGAACAAAGAGGAGAAAAATATAGAAGAACTGAGAAAAATGTCATTTTGCTGTTATTTTGTAGAGTGCTATACATGTTAGATCTAGTTGGTTTATAGTCTTTTTCAGGATTTTTGTTTCCTTATTGATCTTCTTTCCAGTTGTTCTATCCATTACTGAAAGTATTGAAATCTCCAACTATTATTGTAGAAACCTCTATTTCTCTCTTCAGTCTATCAATTTTGCTTCATATATTCATATTTTGGGGCTCTGTTGTTAGGTGAATATATGTTTTTAATTGTTATATCCTCTTAATGGATTGACCCTTTTATCGATATATAGTATCTTTTTTTGGTGTCTTGTAAAAATTTTTGACATAAAGTCTGTTTAGTTTGATATTAGTATAGCCACCCCAGTTCCCTTTTGGTTACTATTTGCATGGAATATCTTTTCCATCCTTTCATTTCCAACCTGTTTGTGTCTTTGGATCTAACGCGAATCTCTTGTAGATAGCATATGGTTGGATCACATCCATTTTGCTAATCTCTAACTTTTAATTAGAGTTTCCTGAGGGAAGATCTACTAGCAATGACCTGCCTTAGCTTTTGTTTATCTGGAAATGTCTTAATTTCTCTTTTGTTTGTGAAGGATAGTTTAGCCAGATATAAACATCTTTGTTGACAGTTTTTTTCTTTAATCACTTTAAATATGTCATCCCACTGTGTTCTGGACTCTATCATTTCTGATGAGACATCCACTGTTAAGGTTATTCGGGCTCATTATTAAGTGATGAGTCGCTTCGCCTTTGCTACTTTCAAGATTTACTTTGTCTTCCAGCAGTTTTATTTTGATGTGTCTGAGTGTGGATCTCTTTGAGTGAATCCTGCTTGTACTTTGTTGCACTTCTAAAATGTGTAGATTAATGTCTTTTAATCAAATCTGGGAAGTTTTTGGCCATTATTTCTTCTAATATTCTTTCTGCCCCTTTCTTTTCTCTCCTTCTGTGACTTCTATTATGTGTGTGTTGGTACACTTGATGGTGTTCCACTGGCCTCTGAGGCTCTGTGCATTTTTATCCATTTTTTCCCCTCTCTTCCTCAGACTGGATAATCTCAACTGCTCTGCCTTCAAGTTTGCTGGTTGTTTCTTCTGCCTGCTCAAATCTGTTGTTGAACTCCTCTAGTCAATTTTTTATTTCAGTTATTTTTTAACTGCAGAATTTCTATTTGGTTTTTTAAATAACATCTCTTTATTGATATTCTCTATTTTATGAGACATAGTTCTCATTCTTTCCTTTAGTTTTTTTCACATTGTTTTCTTTAGTTCTTAGAACTTATTTTAAATGGGTAATTTAAAGTTCCTGTCTAGTAAATCCAAAATCTAAGCTTCCTTAGGGAAAGTTTCTGTTTATTGCTTTTTTTCCCTTGTGTCTGGGCCATAATTTGTTTCTTTTCATGTCTTATAATTTTTTTTAAATTTTAAACTGGACATTTTAAATAATATATGCGGCCATTGTGGAAACTGAATTCTCCTCCCTCTCAGGGGTTTGCTTTTGTTGCTGTTTGTTCTTGTGATTTGTTTTGTTATTTTTCTGAACTAATTCTGCCAAGTCTCCATGCTTTGGTTGGTGTGGCACTGAAGTCTCTGCTCAGTTAGCTAAGTGGTGAATAATGATTGGGCAGCAATTTATTTAAATGTCTGGAGCCAATTAGTCTCCTAGTCTTTGCTGAGGGGCTCTGTGTGTGTCTTAGTCATCTAGTGCTACTATAACAGAAATACCACAAGTGGAGGGCTTCAACAAACAGAAGTTTATTCTCTCACAGTCTAGTAGGCTAGAAATCCAAATTCAGGATGTCAGCTCCAGAAGAAGGCTTTCTCTTTCTGTCAGTTCTAGGGTAAGGTCCTTGTCATCAATCTTTCTTTGTCATTAGCTTCTCTGCACAGGAACCCCAGTTCCAAAGAACATGCTCTGTTCCTGGAGTAGCTTTCTTTGTGGTATGATGTCCCCTACTCTCTGGTCACTTCTCTTTCCTTTTATTTCTTGTAAGATAAAAGGTGATGCAGGCCACACCCCAGGGAAACTCCCTTTACATTAGATCAGGAATGTTACCTGAATAAGGGTGTTACATCCCACCCTAATCCTCTTTAACATAATCCAATCTTGCCTCATTAACCACAGACAGAGATTAGGTTTACAACACATAGGGAAATTACATCAATCACAAAATGGAGGACAACCACACAATACTGGCAATCATGGCCTAACCAAGTTGACATATATTTTTGAGGGACACAATTCAATCCATGACAGTGTGCATGTTGGGACATGCCTTCAACACTCAGCTAGGCAGTTGACAACTCAGTCTTAGCCCTCACTACCTGATTCCACAGAGTTGTCTCAAAATCAGCCCAAGGTGAGAGCTTACAGCTTTCTCAGGTCTTTACTGAGCATGTACACAGTCCTGGACATGTCCACAGCCCTATGCATGTGTGTCCCTCTAGATTCCCACGGATATGTCAGAGTTTTTCAAAGCCTCTATGAACATCTCGTTCCCCAGGTTTTCCCTTCAAGCTTTTTGGTTTGCATAGGGACTGTCCCAATTGTTATCCACTGCCTCAGGTAACCATGAAGTTAGTAACTTGCCTTTAATTATTTTCAACAAATGTCCCATGGGAAAAGGCTTTCGTACTGGGTGAGGTCCAAGCCAGGTTGAATAAACACAGCCTTGCAAATGGATCTTCCAGGGAACGACCAGACAGATCAAATAATGACAATTCTCTCTGCAAATATTTTAATATCAGTACTACAAATTAAATATATGCTTTCACTAAATTAATTCAGTACTTACAACTATGTTGTTGTTGTTAGGTACTCTCAAGTCAGTTCCAACTCATAGTGACCCTATGTACAACAGAACGAAACACTGCCTGGTCCTGTACCATTCTCATGATCGTTGTAATGTTTGAGCCCATTGTTGCAACCACTGTCTCAATCTGTCTCATTGAGGGTCTTCCTCTTTTTTGCTGACTCTCTACTTTACCAAGCATGATGTCCTTGTCCAGGGACCGGTCTTTCCTGATAACATGTTCAAAGTATGTGAGACAAAGTCTCTCCATCCTTGCTTCTAAGGAGCATTCTGGCTGTATTACAGCTATAAGCATTACAGCTATTGTTTCTCTGTTTATCTCCTAGTTGGCCAAAGTTCGTGCTCCAGTTATTTATTTAAGAAAGAATCATGAAAACTATACTTCCTGAATTATCACATATAAAAAATGTTTTACTCATGTATGTGAAAAAAAGGTATATTTTTGAGCCCCATCTTTTTTTTTTTCCATTGAGAAATTTGAGTAAGCATGGTTCCACTGTTCCCTGCTTTCTACCACTGAATGATGTTGTACAAAAGTGTGGAACTAGCTTAATAATTTTCTGTTATAAGAGATCTTTTCTTTGGACCCCCAAAGAAGTTTTTGTTTATCATTGAAACATAGTATACTTATTAGGATATGCTTCTTTGTTGATTTTCTGTATCACTTTTTACCAGTATGTTGTGTTATGTTGCCTTTCATTCTGTACAGTCAAAGCTTTTTTCTGTTCAAATTTTCTTGCATTATATTTTGAATATTAATTTCTGTTACATTTATTCTGTTTAGACTTCAGGGACAGAAATTGATTGTACATGTCAGTCTTTACTTGTCTTACATATCTATCATTTCTTTATAATCCTTTCAAATTATTTGTTCATTCTCATTTCAATTGCCTAATTTTCTCACTCCTGACTTCCTAACCCCTTAGCAATATATGGCCTCCTTTGCACTGCATGCAATATAGCTTTCATTTCTATGGTCATTATTTCTTCTTCCACTTCTTTCCACAGCTCTTCCAGCTCATATTTAATTTCTTGACATCGTTGCATTGTATATTTCATGAGACTTTGAACCTGTGCTTTGAACTCTTTGATTGTTCAGTTAAGCACTTTGAATTTTATGGCCATGAACTGCTATCTTTAAACACACAACTGAGCATTTTGTGTGATGTGTAAATCTTTTGAGAGTAAGAGCCATGTCTCACGCTTTTGCTCTTAGATAGCAGACAATTTGGGTGGACTAATAAGAGACACCTCTTGAAGCCAATATTCATTCACTCATAAATAAAAATGTCTCTCAGATAGGGTAAACCTGCCCTGGAATCAGGACACAAACCCAGACCTGTCACCTCCCAAACAGGTGTCTTCCCATCCTAAGAATTTCCCAGAAAGCCAAAGTACATCTATTACCTAGTATACAAGCAGGATTGTAAAATCTATTAATTCCAACATCTGGACTTCCTCAGGGATAAATTCCATCAATTTTTTTTTTCCTATGAATGGAGCATACTTTCTTTCTTTTTTTTTTTTTTTTGCATGCTTCATATTTTTTGTTTAAAACCAGACATTTTGAATATTATAATGTGGTAGTTCTGAAAATCAGATTCTTCCCCTTCCCAAGGGTTTGTTGTTTCTGTTTTTTTGTGTGTGTGTGGTTGTAGTGATTATTTGTTGTTGTTGTTGTTGTTAGGTGCCCTCAAGTCAGTTCTGACTCATAGTGACCCTATATACAACAGAACAAAACACTGCCTGGTACTGTGCCATCCTCACAATCATTGCTATGCTTGAGCCTATCGTTGCAGCCACTGTGTTTGTTTAGTGACTTTCAAAAACTATTTTGCCATGTTTTGTTGGCTTAGAGGTTATCTAGTGATTTAGCAGAGATTCCTTAAATGTCTATAGCACAACTTCCCCCACCCCAAAATACTCTCTCAGTCTTTGCAGATTGGCTGTGTTGGGGCACTCCTTCAATGCTTAGCCAGGCCATTTACAACTCTGCCTTAGCCTTCATTTTCTGCTTGTGCAGGGCCTAAAGATCAGTCAGAGTTGAAATCTTAAAGTCTTATTAGATCTTTTTTAAGCATGCATCCATCCCTGGGCATGCACTTGACTTTTTAGATTTACCAGTATATGTGGAAGATTTTCAAAGCCCTGTTCCCCTCCGTGTCTCCTTCCTCAGCCTCTTCCCTCACAGGCTTTTCAGTCTGTCTGCTCTTGTTCTATCTGTTACCCCTTGTCTCAGGTGGAATCACCATGGCTGCTGATGAGCTGGAGAATGGAGGAATGATAGGTGGGTAAGTTAAAATGCCACAATTCTCTTACTGAAATTCAGCCGCTTCTTTCTTAATTAGTTCCCTGGTTGTTGCAAGTCTTTAAAATTATATTATATTTAATATTAAATTATATTTGTAAGTTTTGAAGAGGTTGCCTCTGAGAGCTTTTTTCCCAGCTTAATTACTCCTTTATTTGAGGGCATTTTGGAGTTCCCTACTTTACCATTTTTGGTGTTGTGAACAGTTTTAAATTGTAATTAGTAGGAGTAGTAGGATGGAATTTACTTATTCTATGTTCTCTGGAACCCAAAGTTCCAGGAGCTATTCTTCAAATAAGAATAGTTGTTCAATAATTGCTGGCAGAAGAAGGAATCCTCATACTCCAAGACCCTACGGGTTTGCACAGTGATTCTCGGGGCTTTCCAGAGCTCCATATAGCATCCCTATTTGCTACAAAGTCTTCCAATACCATTGGGTGGCCTTAGTCATAAGGCCTGGTTGGCAGAAAAGCTTGCATTGCCACCTGGAACAGCTTGGACATGCTGAAGAAAATTTACTGGAAGATTTATGGATTATCCAGTAAATGTTTCAGAACAGCACACCTCCAAAATTCAGAGGCCCATTGTGTCTCTTTCTTCATGACAGTCAGTGCAAGGTGCAAGTGTCTCTCACTTTAGGAGGGATATTCTGACATATCTTATACCAGTGGACCCTTAGAAATGTCACCTATATGGCAGGACCCTAAAATTGCACAGGGTTTATCTCCCTTTCTCTGGCATGCATCTGATATTTACTAAGGTACCTAGAGTGCTTGCTATTTACTGCTCACCAGGTCCAATCAGCATAACACCATTAATGTAATGAACCAGCATGATTTCTGTAGGATATCAAAATGATAGAAGTCTCTCCAGTCTGTATTATGGCTGAGAGCAGAGAGTTTACATAGCCCTGAGACAGGACATTAAAGGTAGATAAAGGGAGAAAGGACATTCCAAATTACATGCATTGGAAATAGCCTTATGCAAGTATATTTGAATGACATGGTACAAGTTGCTGTTGTCAAAGGGACTCAAGACCAGGATGAGGGTTGGACTGTTTAAGATCCCTTCTAGCCTGAGATTTTATACGTTTCAGATACCAGAGTTGAGTGACAGTTGGTGATGCTGGAAGTTCAAGGGAAACAAAACTGATCTGGGCCAAAATTACTTAGGAAACTTCCTGAAGATGAGATCTATACAAGTTATTTATGGATGAGTAAGGATCAGTTGGAAAGTGGGAGAAGAGGGCATTCTAGATGGAACAGCCCATGCAATGGCCTGAGGAGTCAGGAATGACCAAAGTAGAGGGATCATGTCAGGAGTTGGGGAAATAGGGTGGGCTTGCTGTGGTGTTTTTGCTGTTCTGAGAGCTCTAAGAAGGAAGCTCCATTAGTTCCAGAAGGTGATTCTCAGGTTCCCCTTCTAATGACCCAAGAGCAATTTTCCTAAGAAGCCCCCAAGAAACACAATCAGTATCTCTGGCTGACAATTTCATTTCTGTCTCCAGAAAAATCAAGCCTCCCCTTTCCCCAGGGCTTTTCCCCTTAGAGGCTATGGCCTTCAAGCAGGAAACCTGGCACTTCTCACAGTTCCACCTTACTCTTAGAACTCATATTTCTTTGATGCTTGGGGAATACTAAGAGGTCTCTAAGCTGGTAATTCCCCTGAATTTAACTTTTGGAGAAAGTTGCTAATGAGCAAACGCACCCTTAGCATTTATTAGTATTTAGTAACATTCGTATGATCCTTGATTTACAAATAAAACTTTTTTTTTTCCTAAGCAAAGATGTTCCTCAGTTTACGAGTAATTTTCTTTTTCTAAGCAGCTGAGAGCAAATAGCATATTTTATTGACTGAATCTGACTAGAAAGATACATGAAGTGTATATTATTTAGCAGGTTCATCTTATGCCAACTTTTTCAAAACAATTTAATATTTGCCTGAAACTGAAGTGATAGAAATTTTGTTTTCTTTGAGAACACTAGTAATAGTTCAGTTCCTGGTTAATATGACAACTAATGTTGCTGGTATTGGATCTAAACTCACTCTCCTGCTTTAATTTGTTCCCTCTTATTGTTAAGCACTGACTTGGAATGCATGCTATGTGGGCAATGCAAGTTCACATGTGTTTAGTGTTTACAATCAAATGCAGCTGACCAGTTGAAATGGGTCTTTTCATATATGACAGATGAGAGAGTAAATTGATGCAAGTCTTCTGTAAATCCATTTTGTAACAGATATCAAAAGCCTAAAAAATTCTCCTATTCTTTGATCTGGTAATTCCCGGTCTCTAAATTTACCCTTAGGATCTATTTGATCCATCTCTGGCCCTTCAAAGCCAGTCAGCCTACCTACATGCTACTTAAAAGCCAGTTACATTAAAAAAAATCTTGTTCTATTCAAGGAAAAGATTAGTCCAAAGGACTAATGGACCACAGCTACCAAGGCGTCCACCGGACTGAGTCCAGTACAGCTAGATGGTGCCCGGCTACCACCACTG
>NW_004443951.1:13516703-13533874 GCF_000243295.1 Trichechus manatus latirostris | reverse complement strand
GGGGTTGTTAACCAATGTCATAAAACAATATGTGTACTACTGTTTCATAAGAAACTATTTGTTCTGTAAGCCTTCACCTGAAATACAATTAAAAAAAAAATGTTTACTCATTGAAAGACATTGTTAGGAGAATAAAAAGAAAAGCCATAGAGTGGGAGAAAATATTTGCAAAGCATATACCTGATAAAGGACTTCTATCCAGAATACATACATATATATTCTCACAAAGAAAAAAATAAGAAATCCAATAGCACAATTAAAAAATGGACAAAAAAATTTAACAGACACTTCACTAAAGAAGATATATGGGTGGCAAATAAGCACATGAAATGATGTTCAACATCATTTATCATTATGAAAATGCAAACTAAAACTACAATGAGATATCACTTCGTATCTCTTATGACAGCTAAAATAAGCAAGACTAGCCATACCAAGTGTTGGTGATGATTTTGAACGACTGAGACTCTCGTACATTGCTGGTCAGAAACCAAATCAAACCTGTGGCTGTCAAGTCGATTCCGACTCATAGCAACCCTATAGGACAGAGTAGAACTGCCCCATAGGGTTTTCAAGGAGTGGCTGGTGGATTCAAACTGCCAACCTTTTGGTTAGCAGCCAAGCTCTTAACCACTATGCTACCAGGGTTTCCATATGATCCAGTTATTGTTTCATATATTTATTCAAGAGATATGAAAGCATATGTGTACAAAAAGATGAGCACATGAATATCTATATCATATATATGGTATATTTTGAAATATATACATGTCAAAATTATCAACTTGTATACTTTAATATGGACAGTGTATTATCTATCAATTATACTGCAATAAATCTGTTAAAAACATTGCACAGCATTTATGCAATGATTTCTGTTATTTAAAATTGTACGTCCATGAACATGTAGGTATGTCTATGTGTAATACAGTCTGAAGACATATTTTCTTACAAGTGTGGCTGTTTCTGAATAGAGTGATTTTGACTCTCTTCTTTGTATTTTTTGGTATTATTATAAATTTTTACATGATATGATAACATTTCTAACTTAAGCTATTAAAAAAATGCCCATACATGATGCTTTAGATTAGAGATTTAACATATTCCTTTGTTCTCTGATCATATTTCAGATTTGTCACTGGGGAATTCTGCCTGTCATTAAATAATCTATGCTTTGCAAAGAGAGAGGCAGAAAGCACAGTGGTTAACAATGGTCAAGAACACACATCTATCTTGGCTCCATCACTTACCACATATGTGAAGCTAAGTAAGTTACTTTAAATCTTTGTGACTCATTTATTGTATTTGGAAAAATGTAGTAATATAATATCCATATGCGATGGTTAAGGTTGTGTGTCAACTTGGCTGGACCATGATTCTCAGTAATTTCGCAGTTGTATGATGTTGCAATCACCTCATGATGAGATTTGATATAATGTGATCATCTCCATGATGGGATCTGCTGTGAGTAGCCACTCAATTGAAAGGGAGTTTCCTTGGACATGTGGCCTGCGTTGAACATACATTCTGGCAAAGCTTGTGGGCTTTTGCTCACTCTAGATCCTGCAGCTGGCTCCTGTTCATCTAACCTCCGGTTCTTGGGACTTGAGGGACTTGCAGCTTACCTGCGGTCTTGCCTGCCGATCTTGGGATTTGTTGATCTTTGCAGCCTGTGAGCAAAAGCTCTGCTCTCTGACCTGCCAATCTTGGGTTTGCCAGCCCCTGCAGCTGCGTGAATCAGGAGACGCCTCTATCTTGACCCACGGACTTGGGATGTTCCAGACTCTACGAGCTGCATGAGCCATTTCCGTGATATAAATCTATGTATATATTTGGAGTCTTGGTGGCACAGTGGTTAAGCGTTCAGTTTCGTTCGGCTGCTAACAAAAAGGCTTGGTGTATATATATATATTGTATGCTTTACTAGTTTTGTTTCTCTAGAGAACCAAGCCTAAGACATCATATTATAAGATTGTTATGATGATTAAATGAATTAATATGTAAAGTACCTTATATATACTATGTGCTCTGTAAGTATTTGTTAAATAAATCTTGGTTAAGACAGAAAAAAAAGTCTTGTTCTAGAAAATTTCATTGTGTCTCTCCAGTATCACCTGATGCTGTTACTCTCACTCCACCTTCTGGCCCTTAGGTTTCTGGGTCAGAACTATTCTGACAGTAAGGAGCGATTCCTATTCTGATTGCTTGGTTTTTAGTAACCAGTTCAGATTCTCGCTTTGGTTTATTAACTCAACTTATTGCATTAAACGTAATCCTCGGCTCTCAGGTTTACTTCTACATCCTCTGCAACATTGGGAAAAAGTTATCTGTTATCATGAAATATTACCATCCTGCCTTATTCATCTTTATTTACCACAATAACAAGAGAAGGATATTTGAACATTGAAACACAGGAAATAATTGTTCTTCATGGAGTTAAACAGCTCAGCATTATTGTCAATAGTTAAAAAATATGAACAGTCCAACTTTCCAGTAATATGGGACAACTAAAGTAAATTATGGTGTGATAGCTGCAGGAAATATTATATTAAATTAAAACTATATTTATAAAGAGCTTATTATAATATGGAAAAAGGTTCACCAGAATGTAAACTCCACAAGGGCAGGGATTTTTTTTTAAATCTCTTTTGTCCACTCTTGTTTTCCTGGTATCTAGAACAGTACCTGACATATAGTTGGCACTAAATAGATACTGAAAAAAAGGATGAACTTAAGTGTAAAAGGGGGGGACATTAAGTTGGATACACAAAATGATCACAAGTATATAAACAAAAAAATTCAATAAAATATCCACAAAAAATGTTAACGGGTTGCCTTTGGTTGATGCAATATCCATTTTTTTTAAATATTTCTTTTACTTTCCTGTGTTTTCCAAAATTCCCATGTAAATATATATGAAATGGAAGCTTTATATTTCCCAAAGTTTGATGTGGCAGGTAGGGCTAAGCAAAACCCTTCAATCAGTATCCCTACTCCCTTAACCTCAACCCATTTAATCAGATTGCTTGTTTAACACCCATGTAAGATCTGAATGGGAATCACTGAGATCATTTAATAGGATTTCTATAAGTCCACTAGGAGCCCTTGTGGCACAGTAGTTAAGCACTTGGCTGCTAACCAAAAGGTCAGTGGTTTGAACCCACCAGCCAAGTTCCGAGGGAGAAAGATGTGGCAATCTGCTTTCGTAAAGATTTACAGCCTTGGAAACCCTATGGGGAAGTCCTGCTCTGTTGTATAGGATCACTGTGAGTCAGAATTGACTCTACAGCAATGGGTTTGATTTGGGGTCTGTGAGTCCATTGGCAAAACTGGATTATGTAGAGCCATCCAACTTCACTGGCTCATTGTGTCTCACCAATTTTGGTGTGTGTGTGTGTGTGTGCATGTGTGTTGAAAGTATGGATCTCTGTGGATGCAATCAATTGCCGCCACAAATATCCAACCAATACCCCTGACCTCACAATAAACCTGATATTAACATTTGAAGTTGGCAGATATAAGCTACAATTAATAATTTAATGAACATTTTCTGAAAGTGTTTATTTTTGAAGGCAATTATTCTCTAATGATAATTTTTACAATTATTTAAATTTTGAGGTCTGTTCCCATTTAATCTTAAACACAATTTTATGATATAGGCAGAATCAGATGTGGTTATTTCCATTTTACGGATGACAGGACTGAATTCCAGAGAGATTGGGTGGTTTTCTAAGGGCTCAACAAATTTAGTTCAGCCTAAGTTCCAGGTCTCTTCTCACTGCTCCCATGGTCCCTCTGGTGGTAGAATAAATTTAAGGATAAGTCCGTTGTATAAGCTGAGACACTCTCTGTGTAAATAGAAATCCAAGCTGCTGGCAACCACAGTTGGGGTAGTACAAAGGAAATAGAAGAGCCCATAAAAGTGAAGAAGATCTGAAAGAAGAGTTGGGGATATTGCAGACCGGGGTGGGGGTGGGGCTGGGAAAAATCACATAATGAACATTTATTGAGAAGTTAATATTTCACTGCACAATGCAACTTGCTTAGGCTATAGGATGCTGGTGAAGAGGATCTAAAGTACTCAATAAAGCTCCAGACTTTAAGGATCTCACCCTGTAGTTGTGATTTAGAATAATAATCCTAAGTGTTTTCAATTCCTCAATAGTATCGCATCTTTTATCTCTATTGGGTACTTGAGATGTGGCATAGTATAATGAGTAAGAGCCTGGGGTCTGGAACTATACCACTTTGTTCAAGCCTCAGCTGTGTTACTTTCTAGCTGGGTGGCATCTGGCAATTTATTTAATCTTTTTGTGCTTCAGTTTCTTCATCTGTACAAAGAGGATAATAACAGCTATCTTCTTGTGTTGTTATGAGGGTTAAAATAATAAATACATATAAAGTACTTAGTCAATGACAGTCATATAGAAACAGCTTGTTGTGGATTGAATTGTGTCCCCCAAAAATATCTGTCAACTTAGCTAGGTCATGATTCCCAGTATTGTGTGATTGTCTACCATTTTGTAATCTGAGGCAATTTCCCTATGTGTTGTAAATCCTATCACTATGATGTAATAAGATGGATTAGCGGTAGTTATGTTGATGAAATCTACAAGAGTAGATAGTGTCTTAAGTCAATCTCTTTTGAGATTTAAAAGAAAGAAGCAAACAGAGAGACATGGGAACCTCATACCACTGAGAAAGCAGTACCGGGAGCAGAGCACGTCCTTTGGACCTGGGGTTCCTGGGTGGAGAAGCTCTTAGTCCAGGGGAAGATTGACAACAAGGACCTTCCTCCAGAGCTGACAGAGAAAGCCTTCCCCTTGGAGCCGATGCCCTGAATTTGGACTTGTAGCTTACTAGACTGTAAGAGAATAAATTTTTCTTTGTTAAATCAATCCACTTGTGGTATTTCTATTATAGCAGCACTTGATGACCAAGACAGAATTCAATAAAGCTAGTTATTATTATTCAAGCACAATGAATATCATAAAATACATTTTACAGATATGGAAATTAAATCCCAGAGAATTTACTTCTCCAAGGCCACAGCAGGTCAATGATGGATTTAAGCTGGGAGCACAGTTCCCTCTGAGTCCTTTCCAATATTCCCATTGGAAATTAATATGAAAGTGGTTCTTTCTAGATACCTCCCTTATCCTAGGCTCCTCACTCAGTCCAGTGACTGAAGTAAAAGTGTGGAAGGTGTAGATAGGAGACCAGAGGGACTGCAGACATTCCTAGTCCATGACCTACTGAGTGTCCTCACTCATTCCAATTAACTTGAGGAAAGCCCTCTTCACATCCTTATTTCTAAGGCTGTAGATGATGGGGTTGAGAAAGGCAGAGATGACACTGTAGAACAGAGCAAACTTCTTTTCATTCTCTGGGGAGGCCTTGGAGCCAGGCCTCATATACATGACCATGCAGGGAATACAAAATATGGTGACCACAGTGATGTGTGAGGCACAGGTAGAGAAGGCCTTGATTCGCCCCAAGGTGGAGCGAATCCTCGGAATAGCCGTAAAGATTTGAATATATGAGGCCAGGATGAGGGCTAATGGGATCAAGAGCAAAATGAAACCCAAGATAAAGTCCACTTGATCATTGAGAGATGTGTCTGCACAGGCTAACTTCAAGACAGCAGGAATTTCACAAAAGAAGTGGTTGATTTCATTGGGGCCACAGTAGGGTATATTCATGGCAAAAACAGTGTAGATGAGAGCACAGGTGAGACCACAAAGGGCAGAGCTGACTGTCAGGAGTATACACAGGGTTTGGCTCATCTGGACTCCATAGCGGAGTGGATAGCACATGGCAACATATCTGTCATAAGCCATGGCTGCAAAACTCCAGGTCTTGGTGATGTCTAACGTACATCTGGATCACACAACCAACGTAGGAGATCGTTTTGTTCTTGTTTACTAGATGGACCAACATCTGGGGCACTGTGGTGGTAGCATAGCCGAGATCCAATAGAGAGAGGATGCTGAGGAAGAAGTACATGGGGGTGTGGAGGAATGCATCTGCTCTGATCAGGGTAACAGTGAGCCCATTGCCTAGGACTGTAGGTAAGTAGAGGAAGAAGAAGATGAAGAAAAGGATCCAGTTGGTCCTGGGGTGTCTGAAGAAGCCCAGGAGGATAAACTCAGTAACAGAGCTGTGATTTCTCCAGCCTCGACTTTGCATGGCCTTCCTTCTGAGAATAGAAGAGAACATATTCCTGACTCCTTTACAGTTTTAATGACAGAATGTGAGACCCACAGATGCAAGGCATCGCAAAGCTTAACTAATCAACCAAGACACCCACCCCCAAACTCAGAGAACATTCTATCCAAATTGGCTAGCATAGCTTTAAGCACTAGGTAGGTATTCTATAAATATTGTTGGTTTATCTAACTAACTAAACAAAAGCCAAAACAAAATTCACTGAGGCCAAGTCAATTCCAACTCATAGTGACCCTATAGGACAGAGTAGAACTGCCCCATAGGGTTTCCAAGGCTGTAATCTTTACAGAAGCAGACTGCCACATCTTTCTCCCATGGAGCAGCTGGTCGGTTCCAACAGACAACCTTTTGATTATCAGCTGAACGCTTAACCGTAGCGCCATCATGGCTCCTTTTCTAACTAACTAGATGTGATAAAATTCCAAGGGCCCTGTGAGAGGAATAGTACAGCAGAGAAGACCACACACACACACACATACACACACACACACACACACAATACAGCACACACACAGCATAAACCAGCCAAAGAAAGGAAGCTAGGGAAATACAAGATGTATTATAGTGAACTAAAACATTCTAGAGTTGTCTGTAGTTGCTAAAATCATTCTTCCAACTATCAAGACTGATAGGTTCTGCAATGATAATGTAAATGTAAAACAAACAAGCAAAAAAAAAAAAAAAACCTCTCTTTACCATCTTCCTTTCTGATGCTGTAACTTTGAAAACTCACACAAAATACATCTTTGGGAAAAAAGAAAATTTCAAATTAACTTTTTTTGAAAAGAGGAGAGAAATCTTTCCTCTAGAAACTTTGTCTTCCTCACTGCCACCTTCCGAGCCCTACCCACAGTGGTTACAGCTGTAAAGAACAAATTGACATTTAAAGATGGCCACAGAGACTTAGGTGTTGAAACCTAGAGAAAACTTCTGTTCCCTTGATATTTCTCAAAAAGATGAGACTTATTAACCTGAGAAATAGGTGCTTGTGTGTATGGAAGATTTTCTTAGAAACTAGTAAGGAATCTTCCACAGCCATGCTGTTCACAGGACAGAGTGAAGTGGTGAACAGGAATGAATCTTCAGTTTGATCTGAACTCAATCCTTGATCATATGTTGGCAGGCCTAGACAACAGAACATGTTACTGACTAATTCTTTTAATACTTTTGCTAGTTCTTAAAGAACTACAACAGAATGCTAACATCTGGATATGCCACCCATTCCAGACCACAAACAAGGAAATGGTCATTTACTGAATTTCCTTTTTATGTCTGGCAGGCACTGTATACAATGTTTTAAAAATAGTTATCTCAGTGAATTATCATAACAATACAGTGAGGTAAGTATCACTATTTTCATTTTCATAGAGTCATCCATCCAAGATCAAACAGCTAGCAAGTGGTACAGCCAAGATTCAAACTCCAAGTCCCATGCTTGTTCCACCACATTAAGCTGAAATGTGTCTTTCACACCATTAAATTATATTCAGGGTCTAGTGGGGCACCAAATACGCAACAAGCCTGCTTTAGCTGACATTGTGAGAGAAAAATCAACCCATGTGTTAACAATTTTAGAAGGCAGAGGTGCATATTACACAGGATGGCAAATTGCCAGGGTTTTTTTTTTTTTTTTTTTCCATAGAAAACCCCATAACTTTGGACCAGAATTTCAATATCTGAAACATTGCACAGGTAGTGGGAAGGCTGATCTCTGTTCATTTGAGTTAAAATATCATCCCATAAAGTCTTAAGCTTAGATGAATGTGGAAAAAATGATCCTAATATTTATGTTAGAGGCAATAGGCAATAGTATGGGAGTTATCAGGGTCTGAATCTGAATCCTCACTCATACTGTGTGTATGACCTACTAACTACATGCTGATAAATTTGAACTATATCTTTATCTTGGATCTCTCTTCTGAATTTATCTATCCAACTGACTACTTGTCATCTCCATTTGGATGTCTACTAGGCATGTTAAACTTAATATTTCCTAAAATCAAACTTCCTATCTTTCATTGTAAACATGCTCTTCTCACTGTCTTTCTCAACACAGGTAGTGGCAACTCCATTCTTTGAGGTGACTAAGGTAAAAACAAACAAACAAAAACCTTGGTCTTTCTAACTTTTCTCTTTATCCTATAACCCACAACATGCACTCCATCAGCAAATATTGTCAGGTCCTTTTCAAAAATATATCACTAACAAGATCACTTCTCACCATCTTTACCATTACCACTGTGGTCCAAATCATCGTCTTCTCTTGCCAGGAATATTGCAATATCCCCTAACCAGTCTCCTGGCTTCCGCTCACTTCGCCCACAGTCTATTCTTAGCACAGTAACTAGAGTGATTTTATTAAAACGTAGACAAGATCATATAGATACTATGTAAATTCTTAATTAAAACCCTTCACTGTCTTCTTGTAGCACTCAGAGGAAAAGCCAAAGTCCTGATGAGGGCTTCAAGGACTCTCATTGCTTCCCTGGCCTTATCTCCTCCCTCTCATCCCTCACTCTGTCTGCTTTGGCTGTAAGACTTTTGATGCTCCTCATTCAAGGCATAATCTTACTTCATTCAGAGCTTTTGCATTTGCTGTTCCCACCGCCAGAAATTTTCTTTCTCTAGGTATCTTTATGGTTCATGTACTCATCTCCTTCAAATATTTGCTGAAATGCCGTCTTCTTAGGGAAAATGAGTCTTTCTTGACCATTCTTTCTAAAATTGAAACATTCCACACTATGTATCCTCATTTCCTGTTTTATCTTTCTCCACAGCACATAGCATCTTCTAACATACTATATAACTTACTTATTTTTGTCAGTTTTCCTCACAACACAGAGATTTTTATCTTGTTGATTCATTGTGTATATCCAGCTTCTATAACAGTTAATAGCATATAATAGGCATTTATAAATGTTGAATAAATGAATAAAAAAACCCAAACCCATTGCCGTCAAGTTGATTCCAACTCATAGTGACCCTATAGGACAGAATAGAAATGCCCCATAGGGTTTCCAAGCAGCGGCTGGTGGATTTGAACTGCTGACCTTTTGGTTAGCAGCCATAGGTCTGAACCATTATGCCACCAGGGCTCCGAATAAATGAATAATTGAGTCTAAACTGGGCCCATGAGGAATGAGCCGTGGTATTACTTATGATGGAACTATCCTTGGTGCTGACCTCTGCTTCCTATATGTCTAGCCATTGTGCTTGACTTCCATGGCTTTTCCGTGGATTTATATAGCTCTTAACAGATTTCTAAACAGGAACTGACTCAGATTATTTATGTACATTCATTATGGTCATGCCACAATGCTGCAAAGTCAATACCTACTATTTACAGCATCTTACTACTGAGGAAACTAATTTATCAGAGTTAAGCAAATGGCCCAAGGACAGCCCAGAGCACTGTTTTCAATTCTTTTTTTTTTTTTGCAGAGTGTTTACTTTTTTTGTTAACTTTAGATGAAGGTTTACAGAACAAACTAGCTTCTCATTAAACAGTTAATACATATATTGTTTTGTGGCATTGGTTAACAACCCCATGACATGTCAGTACTCTCCCTTCTCGACCTTGGGTTCCCTATTATCAGCTTTCCTGTCCCCTCCTGCCTTCTAGTCCTCGCCCCCAGGGTGGTGTGCCTCTCTAGTCTCGTTTTGTCCTATGGTTCTGTCTAATATTTGGCTAACAGGTGAACATCTGGAGTGACTTCATTACTGGGCTAAAAGGGTGTCCGGGGCCATCCTCTTGGGATTGCTCCAGTCTCTGTCAGGCCAGTAAGTCTGGTCCTTTTTTTGGGGAGTTAGAATTTTGTTCTACATTTTTCTCCTGCTCTGCCCAGGACCGTCTATTGTGATCCATGCCAAAGCAGTCAGTGGTAGTAACCGGGCACCATCTAGTTGTACTGGACTCACCAGAAACACTTTCCCTTGTGTCTTTGGTTTTCTACATTCTCCCTTGATCCAGACTGGATAGGACCAGTGGAGTATCTTAGCTGGCCACTCACAAGCTTTTAAGACTCCAGAAGCTACTCACCAAAGTAAGATGTAGAATATTTTCTTTATAAACTATGTTTTGCCAATTGAGCTAGATGTCCCTGGAGACCATGGTCCCCAGCCCTCAGCCCAGTAATTCAGTCCCTCAGGGAATTTCGATGTGTCTATGAAGCTTCCATGACCTTACCCTGAACAAGTTGTGCTGGCTTCCCCAGTATTGTGTACTGTCTTCCCCTTCACCATAGTTACCACTTACCTATTGTCTATTCAGTGTTTTTCCACCCTCACCCCTCCCCTCCTTCATAAGCATCAAAGATTGTTTCTTTCTGTGTGTAAACCTTTTCATGAATTTTTATAGTAGTGGTCTCATTACACTGTTTGCCCTTTGTGATAGACTTACTTCACTCAGAATAATGCTCTCCAGATTCATCCACGTTGTGAGATGCTTCACAGATTCATCATTGTTCTTTATTGTTGTGTAGTATTCTACTGTGTGTATGTACCATAGTTTGTTTATCCATTCATGTTTTCAACTCTTGAAACTTCAATTTAAAAGGAAAAATGACAAACTAGAGTTTGTCCATCCAAAGACAAGAGCTTATCAATAAAGGGTCTGAAACCATGTTGGCTAAGGAACAGTGGAAGAGACTGAGAAAGTTTAGCTTGGAGACTTATCAGGAACTTCAGCAGTCTCATCAAATATTCCAAAGATTGTCATGCAGAAAAAGGTGCAAATGTGTATTGTATGTACCCAGAGGGGAAAAAATAGGAATGGTTGGTGAAAGTTTCAGGAAAGCAAATTTTAAGCTTTATTTATGAAAACCACTTCTAGTAATTCATACTTCCCAATAATGAAGCATTCTGTTGTTGAAGGAGAGTGGAATAACAAGCTCTCCATTTTTAGAACTGTTCATGCATAAGCTTTAAGGTCATATCATTCAGGGGTGCAATTAGTGCTTTGGAGGTGAAGTGAGACTGGATGACTTTAAAAGTTCATTTTACCATAAACGTCCTAAAATTCTTAAATTCAATGGCAGCAAGATTCAGAGAATCTATTATTTTAGGGATGACTGCTCAGTATGTACTCAAACTCATGGCAGAATCTAAAGTCAAATTTTGGTAATAATGAGTATACAAATGCCCACAAGAAAGTGGGGATATAATGTTGGTCAACTGTGATCTTAAACTTCAAAAGATAATTTAAATATGCAGAGTTCTTACTGGATCTGTTTTGTGGGCAATACTTGGTACTCCCTTGTATTATGAGCATTCCCCACATAGGCTCCATCAGGAAGGAGAGAATAACCTGAAAAGTGAGGAACATAATGGAGGTTGTAATAAAGCCTGTTTTAAAACCTTGTTATGTTTTCAGGTTTAAAGTTCTTTATTCTTGTCTCCCTTAAGAGAATGTTCTAAGAACCAAAGTAGGGAAATATGGACTATTTTAAAAGTTGCTAAGTAGCAACTGTATTTAAATCACAGAAAGACTATACAAGATCCCAGACAGAGTGGGGACAAGTATCATCCTACAAGAGTATTTTCACTGAAGGAGAGAACAAGAGTTTCCTCCATGACCGTTTCTGTTCTAGTCTCTTTTCCATTCAATCCAGAGTGACATTTCTAAAAGTCAGAATTGATCATTTTATTCCTTGGCTTAAAAGTTTTTAGAGGCTCTCGTTATCTGTGAGCTAATGACCAAACTCCTTAGCACGGCATTCACAGCCCTGCAGAATCTGATTCTTACCCATCAGTCATTCCAGCTTTTTTTCTTAACCCTAGTGTTTTTGTACAGCTTGCTAGCCTAGAGTGGTATTTGCATATTTAAATGTCAGAAAAAGTCATTTGTATATTTTCTGTGGCTGCTTTCATCCTACATCAATAGTTGAGAAGTTACATCAGAGACTGTATATGACCCATAAAGCCTAAAATGTTTTCTATCTAGTCTTTTACAGAAAAAGTTGGTTGACTACTGCTCAAGACAAACCAGCTCATTCACCATCCTCCAAATATTCCATGACCTTTCAAAAAGCTGCGTCCACTAAGCAGTATGTATCAGGAGGTAGTAGAGGCTCTGAGGTCAAAGAAAATTAGGTTTGAATCCAGCTCTGCCACTTCCAGCAACACAACCCAGAGAAAGTCATTAACTTCACTAAACTTCCATTTTCGCATCCATAAAACTTGTGGAATAACACGTATTTTGGAGGTTTTCATGAAGATTAAACATGATTTTAGATATATGTAACACTGTAGCATAAAATATCCATTATTATTATTACTACTATTATTATACTATTCCTCTAGTTGAAATGCCCTTACCTGTTTTCTTCACTTGGTAAAATATTAACCATAGAAGTCTTCTGTGATTTCCACCATTCGCCTCCTTTTTCTGGGATCTGATAACACTTTGAATGTGCTTCTATTTCTGCTCAGACTTACAGTGGTGCACACTTGTCTGTTGAATTCCTTAAAGATGTTTTACTGCTCTCTCTATCTCCAATTCATAGCACAGAGTCAGAGTAGAGAGTAACAAATAGTGGCTAAATGACTTAATGAAGTTATGTCAATGGTCTGAGAGTGAGTTAGTTGCAAGGCTGGACTCCCAGCCCAGTGGTTTCTCCATCACTTTCTCTTTCAAAAATACTCTCAAGGCCTTCTTCCTTGAGGACTTCTACCCAGTCATCCATTCCCAGCCCAACCAAAATCCTCTCATTTGCAATTTTTTAACTAAAATGTACAAACTTAAACAGAAGAAATGAAATCAAGAACACTTCAATAGTCCTTATATTATCTTCCTCAAATGGCCTTCCCTTTCACTCTTTGTCTGTGCCACTTGAAATGCCATTAAGATGATAAGTGGAACAGAGGTAGAACTTATTTTCATTGAGCACTTACCATGGACCAATTACTTTACATTAAAGATAAGATGGGTATTAGGCAGGGCCAAGATGGCAGAGTAGTCAGACACTCCCTGTGGTCCTTCTTACAACAAAGAGCTGAAAAAACAAGTGAATTGATTATATATGACAATCTAGGAGCCCTGAACATCAAAGGCAAAGTTGAGGAATCAGACTGAGTGGCAGGGGGAGGGAGAGACGGTTCGGAAGCAGTGAGGAGTTGCCAGACCTGACCTGGTGGGAGCTGGCACCCTGCAGGCCAGCTTGGCTGGCATGTAGTGGTACTCAGGAAGCGTTTTCCACATTGGGAGAGACCAAGCAGCAGAGAGTCTACTCGGGCCTCCAGAACCAGTGAAAAGGGACACTCAATTGGCAAAAGTTAAGTACATGCGTCTGACCTACCTCATGGATCAAAAAACACCCCCTTTAGGAAAAAGTTCTCTACCATTTACCTGCCCCCTCCCCACTCTGCACCGGGTCCCAGGCTGGCTTCAGTGATTGCTGAGTTCCCTGGGCCAGAAGTAGGACCTGTCACATGCCCTGAGCCATTCTCCTGACTTTGGAGCGGGAACAAATTAACAAACAGGAAAAAATAATCTGCCAGCTCCCCTAAGCCAGGAACTCAGGGTAGGCCCAGTTCCTTTGCCTAGGCACAGGCATAACGGGTCCATGGACTTTTAATGTCTTTCACCCCTTCATAGACCTGTGTGGGCCCATTTCAACAGCATAGGCACAGTATAACAGGGTATATAGCTGAAGCCTAACTTCAGCTATATCAGCTATAGGGTGAAGTGGTAGGTTCATGATATTTGACACTGCTCTGCATCCTCACCTACACACGTCAGGGGCCTGAGGACTGGTGGTTCCACCCACGCCACCTAGCCACCCATGACAGGCATCCAAGAATAAGTGATGCCTCCCAGTCCTTACAGCCAACAGCATTGGGTGCCCTAGTTCAGCTGCAAAACCCACCCACCTACATGCTCTAGGGAATAAGGACACACGTTCCTCTCAGACACTCAGGGGCAGCCATCAGCCCTCTGAGTGGCTAAGAGTGTGACTACCTACTGCAGCCAGATACCTGTGCTTTCACCAATCACCCCTGCCTGTCTAGGACTGTAGGTGAGAGCCTCTACCACACACTTGGTGACCGACTACCTGGATACCTGAGCTGAACCCATACAAGCAAAGTAAACAAACTTCTAGGCTCACATACCTAGTAACAGATCTAACCACCTGGTCACAAAACGTTAGAGCTTCAAAGGAAACAATAATCAAACTAGCTCACATGAGCAGCCAATTTGGGCATATCAAAACAAAACAAAGCAAGAAGCTATGACACAGTTAGCAAACATAAAATAAATAAATATAATAATTTATTGATGGCTCGTAGACAACAGTCAATATCAAATCACATAAAGAGGCAGACCATGATGGCTTCAGCAAGCTCCCAAAACAAAGAATCAAGAAATTTTCCAGAGAAAGCAAACCTCTTGGAATTACTAGAGGTAAAATACAAAAGATTAATATACAGAACTCTTCAAGAGATCAAGAAGGAGATCATTCAAAACTCAGAACAAGCCAAGGAACATACAGATAAAGCAACAGAAGAACTTAAGAAGATTATAGAAGAGCATAATGACAAATTTAACAAGCTGCATGAATCCATAGAGAGACAGCAAACAGAAATCCAGAAGATTAACAATAAACTTTCAGAATCAGACAACACTATAAAAAGTCATAGGAGCAGAATTGAGGCAATGGAAGTCAGAACTAGTGAGATGGAAGAAAGCACTTGACACCAACTTACTTGAGGAAAAATCAGATAAAAGAATTTTAAAAAATGAAGAAAGCCTAAGAATTATGTGGGACTCTATCAAAAGGACCAACCAATGAGTGATTGGAGTACCAGAACAGGGGGAGATAACAGAAAATACAGAGATAATTGTTGAAGATTTGTTGGCAGAAAACTTCCCTGATATCTTTAAGATGAGAAGATATCTATCCAAGATGCTCATCAAATCCCACATAAGGCAGATGCTAAAAGAAAGTCACCAGACATATTATGATCAAACTTGCCAAAACCAAAGATAAAGAGAGAATTTTAAGAGTGGCTAGGGATAAAAGAAAAGTTATCTACAAAAGAGAGTAAATAAGACTAAGCTTGGACTACTCAGCAGAAACCATGCAGGCAAGAAGGCAATGAGATGACATATATAGGCCTTGAAGGAAAAAAATTGCCAGCCAAGAATTATATATCCAGCAAATTACAAGAAATACTAAAGGGAGTCCTCCGGTTAGAAAATCAATACCATCAGATACCAGCCCAAGACTGGAACACTGGAACTCAAAGCAACCACGTATCAATCCAGATAGAGAAGTCACAAAAATAAATCAAAGCTAAAACGCTGAAAATAGGGAAACAGAGACATCAATATGTAAAAGATGACAACATTAAAACAAAAAGGAGGGACTAAAAAATGTAGTCATAGATCTTTCATATGGAGAGGCAGTCAAGGGGATATAAAGAAATAAAAGACTGATTTAAACTTAGAAAAATAGGGGTAAACATTCAGGTAACCACAAAGTAAACTAACAATCTTACACATCAAAATAAAAAACAAGAAAAACATAAAGACTTAGCAAATACAAAATCAGCAACAATGAAAATACATAAAGAAAAATGACTCAGCACAGAAAATTAAGTGGAAAAAGGAAATGTCAACGCAAAAAAAAAAAGACATCAAAATGACAGCACTAAACTCATATCTATCAATAATTATGCAGAACGTAAATGGACTAAAGGCACCGACAAGGAGACAGACAGTGGCAGAATGGATAAAAAAACGCAATCCCTCTATAGGCTGCCTACAAGAGACACACCTTAAACTTAAAGACACAAACAAACTAAAATTCAAAGGATGGAAAAAAATATATCAAGCAAACAACAATCAAAAAAGAGCAGGAGCAACAATACTAATCTCTGACAAAATAGACTTTAAAGTAAATCCACCACAAAGGGTAAGGAAGGACATTATATAATGATTAAAGTGTCAGTACACCAGGAGGACATAACCATAATAAATATTTACACACACAACGACAGGGCTCCAAGATACATAAACTCTAAAGGCATTGAAAAGAGAGATAGACGGCTCCACAATAATAGTAGGAGACTTCAACACATCACTTTCGGTGAAGGAAAGAACATCCAGAAAGAAGCTCAGTAAAGACACAGAAGATCTAAATGCCACGATCAACCGACTTGATCTCATAGACATATACTGAACACTCCACCCAACAGCAGCCAAGTATACTTTCTTTTCCAACACACATGGAACATTTTCCAGGATAGACCACATATTAGGCCACAAAGCAAACCTTAACAGAATCAAAAGCATCAAAATATTACAAGGCATCTTTTCTGACCATAAAGCCATAAAAGTAGAAATCAATAACAGAAAAATCAAGGGAAAAAAAAAAATCAAACACATGGAAACTGAACAATACTTTGCTCAAAAACTGCTGGCTTATAGAAGAAGTTAAGGATAGAATAAAGAAATTCATAGAATCAAATGAGAATGAAAACACATCCTATCAGAACCTTTGGGACACAGCAAAAGCAGTGCTCAGAGGTCAGTTTATAGCAATAAATGCACACATCCAAAAAGAAGAAAGGGCCGAAATCAAAACATTAACCCTACAACTCAAACAAATAGAAAGAGAGCAGCAAAAGAAGCTCTCGGGCACCAGAAGAAAAGAAATAATAAGAATTAGAGCAGAATTAAATGAAATAAGGAATGGAAAAACAATTGAAAGAGTTAACAAGACCAAAAGTCGTTTCTTTGAAAAGATCAATGAAGTAGATAAACCATTAGCCAAACTGACAAAAGAAAAACAGGAGAGGAAGCAAATAATCCGAATAAGAAATGAGACGGGTGATATCACAGAAGACTCAACTAAAATTAAAAGACTCATAACAGAATACTATGAAAAATTGTACTCTAACAAATTTGAAAACCTAGAGGAAATGGACAAATTTCTAGAAAC
>NW_004443951.1:13494276-13515337 GCF_000243295.1 Trichechus manatus latirostris | reverse complement strand
TAGACCAATGGAACAGAGTTGAGAATCCAGACGTAAATTCATTCACCTATGAACAGCCGATATTTGACCGAGGCCCAAAGTCCATTAATTGGGGAAAAGTCAGTCTCTTTAACAAACGGTGCTGGCATAACTGGATATCCATCTGCAAAAAAATGAAACAAGACCCATACCTCACACCATGCACAAAAACTAACTCAAAATGGATCGATGACCTAAATACAACATCGAAAACGATAAAGATCATGGAAGAAAAAATAGGGACAACGCTAGGAGCCCTAACACATGACAAAAACAGAATGCAAGCCATAAATAACAATGGACAAACACCAGAAAAGAAACTAGATAACTCAGAGCTCCTAAAAATCAAACACTTATGCTCATCAAAAGACTTCACCAAGCGTAAAAAGACAACCTACAGACCGGGAAAAAAATTTGTCTACGACAGATCCAATCAGCATCAAATCTCTAAAATCTACAAGATACTGCAAAACCTCAACAACAAAAAGACAAATAACCCAATTAAAAAATGGGCAAAGGATATGAAAAGTCACTTCGCCAAAGACGATATTCAGGCGGCTAACAGACCTAAGAGGAAATGCTCACGATCATTAGCCATTAGAGAAATGCAAAACTACAATGAAATACCATCTTACCCCAACAAGGCTAGCATTTATCCAAAAAACACAAAATATTAATGTTGGAGAGCTTGTGGAGTGACTGGAACAACTTATACACTGTTGGTGGGAACACAAAATGGTACAACCACTTTGGAAATTGATTTGGCGCTTCCTTAAAATGCTAGAAATAGAAGTACCATATGATCCAGCTATCCCGCTCCTTGGAATATAGCCTAGAGAAATAAGAGCCGTCACACGAATAGACATATGCACACCCATGTTCATTGCAGCACTGTTCACAATAGCAAGAAGATGGAAACAACCTAGGTGCCCATTAATGGATGAATGGATAAAAAAATTATGGTAGATCCACACAGTGGAATACTACGCAATGGTGAAGAACAACGATGAAGCCATGAAACATAACATGGAGGAATCTGGGGGCATTATGCTAAATGAATTTAGTCAGTCACAGAAGGACAAATATTGTTTAAGACCACTATTATAAGAACTCAAGAAAAGGTTTAAACACAGAAGACAACATTCCTTGATTGTTATGAGGATGGGGAGGGAGGGAGAGGGTGTTCACCAACTAGATAGTAGACACCTTTTTGGTGAGTGGCGTCTGAGGTCTTACAAGCTTGGGATTGGCCATCTAAGATGCATTAATTGGTCCCAACTCACCTGGAGTAAAGGAGAATGGAGAACACCAAAGACACGAGGAAAGTATTAGCCCAAGAGACAGAAAGGGACACATAAACCAGAGACTCCATCAGCCTGAGACCAGAAGAACTAGATGGTGACCAGCTACCACCAATGACCTCCCTGACATGGAACACAACAGAGAGTCCTTGATGGAGCAAGAGAAAATTGGGGTGCAGAACTCAAATTCATGTAAAAAAGACCAGACTTAATGGTCTGACTGAGACTGAAGGAACCCTGGAAGCTATGGCCCCCAGAAACTGTGTTAACCCAGAATTAAAACCACTCCTGAAGCCTGCTCTTCAGACAAAGATTAGACTGGACTATAAAACATAAAATAATACTCGTGAAGAGTGTGCTTCTTAGTTCAAGCAGCTACACAAGACTAAATGGGCAGCTCCTGTCTGGAGGCAGGATGAGAAGGCAGGAAGGGACAGGAGCTGGTTGGATGGACACGGGAAACCTGAGGTGGAAAGGAGGAGAGTGCTGTCACATTACAGGGATTTCAAGTGTCGTAGAACAGTATGTGTATAAATTTTTGTACGAGAAATTAACTTGAGCTGTAAACTTTCTCCTAAAGCACAATAATAAATAAATAAATAAATAAATAAATAAAAAGGTATTCAGGCTGCTAACCAAAAAGTCGGCAGTTTGAATCCACCAGCCGCTCCTTGGAAACCCCGTGGGGCAGTTCTACTCTGTCCTGTAGGGTCGCTATGAGTGGGAATCAACTCAATGGCAACAATTTTGTTTTGTTTTTTTTTTTTTTGAGTTCTCTCTTGAACATTAAATCTCTGCTTCAGATTCAAAAGGTTCATCCCCTTTTAGGGAGGAAGGAAATCACCACCACACAGGCACTGTTCCCTCCCATTTGCTTGAGATATGTGTGGCCTGGGACAGGGGCCTCTGCAGTAGATCCAGGCATCCAGGCTCCTCCCCCTGTTACATGTGTCCCAGTCCCCGCTAGGGAAGAACTAGGCTGATTGTTAATGGCTGCATCAGGTATTACTGTCGGGATACGACTACCTTTAACTGAGCCCATTCTTTGTACCAAAGTCTAAGTACATTATACACACCTTCTTAACTGTCACGGCATTTTTTTGTTTTAAATATGGTGAAAATGAGGCTCAGAGAGGGAAAGTGACTTGCCCGAGGTCATATGGTTAGGAAGTAGTTGGGTCTGCATTCAACCCCCAATCTGTCAGCTTTGTTTTCCTGTGTCACACAAGAAAGGCTGGTTCTATGTCTTCTGGGGTTTTAGAACCTAAGCCTGGAGAAGGAAATGAGATAGGGAGCAGGCAAAGTCAAGATAGAAAATAGATCAAAGTATATGACTATATTGTGGAACTTTTACTACACATACCCTGTTCAGGGCTGTCCCATATCAGGCAGCTGCCAGTCTCAAGGCCCCCTAATCTAGGAGACCATATAACTTATGTCCAAACTCAGACTCTTTTTGAGCTGTAAGAGGATACTTAATTTACACAGTTGATCTACAGCAAGCATAAATCAGGACTGTTCCAGGGAAACTGAGAGATCACCTTACCCAAATCCCATCCTTATCTTAGTATTCCAGAGGCACTAGCTCTGTCCTTAAAACTCCGTATTGACTGAATGAATGTGTTATGTCTCTGGAGACCTAAGCAGTCCTAGTCCCATACACTGAACTATCCATTTAATCCTGCTCTGCCACTAGGCTGTCCGACTTTGTGCTCCAGTTATAGTAACAGAACTTATTTGGTCTTTGCTTTGGGACCTGTCCTTTAAGATGGCCATCTGCCTTGCTCTTGGCAGGACCTCTCCCAGTGACCAGGACCGATTCAGTTCTTCCCCTCAGTTCCCAGCCAGTGACTCAAGCCCCACTCCTGCAGACAGATACCCCTTGATGCTTAAGTATCACTTGGCCTCTACAAAGGTACCAGTGTTCCCCACTAGCCTCAAGTTGAATTTAATTATATGTATATATGGAGTCCCTGGGTGCTGCAAACAGTTAACGTGCTCAACTGCTAACCAAAAGTTTGGAGGTCTGAGTCACCCAGAGGCACCTGGAGATCCACTTCTGAAAAATCAGCCATGAACACCCTATGGTATTCAATGTGTTCACACACATGGGATCACCATGAGTTGGAGTGAACTTGACAGAACCAGTTTTTGTTTTTTTATGGATATAGATATGCATAGACATAGATATATTCTCATTGTAACTGATGGCATCTCTAAGATGAATCCAGTCATACCAGCCAGAAACATGGGAAAACCCCTCAGCTCCTGTTCCTATCCTCCTACATTCTATCTGTCCCCAGATTTCATTGCTGCCACCTCTAAAATGCCTTCACACTCATCTCTCCCTCCCCAATCTCACTGTGGCTGCCCAGTTCAAGCCCTTGGCATCTCTCTCTCACCTGCGTTTCTCCTCCTCCAGCTGGATCCCTGTCCAGTCCATTCTCTGCAGTGGAATTCAGAGGGCTTTTTCTAAAACAAAAATTCTAACTGGGTCTCTTCTTGGCTTAAAACCCTTCAATGACTCCTTTTTCTACAGGAAAAAGTCCAAGAGCACTAGACCAATACTCAGTTTTCACTCCATAAAGCTGGACTGAGTTTTGGTCACCAGGCTCCAAGGCAGGTAAGTGGGCTCAGGCACTTTAGAGAGACCTTTAGCTGCAAGGACTGAAAAAGAAAGTTTCACAGCATCCCAGAATGCCGTTACCAGAGAGGAGACATAGGGAATGATTTACAATAAGAAGAAGATGTGCCCATGGTCACAATGGGACTTTGAAGCAGAGTTGAGACTCGGACTCAGGACTCATGGCTACCATCTGGTCAACTCCTTGGGCTCTGTCCTAGCTGAAGGCAAACCCAAGCTAACTTGGAAATTCTGAGCAACTTGTTTCCCCTGTACATGACTTTATTATGTTTCCCACTGTAACCTCATTGCCTGTTGCAGAGCCTGGCACATAGTAGGGCACAATAAATTACTTACTGAACGATTTACATACCAAGAGAAGCTGGGAAGTCAGAAAAAGAGACAGAGGAAAGGTTACAGGCATTCTCTCTCTTCCTACACTTTTCCCTCCTGTTCCCCAGAGGTTGGGAGAAAAAAATACCTGTGTCTGGAGGTCACAAGCCCCTCTGGAGAAACCAGGGGACAACCTGGAGTGGGGACAGGGTTGGGAGAATTGGCATTAAGTGTTATGAATCTTTCTACCATTTCAGTCAACTCCTGTCCCACCTAATAATAACAATAACAACAATAATACTATTATCTTCCTAAAATAATGCAGGTAAAGCGTATATCACATTGCCAAGCACTGTGATACATGCTTTACCTGCATTATTTTACTATTTCCCCATAATTGGGATGATAGTTGAAAGTGTTAACAAAAATATGAGCACCCTGTAATCGGAACAGGCATCTGACATAAAGAACAGATAAAATGTTGTTTTCATACCAGAATGTCTGCAAGATGAACATCAGCCCTGCACCCAACCACCTTCATTTTACAGAAAAGGAAAGAAATGACTCAACTTGCCCAGGGTCACAGACACTCCAGAGCCTGTGCTCACAACCACTAGGTGATACTGCCTCTCTGAGCATCTGGGACAAGAATGCGATTGGGCTCACCTGCCTAAAACAGGTCCTCCCTCCCCTCCTTCCTTCTCCCCACCATCACTTACTCATTCACTCACTCTCTCATTCCCTGCCTCCTTCAAGGTAGAAACTGAAATGAAAGAGGACAAGAGAAGCAGAAATTGTGGCCAAAAAACAGGGCAAGTGAAGCTGGGAAGACATCTGATCAGGCCAAACAGAGACTCCACAGGGAGGTGACAAGGCCAGCCTGTTCCTAAGGCTGGTGGTGCCCCCTAGGTGCACAGTGACAGGGCCACACGCTAGCCTTCCCTGAGCCTGTAGGTCTCTCTCTGCCCTCCATACTACGCTCTCCTTCCCAGCAGACTGAGTGAGGGCAAGGGACATCCTGAGTGGAGGTCAGGGGCCAGGCAGGTAGTACAGAGCTGACCCTTTCCCTCATGTCCTCCTTCTCCTCATCCAGGTAGCCCCTGGAATCCTCAGTGCTCTCTGGGAAGAGGAGAGAGGGCTGGCTTCTCTGGGGACTGAGGTCTGCCATGCCAGGGGATGTGGTGATCCATGGGAGCCTGGTGGGATCGGAACATCCTGGGAGACAGGAGACAGAGTGGCGGCTGTGGGATGGGGAAGTGGGGGCGGGGAGGGAGAGGTGATGAGGTGGCAGCTCCTGACCTAAGAGCAGTAGCGATGGACTAGGCCAAAAGCCAGATTCGTGAACTGGGCATAATAGAGACACAGGGGCAGAGTCAGGAAAATCAAAGATACACAATAGACAAGGAGACAAAGAGAACCACAAAGGCAGGAAAGAGCCTAGCTAGATTATAAAGGGATGGAAACTGAGAGACAGCATTTGCACATCAAGAGGAGCCAGACCAATGGCACCAGGGAACAGGTGTTGGCTCTCAGGGACCCCTGACTGCTGGGCTGGGGTGGTTGTTGTCTTCATTTCCTGCCCATCCCCCACCCCCAGAGCATACCTCATGATGCCTAAAACCTAAAGTCTCCCTGAGCACTACAGGCAGAGGCTGCCTTCAGAGTAAGACCCTGCACCAGTCCATGACAGTCTCCAAGCCTGGTCGTCCCCTCCCAGCCAGGGAAGGCAGTCCCAGTCCTCCACAGAGCCTCTGACCTTGGTGGAGGGCTCAGGCCTCACCTAGCCTAGCTGTGTTCAGGGCTCGGTTGAAGGTGAGGCTGAGTAGGAGTCTGAGCAAGCTGGCTCTGTCTCCCTCTCATCTGCTCAGGGTTGCAGACCCCTCCTGAGCATCCAGAAACACCCCTGCAAATTTGCTGTGGACAATTTTAGAGATTCACCAAACCTTGGTGCTGGAGTCAATTGTGGAGAGTCTATCCCCTACCAGGGCGACATCTTCTCTGCAGCCTCCTTGGCAAAGGATACCCCAACTGCTGTTCACATGTTCCCAGGAACAGGAGGTCACTATCTCTCAAGGCAGCTTAATATATGCTTAGGTGACCTTGACTCTGGCCTTCAGAAAAATTCCTTCTTATACTGAGCTAAACCCATTAAACCAAATCGGTTGCTATCGAGTTGATTCTGACTCAAAGGGACCCTATAGGACAGGATCGAACTGCCCCATAGAGTTTCTCAGACTGTAAATCTTTATGGCAGCAGACTGCCACATCTTTCTCTGGCAGAGTGGCTAGTGGGTTTGAAACGCCAACCTTTCAGTTAGCAGCCAAATGCTTAACCGCTGCACCACCAGGGCTCCTTATACTGAGCTAAGTGCTCAGTATAAGAGCATTTGAGATGGTTTGACACAGTGGTTGCAACAATGGTCTCAAACACAGCAACAATTATGAGAATAGTGCAGGACCAGACAATGTTTTGTTCTGTTATACACAGGTTGCTATGAGTCTGAGCCAACTCAGTGGCACCAAAATGCAAGTATTGGTCCCTTCTGACATCAGTGATGTGTTCTCTGAAGCACCCTTCTGCCTTGTACTCTACCCCTTACCCTCCAACCTCTAACCACACTCTCCTCTCTCCTCCAGAATCCCCAGTCCGCATTGCAATGTGGTATCCCTTACCTGCCCTACCTTCTCCTGTGAGAGAATGTGGGGCTGGCTAGGGAGCTTTCTCTCCTCTTGATAAGCCCTCCTCACCCTGACCTCACCCATTTTCCACAAGCTGGATCCCCACCCCACCCATCTCTAATACCAGGAGGCATCCCCAGCAGATACTTGCCACTGACAACCACAGGGATCACCCCACCCTTCCACCCTCAGCAGCTAAGGGCTCCAAGTAACCTCTGGGGAAGTGATTGGTGCAGCAGAAGATCTAGGGATTCATAGTTAGACAGAATCGGTCACAGTGACCTATGCAAGTCACTTAGCTTCCCAGAGCCTCAGTTTCTTTTCTATAAAATGGAGCTGTGTCCCCTATGTTATAATAATATTTGCTTAAAATGATAATCTTTTAGTAGTTACTATGTGCCAGATGCTTGATACATATTAAATCTTTTAAACATTCCTTGCAGCATTATTGTCCCCATTTTACAGATACAGAAATGGAAACTGAGAGCATTAAGTAGTGCAGAGCTGGAATTATGAACTCAGGTTTGTCTGACTACAAAGGCTGTGCTCCTAAACAATACCTAAAGCCCCAGTGTCAAGATCTGGTACAAGCCAGGCAGGGGGTAAGGAGCCATAAAGTCTTTCAGGTGGGAAGGGCAGAGTCACATACGGAGGTGTCCAAGAGTGGGAGGTCGTTGGCTAATGAGCTCTAGGCACAAGAACAGCAATTTCTGGGGCAGCAGGACTCCTCAGGGATTTCCATTCAGCACATACTTGCTCTCCTAGGGATAGGAAAGGAAGATGGAAAAGGGACCCTTCTAGTGCCAGCCACGACACACGCATTATTTTATTTAATTCTCCAACAATTCTGTGAGAGAAGTACATTATTTCCACTTTTATAGATGAGGACACTGAAGCTCAGACAGGTTAAATGACTTATCCAAGGTCAAACAGTTGTTTGAGGTAGCCAGGATTCCAATCTAGGTCTGCCTGATTGTAAAGCTTGTACCTCTGCTACACTCTGTCTTAGTGGTGAGGGGAGGACAAGCCCAGGACCACCCAAGCCTATAGCCTAGGGTTGCGCCCCGTGCCGAGCTTTTCTGGTGTTTGCATCACCTATAAATGACTCTCCAAGTCGTATCTCAGCCTTTCCAGGAATCCTGAGTACCTGTGCCTCCATCTGAGGTACAAGGTGGTAGAGGCTTAGCAGGAAATAGAGAATCCTGATTCTCCGTGCGCAGCTCATTCCACTGTGGATAACTTTATACCCAGGATAATTCTTCACAGATTCTTTCCTGCTTTCTAAATTATGAAAGTAACCCATTTTCATAGAAAGAAATTAATAAAAACACAAAAAGACAGAAAGTAAAAACCCTCTAGTTCCATCCAATAAAAAAAAATTCAGTTATTATTCCATGACGTTCCTCTCCATTTTTTTCCCTATGCCTAAATGATGTTTTTTCCCCTCACCTAGTTAATATCACACTTTACATACAATTTTATTGTGACAGACACTCACTGGTTGACTATCCAAGTTCCACTTCTTTGAGGATAGAATCATGTCCTTGCTGATAACATTTGTTTGGGGGCAGTCAATGCATCACGAAAGGTCCAAGCCCAAATGACACCCTTTTCCAGTGACCCTTGCAGCTAGGGGCAGCCATGTAACCTGGTCTAGCCTAGTAAGACTTAGGGGAATTTGGCTGAAGAATTCCTATGAAAATATTTGCTTTCCTAACAAAAGGAATACAGTGAGTGATATAACCCCTTTCTCCAAACAGTTTTCTCATCTTGAATACAGATGTAATGCCTGGAGTTGGGCTAACTACGAGAAAAAAGCTTAGAGAATCAGACATTCTTTCACTAACATTAAGCTGTGAACTAATGCAAGTAGCTGCTTACCTCACGACTTCTTGTTATGTGAAAAAGATAAATTCTTACATATTTCAACCACTGTTAGTTGTGTTTTCTATTTCTTGCAGGCAAATCTTAATGCATTAAGTATTATTTTTTTAAAACTTAACATTATATGGTAAGTATTTTACCATCCACTTACATATTCTTTATAACTATTATTTTCAAAAGTAATTGCTCACCTATTGGACATGTAGTTTTAGCTCCATTTTTTCTACTACAAATGTTATCAACTTGGATATCACTGCAATGTAGCAAGCTTTCCTGGCTCAAAAACTGTTTATTGATTTGAGTTAGAGTTATATAATACAAAGACAGCATTTCAGATTTTTGCTCACAACCAGGATGAAATAATGGGGACCAGAATTACCCTCACACCTGAAAAAAAAACTATGAAAAAAAAATCTAGACAAAATATGTAAAGTAACTGTTTTCATAAAATTAGACATTATACAAGAGATAGTGATCCATGAGAAATGGGAAACCAATGAGTTAATCCCTACAATTTCCCCAGCTTGCTCCTTAGAGTTACCGGGTTATGCTACAGGGAGTGACAACAAAGATGGGGCTCAAAGTTTTCCTGAGATGGGAGTCCAGGGAGGCTGAGGTGGCTAGAGTTCACAGAACAGAGTACCAGAAAAAAGAGAGCTGCACAGAGAAAGAGCTCCAGAGATCGGCTGAGGGTCCCACTCAAGCCTTCAGCTAAGTACTGATTAGTAGACATGTATAAACAAACTACCAGAGGATGGGGGAAAAATAGGTGAGCTGGGAAGAGACAGAGACACTCAAGTGAAAGGATTAGAAAGAACAATCTTTAGAGCTCACAAGGTCAAAGTTATTTCCTGTTCCCACTAGCCAGAATAAATGATGCCGTGATTCCACCTAACAAAACTTAAAAACAACATCTAAAAGAATTAAACTGTTTACAAGTAACTTAACTACATTCCAGAAAAAAAAACTCAAGAATATTTAATAGGAATACAAAAATATCCAACACTCAACAAGGTAAGATTCAAAATGTCTGGTATTCAATAAAAAACTGCCAGGAATGAAATGAAGTAGGAAGCTACAACCCATAATGAGGAGAAAAATCACTCAATTGAGACTGACCCAGAAATGACACAAATGATAGAATAAGTAGCAGAGACATTGAAAGAGTTCTTGTATCTTTATTCCTTTTTTTTTTTTTAATTAAGGAGAAACAAGAAGGATATAAAGCAAACTTCTAGAGATGAAAACTATAATGTATTATACAAAAACTACACTGTATGGGATTAACAGTAGGTTAGACACTGAAGAAGAAAAGATTAGTAAACTTGAAAACATAAGAATAAAAACTAACCATAATGGAACACAAAAAGAAGAATTTAAAAATGAACAGAGCATCAGTGAACTATGGCACAACTTCAACAGGCCTAATGCACATTTAATAAAAGTCCCCACAGGAGGATAGAGCAAAAACAGAAAAATGCTTGAAGAAATAACTGTTAAAATTTTTCCAAATGTGATCAAAGCTGTAAACTCACAGACAAAAACAGCTCAATGAAAAATAAGTATGAAGAAAATTACGCCAAGATCCATCATAAACAAATTACTAAAAATCAGTGACAATCCTAAAAGCAGCCAGAAAAAAACTACAACAACATATAACATACAGAGGATCAAAGATAAGGATGACATCAGACTTATCATCAATAATAATGCAAGACAAAAGACCATGGAACAATGTCTTTAAAGTTCTGAAAGAAAAAAAAAATGTTAAACTATAATATTTTACCCAGACAGAGATAATATCTTTAAAAAACCAAGGTGAAATAAAGACTTTTTCAGACATAAAAATCTGAAAAGCAATGACAGAGATAGCTGGAAAATTGCCAAATATTTGGAAACTAAAAACACACTTTTTAAAAACCTATGACTCAAAGGAGAAAACAAAAAACAGTATTTGAAACCAAATTAAAATGAAAACAAAATATAAAAATTTGTGGGATGTAGCTAAAGCAGTGCTTAGTGAGAAATTTATAATACTAAAATGCTTCTACAGAAAAGAAGAAAGATTTCATATCCATGATCTCTGCTTCCACCTTAAGAAACTAGATAAAGAAGAGCAATTAAACTCAAAGTAAGCAGAAGAAAGTTGTTTCATAAAGAATTTAACCTTTCCCAAAAAGAAGACTGGCCTTTACCCTTGGCTTCTGTGGAATAATCTTTAAACTCTTGGAAATTCATGCCTGACAAGCATGTCTTTGTTGACCTGGGAGCCTGAGGCCAGTCAGATAGTAACAATGTATTTTATGGTGGTAACTGAGTACACGGTATCAGCTCAACCTCTGGAGGTGTTGGAGAATGAGATCAGCAACATGAGAAGTCAATTCTACCTGTGTGATGAAGCCCCAATGAAAATTCTGGACACCAAGGTTCAGATGAGCTTCCTTGGTTGGCAATACTCTGTGTGTATTGTCGCACATTGATACCTGGAAAGTAACCCTGTCCTGACGTCATCAGGAGTGGGCAACAGGAAGTTCTGTATTTGGTACTTTCCTGAACTCTACCCTGTGTGCTTCTCCTCTTGGCTGATTTTAATCTGAGTCCTTTAGCTGTAATAAACCATAACCATGATTATAACAGCTTTTGGTGAGTTTTGGGAGTTCTTCTACTGAATTATTAAGCTTAAGGGTAGTCTTGGGGATCCTCACACTGCCAGTTGGTATTAGAAGTGACTGTAGTCTTCTAGACTATTCCCTAACTTTCACAAAAGGAAATAACAAAAATCAGAAAATCAATGAAATAGAATATGGAAAAGCAATAGAAAAAGTCAGTGAACCCAAAAGCTGTAGTTTTGAGAAGATAAATAATATTGATTAATACCATAGCCAGACTGAGCAGGAAAAAAGAGAGAAAACACAAATTTCCAGTAACAGGAATGATGAAGATAACATCCTCTAGGTTCTATAGATAAAAGATAATAGGGGATATTAGAAGAATAATAGGAAATATTATGAACAACTTTACTCCAACAAATTATACAACTTAGATAAAATGGGCAAATTTATTCAAAGGCACTAACAAAGCTCATTCAAATTTATTGAATAGCCACATATCTATTTTTAAAATTGAATGTGTAGTTAAAACCTTTAGACAAAGGAAACTCCAGACCCAGATGGATTCACTTGTGAATTTTACCAATCATTTAAGGAAGAAATACTCCAAATCTGCACACTCTTCCAGAAATTTTAAGAGTAGGAATAATTCCTAACCCCTTCTAATAGGCCAACCTCACTCTGATATCAAAACCAAGCAAAGATATTACAATAAAAGAAAACTTCAGACTCATATCCCTTATGAACACAAATGCAAAAATTCTTAACAAAGTTTTAACAAATTTGAGTCCAATAATATGTAAAAAGGTTAATATACCATGACCCAGTGTTAGGTGAAGAGAAACTAAGTTGAGAATCAGAGAAGTGTGCCGGAATGAAAACAGACTTCAGAGGACCATAGGTCTGGGCTCGAGCCACATCTCTACCACTTACCCGCTGTGTGATCTTAGAGGAATGATGATGATGATGATGAAGATGATTTCTCCCATTGCTTCAGTGCATATTAAGTACACGCTACTAGATGCTTAAATACCTCACCTATCTTAATCCTCAGAACAATCATGTAAGGTTCTTATTCTTATCCAAATTTTACAGTTTAAGAGATTGAGTCATAGACGAGTTAAGTAACTTCCTTGAGTTACTAACAGAGACCAGACTGGGATTTGAATCCAGATCAGGATTCGAGGAGACAACCACTACTAAGCAAAAGGCACAGCACTGCCTGGCACATTAGACATGTGCCATTTTTTGTATCTCCCTTACCTGCTTGTATATTTATGGGTGTCCAGTCCCCACTTTGGAGCCCTGGTGGCAGTAGTTAAGAGTTCAGGCTGCAGGCAGGGCCAAGATGGCAGAATAGTCAGATGCTTCCTGTGAAACCTCTTACACCAAAGACCCTAAAAAATAAGTGAATTGATTATATATGACAATCTAGGAGCCCTGAACATCAAAGACAAAGTTGAGGAGTTGAACTGAGGGGCAGAGGAAGGAGAGACAGTTCAGAAGCAGTGAGGATTTGCCAGACCTGACCTGGCCAGCACCCTGCAGGCTGAATCAGCCAGAAAGTGAGGGCTGAGGCAAGTAGTAGCACTCGGGATGCATTTTCCCATCAGGAGAAACTGAGCATCGAAGAGTCTGTACAAGCCTCCGGAACCAGGGGGAAGCGGCACTGGATCTGCAGAATAGCACTTCCCTCTCTGACAAGTGCCTCTCTCCCTTTCTACTGCCCCCTCCCCATTCTACTCCAGCCCCCTGGGCTGGAAGTGGGACCCGTTGTGCACCCCGAGCCAGGCTCCTGCTTTTGGAAAGGGAACAGATAAAAAAATAGCAAACAGGAAAAAATAATCTGCCAGCTCCCCTAAACTGGGACCTCAGGGCAAGCACAGTCCCTTTGCCTAGGCACAGGCATAAGGGGGTCCATGGACCTCGAATGCCTTTCACCATTGCCTAGATCTGTGTGGGCTCATTTCAACAGCATAGGCCCTCATTAGCATAGTACAACAGGGTATATACCTGAAGACTATTTTCAACTGCAACAGCTAAGGAGGAGTGGAAGGTTCATGACATTTGACACAGACCTTCCCATTAAGGAGGGTCCTCACCTACCTACATCAGGGGTCTGAGGACTGTGGCTCCATACACTCCACCTAGCCACCCACACAGAGGTCTGAGAATAAGTAGTGCCTCCTAGTCCTTACAGCCAACAGCAATGAGTGCCCAAAGTCCAGCTGCAAAACACACCCACCTATGTGCTCTAGGGAACAGGGAAACATCTTCCACCCAGGCACTCCGGGACAGCCATCAACCCCCTTCTTTGCTTAGCACATAACCCCCATTGCAGACAGATATCTGTGCCTGCTCCAATCACCCCTATGCAGCCCAGCCCATCTAGGACTGTAGGTAAGAGCCTCATCACACACTCAGTAACTGATGACCTGGACACCTGAGCTGAATCCACACAAGAAAAGTAAAGGGACTCCTAGGCTCATATATCTACTAGCAGCTCTAACCACCTGGTGACAGGATGTGAGAGCTTCGAAGACACCAATAATCAAAGTAGCTCACACAGCTAGCCTATCTGGGCATATCAAAACAAAACAAAACAAGAAGCTAGGACACAGTAAGCAAACATAAAATAAATAAATACAGTAACTTATTGATGGCTCAGAGACAATAATTAATATCAAATCACAGAAAGAGCTTCAGCAAGTGATCAGAACAAAGAACCAGGAAACCTCCTGGAGGAAGAGAATGTCTTGGAATGACTGGATGTAGAAATCAAAAGATTAATATACAGAGCTCTTCAAGAGATCAGGAAGGAGATCGTGCAAAATTCAGACCAAGCCAAGGAACACACAGACAAAGCAATAGAGAATTTAAGAAGGTTACACAAGAGCAAAATGACAAATTTAACAGGCTGCAAGAATCCATAGAGAGACAGCAAAAGAAATCCAAAAGATTAACAATAAAATTTCAGAATTAGACAACTCAATAGAAAGTCATTGGAACAGAATTGAGGCAATGGAAGTCAGAATTAGTGAAATTGAAGATAAAGTACTTGACACCAACTTACTTGAGGAAAAATCAGACAAAAGAATTTAAAAAAATGAAGAAACCTTAAGATTTATGTGGGACTCTATCAAGAGGAATAACCTACGAGTGATTGGAGTACATAATGGGGGGAATAACAAAAAATACAGAGAGAATTGTTGAAGATTAGTTGGCAAAAAACTTCCCTGATATTGTGACAGACGAGAGGGTACTTGTCTAAGAAGCTCATCCAACCCCAGACAGTGTAGATCCTAAAAGAAAGTAACCAAGGCATAAATTATAATCAAACTTGCCAAAATCAAAGATAAAGAATTTTAAGAGCTGCTAGGGATAAACAAAAAGTCATCTAAAAATGAGAATCAATAAGACTAAGCTCTGACTACTCAGCAGAAACTATGCAGGCAAGAAGGCAATGGGATGACATATATAAAGCTTTGAAAGAAAAAAATTGCCAGCCAAGAATTATATCTCCAACAAAACTATCTCTCAAATATTATGGCAAAATTAGAGCATCTCCAGATAAACAGAAGTTGAGGGAATTTGTAAAAACTAAACCAAAATTACAAGAAATACTAAAGGGAATCCCCCAGTTAGAGAATCAATAATATCAGATAACAACCCAAGACTAGAAGACAGGACAGAACAACCAGCTATCAACCCAGATAGGGAAGTCACAAAAATAAACCAAAGCTAAAACACTGAAAATAGAGAAACAGAGTCATCAATATGTAAAAGATGACAACACTAAAACAAAAAAGAGAGACTAAATAGGGTAGTCATAGAACTTTCATACGGAGAAGAAGTTAAGGTCATATCAAGAAATAAAAGATTGGTTTAAACTTAGAAAAATAGAGGTAAATTTTAAGGTAACCACAAAAGAAACTAACAATCCTACATACCAAATATAAAACAAGAAAAACATAAAGACTCAGCAAATACAAAATCAACAATGAAAAAGGTGACAATACATAAAGAAAAACAACTCAGCACAGAAAATTAAGTGGAACAAAGAAACTGTCAACAACACACACACACACACGCAAAAAAAAAAATCAAAATGACAGCACTAACCTCATACCTATCAATAATTATGCTGAATGTAAATAGACTAAGTGCACCAATAAAGAGACAGAGAGTAGTAGAATGGATTTAAAAAAAAACACACAATCCATCTACATGTTGCTTACAAGAGACACATCTTAGACTCAAAGACACCAACAAACTAAAACTCAAAGGATGGGAAAAAATATATTAAGCAAATAATCAGAAATGAGCAGGAGTGGTAATACTAATCTCTGACAAAATAGACTTTAAAGCAAAATCCACCACAAAGGATAAGGGTCAATGATTAAAGGGTCAATACACCAGAAGGACATAACCATAGTAAATATTTACACACCCAACAACAGGGCTACAAAATACATAAAACAAATTCAAACAGCATTGAAAAGAGAAATAGACAGCTTCACAATAATAGTAGGAGACTTCAACACACCACTTTTGGTGAAGGATAGAACATCTAAAAAGAAGCTCAATAAAGACTCGGAAGATCTAAATGCTGCAATCAGCCCATTTGATCTCATAGACATATACTGAACACTCCACCCAACAGTAGCCAAGTATACTTTCTTTGCCAACACACAAGGAACATTCTCCATAATAGACCACATATTAGGCCACAAAGCAAACCATAATAGAATCCAAAACATTGAAATGTTACAAAGCATCTTTTCTGACCATAAAGCCATAAAAGTAGAAATCAATAACAGAAAAAGCAAGGGGGAAAAAAAAAAACAACCCAAATGCATGGAAACTCAACAACGTCTTGCTCAAAAACTACTGGGTTATAGAGGAAATCAAGGACAGAATAAAGAAATTCACAGAATCAAATGAGAATGAAAACACATCCTACCAGAACCTTCGGGACACAGCAAAAGCAGTGCTCAGAGGTCAATTTATAGCAATAAATTGCACACATCCAAAAAGAAGAAAGGACCAAAATCAAAACATTAACCCTACAACTCGAACAAATAGAAAGAGAGCAGCAAAAGAAGCCCACAGGCACCAGAAGAAAGGAAATAATAAAAATTAGAGCAGAAATAAATGAAAGAGAGAATAGAAAAACAATTGAGTTACCAAGACCAAAACCTGATTCTTTGAAAAGATCAAGAAAATTGACAAACCACTGGCCAAACTGACAAAAGAAAAACAAGAGAGGAAGCAAATAACCTAAATAAGAAATGAGATGGGCGACATCACAACACACTCAACTGAAATTAAAAGAATCATAACAGGATACTATGAAAAATTGTACTCCAACAAATTTGGAAAGCTAGAGGAAATGGACAAATTTCTAGAAAAGCATTACCTACCTAAACTAACAAAACCGAAGTAGAAAAACTAAATAAACCTATAACAAAAGAAGAGATTAAAAAGGTAACTTAAAAACTCCCCCCAAAATTCTCCAGCTTCACTAGAGAATTCTACCAAACTTTCAGAGAAGAGTTAACACCAGTACCACTAAAGGTATTCAGAGCATAAAAAAGGAAGAAATACTCCTGAACTCATTCTATGAAGCCAGCATAACTTTGCTACCAAAACCAGATAAAGACACCACAAAAAAAGAAAATTGAATACAAATACCCTTATGAACATAGACGCAAAAGTCCTCTACAAAATTCTCGTCAATAGAATTCAACAACATATCAAAAAAAAAAAAAAAATTCACTGTGACCAACTGAGATTCATACCAAGTATGCAGGGATGGTTCAACATTAGAAAAACAATCAATGTAATCCAACCCATAAATAAAACAAAAGACAAAACCACATGATCTTTATCAATTAATGCAGAAAAGGCATTTGACAAAGTCCAACACCCATTCATGATAAAAACTCTCAGCAAAATAAGAATAGAAGGGAAATTCCTAAACATAATAAAAAGCATTTATACAAAGCCAATGGCCAACATCATCCTAAGAGAGTCTGAAAGCATTCCCCTTGATAACAGGAACCAGACAAGGATGCCCTTTATCACCACTCTTATTCAACATTGTGCTGGAGGTCCTAACCAGAGACATTAGGCTAGAAAAAGAAATAAAGGGCATCCAAATTGGTATGGAAGAAGGAAAAGTACCTCTATTTGCAGATGATATGGTCTTATACACAGAAAACCCCAAAGAATCCACAAGAAAACTACTGGAACTAATAGAAGATTTCGGCAAAGTTTCAGGATACAAGATAAACTTATGAAAATCAGTTGGATTCTTTTACACCAATAAAGAGAATTTCAAAGAGGAAATCACCAAATCAATACCATTTACAATAGCCCCCAAGAAGATAAAATACTTAGGAATAAATCTAACCAGAGACGTAAAAGACCTAAACAAAGAAAACTGCAAGACACCACTGCAAGAAACCAAAAGAGACCTACATAAGTGGAAAGATATACCTTGCTCATGGATAGGAAGACTCAACATTGTGAAAATGTCTGTTCTACCCAAAGTGATCTACAGATACAATGCAATCATGATCCAAATTCCAATGGCATTTTTTAATGAGATGGAAAAACAAATCACCAACTTCATATCGAAAAAAAAGAGGCCCAGGAGAAGTTAAGTACTACTCAAGAAGAAGAACAAAGTAGGAGGCCTCACACCATCTGATTTTATAACCTATTATACTGCCACAGTAGTTGAAACACCTGGTGCTGGTACAACAACAGATACATAGACCAATGGAACAGAATTGAGAATCCAGACGTAAATTCATCCATCCATGAGCAGCTGATATTTGATAAAGACCAAAAGTCCATTAATTGGGGAAAAGATAGTTTCTTTAACAATGGTGTTGGCATAACTGGATATCCATCCCCCCCAAAATGAAAGAAGACCCATACCTCACATCATGCACAAAAACTAACTCCAAATGGATGAAAGACCTAAATATAATATCTAAAACGATATGACTTCCGGGCAACATGGCACTATAGTCAGAAGCACCACGACATCTCTCCACAGCAAAGATCCGAAAAACTAAGTCAAAAAGAGTCACACGTCAGTTCTGAAACTCTAAGCACCAAATAAAGAGATAAAGCACTCAGCCAAGGACTGAATGGAATAAGAAACTGACTGAGAACAGATAGCAAGGAGAGATACATGCAGAGGTTCCCTGTCAGCTACCACAGCATGGATCCACCATCTTGGACTCCTATTGGAGGTTAGCGAGCAGGGGGTATGAGAAAGCAGTTTCATGGAGCTTCCAGCAGGAGACGGAACAATCGGTAATCAATGATATACACTTTCCCACCTACCACCTTTCTTCACCCCCACTCGGCCTCCTCTGCTTCCCGTGGCCACAGTCTCTTGGCCAGGAAGCACCAGCTTCACCCCAGTGTCACTTAGATTCCACCTGCCCATACTGGCCTGATCCCTGAGTGCCATTTGTTGGCTGCTGGTGTTGCTTTTTTCCACTTCATTAGATTTCTTCCTTACCTCTCACCAGCTCCCCCTCCTTTCTCTCAAATACCTGGCTCCGTGGTCATCTTTGCTTCTTCTTGGGGGGCTGCGAGACTCTGCTCGACTGTGGAACTGCTTCCCAGCCCATGCTGCCATGCTGGTCGGACCACCAGGGCTTTTATGCTTGTTTGTTCTGATTTGTTCTGTTTTGATTTGTTTGTTTCATTGTTTTCTTTTTCTTTTCTCAGCTTGGGAGCCCCTTCTGGCCGGGCTGTGCCACATGGCTTGGAAGATACTCCTTTACTCTGTGCAGATGCACAGTGACATCCCTGGGGGCATTTCTTTTTCTTGTTTTTGTTTTTTTGTTTATTTTTCTTCTCTCTCTTTTCCCCTTTTTGTCTTTCTTCATTTCCATTTTCTCGATTTATTTTTTTTCTTTTACCCTTTTTCTTTCTTTCATTTTTATTTTTCTCCATTTCTCAGTCTCTCATCTCTCCACTCCAATAGCAAGCTTCCTTAGCACTCTTTTTTTTGTGTGCATGTTTTTGGATCCTGTTCCTCTCTCCTCTTTCTCCTCTTTCCCATACCCATCTTAGCTCCACACATCACAATCTCCCCCCTCCTTCCTGCCTACCTGTACTGTGCACTGAACATCACACCCCCAAGCAGCACAGGCATGGCCTACCGGAACCTGCCCTGCACTGATTCTTGACCTGCCCTGTAGACCCTAGTACATGGCACAAACAACCCATCCCAGCAACTTTCCTTCGGCTGGACTTGCCCTTCTGTACCATACCTGAGTGACTGACCCTGCCCATTGGAGAACGAGGTGAAAAGTATTGTGTCCACAGATGAGCAAACAACAAAGAATGCACAGCCCACCTGTTCAGACGTAACCAAATAAAACAAAAAGTAGGAGGAAACAAACAAATCTACAATCAATAAATGAGGAAAATAACTACTGAATGCCCCGAAGACAGCAGATGATATCAAAACATATAGATTATCTGGCAAAACGGCGCTCTAGGCAGAAAAACCATGCCATCCCTCCATAGCAAAGATCCAAAAAACTAAGCCAAACAGAGAAAACAGCAACCCTGAAACCCTAAAACATCAAATGAAGAGATAAAGAACTCAGCCAAGCACCAAATGGAGAAAACTGACAGAGAATGGAGAGTGAGGAGAGATTCATGCAGAGGTCCCCTATCAGCTAACACAGCGTGGATCTGCCATCTTGGACTTCTATCAGAGGCCAGCAAATAGGGGGTACGAGAAAGGAGCTTCACGGAGCTTCCAGCGATATACACTTTCCCACCCCCACCCTTCTTCACTCCCACTCAGCCTCCTCTGCTTCCCGCAGCCACAGTCTCTTGTCTGGGAAGCACCGGCTGCTTGGATTCCACCCACCCGCACTGGCTGGCTCTCTAACTGCCATTTGTTAGCTGCTGGTGTTGTTTTCTTTCCGCTTCTTTTGATTTCTTCCTTACCTCTCACCACCTCCCCCTCCTTTCGCTCAAATACCTGGCTCCGTGCGCCATCTTTTATTCTTCCTGAGGGGCTGCAGAGCCCCATTAAAGTGTGGAAATGCTTCCCGTCTGGGCTGCCACGCTGGTGGGATCCTGGGGCTTTTGTTTGTTTGTTTGTTTGTTTTCAATTCTTTGTTTTCTTTTCCTTTTCTTCAGTTGGGAGCCTGTTCTGGCTGGGCAGTACTGCGTGGCTTGGAGCCTACCCCCTCGGCTTGCACAGAACTGCAGAGGGATCTCTGAGGGCATTTCTTTTTTGTGGGTTTTTTTCTGGTTTTTGGGGGGGCTTTTCTTGTTCTTTTTTTAAAATTTGTTTTGTTTTCTTTTCCCTCTTTTCCCCTTTTTGTCTTTCTTCATTACTCAGTTTCTCATCTCTCTATACCTTCCTTCTCTCTCTGTTCCCTGAATACCTGGTGCTGAATACCTTGACGCCTTCTAGCCAGGCTGTACTGCAACACCTGAGAACAACTTCCCCAGACCTCATAGCCACACCAGTGGGATCCCTGGGAGCTTTGCTGTTCTTTTTCCTTTCTGATTTTTATTTATTCATTCTTTTCTTTTCTTTTTATTTTATTCTTCTTCCC
>NW_004443951.1:13452086-13480148 GCF_000243295.1 Trichechus manatus latirostris | reverse complement strand
TGTGTTAACCCAGAATTAAAACCACTCCTGAAGCCTGCTCTTCAGACAAAGATTAGACTGGACTATAAAACATAAAATAATACTCGTGAAGAGTGTGCTTCTTAGTTCAAGCAGCTACACAAGACTAAATGGGCAGCTCCTGTCTGGAGGCAGGATGAGAAGGCAGGAAGGGACAGGAGCTGGTTGGATGGACACGGGAAACCTGAGGTGGAAAGGAGGAGAGTGCTGTCACATTACAGGGATTTCAAGTGTCGTAGAACAGTATGTGTATAAATTTTTGTACGAGAAATTAACTTGAGCTGTAAACTTTCTCCTAAAGCACAATAATAAATAAATAAATAAATAAATAAATAAAAAGGTATTCAGGCTGCTAACCAAAAAGTCGGCAGTTTGAATCCACCAGCCGCTCCTTGGAAACCCCGTGGGGCAGTTCTACTCTGTCCTGTAGGGTCGCTATGAGTGGGAATCAACTCAATGGCAACAATTTTGTTTTGTTTTTTTTTTTTTTGAGTTCTCTCTTGAACATTAAATCTCTGCTTCAGATTCAAAAGGTTCATCCCCTTTTAGGGAGGAAGGAAATCACCACCACACAGGCACTGTTCCCTCCCATTTGCTTGAGATATGTGTGGCCTGGGACAGGGGCCTCTGCAGTAGATCCAGGCATCCAGGCTCCTCCCCCTGTTACATGTGTCCCAGTCCCCGCTAGGGAAGAACTAGGCTGATTGTTAATGGCTGCATCAGGTATTACTGTCGGGATACGACTACCTTTAACTGAGCCCATTCTTTGTACCAAAGTCTAAGTACATTATACACACCTTCTTAACTGTCACGGCATTTTTTTGTTTTAAATATGGTGAAAATGAGGCTCAGAGAGGGAAAGTGACTTGCCCGAGGTCATATGGTTAGGAAGTAGTTGGGTCTGCATTCAACCCCCAATCTGTCAGCTTTGTTTTCCTGTGTCACACAAGAAAGGCTGGTTCTATGTCTTCTGGGGTTTTAGAACCTAAGCCTGGAGAAGGAAATGAGATAGGGAGCAGGCAAAGTCAAGACAGAAAATAGATCAAAGTATATGACTATATTGTGGAACTTTTACTACACATACCCGGTTCAGGGCTGTCCCATATCAGGCAGCTGCCAGTCTCAAGACCCCCTAATCTAAGAGACCATATAACTTATGTCCAAACTCAGACTCTTTTTGAGCTGAAAGAGGATACTTAATTTACACAGTTGATCTACAGCAAGCATAAATCAGGACTGTTCCAGGGAAACTGAGAGATCACCTTACCCAAATCCCATCCTTATCTTAGTATTCCAGAGGCACTAGCTCTGTCCTTAAAACTCCGTATTGACTGAATGAATGTGTTATGTCTCTGGAGACCTAAGCAGTCCTAGTCCCATACACTGAACTATCCATTTAATCCTGCTCTGCCACTAGGCTGTCCGACTTTGTGCTCCAGTTATAGTAACAGAACTTATTTGGTCTTTGCTTTGGGACCTGTCCTTTAAGATGGCCATCTGCCTTGCTCTTGGCATGACCTCTCCCAGTGACCAGGACCTATTCAGTTCTTCCCCTCAGTTCCCAGCCAGTGACTCAGGCCCCACTCCTGCAGACAGATACCCCTTGATGCTTAAGTATCACTTGGCCTCTACAAAGGTACCAGTGTTCCCCACTAGCCTCAAGTACATCAGTGCCCAAACTGGACTTCACCTTGCCCTGGGTTTCACCTTCATCACCTTACCCTTCAGAATTTGAATTCTACCTGATAACTGGACTTTCTCTCACAGTTGTCAGTGCCTCCCACCCATGGGGCGGGTTCCTTTCTAGTGAGCCCTGTCCTACAGCAGTCAATGAGGTCAGGCCAGGCTCCTGCCTTTCTCTTGGGATTACAGAAAGACCAAAGAGAGCACTTAGTTAGGGAGAGTGTCCCAAAGTGGGTTAGAGGAAAGCTGCGCACTTGTCCTGGCCCTTTGACCACATCTAGTCCTATAGACACTTTACATGCATTGTAAACCAGCATGACACCTGGGCCATAGAAATGCTGCAGTGGAACAAATTGGAGTCTGACAGATTTAGGTTCAAATTCAGGCTCTACAATTTATCTGCTGCATGATGTGAACAAGCCCCTAAATTCTTCTAAACTCTCTGAGCCCCCTGGTCTGTAAAATGGCTACAATTAATGCCAAGCTTGTTTTGAGGATTAATTATACTATGTGTAGTGCCTAGTGTAGCATCTGGTAAAAGTAGGTGTTCGTTAGCATGTGGTTACCACTATGTTATATAGGTTTGGTAGCCCACAATGAGGTGTGTGGCCTTTAGTAGATACTGAGGATAAGGATAGGAAGCCTTCAATTAATGGTAGTTACCAAGACACTAAGTATTAGTAGCATTTATATTATCTATATCCAAGTCTTAGTTTTCTCTCCATTAGGTGTGTGGCCTTGGATAAGATGCTTGAGGCTATAATAGACACGAAAAGTGCTTCGGAGGAAAACAAAGCATATCTTATTCACATTATTGCTGTGTCATATAGGGATGTGGCATCTCAGCCACAGGATCCACACTGCCCCCCTTCCCTGTCCTCCAAGTCTCAGTGAGAAGAAATTTCAGTCCCCAAATGGAAACCTCAGAAGGATGCCCAGCTCACCAGCCCAGCGGCCAAGCCCAAAGTGTCTCGGGGGCATGAAACTCCCTGGCTGTGGTTTGCTTCCAGCCCAGGGGCTCTATGCTACATTTACCAACATGGACGGGGAATCCCCAGGGCTTTGCAAGGATTGGAAATCCACTCACCACCCCCACTTCCAGTACAGAGAGGACCCCTGGGTCTGCCAGCTCGAGTCCCCTCCCTCCGGGGCTGCTCTGCATCCAGCACACTTAAGAGATGCCCACATCTCCCCTGTAGGGCCACTGCATTAAGGAGAAGAAGGTGAACTGCTTTCTACTGCACTGCAGTGAGACCAAGAGAAAACAGGCTGATGCTGCCACAGGAGTGAAGGAGGTCTGAGGGTGCTGGTCATTTGTAGTTGGGACTGAGGGAGGAGTGGGGAGAGTTATCTTCCCTGGGCACACCCAAGAATGGACAAATGAGCCCACTCTAGTCTTCTCTGCCCACTCACTGGGGGAGGAGAGAAAGGGACACCTGCCCTTACTGATCAGGAGTGGGCTCTCCAGCACACATTTATGGCCATTTCCAGACTTGCACCGGCCTCACTCAGGAGCACTCCCCACCCACAAACCCAGAATGCGTCCTGAGACTCCCTGATGGGTTCCCTGACAAGGCGTCATCTCCCTCCTTTCCTACCAGAAGAGCAGAAGCTGGGAAGGGGCAGAGAAGAGTTGGCAGGTATAGAAAGGAGAGTGGATATGCATATGGAATTTTTCTAGTGTAAGGACTTGACCTGTGTCTTCATGAGTGTCTTTTCGAGAGGTAGTGGAGTGCAGGAGTTAAGAGCCTGGCAGGCTTTGCAGCCAGAGACCCAGGCTTTAGTCCTGGTCCTGCTATTTATTAGTTTGGTGGAAGGTAGACCCGGATCTGGGCTTAAAGCAGAGAAAACCAGTACTGGAAGGGGACTCCAAAAGCAGTCTGCTGATCGCCACCATAGCATGGCTAGGTGGACTCTTGCGTATCTTTCCCCAAACACTGACATAATTATAAGTTATTCACAGCCCAAGATTCTGTTAAGCCCCGAACAAATGCCATCCTTGTGCTAGGTACTGCGGAGAGATATAAAAAGAGATATAGCCTCTGCCTCCAGCCAGGCTGGGAGGACAATATACACACATAAAGTAAACTAGACTAGACCAGTCAGATTAGGAGAGCAGAAGGGAGGAGTAAAATCTGAGTTGGGCCTTGAGAGTTGGTGGGATGTGAAGGAGTGGAAAGGATTATGGAAGGCAGAGGAATGAATAGAACAAAGGGTGGTGGAATCTGCATGGCATATATGGCAGATACTGAGAATGCTAGATTGCTCAGAAGATCTGTGGCTGGGAGCACACCAGCTATCCAGACTAGCATCCGTGGGTGGTTGTGCTGTTAGAATCATGGCTCAGAAGTCTCGTTGAAGTACTGGTGAATCTCATAGACTTTAAAATTGGTTACAACCAGACTATGAAATGCCTTGAATTCTAGTGTAAGGAAACATGAGAAGGGGCGTGATAGATGACACAGTATCTGCTGATGGGTAGACCAGGAAGGGAGGCCAGTAGGAGGCTATTGCAAAAGTCCAGGACTGGGGTGCAGACTGGTGGGAAGGAGGATGTGAGCACAAGACATCTTCAGCCCTCATCCTCTTGGCTTCAGGGTTTGCAGTATGCACTGCTGACTAATCTTGATCTCTTGAAAGTCCTTATCTCTCAGTGTCCAAGACTCTGAGCTACCTGGCACAAATATTCTTTATCTGGGAGATCTTTCTCCTTCATCCAACCACTGGTGTTCCTGAAAGCTCAACACACACAAATCTTGTGTCCATACAGCCTCAGGCACTTTTTCCATCTTCCAGAATTCCACCATCATCTTGCTGCAACCAGTCCTCACATGTTTTCAGCCCTGCCCTCCAAAACCTCAGACACACAAGATGCTAATGAACTTCCTCTCTCCTCTCTGCATTCCTCCTTTCACCCATCTTCCCATTATCCAAATTGCTACTGTCTATTGAGCATTTTCCATGGTTCAGGTATATTCCATGCAATTTACACAGTGAAGGAGATAATACCCCCATTTTACAGTTGAAGAAAATAGGACTCTGAGAGGTTAACTTGGGAGTTGGCAAAGAGACTACCAGACTCATGCTCTGATTCTAAAATCTATGCTCTGTTATGCTCCTCTCTCATATCTCCATCTGCCAAGCAACAGATTGCTCAGCTCAGCCCTCCCCCTGATGCAATCACAGGTCTCCCGTCTGGTTTCCTGGTATCAAAGACCATCAGAACTGGAAGGGCTCTTTGGGATCATCAAATTCAACCGTCTTATAAAAATGGGTCTGTGAAATTCAGGGTAAGAAGTTACCCAAGATCACACAGCAAATCAGGGGCAGAGCCAGGACTAGACCCAGCTCTCTGATTTCCAGATTCATTTCACTTACACCAAATTCTTTTATTTGTCTAGTGTTTTATATCTTGCAGAACTTCTTGACCTAGAGTATTCCCCATGCTCTTTGCCATAACCCTGTGATGTAGATGTTTCATCTCTATTTAACGGATGGGGAGACTGAGACCAATGGAGGTAAAGGGACTTGTCCAAGGTCACACAACTTGGTAAGTGACAACCATGAGACACTCAGGAAGAGGTGAATTACAAAGGTGGTGGTGGGGTGGTACTTGTAAAGATTCAACAGAAAATCCCACAGTATCCCTGTACAGGAAACAAAGCTCAGACAGGCCTCAGGGGAACTGGGAATAGCAAGTCAAGGACCAGGATCTGTCAGTTGCTCAAGGTTGTAAGTTTTCTTCTCACTGCTTCCCAGCATGTCTGCTCTTTTCTCATGTCTGCAAGGCCTCCACTTTTATTCTCTTTTATTCAGCCCACGTGTGACTTGGGTTGGCAACACACCAGCTCTGGGCCAACGGTACCTCAAATACACACTGCGATTGACACAGACTTTCAGTGTCATAATTTTAGTTCTCGAGAAAGACATCCAGATTGGAACAAGTGTGCAGCCCCGGTCAAATTCAGCTGTGGCCAGGAGATGGCAGGGTCTCTTGCTGCAAACATGGCTACGTAATGCCTTGCCTTCTATGGGTGGGGTTAGTTTCCAGAGGAAGGGCCTATGGGCAGTCAAGAATCGCATGTTCTATTACAAGTATGAATCCAGACCTTCTGACTTATTGCCCAGTTCCAGAGCTGCCATAGCTCTCTTGTCCTTTTCATCCAACTCAACAAAGTTTTGACCAAATCCATGCAAGATGCTGCACAAGGTGCTGGGTATGTGACTCAGCTTCTGACTGTCAACTCTATCCTCCTTCCACGAAGGCCAAGAACAGACCAGGAGTGTCTCTCTTTAATAGTCAGGCCACCATGCAGAGCCTTAGCAAGGAGAACCACAGTGATGTGTCTGAGTTCATTCTCTTGGGCTTCTCCAGTGAGTTACAAGTCAGAATGGCCCTGTTCACCTTCTTTCTCCTCCTCTACCTCACCACCCTTCTTGGCAATGGACTCATCATCACCCTGATCTACTTGGACTCGCGCCTCCACACTCCCATGTACTTCTTTCTCAGTATCCTCTCCTTAGTGGACATGAGCTATGTCACCACCACTGTGCCCCAGATGTTGGTTAATATGGTGTGTCCAAGGAGAACCATCTCCTGGGGAGCTTGTGTAGCCCAGATGTTCATCTTCTTAGTTCTGGGCATTGCTGAGTGTATCCTCTATGCCATTATGGCCTATGACAGGTATGTGGCCATTTGCTTGCCCCTTCACTATACCCTACACATGAGCCGTCCCACTTGTATCAAAATGGTCACAGTCTGTTGGTCCATCAGCATAACTGGGGCCCTGATCTACACTGTCTTCACCATGCACCTGCCTTATTGTGGCCCCTACAAGATAAACCACTTCTTCTGTGAGGTCCCTGCTGTCTTGAAGTTGGCCTGTACAGACACATACCTCAATGATCATTTGGACTTCATCTTGGGTTTCGTCCTGCTTCTGGTCCCAATGTCCCTCATCCTGGACTCTTATGTCCGCATCTTTGCCTCCATATTAAGAATCCGCTCATCCCAGGGCCGGCTCAAGTCCTTCTTTACATGTGCTTCCCACATCACTGTGGTCACCATGTTCTATGGGCCAGCCATGATGATGTACATGAGACCTGGCTCCTGGTATGACCCAGAGCAGGACAAGAAGCTGGCCCTGTTCTACAATGTTGTCTCTGCCTTCCTCAACCCCATCATCTACAGCCTCAGGAACAAGGAGGTAAAGGGAGCCTTTTTGAAAATACTTGGAGACAGAGGGACAGCTCAGTGACCCAGGATGTTTCAGAGTTACCCAGAGTTGCAAGTAGGACCAGATGGGGCTCATTTGGTATCAGATAGGCACATCAAGTTCTGACCAGCCTGAGTCTTCCTGGGCTATGAGCAGCTGGGAGAGAATTTGGCCACCCCTAAACTGAAAATCATTGCATCGGTTGAAAAATTATCAGCTGCCACCACACAAAAGCTCAGTTCAATATTAAAGGCAAAGGATTTCTTTTCCAAAAACTATGTCCCTGTGGTTCATGGCCATCACCTTTGTGCTTTTGCTGGGTTCTCCCCTTACCTTTGGAAGTTTATGTCAGCATGATCACAACCAAATGTTTAACATGCACACATGCTATTCTACAGTGTAAGGGAATTTAGGGTGAGAACAACATAAGGAATAGGTAGATTATGCAGCAATATAGTCTTGCATGACTGCATGACATGCACTTACAAGTAATATTTAGCATTGCTTTTTGAATTAGGCTATAAAGTCTGAGCTAGAATTATTTTAGACATATCTGTGTAACAATATGGCCAATAATTGATCTGATCTGGGCTCAGTTTATGAAAGTGATTCTTACTTGGTTTTATGTTTTAAGCTTCACCTTTATTTTGAGAAAAAATACACACATTTCTCAGGAGAAATATGAGTATATATCATATATACGTATATGTAAATATATATGTCTGTATATATGTATATATATACACATGTCTATATGCATATCAGAAAAGGTGGAAGAGAAGCAATAGAAAAGAACAAACATTTAAGTTTCCCCCACAAAAAACAAAAACAAAAATGCTTGCTAATATTTTGTCATATTTAGTTTTAGTCTTTTTTTCCCTCCCTGTTTGTTTTTTCTAAAGGATTGAATAATTACAGATAAAGTTGAGTGCCCTCTGAATACTCCCAATTCCCTGAAGCAACCACTATCATTAAAGTCTATTTATTCAGTCTGTTTTTAAACTTGGACATGCATACATGCTTCCATGAGCAATGCATAGACTTGTTCATGTATCTATTTAAAAAAAAAATTGTGCTTAGGCGAAAGTTTACAGCTCAAGTTAATTTCTCATACAAAAATTTATACACATATTGTTATGTGACAATAGTTGCAGCCCCTATAATGTGACAGCACACTCCCCCTTTCCACCTCAGGTTTCCCGTGTCCATCCAACCCCCTCCTGTCCCTTTCTGCCTTCTCGTCCTGCCTCCGGACAGGAGCTGCCCATTTAGTCTCATGTATCTGCTTGAACTAAGAAGCACACTCTTCACAAATGTTGTTTTATGTTTTATAGTCCAGTCTAATCTTTGTCTGAAGAGTGGGCTTTGGGAATGGTTTTAGTTCCAGGTTCACACGGTGTTTGGGGGCCATAGCTTCCAGGGTTCCTCCAGTCTCAGTCAGACCATTAAGTCTGGTCTTTTTACTAGAATTTGAGTTCTGCACCCCACTTTTCTTCTGCTCCATCGGCGGCTGTCTGTTGTGTTCCCTGTCAGGGTGGTCATTGGTGGTAGTCGGGCATCATCTAGTTCTTCTGGTCTCAAGCTGATGGAGTCTCTGGTTTACGTGGCTCTTTTGTCTCTTGGGCTAATATTGACCTTGTATCTTTGGTATTCTTCATTCTTCTTTGCTCCAAGTGGGTTGGGACCAATTGACACATGTTAGATAGCTGCTCTATTTAACAATATTTAATGGTAGCAAGCTATCAGTACCACTCTAAATTTTTTTTTAACTCAACGTAATGTTTTCCAACATCTATATACTTAATAATAATAGGTCTGGTTTATTCCCTTTAACAAATGTCTAAATATACCACATTTCATTTATCTAACTCGCTATTGTTGAAGACTTGTTTATTTCCAATTTTTCACTATTACAAACAATGCTACAACACAGGTCTCCATACATTTCTCCGTGTGTGAGTATTTTTCCTAGGATTTATGTGTAGAAGTGGACTATGGGGATTATAGAATCAAAGAAATGTCTAATTTACTAGATACTCCTAAATTACTCTTTCAAGTGTTATACCAGTCTTCATTTCTCATCCTCACCAACACTTGATATTGTCCAATATTCAAATGTTTATCTGTCTCATAGATGATAAGTGGTAAACTTTTTGTTTTATTTGCGATTCCTTGATTGCTAGGGAGTTTGGCATCTTTTTGTGTAATATTGGTGCAGTATTGTGTAGTGGTTCAGGGCTTCACCTCTGGAGTCAAGCTTCTGGGTTCTAATTCCAGCTCAACTCATTACTAACTCAGTAATAATGGGCAAGTTACCTAACTTCTCTGAGTCTCAGTTTACTCATCTGTAAATGGGAAGAAAACAGTACATACCTCAGAAGGTTGTCAGAAGGATTAAATGCGATACACATGTAAAGATCTTATCATGCCAAAAAACTCATTGCCTTCAAGTTGATTCCGCCTTATAACGACCCTATAGGACAGAGTAGAACTGCCCCATAGGGTTTCCCTGGAAGGAGCAGCTGATGGGTTCAAACTGCCGACCTTTGGGTTAGCTGCCAAGCTCTTAACCACTGTGCCACCAGAGCTTCAAAGATCTCCTCATAGTGAGTAACAAATAGTAAGTGTTCAATGAATATGAGATAGTTTGTCTTTGCATGATTTGCAGTTCATTGTATATTTTTGAAAGAAGACTTGGTGGCGCAATGGTTAAGCACTCGGCTGCTAACTGAAAGGTTGGCGATTCAAAACCACCAGCAGCTCCTTGGGACAAAAGACCAGCGATCTGCTCCTATAAAGATTTCGGCCTAGGAAACTCTGGGGCAGTTTTACACTGTCATAAAGGGTCGCTGTGAATCGGAATCGACTCGACGGCACACAACAACATATTTTTGAAAGTAATTCTTTACCTGTTAAAGACATTGAAAATATCTTCTCTCAGTTTATTGCTTCTTTCTTTATTGAAAAAGAAATACATGTTTATTCTTGAAATTTTATAAAATATAGACATACAAAAAGAAGAAAATGAGAATCATCCATTACTTTAGACCTGAAGATAAATACTGTTAACACTTTAGTGTCCACAATTCAGTATATTTTTAAAATTTAATTGCTTCTATTAATATTTTTAAAGAAATATATTATGCATATGGTTCTTAGGCAATTATTTGTTTTCATGATTTTTTAATTGAATTATCAGTATGTTTTCTTCTACAGCAAGATTTAATCCTTCAGCAATAGGTTTTGGACATTTATTCATGTTCATTCTTTTTCACTTCTGGAGAGTATTCTTTTTACTTTCTTTTGATGACTACAACAGAAATAACAGAACAGGACAGATTAGAATAGAATGATGATTTTTGATAAATAGAATTCTTAACTTAATGAAGATGAACTTATAAATCTTGGTTTTCCAGCCTCAGTATAGCAAATAATAGAAGATTTTAGAAGTCCAATTTAATATTCCTTACAAAAATTTCCAGACAGAAATTAATTCTGTGGCCTTAATAGTTATTAAATATTGCATGTCTCAAGATTTGCGAGCAAATTCAAGGAGCAAATTCATAAATGAATACATGTCATCAAAGATTTCATTGAGCTCATTAATTCATGAAGGAACCAGTAAGATGTTAGGACTGCTTTGAATGAGAATTTGACTTACAGAGATTTCTCTTCACAACCAGATAAATTTCATTTTTGTTATTATGAATTGGAATCCTTTCCATTACTATGGCAGGAGTCATTTGCATTACTCTCAGTTTTCTATAATTTAGCAGTATACCTACAGTGTTGTAAAATGCTCTAGTCCATAGAAAGTCAATTAAAGGAACACATCCCTATAAAGTCAGGTAATTCTGCAGTATCTTCCAGACAACAACCAGTACTGAGAGGACACAAATAACCTCTTTTGCAAGTCTTAGATATTTCCTGGCAATCTCCTCCCTTATGATTTTAAATTATCTTCCAAGATTCTTCTTGATCACAAAAAAAAGGTTGATCTTATTTCATTTGGCCTCATTGTTTATATAGGTGTAGCAAAAATATTAGCTATATAGGCCTCCTTGAATTTGCTATGCAAATCTTGAGACATGTAATATTTAGCAACTACTAAGACCACAGAATTAATTTCTGTCTGGAAATTTTCATAAGTAATCTTAAATTGGACTTAAAAATCCTCTACTACTTGCTATTGTAAGGCTAGAAAACCAAGTCCGAGAGATTCTCTCACCATATTTTATGCAAAGTATCTATAAATTTGGATGACTCTCTCTTATCAAGGCATTAAGATAATAATTCTCAAATATGATCTTGCTTATACAATTAATTTGACTAACTATATCCTGGTTTAAAAGAAAACAGATTTTTATAGAAATATGCTAACAACGATGTTGTAGTTAGCTGCTGTCAAGTTGACTCTGGCTCATGGCGACCTAGGTACAAGGGAACAAAACATTGACTTTTCTATACCTTGTTAAGAACTCCAAGACCAATTTATTGTTTTAACAGGGACAAAGGCAAATTATAGCTTTGCATTAATATTACACTTACAGTAAAGCTTTCATAATTCCACCTTTTAAAAAGAAAATAAATATCCTGAGCATAAGCCCATTAAAACTGAGTAAAATTTGCCAACATTTTAACACATTTCAGAGCATCTTTTCTCTACTAATAGAGAAAAAAGTATTTCATACTAACAAAAGGAAGAGTCCTCCCAAAGAATATAATAACCATCAACGTAAATGCATTTAGCAACATTCTTAAAATGTATAAACCATCTTAACGAGACTATCATAAATGCAACCAGAGGGGATGGAACAAGAGGTGACAGTCAGCTTTCTTCTTAACAGCTAAAATGCAAATGCACTGAAAGAAAACAACTACCAACCCAGAATGGTGTACTCAGTGAAAATATCATGAAAGAATGAAGTTGAAATAAAGACATTTATAGAATAACAAAAATTCAAAAAATTTGTCAGTAGCGGGCCCTCAGCAAAGAAAATTCTGAAGTAGGTACTTCTGGCAGAAGGAAAATTCTGAAGTAAGTACTTCAGGCAGATAGAAGGTCTGAGAGTAAGAAGGAACGATGAGTAAAGAAAGCCGTAAGTATGTAGGTAAATCTAAGCAAACATTGTCCTTATAAAGCAATAATGTAATGTCTTATGATGTTAAATGATATAAATTAAAATAACAATAACATATTATTGGAGTGGGATACATGGAGAAAATATTCTAAGCCTATTTTATTATCTTGGAGGATAGTATAATTATTGATATCAATAATATTGGTATTTCTAGACTTGTATTTTTTTATTATAAAAGAATAGTAACAAATTGTATAACTTCCAAACTAATGGTGGGGGAGAGATGAAATGAAAAATTCTTAACCAATCCTCAGAAGGCAAGAAATGATATTTAAAGATGTAAACAGTTGAAATTATAATTTCAAATATACAAATAATTACATTTATCTGATTATCAGACTGAATTACAAAACTAAATTCCAATTATATGCTGTTTATAAGAAACACATCTAAAACACAAACATGCAGAAAGTTGAAAGTAAAAAAGTAGAAAAAAATATCCTATGAAAATGTTAATCAAGAGAAAGCTGGTGTACAATACTGTTATTAGGTGCTGTTGAGTCGGTTCTGACTAATAGCGATGCTGTGTACAACAGAATGAAACACTGCCCAGTCCTGGGCCATCGTCACAATCATTGTTAAGCTTGAGCGCATTGGTGCAGACACTGTGTTAATCCATCTCGTTCAGGATCTTCCTCTTTTTCCCTCACCTTTACCAAGCATGATGTCCTTCTCCAGAGACTGGTCCCTCCTGATAACATGTCCAAAGTACATGAGAGGAAGTCTTGCCATCGTTGCTTCTAAGAAGCACTCTGGCCGACTTCTTCCAAGACAGATTCGTTCGTTCTTTTGGCAATCCATGGTATATTCAATATTCATCACCAACACCATAATAATTCAAAGGCATCAATTCTTCTTCCATATTCCTTATTCATTGTCCAGATTTCACATGCATATGAAGCACTTGAAGATACCATGGCTTGGATCAGGGCTACTTTAGTCCTCAAAATGGCCTCTTTGCTTTGAACACTTTAAAGAGGTCTCTTGTAACAGATTTGCCCAATGCAATATGTCCTTTGATTTTTGACATCTGCTTCCATGGGCATTGATTGTGGATCCAAGTAAAATGAAATCCTTGACAACTTCAACATTTTCTCCATGTATCATGATACAGCTTATTGGTCCAGTTGTGAGGATTTTTGTTTTCTTTATGTTGAGGTGCAATCCATACTGAAGGCTGTAGTCTTTGATCTTCACCAGAAAGTGCTTCATGACCGTTTCACTTTCAGCAAGCAACATTGTGTCATCTGCATATCACAGGTTATTAATGAGTCTTCCTCCCATCCTAATGCTGTGTTCTTCATAATATAGTCTAGCTTCTCAGATTATTTGTTCAGCATACAGATTGAATAAGTATGATGAAAGGATACAACCCTGACACACACTTTCCTGACTTTAAACCACACAGTATCCCCTTGTCCTGTTCAAACAACTGCATCTTGGTCTACTCGCAAGTTCCACATGAGCACAATTAAGTGTTCTGGAATTCCCATTCTTTGCAATGTTATCCATAATTTGTTGTGATCCACAGTCGAATGCCTTTGCATAGTCAGTAAAACACAGGTAAACATCTTTTTGGTATTCTCTACTTTCAGCCAAGATCCATGTGACATCAGCAATGATATCCCTTGTTCCACGTCCTCTTCTGAATCCAGCTTGAATTTCTGGCAGTTCTCTGTCCATGTACTTCTACAACCACTCTTGAACGATCTTCAGCAAAATTTTACTTGGTGTGATATTAATGATATTGTTCAATAATTTCCCCATTCTGTTGGATCACCTTTCTTTGGAATGGACACAAATATTGATCTCTTCCAGTCAGTTGGCCAGGTAGTTGTCTTCCAAATTTCTTGGCATAGATGAGTGAGCACTTCCAGCACTGTATCCATTTGTTGAAACATCTCAATTGGTATTCAATTGATCAAAGTCAATTCCTGGACCCTCGTTTTTCACCAATGCCTTCAGTGCAGCTTGGATTTCTTCCTTCAGTATCATCGGTTCTTGATCATATGCTACCTTCTGAAATCAGTGAACATCAATCAATTCTTTTTTGGTACAGTGACTCTGTGTATTCTGTTCATCTTCTTTTGATGCTTCCTGGTCATTCAATTTTTTGCCCATAGAATCCTCTAGAGTTGCTACTCAAGACTTGAATTTTTCTTCAGTTCTTTCAGCTTGAGAAATACCAAGAATGTTCTTCTCTTTTGGTTTTCTAACTCCAGATCATTTCATTGTAATACTTTACTTTGTCTTTTCTAGCCACCCTTTGAAAACTTCCATTCGGCTCTTTTACTTCATCATTTCTTCCATTTGCTTTAGCTACTCTGTGTTCAAGAGCAAGTTTCAGAGTTTCTTCTGCTGTCCATTTTGGTCTTTTCTTTCCCTCCTGTCTTTTTAATGACCTTTTGCTTTCTTCACATATGATGTCCTTGATGTCATTATACAACATATCTGGTCTTCGGTCATTAGTGTTCAACTCATCAAGTCTATTCTTGAGATGAGATATACTCAAGGTCATATTTTGGCTGTCGTGGGCTTGCTCTAATTTTCTTCAGCTTCAACTTGACTTTACATAGGAGCAATTGATGGTCTGTTCCACAGTCAGCCCCTAGCCTTGCTCTGACTGATGATATTGAGCTTCTCTATCATCTCTTTCCACAGATGTAGTTGATTTGATTCCTGTGTATCCCATCTGACGTGGTGCCAGTGTATAGTCATTGTTTATGTTGTTGAAAATGGTATTTGCAATGAAGGAGGTGTTGGTCTTGCAAAATTCTATCACGATCTTCGGTGTCAAATCTATCACCAAGGCCACGTTTTCCAACTACTGATCCTCCTTTGTTTCCAACTTTCACATTCTAATCACCAATAATTATCAATGCATCTTGATTGCATGTTTGATCAACTTCAGACTGCAGAAGTTGGTAAAAATCTTCAATTTCTTCACCTTTGGCCTTAGTGGTTGGTGTGTAAATTTGAATAATAGTCGTATTAACTGGTCTTCCTTGTAGGCATATAGATATTATCCTATCACTGACAGAGTTGTACTTCAGGATAGATCTTGAAATATCCCTTTCATTGATGAATGGGACACCATTCCTCTTTAATTTGTCATTCCCAGGATAGTAGACCATATGACTGTCTGACTAATAACAGCTCTATAGGACAGAGAACTGCCCCATGGGGTTTCTAAGGATTGGCTGGTGGATTCGAATTGCCAACTTTTTGGTTAGCAGCCAAATGCTTAACCACTGTGCCACCGGAGTTTTGTCTAATATTGAATGCAAGTGGAATTACACAGTATACACTCATTGCATTTTGAATTAAATGTGCAAAGTTTGTCTTCTCTCTAGATGGTAAATTTCATGATGGCAGAGACCGATATCTGCCTTGTTCAACACACGATTCCTCTAAAACTTACCACTATGCCTGGCACATAGTAGGTTCTCAATGAAGAATTGGAGACTGAATGAACAAACAAATAAATATGCCAAGAGACAGTAGAGGGGTTATCTATTACTGTGTAACCAAGTACTCTAAAGCTTAGTGCCTTAAAATAGCAAACGTTTATTATCTCACATTTTCTGTGAGTCAGGAACCTTGGCACAACTTAATTGAGTCCTCTGGTTCAGGGTCTCTTACAATGCTGCAATCAAAGTGTCAGACGGGGCCACAGTGATCTCGAGACTCAACTGGGGAAGAATCTGCTTCCAGATTCATTCATGTGATTGTTAGCAGAATTCACAGGCTGTTGAACTGAGGGTCTCAGTTCCTTGCTGTCTGTCAGCTAGAGGCTGCCCTCAGTTCCTTGCCATGTGGGCCTCTCCATAAGGCACTTAGAACATGGCAACTTGCTTCATCAGAGCAAATAAGCAAAAAGAGCCAGAGAGTGAGTGGAAACAAAACAGTCACACTCTTTTATAACCTAATCACTGAAGTGATATCTCATTGCTTTTGCCCTAGTCATGATAAGTGAGATACCAGGTCCAGTCCACACTCTGAAGGTGGGGATTACACAAAAGTTGTGAATTACACTGAAGTATCATTGGTGGCCCACCTTAGAAGGCTGTCTACCAAAGGAGGTATATGAATGAAGCTCAGAACAGAGTTCAAACAGAAATGGTAAGCTGGTAATCATCAGTGTATTTGGGTGGTGGTGAAGCCATATTATCTGATGAAGTTTCCCAAAGGAAGCACCCTCTCATTGACCTCTATATTCATTATCTTATATCTCACAATAACACTGTACAGAAGGCTAAGTTACCTTCATTTTATAAATGAGGCCCAGAGAGCTAAACTGACTGGCTCCATGTCCAATAAGTAGCAAAACAAGGCTCAGACTTGTCTGTCTGACTTCAATGTTTGTGTTTCTTCTTCTGTACTATTATGCTCTTCTAGCAACCTGTCATTGCCTTCCTGGAACCCCATCCCTCTCCTCTTACAAAGCTTAATATTTTCTGGAACAGGTGGGAAAATCTCTTGCTCCATTGTCAGTTTCCTCATCTGTAAAACATAGAATAACAGCTCTGAAGTTGTGAGTGTTCAAGAGAAAATAAATGTCAAGGGCACATTGTGGATATTCAATTGCTGTTGGTACCATCATGTCTGTTAACCCATATGGACAAAAACTATTTTATTCCAAGGTTTTCCAGGACAACCCCAATTTGGGATAATTTTATTCTTGTTAAATTTATATTGTATTCTCAGGAATTCTTGATGGAGTTAAAAAGCCTCTTTGAAAGAGTTAAAGAAGCTTGAATGCTTCCACTTTTCCCTCCCAGCAATCTGAAATCCTTATGTTCTCTGGCTTCATTGGTATGTACAAAAACATTTCTGGCATACATATTTTGATTTGTCTGCTTGCTTGGAAGTTTTAATTCAGACATTAAACAGATTTTCTTGAATAGATAAACTTAATTGTTTAGGCTTCTTCTGTACATGTTGCTTTTCATGACCTGATGATATGTCAAAACATATGAAGAATTTTTTTTGCCCCCTTTTTCCTTTTTTTCTTCCCCCTTTGTTTTCTTTCCTTCTCTCTGCCTTTTGTGTGCTATAAAAATTCTTAGCTTGCTTTTGTTCAGGGAAGTACTTCTAGTTTTTACCGGGAGATGCGCTTCCATTCATGGATCTTTTCAAAACCAGTTCAACTCTATAAAATTGTTCTTATCAGAATATATATTGTATATATATATACACACATACATACATTCTTAATACAGGTATTTTGTTAAACACACACTGGAATGAGTTTAATTTGTATACTTTTGCAAGATATTTCTTATTTTTATTTATTTGTTCACACTGTGTCTTCTTCCAAAAAAACAGTTGAGGCAGCCGTTTTCCATATAAACAAATTTGCTGATCAGGAAAAAAAATTATTTGTCAAACCACTGTCTGGGTTTATGGTTAGGCAATTATGCTTACCACCTTTATGGGATTTGGAAGGGTGCAGCCCTTGAGGAGCAAGTTGCAAGGCTCGGTATGGAGGACTGGGAATGGGTGATGGGGTGATGGACCACAGCCAGCGACCGGAGAGCCCCCCCGCCCCCCGGAGGGTCACTGCACAGCTCCAGGGAGCTTTCAGGAGCTGGAGGTCTAACTGAAATCCCCTGTCCTAATCGAGCCTGTTCTGTCTGAATTTATCAAATTTTTCTCAATTTCTTAGCACATTGGGCTTCTTTCACCTTCCAAACTCACTATGTTCACTTATCCACTCAATACTTATTGATGTCTCTTCTGTGTCAAACCCTGTGCTGGACACTAGACACATAGAATTAAATGACACTATCACTGCCTACCCATGGCCTGAAGGAAGGAATTGATGGCCACATTCCTTCCTTCTCTGTACGTTTGCCATCTCCATCTTCTGCCATCTCCATATATTAAATGCCTATTCATCTTTTAAGACCCAACTCAAATATTGCCTCTTCTGTGAACCCTTTCCCACGTTCCCCAGAGAAAAAGAATGAGTGAGACCCTCCTGTGTATGGTCACAGAATTTTATGTATATCCTTCCCCATGCTCTTATGATGCTTACTTCCATCTCTCCTCCTCCACTCGCCAGTCCACAGTCTCATCATGAGCAGTTCAGGAACCAAGTCTGGTTCATCTTTTTGTCTCCAGTGACCAGGAATGTCTGATACACCGTTAGTACCTATGAATGTCCATAGAATCAATCAGCCAGTGAAACCATGGGCCGAACAGAGGAACAGGATGGGCAATTCTGGAGGATTCTCATGGAGGAAGAGCTCGTAGGAAGGCATGAAGGTGTCAGAGAGGAGCTGTGTAGGCATGAGACCAGATGACTGCAGAGGAAGGAATACCCAAGTTTGCAAGGGAAGATATACAGAGGAGAGAATATTTGAGCTGGGTTTTGAGGTAATGTGTAGGTGTTTTTCAGGCAGCAAGCTGTGGCAAAACATTCTAGGCTGAGGTAGCAGCATGAGCAAAGACACAGAGGTGTGGCTTACCTCGGCATCTACAGGTGGTTCAGCTTGCCTGGAGTACGAGGTGAGTAGAAAAACTGCAAGAAGGAAAGGCTGGAGAGGTGAGCAGGAGTCAGCTCAGGAAGAGCTTTTGTTGCCACACAGAAGAGCTGGGATTTAATTCCTCAGATGGGAGCCTTGAGCAGGGGAGAACAAAAGTCAGAGCTGCACGTTAGAAAGATGGCTGTAGCATCCATGACCTATAGAGCCTGCTTATTGAATTCGGGCCCTGACACTTGAGAAGAGAGATGGATCACATACCTAGAGTTCCTGAGTGCTCAGGGCTGGACAGACAGGGAGAGAGTGTTCCAGGCTGGGCCAGGGAAACACTGGAAAAGAAAGAACCCTCCAGAGGTATGAGGAGGTTCCTGGCGTGGGAGTTTCCCTGTGGGGCAGGCAAAGGCTTCCAGCTCTCAGACATACCTGGGCATGGACACCACCAAATCCTGAGCTCCCCCTACTCCCAACTCAAGGAAGAAGCCTCCGTGGCAGGCCAGCCATCAGTATTACTGTGACTACTTGCTGGGGCTGGGGATCAGGAGAGACTCCATCATTGAGAAGGAAACGCCCAGCCCACAGTGTGGCCGGGGGCTTCATCCATGGAGTGCAGGGAGCAGCGAGGTTCAAGGGCTCCCAGCCCTGGTTTCCCATCACCCACTGTGCCCAGGAGACAGGCTAGTATGAGCCCTGGTAGCCTAGCCTAAGCAGCTCTCCTGTCCCAGAAGCTGACACTCTGGTTCAACCCTCATCTGCAGCTCCCCTGTGCCAGTAAGTATGCAGCTCCAGATTTCCTGGCCCAGCACCAGCCTGGCTTCTGCAGGGATATATCCAAGTTATATGTATGCCAAGTTGCATCTGAACTTTTGTCCCCCTGGGGGCAGGGTGCCTGGGCCAGTGTGAGTACATGGACTTCTCGTGCTCACAAAGGATGGAGCCTGAAGTATCTTTGCTCTCCAGGCAGGACTGGGCCCCCATTTTGCCAGAGGTATCAAAAGAGGGGGCTTCAGGGTCTTCCCTGCTGTCTCACTCTGTCTCAAAACAATCGCAGGCTGTGGGTTCTCATCATTCTTGAATTCTCAGTGCTACAGCTCTGGCCCCTTCTTTCCTGCTCTGCCCTCTGTGTAGAAGAGAAAAACTTCTCACCAACAATCTGAAATGCCAGAACACACCCACGAAGGGCTGAGAGTCCAGAGGCTGCTGGGCAGTTTAAGATCTCTGTGGACGCTCTAACTTTTGGAGGCTCCACCTCACTTTGTTGTTGTTGTTAGGCACTGTCGAGTCGGTTCCGGCCATAGCAACCCTATGTACCACAGAATGAAACACTGCCCAGTCCTGCACCATCCTCACAATTGTTGTTATGCTTGAGCCCATTGTTGCAGCCACTGTGTCAATCCATCTTGTTGAGGGTCTTCCTCTTTTTTGCTGACCCTGTACTTCACCAAGCTTGATGTCCTTCTCCAGGGATTGATCCCTCCTGATAACATGTCCAAAGTATGTGAGACTTAGTCTCCCCATCCTTGCTTCTAAGGAGCATTCTGGTTGTACTTCTTCCAACACAGATTTGTTCGTTCTTTTAGCAGTCCGTGGTCTATTTAATATTCTTCACCAACACCACGATTCAAAGGTTTCAATTCTTCTCCAGTCTTCTTTATTCATTGTCCAGCTTTCCCATGCATATTATGTGATTGAAAATACCATGGCTTGGGTCAGGCACACCTTAGTCTTCAAGGTGACATCTTTGTTTTTCAACACTTTAAAGAGGTCTTTTGCGGCAGATTTGCCCAATGCAATGCGTCTTTTGATTTCTTGACTGCTGCTTCCATGGGTGTTGATTGTGGATCCAAGTAAAATGAAATCATTGACAACTTCAATCTTTTCTCTGTTTATCAAGATGTTGATTATTGGTCCAGTTGTGAGGATTTTTGTTTTCTTTATGTTTTGTTTTCTTTATAAGATACATATTAAAATGCACACACATTCCAGACATAATTAATATGTCATTTACTATATAATTATGTAAGAGTTTAATGAATTGCATTGGCTAACTGCTGTAATATATTTGTTGTTTATTTAAACATTGGTGTCATGGATTGAATTGTGTCCCCCAAAAATATCTGTCAACTTGGCTGGGTCATGATTTCCAGTATTGTATGATTGTGTACCATTTTGTAATCTGATGTGATTTCCTTATGTGTTATAAACTCTATCACTATGATATAATAAGATTGATTAGCAGCAGTTATACTGTTGAGGTATACAAGATTGGATAGTGTCTTAAGCCAATCTCTTTTGAGATACAAAAGACAGAAGCAAGCAGAGACACATGGGAACCTCATACCACCAAGAAAGCAGTGCCTGGAGCAGAGCGTGTCCTTTGGACCTGAGGTTCCTGTGCAGAGAAGCTCCCAGACCAACAGAAGATTGATGAAATGGACCTTTCTCTGGAGCTGATGGAGAAAGCATTCCCCTGAATTTGGACTTGTAGACTACTGGACTGTGAGAAAATAAACTTCTGTTTGTTAAAGCCATCCACTTGTGGTATTTCTGTTATGGCAGCACTAGATGACTAAGATAATAGGCTAATTTTTATTTTGCAGTATCCCTATTTTTGAACTAATAATTGTTTCCTTCAGGTCTCCAACATGTCTATAGAACTATGCAAACTCAAGGACCCTAGATACTTTGCCTACAGTGCTTAACAGACGAAGCAGCCTGGGGGACCCCACCTGGCAGGTGAAGGCCTTCATCACCTCCCAGGGTGCCTCATTTTTTTTCCTGAGGGAGGAGAAGCCGCTGAGGAAAGACCTGCTCTCAGGGCCCTGTATGAGCCCAGCACACTTCCTCCGCAGCATCTACACTGCCCCACCCCACCCCTGCTAAGCCTTATGCTCCCCACCCCAATGTGGGCCTCCAGGAGAGGCTCTGGCCTGAGCGTCCTTGGGGAGGGGATTCCTCAGGGAGCCTTGTGCTTCCTCCCTGAACCTGGAGGTGGGCTATAGGAAGTGTCATGGCTGGAGCCCTGGGGCCATGTGCCACTCAAGAGTGGCCCTATGAGTCTGAGGGGCCCCGCTCACAACCCCTTTCCTTGCAGGGTGATAAGCTCAGGATGCAGTGCCCCAATCCTTCTGGGAAGCAAGTAATACAACTGGCTGTCCCCACCCCCAGCCTTGCCGGGAGCTCTCGGGGTAGGAGCCCAGCCTGGTCTGTAGTCCCCACTCCCCAGCTGCCTGTCTATCTCTTCCTCTGTCTCTTTCCCCTGTCTGTGTGAGTGTGTACGTGATGGCTTGTATCTGCCTCTCTATCTTTCTACACCTCTGTTTTTCTGTGTCTGTTATCTCTTCCAGGCTCTGCCTCTCAGTCTCGTTCTCTCTCTGTCTTTCTTGCTTTCCATCTCTCTCCATGTCTCTCTATGACTTCATTTGTTTGCCGTCTCTGTGTTTCTCTGTCTCCAATTTTCTTGTCCCATCTCTCTGCTCCTCCTTCTATATCTCTGATGTTGGTGTTCTCTGTTTCTCCTCTATCTCCAGCTTGGTGTTCATCTCACCCTTCTTGCCTTGATTTCTCTCTGGACCTCTCTGTTTCTTGCTCTCTGTCTCTCTCACCTCTGGAGTTGCCTCTAGTGTGCTCCCTCTCTATCCATCCCTGACTCTTTCCTCTTCTCCTCAACCTATGGCTACCTCTTTGATTCACAAGGATTTTCCCCTTGTAGCATTTCTCTTGGTCTCTCCCTTGAATGAAATTAGTTCTCTGCCCGCCCTTCCACCACTATGGGTGAATCTCTCTCACCTTCCGGCTTTCTGCCTCCACCACTCTGTTCAGTAGTCCCATCTCTTTGCTCTTGGCCTCCTCTTGTAGCTCCTTCTCTCTGTCCAGGAGACTTGGCTTGCCTCTGCCTCTCTCTCCTCTTCTATCTCATCACCTCTGTCTCTCTTTCTCTGTCTACTCTCCACCTTCCTCTTCCCTGGCCCAACTACCTCCCTCTCAGCCCCCATGTTTCTCAGCATCTCAGACATTCTTTCCTGTCTCCTCCTTTGTCTCCCTGTCTGCCTCTTTCCCTTTGTTTCTTTGCCATGTTTTGTCCCTCTGACTCTCTCCCATTAGGGCTCAATGACTCTAGACCTCTTTTTCCTTTAGTATTTTTCCCTCCTCCTCTTCCGCAAAGGGACAAATGAACATTCTTCCACCTTCTTCCTCCTGCTAAGTCCCCAGGTTCTTCTCTTTCTGTTTCTATCAGTTGTCCTCTCAGCATCTGTTTTTGTCTCTCTCCTTGTCTGTGCGCCTCAGATTCTGGTTCCCTGAGCCTCTCTCTGCCCACTATCTCCCATGTTTGTGCCTGTCTCCCTTCCGAGGACCTCTCCATTTTGCCATCATTCTCTCTGCTTTTGTTGCTTTCTAGTTTTACCTGTTTCTCCAGGTCATTATTATCTCTTGCAGCTCTATTCTGGTACTGGGGTGGGGGGTGGGGGGGGATAAATGTGTTTGTGTGTGTGTGTGTGTGTGTGTGTGTGATGGGGTATAGGAGAAGGGGAAACAAACCATATTTCTTCAGAACCTGACAGAATCAGATATTATTGCATAAACCTTTGTACAGATGAGGAACAACTATCTACTCGGAGTCATGACCAGTAAATGGCACAAGTGAAGAGTCAAAACCAGCTGTGCTGAGTCTTTCATCTCCTGTTTTGTGCCACCAGAGAGGAGCTATGAGAGGAGGAGATCAATATAAGATTCCAAAGTGAAAAAGCAAACTATTTTTCTCTGACTCCCATTACATCCTGGCAAGGGACAAAGGTTGGCATCCCAAGCCTCGACCAGCTTGGGGACCAGGGACTCACCTCTACCCAGACTCTGCAGTCACATCATCCATTTCTGTCTTCTCATTTACAATAGGTCATTGTCAAACCTGGCTGTGACAGGGTGGAAACCTGAGGCTCAGGGAGGCCAAGCAACTGGCCCTAAGACAAACAGCAAACAGGCAGAGAAAGTGAGGTTAGAAACCAGTCCCCAGGCTCTGCTCTGGACCAAGATGCAAATTCATCAAAGGGCAAGGAGTCCTGGGGGACAGGGGCCCATCACCCACATCTTCTCTGCTTCTCCTGCCCTAAACCTGCAGGCACAAGCTGGAAGTAAGAACCGGTCAGTGTTTCATCCCCATGACCGTCATTTAAGGAGCCCATATCTCAGGAGCTTTGGAGAGATTGAGGTTTGCAGTATCAGACTCCATCTGTCCCTAAGTCCCATACCTTGGCTCCTGGCTCCTCTCTGAGAGCAGTTTTCCACAATGCAAAGAGCCCTGGACTGAGATCAAGACACTTGGGTGCTCCCTCTGCTCCAGACACTCATTTTGTATGACCTTAGGCTGCTCGCTTCCCCTCCCTGGGTGTTGGTAAAATGAGAGAATTGTACTAATGGGTATCAAATTGAGTTTCATAGACCCTTAACTAGTAAGAGGAGCCACAGGCAGCCATGTGTGTCTGGGTGAAGAGGGTGTGAGTGGAGTGGGTGCTGAGCTTTGTCTTTGACAAAAAGTTTCAAGGGCTTTCAAAAAGTTGAGAATTGTGTAACTCTGAAATTGTAAGACTCCACATCCCACTCCCCAGGGCCCATCCATTCCAATGCCCATTCTCAGTCCTGTTCTCAAGGGCCTGCCAGTCTAGAAGACAGCGTCCCCTCAGCCTTGCACACCTCCCCCTCTGCTTCAGCCTTGAATATCCTCCTTGGAGGACATCAAACCACAGTCTGGCCTGGGCACTTAGGGTGGGTGGGATTGCGGGGCACAGGTGCCCTTTGCTCTGTCTCTACAGCCCCCACCTCCTGGACCTGGTCAGCTCCAAATCTAGGCATAGGGAGAAAAGTGTTGTGTGTCAGTCCTAGAGGATCCATACAGCTTATCCACACCCTCATTTTACACTTGAGATCGTGAGGGCCAAGGAGGTTAAGTGACTTGCCCAAACTCACACAGCAAACTAGTGATTCAGTGAGAATGAGAGCCCAGCTCTTACAGGACGTATAGGTGTGATGACCAGGAGAGTTGACTGGGCTCAAATGTGAAAGACCTTGTGTGCATGTTAACAACTCTGGTCTCTTTTATTATTAATAATAATAAAGGGCCTTCCTGTCCTGGCTGGATGGCAGCTGGGAGAGGAATGTAGACTGAGAGACGAGGGCAGTCTCATTCTTGTCTCCTGCCCACCTGCTCTAAGACATGCAGCTGGCAGCGGGGCGCCTTTTGTCATAGAGCCTGTACACACAACAGTGGGGAAGGAGCTGGAAGTGAGTAGCCAGAGCTTAGAGCAGGCCTGGACTTTCTCTGCCCGGAGTCCACCATTCCCTGTACCAGTCTGCCTCCTCCTGTCATCCACTGGAGCACTCTTTGAGCTGTCATGGTGATTTAGGAGGCAGAGAAGTGTCTCTGTCTTATGTTCCCACCTCCTGGGCTGGCTTAGGCAGAGACACCAGCAGTCCCTCGTGTGTTCTTGGCATTTATTCACCACCTGCTTTGTTCATTGATGTGAACCCAGGACTCTTTACCATCATCCAACCTCCCAAACACTCTGTAGAGTTCCCACTTTACAGATGAGACTGCTAAGGTCCAGAGAGGTGAAGTTATTTGCACAGGTCATGCAGCAAGAGCAGCAAAGATGCTCCTGGAACCCAAGTTTTCTTGACCCCAAATCCAGGGCTCTCTCGGCCTCACCACATTGCCTAATTCAACAAATACCTGAGCTCTATCCCTATTTCTCCTTAGTTTTCCAACCCTAGAGGTCTACCAGCCTCAGGAATCTAGAATCGAAGTTCACCTCTCTTTATGAGCTCACTCTCTCTGAGTTGCTACAGCCTCCTCCTGGATTGAGTCACTCGAACTTGGGTTCCCACACTGTTGCCCACCCTAACTTCTCTACATACATGGAGTTAACTTGGACTTTCACCTTTGGTCTCTTTCCTCCAGGATGATCTACTACCCAGCACACATATACATTAACCAATAAATGCATTTACATTAAACTACATAAAATAATTCCCAAGTGGGGCTCAATGGAGGAGATAGACTAGGATAACAGGAGAAGCTGACCAATCCATTCTTCTTGGAGCCTTCTCTAGGTCTACAGTGTTTTTCTTCATCTCTGACTCTTACTCTCTTATATCCACTCTATTATCTAAATCTGAATGAAGACACCAAGTCCCTATACACTTCATCTCCAAAGTATCATTTGGAACTTCATTTCTTATTATAAAAGTAAACCTGTTGCTGTCAAATCAGTTCTGACTCATGGTGACCCCGTGTGTGTCAGAGTAGAACTGTGCTCCAGAGGGTTTCCAATGGCTGATTTTTTGGAAGTATATCTCCAGGCCTTTCTTTAAAAGCACCTCTGGGTAGACTCGAACTTCCAACATTTCAGTTAGCAGCCAAACACATTAACAATTTGCACCTCCTAGGGACTCCTTTATACAACTAACTCATGTTTATTGTGGAAAATACAGAAAGTTCAGATAACTCAAAAAATATCACCTATAATCCTGATCACCAGAAATAACCATTGTTAACATTTTGGTATATTTCTTTCCAATATTTTGTCTAGGCATACAAATCTTTATACTATTAGAATTGGGTCATATGTAGTTTCATATGCTGTTTTTTTAAATTTAACAATCTATTGGAATATTTTCCCACAGCATGAAATAGTCTCCAAAATGTTATTTTTAACGTCTGCAGGTATTCAATCATGTCAATTTATTTAAGCAACCTCCTATTGAAGACGTTTAGGTTATTTCCAGCTTTTCCTATTGTAAACAATACTACAATGAATATCCTTGATCAAAATCTCTTCTCACAGTTCTGATTTTTTTTCCCTAGGCAAAAAACCTAAAACTGAAATTACATATTGCCAAATTTTCCTGCAGAAAGAATACAGTCATTTATTTCCCATAGCAATATATGAGAATTTCTATTTTACTGTAAACTGGCCAACCCTGGGCATTATTATTTTAAAAGAACTTTTTCGCATTTCAAAACATTGCTGATTTTTTTTTTGTTTTATTGTGTTTTAAATGAAAGTTTACAATTTGAGTTTGGTTTCTCATATAAGTATTTATATACAGATTGTTATGTGACCCTAGTTGCTCTCCCTATACTGTGGCAGCACACTCATCCTTTCCACCTCGGATTTCCTGTGTCCATTCAACTACCTCCTGTCCCTTTCCGCCTTCTCATCGCACCTCTGGACAGGAGCTGCCCCTTTAGTCTAACGTATCTACTTGAGCTAAGAAGCACACTCTTCACAAGTATCATTTTATGTCTTATAGTCCAGTCTAATCTTTGTCTGAAGAGTTGGCCTCAGTAATGGTTTTAGTTTTGGGCTAACAGAGAGTCTGGAGGCCATATCTTCCGGGATCCCTCCAGTCTCAGTCAGACCATTATATCTGCTCTTTTACATGAATTTGAGTTCTGCACCCCACTTTTCTCCTGCTCCGTCATGGATTCTCTGTTGTGTTCCCTGTCAGGGCAGTCATTGGTTGTAGCCGAGCACCATCTAGTTCTTCTGGTCTCAGGTTGATGGAGTCTCTGGTTTATGTGGCCCTTTCTGTCTCTTGGGCTAATATTTTCCTTGTGTCTTTGGTGTTCTTCATTCTCCTTAGCTCCAGGTGGGTTGGGACAAATCGATGCATCTTAGATGGCCACTCACTAGCCTTTAAGACCCTAGACGCCACTCACCAAAGTGGGATGCACAACATTTTCTTAATAAACTTTGTTATGCCAGTTGACCTACATGTCCCCTGAAACCATAGTCCCCAAACTCCCACCCTTACTACTCAGTCCCTCTAAGTGTTTGGTTGTTTTCAGGAAACTTCTTAGCCTTTGGTTTAGTCCAGCTGTACTGACTTCCCCTGTAGTGTGTGTTGTCCTTCCCTTCATCTAAGATAATTCTTGTCTACTATCTAGTTAGTGAATACCCTTCTCCTTCACTCTCCACCCTCATAATCATCAAAGAATGTTTTTTTCTCTGTTTAAAACTTTTCTTGAATTCTTATAATAGTGGTCTTGTACAATATTTGTCTTTTGCGACTGACGGAATTCACTCAGCATAATGCTTTCCAGATTCATCCATGTTACGAGATGGTTCACGGATTCATCGTTGTTCTTTATCATTGCATAGTATTCCATTGACATCACTGATATTTTAACTTGTAATTCTTTAATTATTATTAAGGTTGATTTTTGGTGGGTTTATAGGCCATTGGAATCTCTTCTTTTGTAAATTGACTCTTCATATCTCATCCAGTTTTTCTGGACTATTGGTGTTTTAATGTTTTAGAAGAGATCTTTATATTCTAATGACATCAATAAGTTGTCTTCCACATATGTCACAAATATTATTAGTTTTTTAAAAAAATTTTTCCTATACAAAAATTTATACATACGTTGTTACGTGACCCTAATTGCTCTCCCAATACTGTGACAGCACACTCCTCCTTTCCACCCCTGATTCCCCATGTCCATTCAACCAGCTCCTAACC
>NW_004443951.1:13426864-13446239 GCF_000243295.1 Trichechus manatus latirostris | reverse complement strand
AGTTATTATATTTATTTTATGTGTGCTTACTGTGTCCTAGCTTCTTGTTTTGTTTTGCTATGCCCAGTTAGGCTACTCTTATGAGCTAGTTTGATTATTGGCACCTTTGAAGCTCTAATGTCCTGTCACCAGGTGGTTAGATCTGTTACTAGGTATGTGAGCTCAGTAGTCTGCCCACTCCTCCTGTATGGATTCAGCCCAGGTGCCCAGGTAGATAGGCACCAAGTGTGTGGTGCCGGCTCGCACTTACAGTCCTAGACAGGCACAGGTGATCGGTGTAGGCACAGGCATCTGGCTGCAGCAGGGGGACACACTCTGAGCAAGGCAGGGGGCTGACGGCTGCCCCTGAGTGTCCAGGAGGAAGTTGTGTCCCTGTTCCCTAGAGTGTGTGGGTGGGTGGGTTTTGCAGCCGGCCTATGAGCACCTAATGCTGTTGGCCGTAAGGACTGGGGGCACCTTTTATTCATAGGTCCCATCACTGGTGGCTAGGTCCTCATGTCCCTGATGTGGGTAGGTGAAGATCCTGCTTAATGGGCAGAGCAGTGTCAAATGTCTAAAACCTGCCACTTCACAGCTGAAACAGTTGAAGTTAGACTTCCAGTATATACCCTGTTGTACTGCAGTAATGACGGCCTACGATGTTGAGATGGGCCTACACAAGTCTATGCAGGGGGAAAGGCACTCAAAGTCCGTGGATCCCTTATGCCTGTGCCTACCCTGGGTCTTGGCTTAGGGGAGCTGGCAGTTTATTTTTCCCCCTGTTTGTTAATTTGTTCTCTCACCAAGGCAAGGAGAATGGCTCCAGGCGTGTGATAGATCCTACTTCCGTCCCAGGGGACTCGGCAATTCCTGAAGTCAGTCCAGGACCCAGTGCAGAGCAGCGAGTGGGGAGGTAAATGGGAGAGAGACTTTTCGTTAAGGGGATGTTTTTGATCCGCACTGTAGGCCGTACACAATTAGTTATCTTTCATTTTTGCTGGTCAAGGGCTGCTTCTCACTGGTTCTGGGTGGCCGTGTAGACTCTCTGGTGCTGGTTCCCTCCCGGTGCAGAAAACACGCTTCCCTAGCACGGCTGCTTGCCTGCCTCACCACTCACCCCCGAGCTGATCAGGCCTGAAGGGCTCAAGCTCTTGTTGGGTCAGGTCTGGCAACTCCTCGCTGCTTCCGAACCGTCTCTCCCTCCCCCTGCAACTCAGTCCGGTTCCTCAATTCTGCCTTTGATGTTCAGGGCTCCCAGATTGCCATATATAGTCAATTCACTTGTTTTTTCCTGTCTTTGTTGTAAGAGGGTCCAGCGGAAGCGTCTGAGTACTCTTCCATCTTATAGTTTTGTTTTTTTTTATTTACAGAAAATTTTAGTTTTTATATTGCCAAAAAAATCCATTTTTTCCTTTGTTTTTATGCTTTGTAAAAGGAAGAAAATTTTGGCATTTAGGCAGGGAGAAAATGAGCAACTTGGACATAATATGGACACAGGGAAATTGAGGAAGGAGAGCTAACTTGTTCTGCACAATTAAGTAGGTCAGTGGTTCTTAAGTGTGGTTCCTGGAGCAGAAGGAACAGCAGCATCACCAGGTTACTTGTTACAACGTAAATTCTCGGGCTCCACCCCAAACCTACTAAATCAGAAACTGTGGATGTGAGGCCCAAAAGTCTGTGTTTTAACAAACTTTCCAGATGATTCTGATGTACAGTAAAGTTTGAGAAGCAGTGAGATAAGGAATTGGGGTTTATGGAGACAAGAATTAAAGGCTCCTAGAACAGAGAGAAAAAGAGAGAGGGGAGGGTGTCCCAAGAGGAAGACTAGCCCCCAGTATCATGACACCTAGCCAGGGACTAAGGGGTAAGTGACAGAATAAAACTGTGGCACAGATGGCCAAGGGACTTTACAATACCCAACCTTCAATTTTAGATGGTCTTCTATTTTGATCTCAATTGTAAGTCATCTCCATTTTACCTACACCTTCACGAAAAAATCTGACAAATGACAATCTGGCATCCATGAGGTTTGGGGGCATAAAGGAGAAGGAGAATGGGGTCAAGTGTGGAGTGAACTGTTGAAGAAAGAGGACAGTAGCCACACAAGGAAAGGCAGCAAGAAGGGACTAAGAATTTACTGACAGCAGGAATTTTTAGGACAAAGTGACCAGGGATACACAAGGAATCCTCAAAAATATTAGGGGAAGTATTGGACTTCTTACAGCAGATCAGATGAGGGCCTGTGGTATTTTATTGGCATATTAAAGGGCAAAGGCTCATTACTGAGGTTGAAGGACTTGGAAACATTCAGGTTATGTTTAAAAGGCCTTTCTCAGTCTCACCATGAAATAGTCACCTATATTTTCATTTTTTCCATTTAACTCTTTAATCAATTTAAAATTTATCTTGGTAGACAGTATGAAATAAAATTTTCCACCCAGATGGTTAACTCATTTTCTAAGCAATATTTGTCTAATAATCCTTCCAAACCCTCTTGTTTATAATAACATTTTCATCATAAGATGCATTCCTTGGTTCTCTAGTCTGTCCTATTGATCTCTCTGTCTATTTCTGAACACATATTATATTTTTATTTCCATGGTGTTATAGTACTAAGTCGGCAGTTCGAGTCCACCAGCCACTCCTTGGAAACCCTATGGGGCAGTTCTACTGGGTCCTATAGGGTCACTATGACTTGGAACCGACTCTACTGCAGTGGATTTTGGTTTTATAGTACTAGTATGTTTAAACCTTTGAGTTTAAAGTCTTACAGTTGCCAGATAAAATACAGGATGCCCAGTTAAACTTGAATTTCGGATTTATTTTTATTTGCTAAATCTGATAATTTTACTCCTAATTAATTCTTTTTTTTTCCTCAGTATTTGCTTGGCTATTCTTACCCACTTATTCTTTCATGAACTTTCGAATCATATCAATAAGTTCCCACAAAAACATCCCATTGGGTTTAAATTGGATTGCATTAAATATATAAATAATTTTGGAGATAAATGCCTTTTTTTTTTTTTTTTTTTCCAATTTTTAGTCTTTCTTTCCAGGGACATGGTATAGCTCTGTACTTTATCAAAGCTTCCCTTATGTTTCTTGTAAAGTTCTGTAGAATATTTTGTTTGTTTTGTTTTGTTTTCATTTTGGTTTCTCATATAGGTCCATTCAGTTTCTTATTAGGTTTATTCCTAGGTATTTGGGTATTTTTGGTTGCTGTATTTGTATCTTTTGATGCCTGCATCTGCCAATCCAAAACTTCGTGATACTGTTAGGAAGGATAAATGAAACAATGAATGTGAAAATTCCTTACACAGCCTAGGCATAGACACGCAATAAATTGCATATGCTAAAAACTCTTTAAACAGGTAAATCACAATGCAGGAACTCAACAAGTCCATGGTGACAGAATTCATTCTGCTGGGCTTCGCCCTCAACCCCAGGACCAATCCTCTGCTCTTCACCTTCTTTTTAGTCTTTTACCTGCTGATCCTCGTGAGCAACAGCCTCCTTATCACCCTTATCCACCAGGACTCGTGCCTCCACAAGCCTATGTACTTTTTCATCGGTGTCCTCTCCATGCTGCACATGTGCTACACCACTACTACTGTGCCCCAGATTCTTGTGCATATTCTCAGCAAGAGGAGGGCTCTTTTGCTAGGTGTGTGGCCCAGATGTACATCTTCCTCCTCTTGGGGTCACCGAGTCCTGGCTTTTCTCCATCATGTCTGTGGACAGGTACATAGCCATCTGCCACCCTCTCAGATACAAGGTCATCTTGAGCCACTGGATGTGTCTCCTCATGGTGGGTGTCTGTGCAGCCTATGGTGTGGTGGGTGGCCTATCCTATACCTTCCTTGCTATGAGTCTGCCCTATTGTGGCCCTAATGAAATTGACCACTACTTTTGTGAGGTCCCTGCTGTCCTGAAGCTAGCCTGTGCAGACACATCCCTCAATGACTTGGTGGACTTCATCACAAGCTTCAGTGTCATTGTGGTCCCACTCTCCCTGGTTGTCATTGTCTATGCCAACATCTTTGCCACCATCATGAAGATCCACTCAGCCCAGGGGTGAATGAAGGCCTTCTCCACCTGTGCCTCCCACATCACTGTGGTCACCATGTTCGCCATTCCCTGCATCATCATGTACATGGGTCCTGGCTCTGGTTCTTTGTCAAACAGTGGCAAGAAAATGGCTTTATTCTATAACATTGCCACAGCCTTCCTTAACCTTGTCATCTACAGTCTGAGGAACAAAGATGTGAAAAAGGCTTTCCTCAAATTGATGGGATGAGACACAGCCCCAGAATGAGGCTTTAAAGCAGAAGACTGTGGAGATGAACAAAGCAGGACTCAAAATCACCAACTCCGCAAGGGCTCTTCCAGGAGACCTGGAAGAGCTGGACTTTAAAACCATAATTCTTCACCTTTGCCCAAGCGGGAGAGGAATAGGGTGATCCGACACCAGCAGTATCTATGGTAATGTCGTTTGGGACAGAGATAATTGTGAAGGTATGGCACAGTGGTTAAGAGCCTGGACTTTAGTGCCAGACAGACCAGGGTCAAAGACCTGATCCTACCAACTACTAGATATGTGAACTTTACAAGTCATTTAACTACTATAAGTTATGTATTTCTTCCTCAAAGGCAAGTTGTAATGATTAAATGAGATAATATACAAAAAATACTTAGTACTAAGATTAATATAGAGTAAGCTTTCAGCAAATGTTAGTTTTAACTTTTTAAATTTATTACTCAGGGATGAACCATCAATCAGTAATCAGCCATGATCCTCCTGGGCTGTGGAAGTGACTGGAGTCCTAGAGGGTAAAGAGAAAAGGGGGAGAGTGGAAGAAGTACAATCTCAAAAACTGAAAAGTAGAGAATCTTAGGGTGTGATCCTTAAGATGAGGAATAGACTTGAGAAAGTGGAGCTGAAACTGTATCTGCCCACCTATGAACTGTGCACATTAGAGCATCTGAAATAGATTGAAATTATCTTAGGAGGGGGAAAAAAACCAAAAACTATTTTTTGTAACCATTTGTCTCTGTGCTTTTATATTTTTATACCTCTTGATTTTCCTTTACCTCTTGCTTCTAATAAAGTCCATTTTGGAATACTTCAGCCTGTCTTGAGCCTCTCAAGGAAAAGGGCCTCTGCCTGCATGAGCACAAGGAAAACTGGTGGGGTACGTGGAGCAGGAAGTGGACAGTGTTAACCCCCGATGCAAAATTTAGGGAGTCTAGAAAGAGGTAAAAACTCAATGTTCTGTTTTTGCTCTGTTCTTTCTTGCTTAGAGGGACCTTCTCCCCAAACTCTGTTTATCTCTCCTATAATATTTACAAATGTAAGATTTTACCCCAGGGTTCACCAACCTGTACAGTCACATTACCAGGCATCATCCATATTTGCTGGCTTTGCCTCAACTTGCTGCTGCAGAAGCTGCAGCACCCAGCTTATGGAATATGGCCCATAAGCTAACATGTAGTCCTCTCAGATTCTTCTTCCTCAGCCCTTGATGATAGCCACTGCTATGGTGCAGTGAATTACTTTATATGGCTCTTCTAGCCATGGTCTTTTAACTCCCATAAAATGATTGGCTGGGAATATGCAAACAAGGTGCTTGTGGCCCACCAAGGTGATTGGACAGTTTTGCTAGTGCAAAAAAATGTGCATGGAACCCCTGTGGAGGTGGGACTATGCAAATAAGGTGTGTGGAACACTTTTAGGGATTGGTGAGTTTTGCCATCTAACTAGGCTTAAAGGGAACCAATCCCAGAGGTTGAAAGGGAACCTCACTACCATCAAGAAGAAGATCTGGGAGCAGAGTATGTACATTGGACCCAGGGTTCTTAGGCTGAGAACCTTGTAGACCTAGGAGACAGAGAAAGCTGTAACACTGAAGACAGCTTGAGACAGTGTGAAGTGGCAACAAGCACAGCAGAGTCCAACAGCAGCAGAACCAGGAGACTGACATGAGACAGCGCGGTGGGCTTCCCAGCCCATTGAGCGAGGTGGCTACAGTGGGCATGCTGGCCCACAGAGTGAGAAAGCTGAGTGCCTTTGGGCAGAAGGTTTGCTGGAGGAGTGGGGTATCTCTGGGCACTTGTTGGCAGAGCTAGGCTCACCAACCTATGTACCAAGAAACCTGAGTACCTTTGGGCAGGAGGCTCACTGGTGGAGTAGGGTGCCTCAGGGCACTTATTGGCAGACCTTAAGAAAGATCTGTAACACTTGCAAGAGTGAGGGCCCAGGCCAAGAGCGAAGGCCTAGGCAGAGAGTGAGGGCCCAGTGTCTGCAGCCAAGAAGCTGTCCTGATCAAAGAACTGTATCCTGAGTTGTTCCTGTAACTTCCAAATCAATCTTGATACTGAATTGTAACCTGTTACTTCCCTAATAAACTCTATAATTCTGAGTATGGTCTGTGAGTTCTGTCCGGTCATTGCAACAAATTATTGAGCCCAGCAGAGAAATAGAGAGTGTTGTGGAAGGGATTGCTGGTGTCATAATTGGTTAAAAGGCTGGAGAGTGGAGGTATGTCTGACATACACCTCACAGGGATCAGCTTTGGGCCGATGCCGATGGTGATTCTCTCTCCTCCTCCTTGTGAAGTTAGATGAGGATGTCTGACGCCATGCCATTTTTACAACTGCCTATGGAATCCCTTGCAAAAAATTAGCTGGGATTCCCAGAAAAATTTAATATGGATGCTAGTGCCCTCCATGAGAGGCCAATGTCTATGCCAAAAGTGCATAGGTTCCCTATGTGTGCAACCCTACCCCACTGCCCAAGAAATGCCACATAAACAATGAAGTAAAACTAAAAGGCAGATGACAAAATAGAGCAGATAATTGCAACATACTTGACAGATATATGGTTAATATCATTAACATAGAAGCAGCTCTTACAAATTGATAAGAAAAATACAAACACCCCAGAAAATTAGCAAGATATGAATAGTCCGTTCATAAAGAGGAAATCCAAATCATCGATAAACATGTGAGAAAATCCTGCCACAATAGGCAGCAAAGAAATGCAAATTAAAATTTCCAAGAGATCACATATTTGCCTTTGAAATTGGCAAAGAATTTTTAAACAATATTCAGAGTGAGGCAGAATAAAAAGACTCATGAACTTCCATACATTGCTAATGGGAGTACAAAGTCATATGATCTTTTTGCAAGATGATACGTTTTATGTGTCAAGCACCTTAAATATGTTCATGTTCTTTGACCGATAATTCCACTTTTAGGACATTTTAGGAAATCTCATCAGAAGTGTAGGAAAAGTAACACAAAGACTTTCATTGTGTTACTTAAGATAGGGAAAAATTGGAAACAATTGAAAACCTATAACAGAAAGTCATTTAAGTATATTATGGTACAGCCACATTATGGAATAATACATAGTCGTTGAAAATTGCACTTTAGAAGAATATTTAATGATGTAAGTAAATGCTCACAACATGATGCTAAGTGACTAAAAGCAAGAAACAGCTGGCAAACAGCAGATTATGATCACCAATAGCCGTAAATATCTTTTCACTCTTGAAATCAGATGTCAAAGCTTAGTATAGTGGGAGAGAGCCACTAAGTCACACTTCTCTGCTAACACACACGCATGCGCACACACACACATACTGCTCTGCCTTTTATAATTAATAAATTAATAAAGGAAACTCACCTTGTCTCTGTTTCACACTCATTCCCTTGCCCTTCTTTCTCCCTCACCCCCAATTAAATCTCCCCTCCAATCACAGTATATCCAGACATCTGGTAAATGGAAATTATCAAGATCCAATCCATTCTATGGACTTTTCTCTTAAATTCACACAGCAGGGTTGGTGGCATGCCTGGTGTCTTGGTTATCTAGTGCTGCTGTAACAGAAATACCACAAGTGGATGGCTTTTAACTAAGAAATTTGTTCTCTCCCAGTCTAGTAGTTTACAAGTCCAGCTCCAGAGGAAAGCTTTCTCTCTCTGTTGGCTCTGGAAGAAGGTCCTTGTGATGCATCAGTCTTCCATTGGTCTGGGAGCATCTCAGCACAGGAACCTCAGGTCCAAAGGATGCACTCTGCTCCCAGCACTGCTTTCTTGGTGGTATGAGGTCCCCCCTCTCTGCTTGCTTCCCTTTTCTTTTATCTCTTGCAAGATAAAAGGTGGTGCAGGTCACACCCCAGGGAAACTCCCTTTACATTGGATCAAGGATGTGACTTTAGTAAGCGCGTTACAATCCCACCCTAATCCTCTGTAACATAAAATTACAATCACAAAATGGAGGACAACCACACAATACTGGGAATCATGGCCCAGCCAAATTGATACACACATTTTTGGGGTGACATAATTCAATCCATGACACCTGGGTTCCTACGAAATGCCAGTAAACACAGAGTCACATGAGTCTACTTTGATAGATCCTCTGGCATTATTTCAAATACCTCATTTTTTTTCCAAACAGGACAAATCTCTTCAATTTCTGGAACAAGCCTTCTCCATTGAGCTATCTAATGAAGTGTATTTCAAATTTCTCTATCCAGAAATCTTAATCTGCCTACCCCATGTGGCAGGTAAACCCCATTCCTTCCTTCAAAGAGTTTCTGGTTGTCTATACCCATTTCCTACTTCTACTTCAGTCAGTGTTGGCAATGTACATTTTTCTAGTTAATTACCCATTTTATCTAGGTTTTCAAGTTTACTCGCATAAAGCTTTTAAACACTTTTTTGTCATTGCCGTATGTGTATGTTAGTGAATTGTGTCCCCAAAAAAGATATGTGGAAGTCCTAACCCCTGCATCAGTGAATGTGACTTTCCTTCTTTGGGGAAATAGCTTTGTTTTTTTTTTTTTGCAGATGTTATCTGTTAATAAAGTCATACCAGAATAGGGTGGGTCCTAATTGTAATCCCCTCTGAGTAGCATTTGATAAAAGAAAGGACTGACACAGAAACAGACTCACACACAGGAGGAAGGCGCCCTGTGAAGATACATCTACAAGCAGCAAATGAATGCCAAGGATTGCTGGCAACCACCAGAAACGAGGAGAGAGGCAGGGAACTGTTCCTTTCTCAAAGCTCTCAGAAGGAATTGATTGACATGACATTCTAGCACTTAGAATTTTGAGAAAATAAATTTCTGTTCTTTAAAGCCTCTCACTTTGTGGTATTTTGTTATGGCAGCTCTAGGAAACTAAGAAAACTCCCTTTTAAAACTCTGCTGTATATGTATCTATGCCCCCTTTTCATTCTTAATATATATTTATGCCTTTCCTCTTTATTCTTTGATTAGTCTTGCCAAAGGGCTATCTATTTCATTTGTCTTTTCCAAGAAACAGCCTTTGGCGTTGTTGATTAACCCTCTTTATACTAAATGATTTTTGCTTATGTCTTTATTATTTTCCTCCTTCTGTTTTCTTTGAGTTTACCCTAGTCTAGCTTCTTGACTAATTGTTGCTACTAGGTGCCATTGAATAGGAGCCCTGGTGGCGAAGTGGTTAAGAGCTCAGGCTGCTAACCAAAAGGTCAGCAGTGCAAATCCATCAGTCGCTCCGTGGAAACTCTATGAGGCAGTTCTACTCTGTCCTATAGGGTTAATAGGAGTAGGAATCAACTCGAGGGCACACAACAATAAGGTGCCATTGAGTCATCCCCATCTCATGGCAACCTTATATATAACAGAAAGAAAAGTTGTCTGGTCCTGTGCCATCTTCATGATCTTTGTTATGCTTCAGCCCATTGTTGTGGCTATTGTGTCAATTCATCTCATTGAGGATTTCCCTCATTTTTGCTGACCCTCTATTTTACTGAACATGATGTTCTTTTCTAGTGGTCAGACTTTCCTGATGATGTATCCAAAGAAAGCAAGACCAAGTTTTGTCATCCTCACGTCTAAAGAGCGTTCTGGTTTTATTTCTTCTAAGGCTGGTTTGTTCATTCTTCTGGCAAACCACAGTATATTCAATATTCTTCGCAACACCACAATTCAAATGCATCAATTCTTCTTCTGTCTTCTTTCTTTATTGTCCAGCTTTCATACGCATATGAGGTAATTGAAAAGACCGTGACTTGGGTCAGGCACACCTTAGTCATCAAAGTAATACCTTTGCTTGTTAACACTTTAAAGAAGCCTTTCGCAGCAGATTTTCCTAATGCAATACATCATTTGATTACTTGACTGCTGCTTCCATGGATGTTGACTGTTGATCTAAGTAGAATGAAATCCTTGACAACCTCAATTTCTTCTTCATTTATTATGATGTTGTTTTTTGGTGCAGTTGTGAGAATTTTTGTTTTCTTCACATTCAGGTGGAATTCACACTGAAGGCTGTAGTCTTTGACCTTTATCAGTAAATGCTTCAAGTCATCTTCATTTTCAGCAAGCAAGATTGTATCATCTGCACATCCTGAACCTGTGTTTTTCATATAGCCCAGCTTCATGGGTTATTTGTTCAGTATACAGACTGAATAAGTAAGGTGAAAGGATACAACCCTGCTGCACACTTTTCCAGTTCTGAACCACACACTATCCCCTTGTTCTGTTCGAATGTCTGCCTCTTGACCCACGAACAAATTCCACGTTAGTGAAGTTAAGTGTTCTGGAACCCTAATTCTTCATAATAGTATCCATAATTTTTGATCTACACAGTTGAATGCCCCCTGTGTAGTTGATAAAACACAGGTAAACATCTTTCTGGTATTCTCTGCCAAGATCGATCTGACATCAGCAATGATAGCCTTTATTCCATGTCCTCTTTTGAATCTGGCTTGAAATTCTGGGATTTTCCTATCTATGTAAGGCTGCAGTAATTTTTATATTATTTTCAGCAAAATCTTGCTAGCGTACAATATTAGTGATATTGTCTGATAATTTCCACATTCTGCGTGATTATCTTTCTTTGGAATGGACACAGATATGGATCTCTTCCAGCCTATTGATCAGGTAGCTGTCTTTCAAATTTCTTGACATAAAAGACAAATAATTGTTTCCAGCATTGCATCTGATTGTTGAAGCATCTCAACTGATATTCTGACAATTCCTGGATCTTTGAACTTCTTTCTTAAGTACCAGTGGTTCTTGATCATATGTTACCTCCTGAAATGATTGAACACAAATCAATTCTTTTTGGTACAGTGATTCTGTGTATTTGTTTCATCTTCTTTTGATGCTTCCTGCATTATTCAATTTTTTTACCCATAGAGTCCTTCAGTATTGCAACTCAAGGCTTGAATTTTCTCTTCTGTTCTCCCTGTTTAGGAATCCATATGCCTACAAGGAAGACCAGTTAATAAAACTATTATTTAAATTTACACACCAACCACAAATGCCAAAGATAAAGAAACTGAAGAACTTTACAACTTACTGCAGTCTGAAATTGATCAAATGTGCAATCAAGATGCATTGACAGTTACTGGTGATTTGAATGTGAAAGTTGGAAACAAAGAAGAATGATCACTAGTTGGAAAATATGGCATTGGTGATGGAAATCATGCTGGAAATGGCATGATAGAATTCTGCAAGACCAATGACTTATTCATCGGAAAATACCTTTCTCCAACAACACATTTGATGACCATATACATGGAGCTCACTCGACATATTAGACAGGAATCAAATCAACTTCATCTGTAGAGACGATAGAGAAGTTCAATATCATCAATCAAGTCAGGGATCAATGGGGGAACAGACCGTCAAGTTGAAGTTGAAGCTGAAGAAAATCAAAACAAGTCCACAAGAGACAAAGTACTACCTTGACTACATCCAACCTGGATTTGGATATCATCTCAAGAACAGAGCTTATCACTGAACACTAATGACTAAAGACTAGAAGAGTTGCGGGAAAACATCAAGGATATCACACATGAAGAAAGTAAAAGGTCATTTAAAAGACAGGAAGAAGGAAAAGACCAAAATGGATGTCCAAAGATACCATGAAATTTGATCTCAAGTGCAGAGTAGCTAAAGTGAATGGAAACAATGATGAAGTAAAAGAGCTGAACAGAAGAAGTCAAAGGGCAGCTCAAGAAGACAAGGTAAAAATATTATGATGAAATGTGCAGACATGGAGTAAAAAAAACAAAAGGGAAGAATCTGATTGGCATTCTTGGATGATTAGCTCATTTATTTTCAGTCTTTCTCATTTTGTAATAAACAGATGTAAGATTATAAATTTCCAGTTTCACTGTATATCATAAAGTTTTGGTATGTAGTGTTTCAATTGGCATTCAGTTTTAATTATAGTCTGGTTTTCTACAATACACATTACTGTGACTAAAATGAGCACAAATCAACTATAAATAGAGGAATAATGTTATTATAAGAGGAAAGTCTCATTGCTTCATATACATTTTTCCCCAGCACATTCATGTTTTACACAACCAAGTAATCATAATCAGTCTAGGACCTGATTGTATGGCAGCCAGAACTTCCCCAAAGCTCATGCTATGGTATGAGTATTGCAGAACAAAATATTTATTTCTACCCAGCCAATCATACTCACTTCCACAGAGTCACTGAACCAAAAAGAATTGATTAACATTCAATCATTTCAGGAGGTGGCATATGATCAAGAACCAATGATACTGAAGGAAGAAGTCCAAGCTGCCTTGAAGACATTGGTGTAAAACAAGGCTCCAGGAATTGATGGAATACCAATTGAGACGTTTCAACAAACGGATGCAGCACTGGAAGTGCCCACTCGTCTTTGTCAAGAAATTCAGACGAGAGCTATCTGGCCAACTGACTGGAAGAGATCCATATTTATACCTATTCCAAAGAAAGGTGATCCAACCAAATGAGGAAATTATTGAACAATATCATCAATATCATACGCAAGTAAAATTTTGCTGAAGATCCCTCAAAAGTGGTTGCAGCAATACATTGACAGGGAACTGCCAGAAATTCAAGGCAAATTCAGAAAAACACATGGAATGAGGAATATTGTTGCTGATGTCTGATGGATCCTGGCTGAAAGCAGAGAATGCCAGAAAGATGTTTACCTGTGTTTTATTGACTATGCAAAGGCATTCAACTGTGTGGATCATAACACATTATGGATAACATTGTGAAGAATGGGAATTCCAGAACACTTAATTGTGCTCATGAGGAACTTGTACATAGATCAAGAGACAGTCGTTCAAATACAACAAGGGGATACTGCGTGGTTTAAAGTCAGGAAAGGTGTGTGTCAGGGTTGTATCCTTTCACCATACCTCTTCAGTCTGTATGCTGGGCAAATAATCTGAGAAGCTGGGCTATATGAAGAAGAACAGGGCATCAGGTTGGAGGAAGACTCACTAACAACCTGTGTTATGCATACAACACAACCTTGCTTGCTGAAAGTAAAGACAACTTGAAGCACTTACTGATGAAGACCAAAAACCACAGTCTTCGGTATGGACTACACCTCAACATAAATAAAACAAGAATCCTCACAACAGGATCAATAAGTATCATCATGATAAATGGAGAAAATATTGAAGTGGCCAAGGATTTCATTTTATTTGGATCCACAATCAACACCCATGGAAGCAGCAGTCAAGAAATCAAACGATGTACTGCTTTGGACAAATCTGTTGCAAAAGACCTCTTGGGAATGTTAAAAGGCAAAGATGTTACTTTAAGGAAGAAGGTGTGCCTGACCCAAGCCATGGTGTTTTCAATCACCTCATATGCATGCAAAAGCTGGGCAAAGAATAAAGAAGATCGAAGAAGAACTGGCACCTTTGAATTATTATATTTTTGAAGAATATTGAATATACCATGGACTGTCAAAAGAACGAACAGATCTGTCTTGGAAGAAGTACAACCTGAATGCTCCTTAGAAGCAATCATAGTGAGACTTCATCTCACACACTTTGTACATGTTATCAGGAGGGATCAGTCCCTGGAGAAGGACAGTGTGCTTGGTAAAGTAGAGGGTCAGCAAAAAAGAGGAAGACCCTAAACAAGATGGATTAGCACAGCGGCTCCAACAATGGGCTCAAGCATAACAATGATCATGAGGATGGCGCAGGACCAGGCAGTGTTTCGTTCTGTTGTACATAGGGTCACTATGAGTCAGAAACAACTCGACAGCACCTAACAACAACAACAACCATATTCATATTCCGGGTTTTAACAGTCCAGTGTGAACAATGTGGTCAAACTCAAAGCAGAATAATTGAAAGCAGGAAAACCAGTAAAGCAGGTTTTAATTCAGTCCAAGGAAGTATTCATGCTTGGTAACAGGCAGCCAAATGAAGCAGTAAGCTTCAGTGCAAGTGGTCATTCACTCTTAGCTTGGTCAGGAAGGCTGTAGAGATGAGGCCTAGAGTGTCCAGGAAACCCACCTGGATGAGCTGTGAGACCACTTCCAGTTCTGAGGTTCATGATCACTAGAGATTCTTATAATTTTGTAATGCCAGGTACATTACCCCTTCCCACATTACTTTCCTGTTACTGTGAGTCCTGACAAAATGTTCTGTTCCCCTATTCCCAGGGTGGTAACCATCTGACATGGTTGCAGTTACAGATTCTTTGGTGTCTCTAATGAAATGCACATGGATCCCCTGACTCTGATGGGACTGATGATCACAAAAATGCTGGGCCCTGCTTCTGATGAGCACAAAGGATGCTGTACCCATACCAAAGTTCCACTAGTACTGAGTAGGTGGTACCTCATGGACCAGGCTTCACTGAAACATGCAGAGGCCAGTCCCTGACCAGCATCTCTATCTCACAGTCAAAGTAGGTGTACAGGGCCAGGAGCACAACCATTTCCTTTAGGTCCTGCTGGTTTAAGCACTCTACCAGGTAGAAGAGGTGGCTCCTATGGTACTACACCAGGCCAGCCCTGTTTCAACTTGCTATTTGTATCAATCAGGTTTCACTTGGGGAAGAGAACCCCTGTGTATGTTATGGGATAAGGGATTTATTTTAGGAATTACCTTACATAATTGTGGCAGAAACTAGAGAAGATCTAGAAGGAAGCATTGGAGGATCAAAGTAGAGTCACTAACTATACATTGGTACAGGTGGACAAGACAGAACTGGCAGGAAAATCTGAGAAGCCAAGCAGATCCAGCTGCTGAAATGAGACTTCAACAGGGGAGCTCAAGGAGAGGTCTTTGGGAAGCTGTTTCACCTGTGTAGCTACTTCTCTGTGGGTCCACAGCCAAGCATCCAGTTGTGGATGTGGGGTTCCTGTTAGTCTAATTTACAGCATTTTGTAAGATGAGAGCTATACATATAGTAGAGAAAACAAAGACCAGCTAGGAACCTCAGTGTCTAGCCATCACTATATCTCACCATGAAGACCTTCAAACAGTACTGACTGCTACTTCACTTCTGCAGGCCAAATCCCAAAATATGCAAAGAAGGGGATTCTGGGAAACAATTTCCAACTTATTTTGGGAATAAAGGATTTATTTTAGGAATTAGACTTTACACAATTGTGAGAGAAACTGTCAACCATGTTGACAATACTACAGTCCAGCCATCATTATATCCAAAACACCGGTATTTTGTGATTTTCATTATAATTTCCTCTTTAACATATGAATTATTTAGAAGTAGTTTTAAAAATTCCAGATATGTAGAGTGACTTCTGGTTCTGGCCATAATTGAGTAACAAGTACTGAACCTACCCTCCCACTATAAACAACTGCAGTAAAATCTGCAAAAGCCAGAACCTGTGTAAGGCAGAAATCCATCAGAGAAGGAAAACTCAAATATTTTCCACTAACTGAGAGAAATAGAAAAGGGTAAGACTGCATCCTGTCAAAGGCAGAAAACTTGAGACATCTAGAAAAACAAGGCAGCCCCATCGAGTTCCAGCTATCACAGGTTTCACTGTATAAAGCAGGACAAAATTTATGAAGCAATTCTCTATAGGCATTGAACAACAGACGGTGTAAAGTGATGAAGAATAAATTAGTGTCAATTAGTGGCTTCCAGGGGTTAGGGTTGGGAGATATATATATATATAGTTTCATTGTGGTGATTAGACAGTTCTCTATCCTGATTGTGGTAGTGGTTACATGACTCCATACATGTGATAAAATTTCATAGAACAATGTATTAAAAAAATAATAAGTGCATGTAATAAATGGTAAAATCTTAATAACGTCTATAGTTTAGTTAATAGTATTGTACCATTGTCAATTTCCTTTATGTGATAATGTACTATGGTTACCTAAAATGGTCATTGCGAGAAGCTGTATGAAGAGTACACAAGAGCACTATATATTATTCTTACAAATCCTTGTGAATCTTAAATTATTTCAAAACAAAAAGTTTTTTTTCTAAAAATAGCTCGTGTTCTGGTAGAGACTGAATACCTATAGTCATCATGTGACTGGTTTTGTTACATGCGTCGAGTCGATTCTGATTCATAAAGACCCCATTTATATGGGGTGAGGCCAACATGGCGGAGTAGTTAGATGCTTCTTATATCCCTCTTACAACAAGGACCTGGAAAAACAAGTTGAAGAATCCATCTGAGTGATAGGGAAGAGGCAGACACTTTGGAAGAAGCGAAGAGCACCAGAGTTGCGGTGGCAAAACTGCAGCGCCACAGCCACGCCAGTCCGCAGTGAAGCAGGCAAACAGCTGTGCTGTGCACGCGCTCAGGAAGCAGTTTCCATATCGCGAGAGACCCGGCAGAGTTTCTGCCTGGACACTCTGCACCAGTGAAAAGCAGATCCCAAGAGGCTAAGATAAGTACACATGTGCACCCTTTTGCGGGGATTAAAAAGAAAAAAAAAAAGCCCATTTGGGGGAAAGACCTCTCTCCCTTTTACCTCCTCCCTCCACGCTCTACACTGGGAGTCCGCTGGGCCAGAAGTAGGTCCCAAAAGGTTCCCTGACCCATTCTCCTGGCCTTGGAGAGGGAACAAATAAGCTACTGGCTCCCCTAAGCCAGGAACACAGGTTCGGCACAGCTCCTTTGCTAGGCACAGGTATCAGGGGTCCGCAGACTCTGAGTGCCTAACCCCCTGGTATAGACTTGTGGGGACCCATCTCAACAGTGTTAGTCCTCACTACCACAGTACAACAGGGCAAACATCTGAAGTTTAACTTCAACTGCTTCAGCTGTGAACTGGCAGATTTGTGACCCTTGAAACAGCCCTGCCCCTTAAGTAGGCACTTTTATCAATCTGCAGCAGGGGCTTGAGGACTGGTGATATCACCTAAAGTGCCTAGTCACCTGCTACAGGAGTCCGAGAAAAAGTGGTGCCCTCAAGTCTTTACAGCCAACAGAGTGGGGTGCTCATAGTCCAGCTGCAAAACTCACCTACCTACTCACCCTAGAGAATAGGGACACGCTTTCCTTTCAGACTTTCAGGGGCAGCCATCAGCCCCCTGCCTGGCTCAGTGCATGATCCCCTACCACAGCCAGAGTCCAGTGCCTGCACCAATCACCCATGCCTCTCTAGGACTGGGGGTGAAAGCCTGCATCACACACTTGGTGACCGACTGCCTGAACACCCGAGCTGAACCCATCTAGGGAAATTTAATGGACTCCTGTGTGCACATACTTAGTTACAGAACTAACTACCTGGTGACAGGACGTAACAGATGCAAATGTGTCAAAAATCAAACTAGTGCACACGAGCAGCCTATTTGGGCATATCAAAACAAAACAAAATAAGAAGCTAGGTCTCACTGAACAAATACAAAATAAAATTATAATAAATTATTGATGGTTTGGAAACAACAGTGAATATCAATTCACATAAAGAGGCAGTCCATGATAGTGTCAGCAAGCTCCCGAAACAAAGAATCAATAAATTCTCTGGAGGAAGAGAACTTCTTGGAATTACCAGAGGTAGAATACAAAAGATTAATATACAGAACTCTTCTAGAAATTAGAAAGGAAATTCTACAGAATGTATAAACAGCCAGGGAACATACAGACAAAGTAGTAGCAGAACTTAAAAAAGTTATTCAAGAACATAATGCCAAATTTAGTAGGCTGCAAGAATCCATAGAGAGACAGCAATCAGAAATCCAGAAGATTAACAATAAAATTTCAGAATTAGACTACTCAATAGAAAGTCATAGGAGCAGAATTGAGACAGTAGAAGTTAGAATTAGTGACATTGAAGATAAAGCTCTTGAAACCAACTTACTTGAGGAAAAATCAGATAAAAGAATTAAAAAGAATGAAGAAACTCTAAGAGTCATGTGGGACTCTATCAAGAGAAATAACCTATGAGTGATTGGGGTACAAGAAGGGGGGGGATAACAGAAAATACAGAGAAAATTGTTGAAGATTTGTGGACAGAAAGCTTCCCTGATATCATGAAAGATGAGAAGGTATCTATCCAAGATGCCCATCGAACCCCACATAAGGTAGCTCCCAAAAGAAAGTCACCAAGACATATTATAATCAAACTTACCAAAACCAAAGATAAAGCGAGAATTTTAAGAGCAGCTAGGGATAAGAGAAAAGTCATCTACAAAGGAGAGTCAGTTAGAATAAGCTCGGACTACTCAGCAGAAACAATGCAGGCTAGAAGGCAATGGGATGACATATATAAAGCCTTGAAGGAAAATAACTGAAAGCCAAGAATTATACATCCAGCAAAACTGTCTCTCAAATATGATGGCAAAATTAGAGCATTTCCAGATAAACAGAAGTTCAGGGAATTTGCAAAAACCAAACCAAAATTACAAGAAATACTAAAGGGAGTCCTACGATTAGATAATCAATAACACCAGCTAACAACGCAAGACTAGAACACAGGACAGAGCAACCAGATATTGACTCAGATAGAGATATCAAAAATACATCAAAGCTAAAACATTGAAAATAGGGAAACAGATACCAATATGTAAAAAGTAAAATATTAAAACAAAAAAGAAGGACTTAAAAACTGGAGACATTGATTTTTTTATATGAAGGGGAAGTTAAGGCGATATAAAGTAATAAAAGACTGGTATAAACTTAGAAAAATAGAGGTAAATATTAAGGTAACCACAAAGGAATCCAACAATCCTACAAATCAAAATAAAAGAGTAGAGAAACATAAAGACCCAGCAAACACAAAATCTACAACAAAGAAAAAGATGAATAAAAAATACATAAAGAAAAACTACTCAGCACAGAAAATTGAGAACAAAGAAACTGTGAACAACACACAAAAAGAGATATCAGGATGACACACTAAACTCATAACTATCAATAATTACTCTGAATGTAAACGGACTTAATGCACCAATAAAGAGAAGAAGAGTGGCAAAGTGGATAAACAAGCATGATCCATCTATATGCTGCCTACAAGAGACATACCTTAGACTTAAAGACACAAACAAACTAAAACTCAAAGGATGAAAAAAATATATCAAGCAAACAACACTCAAAAAAGAGCAGGAGTGGCAATATTAATCTCTGACAAAATAGACTTTGAAGT